>NC_071642.1:3600000-4200000 GCF_014839835.1 Dryobates pubescens
CCTGGAGGTGTTCAGGAAATGTGACACTTGGGGACACGGTTTGGTGGCCGTGGAGGTGCTGGGTAGCAGGTTGGACCTGATGATCTTGGAGGCCTTTCCCAGCCTTAGGGATTTTGTGATTCCCAGCTATCCCCAGCAGGGAAAGGCTGACCTGGGCAAGCAGGAGATGCTCTTTGGATCAATCAGCTCTGCCACACCTGCTCCTGCCCAGGGCCAGGGGGAACAAGGTTACTGCAGTGCAAGAGGAGGTGACCCTGGGACCCCCTCATCCTGGGGGCTGAAGCTCTGTCCAGGGAAGCAAAGTTGTGGATTTTCAGACAAGGATGCCCTGGGACAGTTGTCAAGTGTTGAGTTGTCACCCTCAAAGTTTAGGCTAGCAGATCCTTCCTGTTGGTCACTGCTCCCAACCTGTGTCCAGTGCTGGAGCCTTCCCCACGCTGTGCAGGTCCCGTGGGAGCCTCTGTGTGCAGCACTCCAAGTGTGATTAGCAGCTGGAGCTTGGTTAATGAGGGGGGATTCTCCCCACACCTCCTCCCTCTGGGGGTCCCCAAAGCAGATACCTCTGCCTGGGGGTGGGAAGGGGCTGAGCCCCTTGGCAGAAAGCTGAGGGCTTCTCTTGGGTCACACCCCGGGGTGGGGGGCAGTGATGTGCCTGGAGGCTCCTGGCGGAGGGGGTCCAAGGTGGGGGTCGTTGTTCACTGGCCTAAGGCAAGGCCTTGGCCAAAGCCTGTGCCAAGGGAGCACCATGCCCACCTGCCTGCCCCTGCCAGCGCTCTGAAGGATTGGGCCCATTGGCTCCTCAAAGCTGGGGGGGCTCACACCGAGCCCCTGCTGCAGCCCCCAACCCTGCCTGATCCCTGCCCGGGGTGGGGGGTGCTGGGGTGGCTGAGGTGGTGGCTGGCAGCTCCCATGGGACCCTGCCTCAGCTCCCTGTGGCCAAGGGCAGGGGCTGGTGGTGGGGAGGACAATGAGGATGAGGATGAGGATGAGGATGAGGATGAGGATGAGGATGAGGATGAGGATGAGGATGAGGATGAGGACGAGGACGAGGATGAGGATGAGGATGAGGATGAGGACGAGGACGAGGATGAGGATGAGGATGCTCCCGCTCCCTCCCGAGCCCCGCGGGCCCCCAGCGCTGCAGCAGGGACTGCTGGGGGGGCTGCCCGGGGGGGGTGGGGGCTGGGGGCTGCGGGTGGGTGCGGGGCTGGCAGTTGCTATGGGAACGGCTGGGTCAGAGGCAGCGCGAAGCGGCTGTGACGCCATTGCTCACCGCCATGAGCCGTGAGAGGGGCGGGGGGGGGGCTCGGGGGATGCGAGCCCCCCACCTCTCCCCTTCCCGTCCGAGGGGCTGCCAGAGCAAGGCTCCATTCCAACCGGTTCTAACAGATCCGCTCCAGCTTCCAGCTCCACCGAGCCTGGATGCAGCAGCCTGGAGCACCATTGCTGCCCGATGGTGCCGGACCCCCACACGCACACCCCCCCCCAGCTCACCAACCCCTTAACCGGGGTTAAGCACAGGCACAAGCCACCAGGACCCCCACCGCAGGCCCCCACCCCTCGAGCTGCTGCCAGCGATCGTCCTACTAATCCCCAGGTGGCTTTTCCAGCGCCGAGCCAGGGAGCCGCGGGATAATTCCCATGTTTGCAGGGCGGAGGCTTGGGGATATCCACTGCTAATCCAATTGGCGGTGGCAGTTTGGTGCCATCGCCACATCACCCCGCCTCTGGGGGGGACAGGAGCAAGGGCTTGCCCCTGCCGCTGCACCCTGGGCCGGCACAGCTCTGGCGGTGGCACCAATGGGCACTGGCCCCTGCTTGGTGCCAGCTGCCGTGGCCTCAGAGCCAAATCCACCTCCATGCCACACAGCACTCTGGAGCTGCTGCCGACTGGGCTGGCTCTGGGGCTGCTCCAGCCCCTTTGCTGTGGGCACAGGGCAGGCTGGAGCAGGAGGGATGCCAACCCAGCTGCCCACTGCCCTCTGTGACTGTGTCTTTCCGGGCATCCCTCAGAGCAGCCATGCCTCTGCCCAGCCATGCACTCCTGCTCAGCTCTCCTGTGCTTTGGCTGCTTTTCCACCTCCTCTGCCCAAAAAGGTGCCCCCCTACCCATCTCCCCCAGGAAGCCTGCGTGTGGTGGGTGCCTGCCACTCCCTGGAGCCATTCCTAAGCCCTGACAAAGAGGAGCAGATGCTGCTCAGCGCCGGGCAGAGGTCACGCAAGGCTGTGCTGCTCCCAGAGTCTGGGGGAGGTGGCAGCACAGGGGGATGCCAAAGGAGGTCTTGATGTCTGCACCACAACTGCCAGTCCCTGTCCCTGGGTTGGCACCTGCCCTGCCAGGGCTTTGCTGGCCTCTCTCATGGGAGACCAACCAACCCTGTGGCAGTGCCACTGCCGGCGGTGCCACGCAGGAGCCCAGCGAGGTGCCAGATCCTGCGTTGCCACAGCAACACAGTAGGAAACTGCAGTGCTGGCACTTCCTGGTGAAGGGTTCTTGGTGTGCTGGGCACCTCCATCCCCAGGGCTTTGCAGGGTGACACATGTGGCACTGCTGGCCAGGGGGTTACACAGCCACACCTCTCCCCCAGCGGTCTGGGAGGGAGCAGTGGAGCACCTGGCACTGCTGGCAGCCCCCTCCTTGCCCTGGGGCAGCTGATGGGTGGTCACCCTTGCATGGCAGTGGCCAGATTGCTGGTGCCTGCCTGGTGGTGAAGGGGTTGGGGAACATGGAAGGGCTCTAGGCTGGAAGAAGGGAGAGGGAGGCTGGAGATTAGGAAGAAATTCTTGGCAGTGAGGATGGGGAGAGCCTGGCACAGGTTGCCCAGGGAGGTTGTGGATGTTCCCTCCCTGGAGGTGGTCAAGGCCAGGCTGGATGAGGCCTTGAGCAACCTGGGCTGGTGGGAGGTGTCCCTGCCCGTGGCAGGGGGTTGGAGCTGGATGATCTTGAAGGTCCCTTCCAACCCAAACCATTCTATGGTCCCCCCTGCTCCTGACACTGCTCTAATCCCCCTTGGCAAGCCCTGCCTTTGAGGGTCTCCTGTTCCCCAACCCACAAGCAGACAGTGCCTGTCCAGAGCAGCCCTGCAGAAGCCATTGAGCCCCAGTCCTGCCCCAGAAACCATGGGACCAGCAGCACCCCGGGACCAGCAGCACCCCAAAAGCCCAGCAAAGAAGCCCAGGCAGGGAACATCCACATCTTTATTGGCTCTTCAAACCACAGCAGGGCCAGCCATGGCCCGACAGACACATTCACAGCCTGGAGATGCCCCTGGCCCCCTAAAACCTTGGCAGTTTAGGCCCCTAAAGCCCAGGGCTTGCTGCTCCTGGGGGATGAGGTTCAGCCCTGGCTCCCCCCATGCCAGCCCTGGCAGCACCCTTTGCCCCACCCCAGTGCCCACCCTCCAGCCCGTGCAGTATTTACAGCCTCTGTGTGCCCAGAGCCCCAGCCCTGAGCAACCCCCTCTGCATCCCAGCACTGTCCTCCCTCAGCTCCCCCAGACCAGTGGCTCACAGGACCCTCCCAGCATCCTCAAACCTCTGGCAACAGCCAGGACCTGCTGCCCCATGTCAACAACCCACCCCCCAGGACCCTTCATTCCAGCCCCCTCCCCCCCCCAAGCCCTTTAGCACCATTTCCTCCCTCCCGCCCCCCACCCCAGGCAGACTCCACTTCCAGAGCCGGAATAAACGAACCCCTCAGAAGTGTCAGCACCTGTGTTAGAGAGAAAAACAAAGTCAAAAGTGCTTGGAGCTGCCCAGCTCCATGGGCTGGGGTGGTGTCAGAGTCTCCCTGAGCCCCCCCAGCTCCCCGGGCAGGAGCAGGGTCCCACGCCAGGGGGTCCCGCACACGTCTCGGCTGGCTCAGGACCGGTGTGGCCGTGCTCTGCCACATCCTCCTGCCGCTACGATGCCAAAACCAGCCCAGTCCTCAAGTCCCCCCCCATCAGAGAGGGACCCTGATGTTACAGATCACCCCCCGAGATGGGGCAAGGGAGCAGGGGGCCGGGTGCAGGGAAGCCGCAGGGGCTCAGTCCTTAAACCTCCTGCCGGCTTGCATCTTCTTGTAGTAGTGATCCACCTCGGGGTCCGCCTGCCCGTCCCGCTCCGCCGGCTTCCTCCGCAGCGTGGACTCCCGGCTGGCCGTGCTCAGCAGCCCCTCGGCAGGGGTGTCCCCCCGCTCCCCTCCCCCTCCCGCTGCCCCCGGGATGGCGGCCAGGCTGCCGTAGCGCGGCTCGTCCTGCTCCATGTCGCTGATGGAGGAGCCGGGGGAGACGCCTGCGCTCTTGGCTGGGTGGAAGCCGCGGAAATCCTTCCCCATGTCACCCAGCTCGTAGGCGTCCGACCCCTCCGTCCCTTTCAGCCCCGTCTTCCACTCCCAGGGCCCGTTGCCGGCCGAGAGGTGGACCACGGGGTGGTGAGGTGCGTGGGCATCGATGGTGATGATGCTGGAGCTGTCCCGCTCGGAGGGCGAGCGGTACTGCGAGGAGTCGGAGCTGGTGGAGGACGAGGACGTCTCCGAGTGCTTGGGGGTGACGGAGACCATGCCCTGCTGCTTGGACATGGCGATGACCTGCATCAGGCGTGGGGGATTGGCCACCCGCTGTACTCCCCCCTTCTCCGCCACCATCACCCACTTGGCCCTCACGGCTGCCCCGCTGCCCGCTGGGACGCTGGCAGCGCCCTGGCTCTCCTCGGGGATGTGTACCAGCTGCGAGGCGCCCGGCCGGGGCTGGATGAGGACTCGGGGTCCCATCGCTGCCCGCTCGGCCGAGCGCGCTTGCACTGTGGGGTAGAGGGAGGGGGGGGACGTCCTCGCTGGCATCCCCGGCGCCCTGGCCGTGCGCCGTCTCCTCCGCCAGGGTCATGCTCCGTCCCTCCAGGGACTTCTGCTTCCACTCGGTGATGAGCTGCTTGGAGCGGGAGGCGTCCACGGGGACGTGGATGGTCATGTGGCGCCGTGCAGGGTCATCCATGGAAGGGGTGTTGACCCGCGGCAGGGTGTTGCTGAAGGTCACCATGTTCTCCTTGCCCATGGGGCTGCGGGGGGCCAGCAGGTCCACGTCCACGCTGGCCCGCTTCAGGCTGCCCAGGGAATTCTTCTCCCGCGGCACTGGCCGCGCCGCCTCCTCCAGCCGCGTCTGCGGGTTCAGCTCGTCGGTGCTCACCGACTTGTTCTGGTGGTAGACGGAGTCGTGGCCACGCTGCGTCAGCGCCCGCAGCGCGTCCTTGGCGGGCACCGGCGCTGGGACCTTCTCCGTCGGGGCACGGAAGTTGCCGACGGCGTGGTAAGCCTGCGGGAAGCGGAGCGCGGGGTCAGCCCAGCCCCGGGGGCTGTGGCCCATCCTCCTCTTCCTCCAAAGCCACCGCAGCCGCACCCAGAGGAGGGGCCAGCACCTACCAGGTAGGCAGCGATGCCAGAGCCGATCAGGAAGCCCACGTAGACGTCGGTGGGGTGGCTGCGGTACTGCGTGATCTGGGTCAGGCCACAGATGCCAGCGGCGATGGCAAAGGCGAAGACCAGGATGGGCTTAAGGAGTTTGGTGCTGTCCGAGATGATGGAATTGAAGTACATCTGGTGGGGCAGGGACAGGCTGTCAGTCACAGCTGATGGCACCAGTGCCCGCTGCCACCACGTCACCACAGCCTCCCCCGACCCCAGCCCCTGGCCATGCAGCGAGCTCTGGGGTGCAAATGCCCACACCTGGCATGGGCACACGTGTTGGGCACAGCTTGTCCATGCACGGGAGGGTGTGTGCCAACGGGAGGGGCATGCAGGTGCCCAGTGGCACAGACCTCACGCTGCCCTGGTGCTGGCCCATGCAGGGCCAAGAGCCAGGCAGTGCCAGGAACTCACCGACACGTAGACAGCAGCGAAAGCTGAGAGCGTGGCGTGCTGGGACGGGAAAGTCTTCCTGTGGGGGAAACAGGAGGGCATGGTTGGCATGGGGCAGGAGGGCTGGCATCTCAGCACGGGCCCCCTCACGGCACATACCGGGCAGAGAGGATGGCATGCTTGTCCGTGCCCGAGCAGATGTCCTGGGTGATGTAGGGGTTGGCATCGCAGGGGGTGCCCAGCAGGGTGTAGTTGGGCTTGCAGACCGTCAGGAAGAAGGGTGCGTGGTAGCCGGTGGCCAGCTGGATGACATCTGTCACCAGGGCTGTGGCACAGAGCCCGAAGACGTGGACCCCTGGGGGCAGCAGGAGCAGGGTGACAAGTCGCCTTCTGTCCCACCCAGGCCACGCACTCAGCCCCGGGGCACCTACAAGGGCTGGGCTGAGTCCCACGTCAGGTCTAGGCGGGGCTGTGTATTCCTGCTACCACATCTGGGCTGCCCTTATGGCCCCCCCCAGCCCCTCGGAGCAGCCCCCGGGCAGGGCTCCGTGTCGTGACGTACCCACAAACCTTACGGTGCGGCGCAGGAAGGAGTTGAAGTTGCAGCCGCCGGCGTTGATGCTGCCCTCGGCCCCGGCGCGTCCCTTCAGCCGCGACTGCAGGCAGTACACAATCCCCTCCCCGACCATGATCTGAGGAGAAGACAGAGGCTCAGGGGGTGCTGCTGCATCACTGGGGAGCAGGGGGGGCCAGGCTGTTGGCGGTGCCACCCCACTGATGAAGGGCATGGCCAGGATCCCCGCACCAGTCTCCTGGTGCTGCTGGCACCCCCAAGCCTTGGCTCTGGGCAGGCTCCAGGCTCCATCCTTAGCCCCCTGGTGCTGCTGGCACCCCCAAGCCTTGGCTCTGGGCAGGCTCCAGGCTCCATCCTCAGCCCCCCGAGGTGGGCAGCTGCCCAGGACGCACCGAGGCGGCAGGCGCGGCGAAGGCCAAGCTGAGCAGCATCAGCAGGGGGATGAGCTCCTCGTTGGTCTCCACGTAGGGCATGGAGAGTGCCCGGTCGTGGCACTGGAAGCCCACCTTGGCTGGCTTGAAGAGGTCTGTCAGCTCCAGGAAGTAGAGGGTCACGATGGAGGAGGCCACAATGGGCAGCTGGGGTGGAGTAGGACAAGAGCCCTGGCACCACAGCACTGCCCGGTGCAGTGGGCACAGGCAACAGGCAGGGTGCCTGCGTCATGGGAAGGGGCAAAGCCCCTGTCCCCTCCATGCCAAGGCAGGACCAGGGCCCGGGGAAGCCCCCAGCCCGTTCCCACACCCACCTCCACGAAGTAGAAGCAGGGCAGGAGCGTCATGCTGTCCTTGGGAGCCCTGGTCTTCTCCTTGGGGGGGATCATGGTCCTGGGGCAGACACTGGGGTCCTGCCCTGCCTGGTGGGCAGCAGTGTCACCCCCAGTCTTCAGGCCCACACGGGTGGGCTCACTCCACTGCCCCCT
This sequence comes from Dryobates pubescens, assembly GCF_014839835.1. Taxonomy (NCBI): domain Eukaryota; kingdom Metazoa; phylum Chordata; class Aves; order Piciformes; family Picidae; genus Dryobates; species Dryobates pubescens. The sequence continues at coordinate 3,607,327 of NC_071642.1, forward strand.
TGCGGCCGGTACCTGGGGCTGCCCCGCCGAGAACTCCCCCGGGGGCAGAGGGTAACCCCGCTCCCCCCAGGGGACCTCCAGCACCGGGCCGGGGGGGTCCAGCCGAACCGGGGGCTGTGACAACAGGTGGAGTGGAGCGCTGTCACGACAGGCAGCCACTACCGCGACAGGCAGCTGCTGCACAGGGCGTGGGGAGGGGGTGTGCCGCCCGCAGAGCCGAGGCCTGGGTCGGGGGTCCGCGGGCATCCCCCCAGGGCCCCAGCCGGCCGAAACCGCCCCGACTGCTAAAAGAGGGGGGGGTAGGGAGGAAGATAGCGGGGATGGAGCGACGCGTGGGGGCAATAACGAGGCGAACAATGACGGGGGCTGTTAACAGGGAGGTATTAACGGACGAGTATTACCGGGGGGAGGGGGCATTGTCGGGTAGGGGGGCTTACAAGGGGCCGGAGGCGGCGGAGAATGGTTGAGGGGAAGGCTCCCGGCGGTGCCGCAGCCGCGGGCGGGGGTCGAGGCCGGATTGGGGGGTGGGGGTTGTCGGGGAGCGTCTCTCTTTGTGCCTCCCGCAGCCCACCCCCCGCAGCCCCCTGCCCCCCACTCACCTCTGCTGCGGCCGCCCCGGGGCGATGAGGGGCCGGGGGTTGGGGGTGGGGGGTTGGTGGCTGCCGCGGGGCTCCCCGGGAACCGGGATGCTCCTGCCTCGGTGGAGCGCGGGGAGCGGCAGCTTCCTCCGCCCCCGCCTCCTCCTCCTCCTCCCCGCCGCCCCCCGCCCCGCCCCACCGCTCCCGGGGCGCTGAGACCCCCCCACAAAAGGGCCGCGGATGGGTGTTTGGGGGAGCCTGGGGTAGTATAGAGGGTCTGAGGGTCTGGGGGCGGTTCTGGGGCGAGACAAAGAGCCGGGCGGGGCCCGGTCAGCGATCAGGAACGACACCCCCCCCCGCTGTTCCGACCCCCCGAAAGCTGCTCCGCACCCTCTGCAGCAGGCACCGGGAACCGGAGGGCTGGGGGGGATCCCGGGCCACGTGTACCCCCTTCCCTGGGGCTCCATCCCCACCCCCGACCTCGCCCAGATCAGCCCTTTCTCCCCATGTGCTGCGCGAGTGGAGACCACCCCCACCGTGCTCCAAGGACCCCCCCCAGCCCTCTCTCTCTCCCCTCACTGAGCTCCCCCACGCTGGGGCTGTCGTGACCCGAGGGATGCCAATCTGGGGCTCAGCAGAGTAGGGATGGGGGACCCCACTCCAACTGCCCCCCTCCCCCTGAGCTCTGCCAGGCCCCAGCACCCACCTGGGATCAACTAGCTGGGGGGGGAGAGCACCCACTGCCCCACGGGCCTCATCACATCTTGGGGAGCTCAGGGGTGACTCGAGGCCAGTGCCAGCAGAGGAGCTCCAGAGACAGAGGCTGAGGCCAACCTCAGCTGGAGCAAGTCCCCCCCAAGGGACTGTGGGGTGTGGATGCAGCTCCCTTTGCCCCACCAAGGACCCCCCCAGTGGAGATCAGGACACCCCCACCCAGCCTGGTCCTGCCCCACACCCCCGGTGCATCCCAGTCCCTACCCATACCCCACACCCTGTGTCCTGCACCCCACTCTTGGCCTCCTGACACCACCCGGCCACCCGCACTCCCATCTGGGCTCGGCACGACCCCACCCCACGGCAGCGGCCCCCACCCCACGGCAGCGGCCCCCACCCCACGGCAGCGGCCCCCACGCTTTGCCCTGCTTCCATTTTTGGCCCTAAGTGTGCGGAAATCTCCCGGCGCACTTAACGCCTAAATCCCGAATCCCTGGAAGCCGCGGGTAAGCCTCTCTCTCCCCGCGGAAAATCCCCACTTTGAGCCAGAATCGGCCACCTCGGAGCCGGCCAAGCCACCACCCTCTCCTGCTGCCCGTGTGGGCTGAGCCCTGCCCACCACATGGGGCGGGCAGGAAGCTGAAGCTGCCCCCACCCCCGCAGGACTGCCTCATCCCTGGGGTACCCCAACTGCTTGCCCGTGCCCCCCGGGGCAGCTGGGGCTCTTGGTGCTGGGGGTTGGGGTGGTCCATGGGGCACAGGATCAGAGGATGTTAGGGGTTGGAAGGGACCTCCAGAGATCATCGAGTCCAACCCCCCGCCCCCACCAGAGCAGGAGCATAGAATCCGGCACAGGTCACACAGGAACTCATCCAGAGGGGTCTTGAAAGTCTCCAGAGAAGGTCAGGGTGGTCCCTGGGCCAGGGTGGTCCCTGGGCCAGCGTGGTGGATGTCTGCACGTGGACAAGGCTGTGGAGGCTTGTGGTGTGTGAGGATGAGGAGAAGGAAGATGAAGAGAATGAGGAGAAGGAAAATGAGGACAAGGATGAGAAGGATCAGGTGGACAGGAAGGACAGGGATGAGGAGCACAATGAGTAGAAGGAGAGTAAGCAGAAGGAGGAGAACGAGAACAATGAGGAGGACAGGAGGATGAAGAGGATGAGGAGGACGATAGGATCCAGCCCCTTGCCCGGTTCCCCAGCAGCCACACTTGGTCCCGGATGTGGTGGACAACCTGGCGAGGGGCGAGGGCAGGGAATAATGTTCGTGTCCAGCCCTGGCCCCAGCGCGATGCCGCCGGGAGGAGGCCCGAGGCAGGGCGTTGGGCGCCGGGGACGAGCCCTGGCAGCGGCCACGGGCGGCTCCAGGGCTCGGGGACGCGCTGGGGCCGCCCGGGAGCCGGGGCTGTGGCTCCGCTTAGTGGCACCGGGGAGAAAGGCAGAGGGGCCTGGAGCCGCCACCGCCGTCCTGCCACGGCCACCACCGCCCTGCTACCGCCATCACCACCCCCCCTGCCACCGCCCTACCGACACTCCTGCCACCACCGTCACCTCTGCCACTGCCCCTGCCACCTTCTCCTGGCCCTCCCAGGAGCTTCCCTCCGGGCAGGACTCTCACCCTGGGGACCCCCACCAGGAGCTGGTGGCCCCAACCCCACTGTCCTTGTCCTGGCCAGCCCCAAGGGCAAACCCGTGGGTGATGCTCAGCTCCGCTCGGGCACCTGCCCAGGGGGCACCCAGCTCCCCACCACCCCTCCCCGGGCAGCCGGGCAGGGTGTGCGGTCCGCGGGGAGGGCTGCGGCGGGGTCCGGACACGGCCACATGTGCGGAGCCTTCACGTGCCGGGAGCTGGATTCGGATTTGGCTTTGGAAAGAGCGGCGCAGAAATTCCCCGCGGCGGGTGCCAGCTCCGGCAGCTGGGCCGGGCTGTTTCCTCCCCCCCTCCCCGTCCTGTTCGTGCCGGGAACCTTCTGACCCCTTGTAGGAGCTGAATATTTAAAAACATTCGGCCCACGCTGCGGAAATTCCCACCCCTATCCCCCCCTCCCCCCGCCCCCCCCTCCCCTCCCCTTGCTCTGTCCCTTCCTGCCCCCCTGCTGCCCCAAAGCAGGACTTAAAAGCCAGTCCCAGCCCAGCCCCAGTCCTGGTTGAGCAGCGTCTGCCCCACGGACCCCACGGCTAAGGTGCCACCGGGCTCCACCGCCGCCATGGGGCTAAGTCCTGCTCCTGCCCTCGTCCTTGCTCTGCTGCTGCTGCTGGGAGCTTCAGTGGATGGTGAGCACCCCCCACACCCCGGGATAGGCACAGGCTGGGTCCCCAGCACGGGCTGGGGGTTCCTGCCCAGCGCCGCCGAATTCCTGCCTCTGCCTACAGCTGGACACTGCGGCGGCCTATGGGGAAGGGTCTGGGGATGCCGGGAGGGGACCACCGCCGTGACGCTGCCCCAGAGGGGCTGGGGTGATGCCTGGCTAACCCGGGGCCCTCTTCCACCTGCAACAGGGCAGCCCCGGGGCCGGATCCTGGGGGGCAGGGAGGCCGTGCCCCACCTGAGGCCATACATGGCCTCGCTGCAGCTGGACGGGCAGCACATCTGTGGAGGCTTCCTCATCGCCCCGCAGTGGGTGCTGAGCGCTGCACACTGCACCGAGGAGATGTGAGTGCCCAGGGTGGGGGTGTCGGGGGCTGGGGGGGGGGGCTGCTGCTTGCTGAGGGAGAGCTGCTGGCCTCAGGCTAAATCCTGCCCCGGAGCCCAGACACGGGGTGGGAGCACCAGGGCTCTGCTCCCACCTGCGGAGAGGGCTGGACAGGGGCTGCAGCTGCAGGACCCCCAGGAGATGCTGGCACAACGAGGCGGGGGTGTGTGTGTGCTGTTTGGCTCTCCACACCCCCAGCTCTGCGTGCCCCAAGGGGTGGGCAGATCCCCCACATGCTGCCTCTCTTCCAGGGACGGCAAATTCTTCCAGGTCCTCCTGGGTGCCCACTCGCTGTCGAAGCCGGAGCCCCACAAACGCCTGTACCGGGTGCGCGCCCAGATCGCCCACCCCGGCAGCAACATCCACAACAACAAAGACGACCTCCTGCTCCTCCAGGTGGGCTTGGGGCTGCTGAGACCCCGGCTGGGACCTTCCTTCCCATCACCCACTGCTCACATCCGGCAAATCCCTTGGCACCTCTTGCCACCGACCGTGGCAGGAGGAAGCTCTCCACCGTCCCTCCTTCCCCATCCCATGGGACTATCCCTGCTTCCCCCACCAAGGACGTTTTGGGCTGCATCCAAACGCCTTTGTCTTCCCCCACGATCCTCACAGCTCTGAGCTCCGAGGGCTGCGGGTGGAAGGCGAAGCCCTGAGCACGGCTGAGCCGGGGCAGCCTCGGCGCTGGGGCTGGGCTCGTCGGGTCCCGAGCCGCAGTTGGTCTCCGGTGACCTGGATCCTTTCTTTCTTGATTGGGGGCAGCTGGAGGAGAAAGCAGAGCTGAACGCAGACGTGCAGGTGCTGCCGATCCAGCGGGAGGACCGGGACGTGGCTGCCGACACCGTGTGCCTGGTGGCCGGCTGGGGAGCCATAAAGCACAGCGGCCGCCGGCCGGACACGCTCCAGGAGGTGGAGCGGCCGGTGGTCAGCCGCGACGTCTGCAACCACCGCACCCACCACGACCAGACCATCACCGACAAGATGATGTGCACCAACTCCCACAAGAAGGACAGCTGCAAGGTACCCTCAGCGGCCGGGGACCCGCAGGCTGGTCCTTCAAGGGTTGGGGTTAGGGGTGGGAGGGGAGGAGGATGACCCAGAGGCTGGAAGAGGTGGGAGTGGGGAGGAGCAGGATGGGGCTGTGTGCCCAGCGTGATCTGGGCTCTTTGCCCTGTACTGGCTGCTGTGAAGCAGCTGTTCTGAGCCTGGAGACAAGGATGAGGCCACAGGCAAGACTCAGTATGCCCCAAGGGTACCCAAGGGTCTGCTGGGAAGCCAGGGGCCACACGGAAAGTGTCCCCCCCCGCCCCCCGCCGAGCCAGGGGACTGAGCTGTCAGCAGGTGAGGGAATGCTGGTGGAGAGCGACCCCAACCCACAGCTCCTGCAGGTGAAACCCATGCTGGGGAGCACCCAGGGGCCGATGCCTTGGGTCAGGTGGGGACCCCCAGCTGCAGGGTCAGGGTGGGATGGGTCAGCAAATGCTTGGCAGTGCCGATGAGCTTTGGTCCCACAGGGAGACTCTGGTGGCCCCCTGGTCTGCAACGGGGTGGCTGAGGGGGTGGTCACGGCCGGCTCCCGCGTTTGTGGCAACTACAAGAAGCCTGCGATCTACACCCGCATCGCCCCCTACGCCGACTGGATCGACAGCGTCATGGCCTCTGCCGCTGGGGGGGAGGGGGACACTCGCTGAGCAACCCCCCCCGGGGACCCGGCTCCACGCCACAGCTTGCTGCTGCCGCTGCCGGCACAGCCATAGCGCCCACGCTGCACGGCCGAGCACCTTGGAGCTCCCACTGCTGCCCCGACCTGCTCCCCGAGCATCCCCTCGCACCAGGAGGGTGGCTGGACCGGGGGACTGGCAAAAGAAACCCTAAACACAACAGGGGAAAGGGAGCCCCTGCCCCCCCTGCTCACAAAGCAGAGGGCCCAGCTGGGGGAGGATGGGAGGGAGGGGGCCACGGCTCCCCGCGCTGGTGTGCGCCACAGGCTTTGCTGATCGTGCTCCTAACGCTGCCTGTGCCCTGCTGCAATAAAGCGATGCTGATTCCTGCAGAGCTGCCGGGCTCATGGAACGGGTCTGGTGTGGCAACTCCCTGCCCAAGGGTGTGGGCAGCACCGGGAGGAGCTGGCCAAGAGGTGGGGAGATGCTGAGGCTGAGCCCATGGGGACAGCGTGGCCAAAGTCCCCCCCACCCCATCACTGCTCCAGGCCACCCATCCATGCTGCTGGGGGGGTGGGTCCCACCCTCTCCTTTGCCTTGGCTGTGTGCTGAGAGCCCCTGAACTCTGCTGTGAGCACTCGACCCCAGCTCTGCCTTGGAGCAGTCTCTCTTTAAGGGGCATGTGAACCCCAGCACCACTCCTGGCCCCAGTCCCAGCAGGCCAGAGGGGGAAGGAGCAATGGCCACAGAGCAGGAGGAAGGTGAGGCGCAGGAAGAAGGCCTCGTGTGAGGATGGAGCAGGACACAGTGCTTCTGCACCTCCCCACTCACTTCCCAGGGCTTGGCCAGCACCCTGGGGAGCTGCTCCTGGCCCCAGAGCTCCAATTTGGGCAGGAGGCAAAGGGGAAAGCAAGGATCTGCCCTCCCCCCGAGCTGCTCCTGTGTCCCACCTCTGTGCAATCAAACATTAAATAAGCCCAAACCTGCTCTCCCAGAACAGGAGATGAAGCAGGGCCCAGCTTGATTGCAGAGGAAAAGAGCCTTAACAAGTAGTTTCCTAATTAGCCCTTTGCTTCTCCTTAATTACCAGCACCATGGCAAGGGAGACTCCAGCTCTGTGCAGCACAGGAAGCAGAGCTGAGAGAGACAAACTCATTGCCATCAGCTCAATTTCTCAGTGCTAAATGAAAACACAGTTGCAGAGGGAAAGGACCACAGAGAAATGGACTCCTTTGTCCCCTTAAGTGGTCTCTGGGGATGCCCAGTTGGTGTTGTGTGGCTGGGCAGGAATCTGGCCAGGCCTCAGCCCAGCTCCAAGCATCTCCACTGCACTTTGTCAAAGCATGTGGACATTTGGCCTGATTCTGGAAAGGTGCTGAGCAACCTCAGACTGGTTTGAGCTCAGCAGAGGCACAGGGCCTGCTTCAGCCCAGCTCCAAGTCACCAGAAGCCACCAGGTGGGTCCTTCCCCACGTGTCCAGGTGAACCCAAGAGCAAGAGCTCCAAGAAGCTTCCAGCAGCTTCTCTTCTGTTGGTGCACCAACCACCCCAGCCCCGCCAGCAGGACCAAAGAAGCCCCAGCAGAGCCCCAGGCTGACACTCTGGAAAGAGACCAAACATTCTGTAGAAAAGGAAGGGAACTTTTATTTACAACCAGAGCTGCTGGTTGAGTGAGAGCCACAGGAGCTCTGCTCCAGGCAGCCACTCTCTCCTGCTCCAGAGGGAGGCCTCCCTCCATCAGCACACAGACAGCACAGCTCTGGGTGACATCTCCCACCAGAGGGGAAAGCTCCCTCAAGGGATGGAGAAGTGCAGGGAAAGGGGCAGGGCCCAGCCCATGCTGCCCTCCCCAAACTGCTGCTAGCAGAGGATGAACCCAAGGCCCCGGGGTGCTTGCTCCCTGCTCACCCCCAGCCACCCTCCGTCACCGTGCTCTGCCCCACCCAGGGCTCACAGCTGCTCCATGCAGACACCAGCACAGCAGGGCTCTCTCCTTGGCCCCTGCTAACTCCAGCTGGGAAACCTCTGGCATTCCCTTCCTGCTGTCCCCTGTAAAGAGGAGGAGCAGCTCCCTCCCAGCTCCGGGAAGCAGAAAGCTCAGCGCAGGCCAAGCGGCACCAGGCGGCGGCTCCCAGGACGATGCTGTGGCCCAAACACCTCCGAGAAGGAAGCACTGAGCAGCTCCTGGGGCAACCCCTCAGGAGTAGCTGAGGGGCATCCTCCTCCAGAGCCCCCCACAGAGGCAGTTCTTGATCCAGCGCTGCTCCCACTGCTTCACTGCGGTCACCTTGTTGGGAGACTTCAGCATGGTGACGCAGCCACACCTGGGAGGGAACAGAGAGCTGCAGCCAGGCCCAGGCAAAGAGATGCTGCTGCTGAGATGTGGATCCCACAGGCAGAGAGGAACCCAAGCAGGACACCAGCCTGCAGGTGATGTTGGTGAGCACTAAAACCAGCTGAGGCTGTGCCAGCAGTGCCCTGGCAGGAAGAGGGTACCTGGGAGCAAGAGGCTGTGGGAAGACAACAGCCCCCAGCTGCCAGTTTAATGACAGCTGATTCAGTCACAGGGAATTGTTGGGGTTGGAGAAGCCCTCCAAGAGGAAGCCCAACATCAACCCAGCACCACCATGGCCACTAAACCCCGTCCCCAGGTGCCATGGCCACAGGTTTCTCAAACACCTCCAGGCATGGGGACTCCACCACCTCCCTGGGCAGCCTGTGCCAACCCCTCACCACTCCTGCAGGAAAGAAACTCTCCACAACTCCAAGCTAAAGCTCCCCTGGAATCCATCCCCATGGATGGCTGCTCCCTGCACCATGATTCCGACACCCAGGCTGCCTGGGGAGGCTGGGTGAGGAGGACAGCACAGTAAGGCCTTCAAACACAAGCCTGGTTTGAAAGATCACCCCAAATGGCACTGTGGGTCCTGTGATGATCTCCCCTCCCAGCTCCTCTCCAGCACAGGTTTATTTAAGGGCTTGCCCTTCAAAAGGCCTTTTAAGGACCTTCCAGGTCAGGTCCTCAAACACCACCACAACTGCTCTCTTCCAATGGCAGGGCCACACCCCAGAAGCATTTCCTCCTGCAGAGCTGGGACACCAGCTGGGGTGGTGAGCAGAGACTGAAGAGCTTCTGAATGAGGAGGAGAGCAGCTGGAGCTGCTGCCCAAGCCCTCTGCCCACCTGGTACACGACTTGCACTCCTCTGTGGGGTATGCTCCCAAATGCAGCCGCCTCAGGTGATCAATTTTGGGCTGTCCTGGTGCCCTGGGTAGGAAGGAGAAGAGGAATTGGTCTACAAGATTGCTTTTCAAAAGCTGCCTCCAGTGGCCAGCAGAACAGAGGCTCTGACTGCCCAGGCCTCTGAGTGCCACGGGGTTGGAGGCCCTGCTGACAGGAATCTCAGCCTGCTTTTCCCCCTCCACGTGCCACCTCCTTGCAACCCTTTCAACTCCCAGCCCACTGCAAGCTAAGCAGTGAATTCAAGCAGAGAGGACTGGCTGCTCCCAGGTCCCAGCAGCAAATGGCTGAGCCCAAACCTGCTGGAATCCCAAACCCAGAGCTACAGAGAGACACCCCCCCAGACACCACCTCCTCACCACTCCACCCCTGCATGTCAGGTTTCAGTACCTGACAAAGGCATCAAACTGGGAAGAGACAGTGTGCCCAACGAGCCCAGGAGCCTTGCCAAACTGGAGCCTGACCAGCTGCTTGTTCTGCAGCTTGCTGATGATGCCATCGTTGATGGGCAGCCAGTCAATGTTGGGGATGAGCAGCTGGCTGGGCAGGAGGCAGCACTCATCTATCAGGGTATCATCTGGCTCTGTGATGTGGTTCTCCTCACGACCTGAGTGCCAAAATGAAGCAGAGAAAGCAAAGCAGCATGATCCTGAAACTCCTCCTTTAGAGATGAAGAGAGCTCTGTGTGTGTGGTGCCCTCCTCCAGCCTCCAACGCAGCTCAGAGCACAAAGCCCCTGGCAGCTGCTCCTGCCCTCCCTGAACGCCACAGACCCACTCCTGAGCTACTTCCCCCCTGCAATTATTCCCTCCCCCTGAGGGAAGGGCTCTTTTGTTCAGGGAGAAACTGGCAAAACACTTACAGCACAGCCAGAGTTTAGTCAGGAGCCTGAAGAGCAGGGACATGCTGTCCTGGGTGTCAGAGGTCGCTGTGTAGACAGGGAGGCAGCTTGGCTTCAGCAGCCCCCAGATCCGGATCACCACCATCAGCTCCCTGAACATGGCCAGGGAGGCTCCGTCCCGCAGGAAGCTGTGTCCTGGTCGAACTGGGGAGCCCTAGGGAAGGGGAACAAACAGCCCCACACAGGGGGTGACACAGCCTGCCAGAGGCACCAGGCTGCTGGCAGCCAGCTGCCCCGTTTGAGCGGGGCACAGCCTGGCGGCGCTGGCTGCCAGAGGATGCCGTGGAGGTCAGAGGCACGCAGAAGTTCACTGGAGGCTGAAGGGAGTCAGGCAGCTGCTGAGGTCCCTTCTCCAAAGTGAGGAACACAGAAAGGACAACTTCATCATAGACTGGCTTGAGTTGGAAGGGATCTTCAGGATCATCCAGTTCCAACCCCCCCTGCCATGGGCAGGGACACCTCCCACCAGCACAGCTTGCTCAGAGCCTCATCCAGCCTGGCCTTGAACACTTCCAGGGAGGAGGCAGCCACAGCCTCCCTGGGCAGCCTGTGCCAGTGCCTCCCCACCCTCACTGTCAAGAGATTCTTCCTCATCTCCAGTCTCAATCTCCCCTCTCCCAGCTTAAAGCCATTGTGTCTCATCCTGCCACTCCCAGCCCTTGTCACAAGTCTCTCCCCAGCTCTCCTGGAGCCCCTTCAGGTACTGGAAGGCTGCTCTAGGGTCTCCCTGGAGCCCTCTCTTCTCCAGGCTGAGGTTCTCACCTGGTTAGGGAGGCTGGCCAGCAGGTAGAGCACAAAGTCTCCCACCCACTGGATGAGCTGCTGCAGGGACTGCAGTGTGGTCATCTCCAGCACAAACTCTTCTGTCTTCAGGTTAATCATCACCTTGTCGATGTCTGAAACAGAAGCAAGGCATCTCCTGGCTCAGGAGGAAGATGGCTTCAGACTTCACCCCTTGGCCCTGCTGTGCTGAGAGAGGTCACCCTCCTCTTGCTGAAGGCAGGGAGCCACCCTGAGACCACAGCACTTCTGCCATCAAACCCAGCAGGAGAAGGGGCCAGGACACACCACGGGGGCAGGGGCTCACCTATGTCTGTGATCTTGGAGCAGATCTCGGTGAGTCTGTCCCCAGGGCTCTTGTCTGGGGTGTTCAGGAAGTGTGGACGCAGCAGAGACTTCAAGGTGCAGCTAATGGCAATGAGGAAGAGCTTGGCATGGTAGTCACAGACTCGAGCTATGGTGCTGGAGGAGAGCTTGCAGAGAGAAGCCTTCATGGCAACGATGCGAGTGGAGAGGACCTGGTGGGGAGGCACAGCAGGAGGGAGGCAGCAGAGGAGGCAGAATCAGAGGGAGCTCATTAGAGCTGCTCTGCTCTCCAGCTCTGCCAGGTGAATGACAGGACTGGTGCACAGCTGCTCCCTGCACGTGAGCAGCTCGCTCTGACTCACAAACAGCTCTGCTGCTCCCAGAACCTCTGCCACAGGCTTTACAGCTCAGCAGAGGTTTCCACAGGTCAAGTGGAGGATCTCCACGCCTCAAGTGTCACAGAATGGGGTTGGGTTGGAAGGGATCTTAAAGCTCAGCCAGTTCTAATACCCCTGCCATGGGCAGGGGACACCTCCCACCAAGCCCAGGTTGCTCGAGGCCTCCTCCAGCCTGGCCTTGAACACCTCTGGGCAGGAGCCAGCCACAACCTCCCTGGGCAACCTGCTCCAGGGTCTCCCCACCCTTAAAGAAGTACTGCTTGAGGAGAGACAGCACAGCCAGGTTGGTCAGGAGCTGTCTTCTGAGGCCTGGCAACTACAGCTCCCTCCCTCCCTGGCACTGAGACCCTTCCAGGTGCCCAGCCCCTGACCTGCTGCAGGGCTGCGTTCTGCCGCATGTACTCCTCATGAAGCTTCTCCACCAGGTTCTGGACCATGTTGGGCTGGACATGGAGCAGGATGTCCCACCAGTCATAACCAGTCACCATGCAGTACTCCAAGAGGAAGAGCAAGTGGCGCAGGGACATGTTCATGTCCAGCACGTGGCCCATGGAAGGCGAGATACGGAGCATGCTCAGCTGGAAGGAAAACCTGCATCAAGAGCTGCCTTGAAAGCACTCCCCAAAGCCACAAACCCAACACAGGGCTAGGGAGGCTAACCCCCAGTGCCACAACTGGGGATGGATCCATCCCTTCTTGTTTAACAGGGATCACACCCTGCTGGGAAGTAACATTCCCAGAGCCACCGACGGCCGCACAGGGAGAGCCTGGAGGAGAGGAGGAGCTCAACCTCCCCACCCCCATCCCACAGCACCCTACCTTCCCGTGGCTGTCAATGCCAGCCAAGGCCAGGGATGTCCAGGAGAGCTGCATGGCTTTGAAGTGCACCAGGGGGGCAGCAGTTCGCTGCCTCTTGATGGTCTGCTCCTCGCCGGGGCGCTGGGAGGAGGAGCCGTAGAACACAGCCATCATCTGCAGGGACAGGCGGTGCACGATGTGCACACTGCCATCATGGAAAGCCAGAGCCAGGCCTGGGGACAGCAGACAGCCAGAGCTCAGCAAGTGACCCCTCCTGAGCAAGTGGCTCCTTCAGGCCTCACCCTGAGGAGCCACTGCCTGCGTGGCAGAGAGGATCACAGGGCTGGAAAGGACCTCCGGAGGTCATCGAGTCCAAGCCCCCTGCCAGAGCAGGGCCTAGAACCCAGCACAGGTCACCCAGGAATGCATCCAGATGGGGTTTGGAAAGTCTTCCAGAGAAGGAGACTCCACAACCCCTCTGGGCAGCCTGCTCCAGTGCTCTGTGACTCTCCCACTGAAGAAGTTCCTCCTCAGATTGAAGTGGAACCTCCTGTGCTGGAGTTTGTATCCACTGCCCCTTGGCCTATCCCAGGGTGCAGCTGAGCAGAGCCTGTCCCCTCCCTCCTGACTCCCAGCCCTCAGATATTGATAAAGATTGATCAAATCCCCACTCAGTCTTCTCTTCTCCAGACTAAAGAGCCCCAGGGCTCTCAGCCTCTCCTCCTCAGGCAGTGCTCCAGTCCCTTCCTCATCCTGCTTGCTCTCTGCTGGACTCTCTCCAGCAGATCCCTGTCCCTCTTGAACTGGAGAGCACCAAAAGGCTGTGGACTCACAGCCCTCTTGGTCTCCAGAGGCCCAGGGGAATGTCTCTTTCCCTGGACATGAAAAAGCCTGCCCATGACCTTCAGAGGTCCCTTCCAACCCAGACCATGCCATGGTTCTGTGCAGAGGTTGCCCTTGAAGGTGTCCCTGGCAGCGTTTCTCATGGCTCCACATTCCTGCTGCAGTGCAGTAATATCTGAATGACTCTGGTGAGACCTGTGGGCCTGGGCTTCACATGGCTCAGGCACTGGCACAGGCTGCCCAGGGAGGTGGTGGAGTCCCCATCCCTGGAGGTGCTCAAGAAAGTGTGGACATGGTGAGGGCCACACAAAGTGAGGGCCATGGTGGTGCTGGGTTGAAGGTTGGACTGGATGACCTCAGAAGGCTTTTCCAACCCAAACAATTCTATGATCCAGCTACAGCTCAGGAGATGAGGAAGGGGGAAAAAAAGTCTCAGGCAAAAGCTACCTATTTAGGAGAAAGCCAAGAGAAGTTCCTTACCCAGGCCAGGGAAGAACTTGGTGTCATTTGCCACCTTCAGATCAGTGTTGGTGAGGGAGATGGGCAGCTTCGGCAGGGCCACGGCCGAGACCCGATCCAAGTCGTTGGTGGCAGAGAGAATTCTCCATTTCAGGATCATGGGCTGCTTGTCCCCCACTGTGAGAGGGAGGGAGTGAGACAACTCTCCCCCAAAGCCATCCAAACCCCCCCTACCCCAATTTCTGCCCACCCTCCTCCAGCTCAGTGGGATTACAGCCCCAGCACTGACTTCGCTCTACCAGACCAGGAGGTTCCTGTGCTCACGGAAAGGTTGGGACTGGAAGGGACCTCAAGGCTCAGCCAGGTCCAACCCCCTGCCATGGGCAGGGACACCTCCCACCAGGTGGCTCAGGGCCTCATCCAGCCTGGCCTTGAACACCTCCAGGGAGGGGACATCCACAGCCTCCCTGGGCAATCTGTATCTCCCCACCCTCACTGTCAACAATTTCATTGACTCCTGGAATGGTTTGGGCTGCAAGGGACCTCGAAGACCATTTAGGTAATCTTCCTTCTGAGTGGTACAAACAAGGACTTTGTTGGGCTAAATCTCTTTTGGTGGTGGAAAGCTCTGCTGCTGGGAGTCAAGATCATCTTCAGGTGCAAGAGCTCTTCATACTGCACTGGCACAAGGAGCAGTGACTAGGGTTGGCTGTGCCTGGAAAGAGGGGCAGCCAAGGTGGTGATGGGACTTCACCACAAGTCGTGTGGGGAACAGCTGAGGGGACTGGGATTGTTCAGTCTCCAGTGGAAGAGGCTGAGGGGAGACCTCATTGCCCTCCACAACTCCCTCAAAGGAGGTTGGAGCCAGGTTGGGTTTGGTCTCTTCTCACATGCAACAAGAGGAAACAGCCTCAGGTTGTGCCAGGGGAGGTTCAGGTTGGAGATTAAGACAAATCTCTTCCCAGCAAGGGCTCTGAGACACTGGCAGAGGCTGCCCAGGGAGCTGCTGGAGTCACCAGCCCTGGAAGGGTTTCAAAGCTGCATGGAAGTGGTGCTGAGGGCTGTGGTTTAGTGGCAGTGGCTGAGCAGCAGTGGTGGATTGTGAGCTCCAGGCCAGTGGTTGGACTGAATGAGCTCAAAGGTCTCTTCCAACCTCAACATTTCTATGAAGCCAGGTGTAAAACACAGGCAGAGTGGAGGGGCTGATGAAGCCAGCCCTGCTCCACCACCTCTTCCCTGTGGAAGGCTCTCAGCAGGCAGAGCAGCTGCACTGCCTGACACAGAAAACGTCTTTTATTGAGTGAAAGCAACAACCCAATTGCTTCCTGGAAACCTGCCAGGTGCTGCCTGAGATGCACACAGCTGCACCAGAGCATGAGACTGAACACCTGAGAAACAACCACAGCATCCTGGCTAATCCCACACAGGGGATAATGGAGCTGAGAACCTGCTTGGCATTTTCACTCGGGGCAGGCTCCTGTTTCCGAGAGGAACTGCTGCAGAAACTCACCCACAGGGGAGATCTGCTGGAAGATGTTGTTGACTGGCAGCCCCTCCTTCCTCAGAGACCAGCACTCCACAATGCTGCTGTTCTGGTTGGAAGCACAAAGCAACACCTGCAGACCACAAAAAAAAAACCCCCAGTGAGACCCCGAGAACCACCTTTACAACAGGGGAGGACACTCATCCCTCTCTCCTCCACTCTGAGGCTCCTTCTCCCCACTGGTTTGTGCTTCCAAGAGCCAAAAGCAGAGCACTGCCTCTGCAGCACACAGCCTGGGCCTCTCCCCTTCACCAACCATCTCATCTCCCACAGGCCTGTGACCTGCTGATGCTGTTCACACCACCACAAACTACACAGAAAGGGAAGGGCAGGAAGGGAATTGACTGTGGTGCCAGAACAGACTCTCTGTTCTCCTACCAGGTGCTTGGTCCTGACCAGAGCACAGGCTTGGCTCCACTGGATCCCTCTGCTCTCCACAACCACACTGCCAGTCCCCTGGCAAATAAGAGTTAAGCTGCTAAATGAAGTCATGAAGATCAAGAGCTCTGAGTGCTCTGCAGAGGGGCTGCTTTGAAGCCAAGACCTGAAGATGAAAGACTTCACAACCCAGACCCTCCCAGTCAGCCCAGCAGAGCTCAACTGCTGCCAGATCCACAAGATAAGCAGGGCAAAGCATCATCAGGCTAAGGAGGGATAGAGCTTTTCCAGCTGCTGTTCCAAGACCTGGAAGGCTTGGCCACCACAACCCCAGGCTGGGCAAGTTGACTGCTTAGTCTTGAGAAGGCTGAGAGGGGATTGGATCAATGCCTATAAACATCTGAGGGGTGAGTGGCAAGAAGGACCCAGACTCTTTTTAGTGGTGCCCTGTGGCCATGGCTACAAACTGGAACCCAGGAGGTTCTACCTCAACAAGAGGAGAAACTTCTTTGGTGTGAGGCTGCTGGAGCCCTGGAGCAGGCTGCCCACAGAGCCTCCTTCTCTGGAGACTTCCAAGCCTCAGTGGATGCATTCCTCATCTGGATGGACTACCCTAGGTGCTCCTGCTTTGGGAGTGGGAGTGGGCTGCCTGATCTCTGGCAGCCATTTCCAACCCCTGCCATTCCTTGGCTGAGTGCAGTCTGCTTGAACCAGCAGCAGCTCCAGGACCGGCAGCACCGAAACACAGAGGGCACCGCCGGCCGGCCCCGCTCCCCTCCAGAGCCACAAGGGGAAGCCAGCCACGGCTCAAACAGCTACCTCCTGGCTTCTCACTGAACTCCTGCCTGCTGGAAGAGCAGCTGCTCACCTGCTCTGACATGTCCCGGGCCAGGAACTTCAGGTGGGTGATGGCCGGATACTTGTCCTTGCGGGCAGGGTCGGTGGTGCAGCGCATGAAGAGGGAGGGCAGGATCTCGGTGTCTATCTTGCACTTCTCGTTCACCACACTGACACAGACCTTGTAGAACTGGACAGGGGAGGTGCTGCTGCCATCTGATGTGGCCACCACGATGTTCCCCCCGCCGGTGAAGGCGACGTCGGCCAAGGCCACGCGGCAGCGCAGGCGGCAGAGGCTCTCGGTGGAGGTCAGCACCTGCCCGTTGGGCTTGAGGAGCGAGACCGTCACCAGCCCGCTGATGGTCACAGCAATCCAGCCCTCCATGGGCTTCCCACCAAACAGGGTCAGGGATGGAGAGAACTTGACCCTGGAAAACTTCTCCCCGAAGTTGGAGGCTCCAGACTGCAAAGAGAGGTCAGGGAGGCAGAGAGGTTGGCAGCGCTCCCCGCCGGGAGCAGCCCCCGAGAGGTCACTGCAGAGGGCTCCGGAGCTGAGCAGAGGAGAAGGGCACCAAGCTCACACCCCAGCCCTGCTTGCTGTGGCCTTCCAGGATCTGAAAGGAGCCTACAGGAAAGCTGGGGAGGGACTTTTGAGGGTGTCAGGGAGTGACAGGACTGGGGGAATGGAACAAAACTGGAAGTGGGGAGATTCAGATTGGATGTGAGGAAGAAGTTCTTCCCCAGGAGGGTGGTGAGAGCCTGGCACAGGCTGCCCAGGGAGGTGGTGGAAGCCTCCTGCCTGGAGGTTTTGAAGGCCAGGCTGGATGTGGCTGTGAGCAACCTGCTGTGGTGTGAGGTGTCCCTGCCCATGGCAGGGGGCTTGGAACTGGCTGAGCCTTGAGGTCCCTTCCAAGCCTAACAATTCTATGACTCATCACCCTGGAGAGGCTGTGAGTGGCTGCAGGGACACATGAGCCCCTCAGCAAAGCTCCCAGAGCACCCCAGACACAGAGCTCTGAGCTGGACAACAGACACCCCAGCCCCACCCTCCCTTTCTGCAGCCAAATCCAGCCCTGACACCGAGCCCTCATGATCCCATGCCTTCAGTTCTCCAGCTCTGAAGAGAGGGAATGACTTCTCTGTGGGACAGCCCAAGAGCTGCCAGTTCAAACAAGCTAAAGAGGCAGCTTCTGCTTGGCAGAGTTGCTCCTTCTGAGCCTGACACAGTTAGACACATCTCCAAGCAAGCAGCTTATCTCCACACCCATATGCTTGCCATTCCCAAATCCCTGCATCAAACCTTAGGACCTCAGATATTTTTTATCTTTCTTTTTGGTTGTTTTCCTCCTGAGTTCCTACTGGCAGGCAAAGAAGAGCTTTTATCACCATGTCTGCAGCCCAGGAGGAATCAAAATGAGAGCACCCAGAACGAGAGACACATCGAAAGCCCTGAGAGAAACCAAGCTTCCAACCCCTGCTGGAGCTCAGCAGGGACCCCAGGGGACAAAAATGGCCACAGGTCAGAGAGGAATGGAGGAGCCAAGAGAAACCTCGAGAGAGGGGGCTTCCCAGGCCAGCCCCTCTGAGTGATCCCAGGCAGAGCTTGGGACAAACCTTCTCCACGTGCAGAGCCAGCTTCACGCCGTTGTGCAGCCAGGACAGGGCCACCACAGGGTCCCCCTCCACCAGGCTGCCCACAGTGTTCTCCCAGCTGTTGGCCAAGTGGTCAGTCATGCTCCAGCACTTGATGTGCCCATCTGCATCTGCTGACAGCAGCCTGGAGCCTGTGGTGTCAGAAGCAGGGGGCAGAGGCAAAAAGTCAGCTAAGAAACCAACTCAACCCAGTGCAGCTGGAACGGAGGCACTCAGCTCGTGGCTGTGGAGGGATGGACAAACTCCCTCCCCATGAGGAATGAGCACTTTAGGGAGCTTTTAAGAGTCCTGGGGTCAGTTTTGGGCCACTCACTCCAAGAAGGACATTGAGGGGCTGGGGAGGGTCCAGAGAAGGGCAACAAAGCTGGGGAAGGGCCTGGGGAACAGGGCTGGGAAGGAGCAGCTGAGGGAACTGGGGGTGTTGAGCCTGGAGGAGGCTGAGGGGAGACCTCATTGCTCTCTAGCAGCCCCTGAAAGGAGGTTGCAGTGAGGTGGGGGTTGGGCTCTTCTACCTAGGATAGGAGGAAATGGCCTGAAACTGCACCAGGGGAGGATGAGGTTGGAGAGCAGGAAAAATCTGCTTGCTGCAAGAGCAGTCAGGGATTGGCACAGGCTGCCCTGGGAGGTGGTGGAGTCCCCATGCCTGGAGGTGCTGAAGAAATGTGTGGCTGTGGTACTTGGGGACAGGGTTTAGTGGCCATGGTGGGGTTGAGTGGATGGTCTTAGAGATCTTTTCCAACCCAAACAGATCCAGGATTCTGTGAACACGTGCCCATGAGCAGTGGGACAGAGGGGGAACAAAAAGGGATCCATCTCACCTGACTGGTCCCACTCCAGGCAGGTGATGACTTCAGCATGGCCAGAGTTAACAGAGTAGACATCCCAAGGGTGCTCAGTGTCGATGATATGGACCATATGGGTGAGATCTACCCAAAAAGAGAAGCAAACCACTGCCCCTCAGTACCCAGCCAGTGCTCCCAAACCTACAGAGCCTCAGCTGAGGCAGGGGAAGACACAAAATATTCTC
Source organism: Dryobates pubescens (assembly GCF_014839835.1). Classification (NCBI taxonomy): domain Eukaryota; kingdom Metazoa; phylum Chordata; class Aves; order Piciformes; family Picidae; genus Dryobates; species Dryobates pubescens. Next base: position 3,626,134 of record NC_071642.1, read on the forward strand.
TGTCAAGCCGTTTTGAGAAGGAGGATGACTGCACTTGGCAACTGTGGGGAGCACCAGAAACCAGCATAGAGCCTGTCTGGTCTAGCAGAGTGAGAACTGCTCCTTGGCATAGAAAATTCCATTCAATGGAAGAAGAAAGAGATCAAGTTTCTCATGCTGCTTAGTGCAGGGCAGCGATTTCTGGGTGGAAGCAGAGCCCAGGTCCCCTGGGCCAGCAATTCCTGACTGCAGAACTTCCACGGGCACCCCATACCTTTTTCCTCCTCATTTTTGAGGTCCGTGGTGAAGGCGATGAGGTTCCTGCAGGACCAGGCACACACCAGGGGAATGGAGGGACAGTGGTTGCTCTTTGGCTTCTTCTCCCATTCGCACACATAGGCCAGGTCCATCGCCCCGGGAGCCCGCGGAGGGGGAAAAGGAGAGATCACCCCGCTCTAGAAGCAAAAAACCAGCCCATCCCACATGTCACAGGCCCGGACAAACCGGTCCCTCCCGGCCGGACCCGCCTAGGCCCCGCCGCACCGGCCCCCCGGACAGGCAGGCGGGAAGCAGCTCCCCAGCCCCCGAAGGGCGAGCGGGGCCCCCCAGCCCTCAGGGGTGTGTGTGGGTGTGTGTGAAGCGCAGCCTCCCCGGGAGGCGGGTGAGGACAAACCCTGCACCAGGAGAACTCCCGCGGCGGGGGCGGGAGCGCAGCGCGGCGCGACCCGGACCCTGACGGCGAGGGAAGCCGGGCCTGCCGCGGGGAGGAGGCCCCACTGCGGGGTCCGAAGAGAGCCCCACAGCCGGTGGCGGAACAAGGAGGGGAGGCCAAGCCAGGCCCGGCGGGGGCGGGGGGGGGAGGCACGGCGGGGCGGGCCCGGAGTGCGGGGCCCGGGGGGGAGCGGCGGGGCAGGAACCGCTGCACTCACCGGGCCAAGCCGCACCGCCTCCCGCCGCCACCGAGGACCCCGACTTCCCCCGCCCCTGCAGGCTGCCCCCCGCCCGCCTGCTCCCTGCGCTCAGGCAGCGTCGCGGACACCCCAGGTCGGGGGCCTTTAGTGGTAGAGGCTGAGACAGCGCCAGTCAGCGGCCTTAATTTGCATGGACGTCTACCCAGAATTCCACTGAGTGAGAACGGCAAATACAACGGAATAATTTGAAACATTATAGGAGAAGAAAAGACTCGGGAGGACGTGTAAGGCACACTGGGGGGGGTAGACGATTCTATACACATTTATCTACAGCTAAAGAAATAATCACCCTATTCTTGCAGTTCTTATATTCTGGGTGGTTAAATAGCGCTGCGGGGGCAGTAGGATTCGTGCTCGCTTCGGCAGCACATATACTAAAATTGGAACGATACAGAGAAGATTAGCATGGCCCCTGCGCAAGGATGACACGCAAATTCGTGAAGCGTTCCATATTTTTCTTCCCCTCACCCATCGCCATACAGCCCCTCTACGGCACTCTTATTATTACTGCCCACCCCCCACCCCCCCCACAAATACCTGCTGGGGGAACCCCGAGCCGCGGAGGACCCCAGACTGAGGCTGCCCAGACCCCCGATGTGATCAGGGTCAGCCCCTGCAGAAGGGCTGTGGATCAGCGTGGGACCTGCGCAAGGCGAGGCACGGAGTTGGGATGCCTGCCGTAGTTTGGGGACCATCCTGACTCCCACCCCGTCTGACACCTCCCTGCCCCACACCCAGTGCCCCAACACCATGCACAGACACAGGCAGAGCGGGGAGCACTGTGGTTTATTGTTCCCCAACACCACCCGAGTCACACAAGCAAATGAGGCACAAGGGCGTGCTGGGGGCTCCCCCCACCCCATACGGACTCCCTGGGGTCCCCCTTGGTTAATGGCAGTTGGTGTCTTCAAAGCCAGAGCACCCAGCAGGTGCTGGGGGGGGCTGCCACAAGGCAGTCCTGGGTGAGGGTGGGGGTCCAACACCTCTGGTGGTCCCCAGCAGAGTCAGGGGCCAGGCCAGAGGTGGGCCCGCACCCACAGAGTCTCCTGCGAGCAGCCCTTTGGGACACAGAGACACCCACCGAGGGCAGCCATGGGCAAGCAGCGGGGCCCCCACGGGCCGAGCTGCACCCCCCCAACACACACACACACACGTAAATACACACACACAGAGTTAAAAACAGGCTATAGTACACTTAAAATCAGCCCACGGAGCGCCGGGCGGGGAACGGGGCACTGCCAAAACGCCACAGCACCCAGGACCTCCCCGCGCCGCACCGGGGCTCACGGAAGGGGCTGGCAGGGAGGGACCGACCCCTCCCGCTCCGCCTCCCACCCCGGAACGCCCCACGGGCGGGCACGGGGCTGTGGGCGCTGGCTGAGCACCTGGGAATGCGACAGCCCCGAGGCTCTTCCGCTCGCTCAGCGTTTGCTCAGCAGCCGCCGGGAGCTGTTTCACCGCAGAAAAATCTGGACCAAACCCACCCAAAATCGCCAGCGTCAGCGCCAGGGGTGGGCTTGGCCCCAGCCCCGCGAGTTTGTTGAAAAGCACCTGGGCTATAAATAGACAAACACACACACAAAAAAAACCCCCAACAAACACAGTCCCAGGAGAGCGGCTCCGGGCCAGGGAGCAGCGCTGGCAGCTCGGGGAACAGGGTGGATAGGCACCAGCCACGGCCCACGCCTCCTGCCTGGGGCACGGAGATATCTGGCGGGGACACACCGGCTGCTGCCAGCCCCAGCAGCCCGAGGGGAGCATGGCACAGCCCCCTGCGAGCCTCCCCCCCACCGAGCTCTGCACCATCGAGCAGCTGCTCTTGGAGAAGGGGGAAAGGATGAGCCCCCATCAAAGAGGGCTCTGCACTGCACCCGGCTTGGGCAAAGGGGAGAGGCAGGACGGCAGGGCTGAGAGCAGCCAGGAGCAGACGGAGGAAGATGAAGGAAGCCTTCAGTGCACCAAGCGAGGGGCAGGGCGACCCCCGGGAGGGTATCAGCTCATCTGGCCCAGGTAGTCTGAGAGCAGGAGCTCGGGGGGCAGGAAGACGTGGTGCTTGTTGCTCACTTTCATTTGACGTTTCCCTTCGATGTCTGAGCCTGGGGGCGAGAGGCAGCAGTCAGCACAGCCCTGTCCCATCCCTGGCCCCGGCCCCCACGGATCCCAAACGCTGCTCAGCCGCTTCCCCTCCTCCCTGTGCTGTGCAAAAAAGGCAGCTGCCCACCCCCCCAGCCCCCAGCCTCCTCCCTGCAGCCCTGCTGGCACCTCGAACGGCCTCCACTTGGCATCATTAGTGCCCTCCTGCTGTTCTGCACTAGCAGCTGCTAATGAAACGCTCAGCAGCACAGACTCCTCCGCGGGGACTGAGCCTGGGGCTTCTCCTCCCCTGCCCTGGCAACCAGACCCTGTGAAGGAAACCCACGGGCAGGGCGTGGGCACAGCCACGGCAGAGGGAGCCCCGTGAGGAGCAGCCTCATGCTTTGGGCCAGGAACCCAGAACCAAGAGGAGAAAACGTTGTGAATGAGACTTCCCCGGGCAGGGCAGAGCCTGGTCATGACCCTGCCTGCTGGGCTTCACCCCTGCTGCCCACCCCAGCCCCGGTGCTGGGAAGCTTGGCTGCAGTCAAGGCTCCTCAGGGAGCATTTGGGCAGCGGAGGAGGGCGAGGGGGGAGTTATCTGTGAGCTGCAGCACAAGGTGGGGCCGGGAGGAAGAAGGGAGGAAGAGGCTGAGCTGGAGAGGAGAGATAGTGATGAAGGGAAGGGAAAAACAAAAACAACCCCCAAACCCAAGCAGCAAAGGTGGGGCTCTTACTGGCAGAGACGAGGTCCATGTACTGGCAGAGAGCGTGGAGCAGCAGCCGCTCGAAGCTGGGGGAGGTGAGGGACAGGGTTAGAGCTGCTGGCCCAGAGCAGCACCTCCCTGCCCTCACTTCACCCCCCACGGATCAGAGGCAGGCAGCACAAAGTGCCCCAAGCCCCTCTGCAGGTATCCCCTGGCACGCCCCTCCCCTGGGGGCTCTGCAAGGGCCTGGTGAATGTCCCCAGCTGGCAAGCTGTGCCCAGCTGAGGGAAGGACGAGAGGTCTCATCACTTCTAGATACTCTGCAGTGCTTGGGGCAGCTGTGGGGGAGAGGGGAAACCCAGATGGAGCAACCTGGGTGCCTGGCAGCTGGCTGGGAACCTCAGCACCCCAGGCTGTGCTCTGTGGGGTGCACTGACACCCCCAGAGCCCAGGGGTAGGGCACATACCTGTTGTCCATCAGTGCAGTGTAGACAGAGTGAGGGGTGACAGAGAAGAAGGCCAGCAGCTCCTCCTCCAGCCCCTCCAGTGTGCCCTGCAAGCAGAGGCAGAGGCTGTCAGGGAGGGGAGGGCACCAGGGGGCACAGCCCCAGCACCATGGGGGCCTCTGACTCCTGAGCAGTCACCACCAGCAGCTCCCTGGCAAATCATCTGGATGCAGACAGCAGGAAGGCACAACGAAAGGAGGCAGCTGCCCTCTGCAGCCCCCGAGGCTGGGAATAATCTGGTCCCTGTCAACTCTGTGTGCCCAGGACTGGCATCATCCCCCACACCCAGTGTGGCAGCAGCCAGCAGAGCCTCTGCCTCCCCTCTCCTTCCTCCCCTCCCAACAGGCAAAGTGATGCAGCTCTCCCAAGCACCCTGGCCCCAGAGACAGGCAGCAGAAGCAAGTCTCATTTGAGAACAAATTGAGCAGAAGCCAGAGGGCAGGAGGAGCCCAGGCTGCTCCAATTAGAGTGAGGAAAACAAACAGAGCAGGAGAACAGCACACTGAGGAGGGAGAGCAGGGAGGCAGACACCCCAGGGCCCGGGAGAGCGAGTGTCTGGGCAGGCAGCACGGCACAGGGCAGCTCAGCACCCAGGGCTGGGCAGCATGAGGCCATGTTTCCCTCTCCATCCAGGCTTAGCTGCCTGTCCAGCAGCTCACACACTTTGTACCCCACCCCCAGAATTAATGTGAGGCTTTCCAAACAGCCTGGGGGGGACCACTCTGAAGAGCCCAAAGGCTCCACTGCTGCCCCCCGTGGGCAAACACACCGAGTTCTCCCCAGTCACCTGCTGCTCAGCCAGGGGAGACTGGAAACCACCACACAGAAAATGTTCTGTGACCACTAGAAAAATCTGAACTGAGCCAGGGGAAGCCTTCTGCCCCGGGAGCTGAGTGCCTGCCCCTGCCAGCCACTGCTGCACAGCTCACAGGGGAGCGGGAGGGGAGAGGGAGGACAGAAGAGGAAGGGAGAGGGAGAAGAGGAAGGGAGAGGGAGAAGAGGAAGGGAGAGGGAGAAGAGGAAGGGAGAGGGAGAAGAGGAAGGGAGAGGGAGAAGAGGAAGGGAGAGGGAGAAGAGGAAGGGAGAGGGAGAAGAGGAAGGGAGAGGGAGAAGAGGAAGGGAGAGGGAGAAGAGGAAGGGAGAGGGAGAAGAGGAAGGGAGAGGGAGAAGAGGAAGGGAGAGGGAGAAGAGGAAGGGAGAGGGAGAAGAGGAAGGGAGAGGGAGAAGAGGAAGGGAGAGGGAGAAGAGGAAGGGAGAGGGAGAAGAGGAAGGGAGAGGGAGAAGAGGAAGGGAGAGGGAGAAGAGGAGGGGAGAGGGAGAAGAGGAGGGGAGAGGGAGAAGAGGAGGGGAGAGGGAGAAGAGGAGGGGAGAGGGAGAAGAGGAGGGGAGAGGGAGAAGAGGAGGGGAGAGGGAGAAGAGGAGGGGAGAGGGAGTGGAACAGGAGGCAGGCAGGAGGAAAACAGGAGGCAGGCAGGAGGAAAGCAGGAGGCAGGCAGGAGGAAAGCAGGAGGCAGGCAGGAGGAAAGCAGGAGGCAGGCAGGAAGAAAGCAGGAGGCAGGCAGGAGGAAAACAGGAGGGGGTCCAGAAGGAAAGCAGGAGGGGGGCAGGAGGGGGGCAGGAGGAAAGCAGGAGCACATTCCCCAGGAGCTCATCTGAAATTGGCACCTGCCTGGCTCAGTGCCCAGATGCCAAGTCAGAGGATGGCACCCAGGAAGAGGCACTGGACAAAGCTGCCTGTGGGGTGCTGGCAGCTGGAGCCCTGCCTGCCCCAGCCCCCCCCAGCAGCCCCCAGCTCACCATGGGGATCCGACCCCGCTTGAGGGTGGAGCGCAGGCGGCGGCTGATGCGCTGGAAGCACTCCTGGGGCGTGTAGGCAGGGAGCCCTGCAGCAGGGAGAAGGCTCTCACACAGGGCTCACGTCTCCAGTGCCCACAGGGCAGCTCTGGCACCCGCTGTCCCCCATAACCGCCCCGGATGATGACCCCAGCTGGCCACCTCCTTCGCTCCTGGATCGGCACAGAGTCAGCCCCAGAGCAGCAACAACCTCCCCAAGCCGAGGAGGGTGCAGAGACTTGGGGGGTTGCATGGGGGGGATGGCTGCTGTGCCCATCACCCCCCACTCCCAGCTCCCACAGACCCTCCCTGCAGCACCCAGGGGGTGGGCTCAGACATCCCCCAGCCCCAGCAGGGCCGGGCAGTGCCCGCAGCAGGATGTAGCCCTTGGGGAACAGTGCCCTGCCCAAAGAGCAGGCAAGGGAGGAAAGGGAGAAGCCATCCCCACCCAGTGTCCCCTCCCAGCACCTTTCCACTTCTCTTCATTCTTGACAGGCAGCTTCCTCCTGTGCTTCTTCCTGGCTTCCTCCTCCAGGTAGAGCAGGACTCGCTCCTGCTCTTCCCCGGACCGGTTCATGAAGTCATTCCAGATCTGCCAACAAAAGCCACCAGGCCCCACTGCAGAGGTGGCTGGGGAGCAGCCAGTGGGGCATGGCCACCCTCAGAGCCCCTCCTGACACCCTGTGAGCCTCCTCCTCCTCAGCCACCCGTCCCCAGGGGCAGCCCATGCGAAACAGGAGCAGCAGCTTCGAGAGGGCAAGGCAGGGGCTGGGCAGAGCTCCACAGCTAGCACAGGGACAGAACGTGGTGGACAGGAGCTCCAGCAGTGATGGATGACCTTTCTCCCTGTCTCTCCAGCTCCTGACTGTAACAACCACTTTGGGAGGAGCTGTGGATTCCCCCCTGGGAGCCAGCACACCCAGGTGGCTTTTTTAACGGTGACTGGGAGCCCAAGTGCTGACACAACAGCCCAGCCATGCAATCCACCCCCAACCCAGCTCACCAGCCTTGCTGAGCCTGGCCTGAAGGAGCAAGGCAAGAGCCCTGCAGAGCCCAGAGCACCCCAGATGGTGCAGGTTGCTCTGTGCCCACAGCCCTCAGCACCAGACAGGAGGGAAGCCCAGTTTCCAAACGCCCAGTTACAGCCTGGCATTGCAACACCAGCTGGGCAGGCTGAGGCAACGCACGGTTTGGCAAGGGGAAGGAGATGCCCAACCCCAAGGGCTGCAGGACCAGGGGTCCTGAGATCTGATTCCTCCTCCCTGGCACATGCAGCAGCAGCTGGGACCTGGATGTAGAGATTCCAGCCAGGCAAGAGGACAAAAAGAAACAGCCTCAAGTTGCACCAGGGGAGGTTTAGGTTGCACATGAGGAATGATTTCCACCCCAAAAGGGCTGTCAGGGCCTGGAGGGGGTAGCTCAGGGCAGTGATGGAGTCCCCACCCCTGGAAGGGTTTCAAAGTGCTGAGGGATGTGGTTTGGTGGCAACCTGGCAGTGCTGGGGCCTGATGATCTCAAAGATCCCTTCCAACCAAAAGGATTCTGTGACTCTGTGGCTGCGACACGAAGCAGGAGCCAGGCCACAGGAGCTCAGGCTGGGGAGGCAGAGAGCTCAGCTCAGAGGAACAAGGAACAGACACCAGCTGCTGCCAGCACCACTGGTGCCATGCCCAGGGCCCCTCCTGAACCTACCTCCACGTAGGTCTCGTTGCTGCAGGCCTCAGTGAAGATGCTGGGGGTGGCAGAGTGGGTGAGCTCCCCCTCCTCGCTCCCACACTCGTCTCGCTCCAGCAGCGTCATCAGGTAGCGAGCTGGGGGTGGGGAGAAAGAGCAAAGCTCCTGAGAGGGCAGGCAGCACCCTTGGAGAGACCCTGCACCCCCCCAGCACCCCCCTGCTTGGCCACCCACGCTCAGAGCCTGCCCCAGGCCCTTACTGTTCTCCAGCCTCTGCAGGCTCTTGCGGCCCTTGGCGCGGGGGATGAGGTCGGAGTTGCGGATGGCCTTGTTGATGTAGTACTGCTTCCTCTTGGAGGGGGAGAACCTCTTGGCTGGGGAGTCCTCCAGAGGGGGCAGGCAGTCCTCAATCCTCCTGCAGGGATGCATGGCAGAGGGGTTTGAGCCCACCCAAGATCCCTGGGGCCACAGCAGTGTGAGGAGAGGGAGCTGAGTGGGCACAGCCCATGCCAGAGGGTAGAGCATCAGTGTTAAGTGCAAGAGGCTCCTCCTGCACAGGGCCCTGGACCCCTCTGGTCATGGCTAACAGCCTCATGGCACCATGGGGTGCTCAGGGGATTTAGAACCATAGAATTGTTAGGCTTGGAAGGGACCTCAAGGCTCAGCCAGTTCCAAGCCCCCTGCCATGGCCAGGGACACCTCACACCAGAGCAGGTTGCTCACAGCCACATCCAGCCTGGCCTCAAACCCCGCCAGGGAAGGTTTGGGGCGTTTAAAGCAGCCACATGTGGGGGGGGTTGGGGGGGGATGAGCAACCCCAGCAGCACTCAAGGCTAAACAAAGGGATTCATCCTTGCTGTGGCCTTCCAGTATCTGAAGGGGGCCTACTGGAAAGCTGGGGAGGGACTTGTGAGGGTGTCAGGGAGTGACAGGACTGGGGGGGATGGAGCAAAGCTAGAAATAGGGAGGTTCAGATTGGATGCCAGGAAGAAGTTCTTCCCCAGGAGGGTGGTGAGAGACTGGCACAGGTTGCCCAGGGAGGTGGTGGAAGCCTCATCCCTGGAGGTGTTTGCAGCCAGGCTGGAGGTGGCTGGGAGCAACCTGCTGTGGTGTGAGGTGTCCCTGCCCATGGCAGGGGGGTTGGAACTGGCTGAGCCTTGAGGTCCCTTCCAACCCTAACAATTCTGTGATCCCAGGGGAGAAATTCAACCCTCAACCCAAGGAGGCTGCCAGCAACTGGACCTTGTCCCTGCCACAAAGCTACAGCCCCTCCTGGATGCACCCATGGGTGCCTGGCTCTGTTAACAAGAACTTGATGGGCTTCTGGGGTCCATGAAGAAGAGTGTGGCCAGCAGGCCAAGGGAGGTTCTCCTCCCCCTCTGCTCTGCCCTGCTGAGACCACAGATGGAGTATTGTGTGCAGTGCTGGGCTCCTCAGTTCAGGAGGGGCAGGGATGTACTGGAGAGGGTGCAGTGCAGCCTATGAGGATGATGAAGGGACTGAATCAGCTGTGTGATGGGGTAAGACCTGGGGCTGTTTAGCCTGGAGAAGTGAAGACTGAGAGGAGGGTGGGGGGCAAGAAGGACCCAGCCTCTTGTTAGTGGTGCCCTGTGACAGGACAAGAGGCAATGGCTACAAACTGGAACCCAGGAGGTTCCACCTCAACAGGAGGAGAAACTTCTTTGGTGTGAGGCTGCTGGAGGCCTGGAGCAGGCTGCCCAGAGAGGTTGTGGAGTCTCCTTCTCTGCAGGCTTTCAAGACCCATCTGGATGCATTCCTGTGTGACATGCTCTACATGATCCTGCTTTGGCAGGGGGGGTTGGTCTCTGTCTCTGGAGGTCCCTTCCAACCCCCTACCTACCCTCCCCTGATTCTCTGACCAGGCTGTCACCCAGACACACACACAGTTGAGGAATGACCATAAAACAATTTGGTGTGAACATTAAACCACTTAATGCAACCACTCTGGTTTCAAAGTACACCAAGGAGGGGAAGTTTCATTATCTCCATGCTCATTCTTTGCCCACTTGCTGAGGTCTCTGCCTCCTCACAGCTTCCCCTCTGGTTTGTTGTGGCTTTCCAGTAGTGCAGCAGGAGGTAGGGGAGAAAAACCAACACCACCAAAACAAACCAACCCCCCCTCCCCCCCTCCCCAAACCCTGGGCAGGGCTGCAAAGGGCAGCAGAATCACAGAATTGTTAGGGTTGGAAGGCACCTCAAGGCTCAGCCAGTTCCAACTCCCCTGCCATGGCCAGGGGCACCTCACACCACAGCAGGTTGCTCACAGCCACCTCCAGCCTGGCTGCAAACACCTCCAGGGATGAGGCTTCCACCACCTCCCTGGGCAACCTGTGCCAGGGTAAAGAAAGGCTGCTCCTTGTCCTCCTCACTATCAAGGAATCCCCAGTGTGTCCCCTCCCTTTCAGCAGCACCCTGGGGCTCCAGGGAGATCTGGCACCACAGCCAGGTGCTGGCACAGACCTCCTCAGCACGCCTGATCGTGGCCTGCTGGCTGGGAAGGCAGCCAGCTCCAACCCACACCAAAACCTTGATTTTTATTTTGTTCCCCACCTTTTCCCTGTGCTGCTGAGCCAGGGGGAGGGGAAAACCCCAACCCCTCTTCCTTCCAGCTGGAGAGAAAACAGCAGCAGGGGTGTCTTGGGAGAAAGAAAAGGGACGCTGGGCGACGACGAACTGCCTGGGCAGGGAGCTGTAACCCAAGCCACCAACAGAGAGTGACCAGGGGCTGGAGGATCAAGTTTTGATACAAAGGTGGTTTGAAAAGAAATAAATAACCAAATAAAAATAGAAGGAGTCACCTTACAGCTGGCCCCAGCTTGGGGCTTTGAGTGCACAAAGAGTGGCAGCTGCGAGCCTGGCACTACCGGGAGCCGTCACGGCTCAGCGGCCTGACCTGGGGCGGCTGTGCCACAGAAGGAGCCCTTCAGGAGGAGCCCAGGGCAAAGCACAGTAAATATTGACCCTGTTTTCCCAGGCAGGGGAGCCTGGGCTCAGGGCAGCAGGACAATGAGCAGGGCTTGTCCTCCAGCCTCCACTGGAAGGGTGAAAAACAGATGTTAAAAAAAAAAAGCCCTTGCAAAAATAAAACAGCCACAGAGAGGAGCAGAGGGCTGCAGAACCTCCCCTGTGGGGCCAGGCTGGGAGAGCTGGGGCTGTTCAGCCTGGAGAAGAGAAGGCTCCAGGGAAACCTCAGAGCAGCCTGCCAGGACCTGAAGGGGCTCCAGGAGAGCTGGGGAGGGACTGGTGACAAGGGCTGGGAGGGACAGGATGAAAGCTTTGAGCTGGGAGAGACTGAGACGAGGAAGAACTTATTGAGAGTGAGGGTGGGGAGACACTGGCACAGGCTGCCCAGGGAGGCTGTGGCTGCCTCCTGCCTGGAGGCTGGATAGGAACTTGAGCAAGCTGGGCTGGTGGGGGGTGTCCCTGCCCATGGCAGGGGGAGCTGGGACTGGATGGTATTGAAGGTCCCTTCCAACCCAAACCATTCCATGATTCTATGACCCCCCCAGCCCTCCCTGCCCCAGCTCCTTGGCAGCAGGACAAGTCACTGCCCCGTGCCCTCCTCTCCCTCCCAAAGCTGCTGGAACCATTTGCAGCCATGCCAGGGCCTGGCACCTTGCCCCCAGTCCCTGCAGTGCCACGTCTGCTGTTTGGCACTGCCACCTCTGCCTGTGGGATTCCTTTCCAAGCCGGGAGACTCACAGGTGACAGTGACCTTAGGCCTGTGCCAGGCTGTGGAGTGTTGGGCACCCAGCCAGGGGCAAGCAGGTGTCTGGGACGAGCTCCACTTTGAGTCCCTTATCAGCAACTCCAGTGCCGGTCACCGGCACGGTCAGCCCGAGGGAGCAGGGTCCAGACAGGACCAAACACTGACCCCACAGGGACAGGACACCAGCTCCAGGGCCACCACGCAGAAGGTTTGGTGGCTTCTCCTCCACTCCTCCTTTCCAGACACGAAACGGGAAGGCCCCCGGTCCCGGTTCGCGTTAGTTACCGTTTCACCGGCGGCATACGGCACCGACAAAGCGAAGCCCCTGCTGCCTGCCACACGGGACCGAGCCCCGCGGGCTCGCCGGGTTCCGTGCCACGGCTCTAGGCAGCCCCGTTCCGGGCTCGCTGGTGCCCAGGCTGGGAGCAGCAGGGTGAGGGTCAGCAGTCCCTGCCCCAGCCGGGACGCCCCCCGGGACCGCATCTCCCGAGGGACCCGGGCGCGGCACCGCCGGCACATCGCGTCCCCAGTCCCGGTGTCCTCAGGGAGCCCCGGTGACCTTCGGCGTGGTAAACACTAATTAGCCCATTATGCTAATCACGGCCTCCTGCCTCTGACAGCCGCCTCCGGCTGCTTTCCTGCGCCAGATCGCGGAGACAGGAGCTCTCCCCGGGCTGAGCAGAGCAGCCGCCCCCTCCCGCCGCTCCCCCGGTGCCTCTGGGGGTCCTCACCCGAAAAACGGAGCCCCCGCCCACAGCCCACGGGGAGGAAGCGCAGGGTGCTGGCAGCGGGAGGGGTGAGAGGCCCGGAGCCGACGCCGGGCCCGTGGGCAGTTCCCCTCTGCCCCGGCCGCCCCACAGCCCGCCCAGGACCCGCACTCACGGGAAGGGCTCCTCGGGGCCCGCACCACCCCGCAGCACCACCATGGCCCGGCTTGGCTCGGCTCGGTTCAGCCCGGGACAAGCGGCGGCACCGGGACCTCGGCGGCCCCGCCGGAAGTGGCGTCAGATGGGCGGGAGGACCGAGAGTCCCGCCCCGGGGTGCCGCCGGGGTGGGCAGGGTGGGGTCACGGAGGGGTGATCCTCGCAGTACCGGGGCTCAGCGGCCGCCAGAGCCCCACGACTGCGGCCCCTTTAAATCCGCCCCCGCGAAGCTCTTAAAGGGGCCGCACCCTGCACGGCGGCGCTCCCCCCGCCTGGCCGCGAGGCGGCGCTGTAGATGCGCTCCCGGCCGGCCCCGCGGCCCCGCTGCAGCGCAATATTTGCATGCGGCCGCGGCTAGGGACCAATAGGGAGAGGAGGCGGGGCGAGGCTGGGGTAGAGGGCGAATGGAGGCGGGGGGCGGGGCAGCGCGGGGCGGGGCGGACGTGGATGGCCAATGGGAGGAAGGGGCGGGGTGGCGCTGGGCCCTGCCGCCCGCCCGCGGGGAGAGCAGCCGCCGTGCGGGCACCGAGCGCGCCCTGGCCCCGCCGCAGCCCGAGCCCCGGGCGGCTGCGGCTGCTATGCGGCTTCGCGGCGTACGGCCTCCACCGGGTAAGCGGGGACGCGCCGCCATACCGGCCCCGCGGGCGGCACCGGGACACCCCTACCGCGGCCCCAACCGGGAATCGGGGTCTCACCCCCGCACTTAGGGGTTGGGCGGGACAGGGACCGGAGCTCGGTACCGGCCGCGTACCCTGGATAGGCTAGGATCCCTGCGACCGATTGCTGGGCGGGACCAGGTCGCCCCCTCCCCCCGCGGCCGGTTACCGGCCGCTTCCCCTGCGCGGGGTCGGGGCTTGCCCCCCCGCGGCCTCTCCTGGCACGCCCCCGCTCCCTGCCCGGACTCTCCGGCCCCTCCGGGCGTTACTGTCCCGGCCGGTTAGAGTCCCCCGCGCCCCGCCTCGCTCCCCTCGGTAGCCCCCAACGGGGAGACGGGCCGGTTGTGCCCCCGACTCTGGCCGCAGGAGGGGGCTGGGACTGGGCTCCGCGCTGAGTTGAGTTGGGTGGGAGCTGCTGGCCGAACTCGGGGCCGGCCCACTCGTGTCGGTGGCGGCCGTTCCCCTCTGGGTTCATGGGGTCGGGCACTGCCGCCCGGGTTCAGCAGGGGGCCTACGGTGCCACGTGCCGCCGGGAGCGGGTCGGGGCTAGGCTCAGTCCTGGGGATGAGCCCCCTGCCAGCCCCGAGGGTCCCTCCCGCGGCATTCTCCAGCCCCGTCCCTCCCTGGGGACAGGCACCCACCGCTCCTGTGCTCCCTGTCCTGCTTTTTTCTTCCAGCCCCGCGCTGCTCTCCCAGGCGGTGCCGTGAGCCCACCCGGGGGTCCGGGTGCTCGGGCGGGGGTGTCCGGCTATGGTCAGGCCAGGCCCGGTGTTGGTGGCACAAAGGCCCTGTCCGTCACACCCCCACCCGCCGCCACCGCGTATTTTTAGCCCGGTGTGGCCGCTGTCGCTCTTGAGCACCTGCCCCACGGGACAAGGGTGCCTGAACCTCCCCCCCGGCACCGCCCGTACGGCACCGAGCCCCCGCGGCCGGGACAGACAAAGGGGCACAGCTCAAGGTCACCGCACCAGGTGCCACAGTCCCCTGGCTCTGGCTTTGCCACGCCGACACGCTCCGGCTACGCTTCGGCTTCAGTTCCCTGCAGGGCCACGGCAGCGTGGTCGTAGCATGGCCACGGTCTGCTCTCAGTGGCACCGCTGCTGGCACTGAGTAATTTTGCAACTCGTGGCCAGGCAGAGCCGCAGTGGCACAGGACTGGGGGATGCCCATGCCTTGGACGAGTCTCGCCCCGGTTTTGCTCGTGGCTCTCGCAAGGAACGGAGTTCAGACACGGTACGGGACGGCTGCGTGATGAGGAGTGTGGCCGTGGCCGGCGAGCGGCCACCGCTCCGGTGCAGCCCAGCCCCGTGTGTGTGTGCAGAGGGGAGTGGGTCCCTGCGCCGACACCTCCCTTCGTGCAGGCAAGATGTAGGTGGCTGGGGTGGAGGAGGGGAAACTGAGGCACAGGCAGTACTCGGGGGCTTGACCAGCTCCTGCCACTCGGGCGCTGGCTGCCCTCGGAGGTGACAGCAGTGGTGGCTGTGGGACCGGCCGCCCGGGGCTGCGGTGGCAGCGGCAGGTTCGTTCGTATGGTGGAGCCGAGCACGGCGGGGCTGTGAGCGGATGCGGACGCCGCCGCAGAGAGGCACGGGGGAAGCGGCTCCCACCCGGCCACCCAATAGGCAGCGGCACCGCGCTGGAAATGAGTTCTCTTTTCCAGAATTCGCGGGACGGTGCCGTAGTTGCTGGCTCCCGCATGCCGCCAGCTGTCCCCTCGCCGCAGTGGGGGCTGCCGCGGCCCCGGCAAGCATCCCCAAGCCAGCTCTGGACCCAGTCCCGGGAGGGGGTGTGCTCCGACAGCCCGCAGGCAGCAGAAAGGGGGTGACTGCCCCGCTGAGTCAACACTCGTGCCTGGCATTGCTGCCGCGGTGGAGCGGGGAGCTCCTGCTCTACCTTTGGCACAGGCTTGGTCACGCTGAAGTTGTTGCTGGTGGAGCCCTGTCTGACGGGGGGGGGGCGGGCTCGATGTTGCAGGGGATCTCCAGGCTGGGGTGCCAGAGGGGTGGGTTTATGGCATGGGAGCCAGCCATGCTGGGCTGGTTTCTCTGGTGCTTGCTGGCAAGGTGAAGCAGAGCTGAGCTATTCCCAGCCTCACCTCGACCCACAGGACCTACAACTCCCTAGGGAAGGGGTGAGATGTGGGGGTCATGGGGGCTCACAGAGTGGCCAGGAGAACTCATTTGCCAGGGTTTTGAGGAGTGAGGCTCTGCCTGCCTGTCCCAGGAGGCTGCCCCAGAGCCCTGGGGACACAGGGGTCTGCCCGTGCTTTGGGACCCCTCTGCTACATAGTGTGGACCCTGATGCTGCTGACACCCCAGTGCCACTGGTAGCTGCCTGTCACGATGAGCCCAGCGCTCCCCTCACCCTTGTCACCAGTCCCCCTGGGTGGGGACATGCCCTGTCCCCCATGGGGGACGTGCGGGTGGCTCTCCCAGCGTCCCTGCAGGGCTGTTATCTACGGGTGCTGCTTTCCCAGTATCCGCAGGGCCAGGCAGGGCTATCGGGTCCGGCAGGCCCCTTCCCCCTCCAGCAGCAGGCCCCAGCCTCCCTATCTCATTAGCCCGAGATTAATGAGGCTCCTGCACTGTCTTTAACTCCTTCCTGCTCGCCAGCTCCTGCCACAGCTCCACTGACCCTCTCCCCTGCTCTGATGACCTTCTCCTCCACTTGTCCCGGCAGGTTTGCGCCGACGCCTGGCGGAAGCTGAACGTTAACCCAAGGCTGCCACCCCCTCCAGAAGGTGCCCGGTTGGTGAGGGACTGGATGATGTGCCAGCCTGCAGCCACTGCCTGTTGAGCCTGCAGAGGTTTCGACGCCTGCCCGGGACACGATCACTGACAGCAGCAGCACCCTGACCCCCGACAAGCAGCCCTGTGGCTCCTGCCAGAGCCCTCAAGTAAAGGAGCTGTCAGGTCAGGGCTGAGGGCTTCAGGGGGCACACATCCTTCTGCCCCGACCCAGCGGCAATTCCTGCCTTGACTCACCTGCGAACCCTCCACCGCCCTCACCCCTCTGGCAGCCCCCTCCCAGGGCTGCTCCCCACCCCGGCACTGCCCAGCCTTGGCCCCTCAGCCCCGCTGGAGCGCAGCAGCCTGCCGGGTGCAGCCCCCAACCCCTCCCGGGTGCTGCCCCCGGGGTGCATTACCCCTCGCCCCCCTGGGGACCCTCCGCCCGCTGCCGGCAGAGCCATGAAGCTGCAGGCGGTGATGGAGAACCTGCAGCGGCAGCAGCGCGCGCGGCTGCAGCAGGCGCTGGAAGCACGGCAGCAGGAGCAGCAGCAACGCTCCACGACGCCCCCGGCGCAGCCCCCGACGGCCCCGGGGCAGCCCCCCACCAGCACCCCAGCACGGGGCCGCGGGCAGGATCCAGCCCCTGTGCCCTCAGAAGAAGGAGCGGAGCCTGAGAGCGCACACATCCAGCGGGCACAGATGGCTGCCCTGGCTGCCATGCGGGCAGCGGCTGCCGGCCTCAGCCACTCGTCCAGCCCGGGGCTGTCAGATGAGAGCCAGGCCTCAGAGGAGGAGGAGGAGGAGGAGCGTGGGGAGGATGAAGAAGAGGATGGTGGATACCAGCAAGAGATGGGCTCTGAGGAGGAGGAGGAACTGTGAGTATGCTAGCCCAGACCAGCAGCTCTTACAGTTTTGGGTAAGGGACAGGGATGTGTTCAGGTGCTGGCAGGTTTTGGCATGAGCAGTTGGGGACAAGGCTTCACTTGGCCTAGGGGATGGTTGGGAGGGACACTGGAGCTGCCAGTGCTGTGCTGGGCAGCTGGGTACATGCGACTCAGGGCAAGGAGGTAGGTTAGTGCTGTCAGGACATACTGAAGCGGGAGCTACCAAGAGCAGCAGCTCAGCCTGGCAGTCGTGATTCCTCGTGCCAGGCTGGCATGGGGCAACATTTCATCTCTGCCCTGGGAGCCACGTGGGGCCGTGACAGAGGATCCTGGTCTGGCTTTAAATTATGCACAGCCCTCACTGCTGCCTCCTCCCAGCCGTGTCCTCTCCAGGGCTGGGAATGGGCTGGGAGCCATCTGGCAAAGCCCTGCTCACTGACGGAGCTGCAGCCTTGGGATGCCAGTGGTACCCTGCAGAGCTGCCATCCACCAACCCGGGTGTGCGGGGGCTTTGCTGGATTCCCCGTGTGCCAGGCAGGTTGTGCCAGCCCTGTGGCTGTGGGGTGCCTGTGAGGCAGGCAGCAAAGAAGGATCAGCTTTGGAGACCCAGCCCCCTCTGTGTGGTGACCAGATCTCTCCTCCCTGCCCTAGGAAAGGCAAGTGGGACGAAGATGACTTTGAAGAGGACATGGGTGAGGAGGAGGAGGAAGAGGAAGAGGAGGAGGAGGAGGAAGAGGAAGACTACGAGGAGGAGGAAGAAATGGGAGAGGAAGGGCTGAGCTCGGCAGAGGCGGTGCGGGCCGGCGCGGGCTCCCTGCTGCTCCGCAAGCCCCCAGCACCCCAGCACTACCGGGGCGAGCCGCAGAGGCTGCCGGGGGGGCAGGAGCGGCTGCCCTCTGGACTGGGCCACGCACAGCCCCCGCCCCCACCCCCTGACCACGGCGACTGGACCTATGAGGAGCAGTTCAAGCAGGTAGGTGCCCACCCCGCCCCCTCCCCTGTGCCCTGCGTGTTCCCTCTGTGCCTATCCCTCCTCTGCTGCATGTCCCCGCGTCCTTGAGAGCTGTGGTCAGATGTCTCAGGTCGAGCTGCTGGCGTCGTTGCTAAGTGTGGGATTCCTCCAGGGTTTTAGTGCTTGGGGTCAGCTGTGCCCCCTCCCCTGCCACTTTGTTGGTGGCTCTGGTGGGATCCTGTGTCTGGCCCTGGTGCAGGTGGGCAGTGTGGTGAGGTTCACTGCAGGACCTGGGAGAATTCTGGCTGGAAGCAAGAGGGAAAAATGCCCCAAAGTTGCACGTCCAGAGGGACTCTTTGGTTTCTCCACCCTCCCCAAGCCGTTTTTGGTGGGGACCTCACACACTCTGTCACCACAGAAGCAACGCCCATCGGGAGAGCTCCAGCCCTGCTGATGTTTAGGGACAGATCTCTGCCCTCCTGCCACAGCCAAAACGCCTTTGAAGGGTGAAACTGGGGTAAAGGCAGCTCAGCTGCCCCTCTGCCGCCATCCCCATGCCAGCTGAGCCGGGCTGGCAGGAGGCATGCCCGCTGCCTGCTCTCTCCCGACGCTGGTGCTCTCTGCGCCCCGCGTTCGGCTAATAGAAGGAAATGTGCTGCTAGCTGGGGCTCCCCAGGGGCTGCCCGGCGCCTTTGATGTGTGTGTTTAAATACATCTGAGTTTAGGGCTGGGGGGAAGGGACAGGAGCCAACAGCAGCAGATGGGACCCAGATGGAGCGGCCGGGGCACGGTGGCCTTTCGGGAGGGATGCGACGGCCCCTGCCCCTTCCCTGAAGGGGGATTGCATCCCTCCCAAAAGGGGGAAGGGGCTGCTGGGATCTGCTGGCCCATATGGATGGGAGCAGCCTCACAACAGGGCTGGTGGAGGAAGCTCAAGAGAGCATGGAGTGTGTGGCCACCCTCCCCGGCACGCTCCTGCCGGGCTGTGGGGAGGGATCGTCTACCCCCATGTCCCTCGTGCTGCTGTGCCCACGCTGTCAACTCCTCCTCCTCCTCCTCTCGTGGTTTCTCTCTATTGTGCTTCCTGCCGACGGGGAGCAAGGGGCCAGGGACGTGATCTTGTGTCTGTGCAAAGGCTTTTTCGATACCGCAGCTGCGATCTTCCTGTTTGTCACTGTGTCAGTGCCGTACCGGACCTGCGTGCCGGCTCCAGGGGCTGGGCAATCGCTCCCAGACCTTGGGATCCAACGGGAAAACTCAGGGTTGTGTGGCTGGTGGTGCCTTGAGGACCCATGCCATGCCGGTGTGGCGCTGTGAGGATAAGCCGTGGCCCACACCGTGAAACTCCACGAGGTCCCCTGCCACAGCCACAGAATTTGGGCACGTCAGCTCAAGTCCTTCGCCCCCCAAGATGTGCAGGGAAAAGGGGCTGGGGCACGCACTCCCCTCTCCTTTTTACTTCCTAGTCGAAAGCTTCCCGGGGTCGGTGGGGAGAGCCTGGTTAAATCCAGCCGAAGGGAGGAGGGAAGCGGCTGCCGCCGTGGGCGGAGGGGAGGAGGAGGCAAAGCGAAGCGCACGGCCGGGAGAGGCTTCCCCCGGCACGTCAGCCGCCAGCGCTCCGGCGCTTGGATCGCGGCCGCTGGAGCGGGGCCAGGGGGTTGCTCGGTGCAGCGCAGCGCTGGCTGGGAGCTCCTCCTGGCCACGCTCCAACGCGTGCCGCCGACTGCTCCGGCTCCAGCTTCAGCCCAGCTGGCACAGCCAGAGCGGCGAAGCCTGGGAAGGAGCAGCAGGAATGTAAACAGCGAGTGCCAGCTTGGGGCAGCCACCTTGGCTCTGGTACTGTGTGGCAAGGGAGGGCTTCACAGAATCATAGAATTGTCAGGGTTGGAAGGCACCTCAAGGCTCAGCCAGTTCCAACCCCCCTGCCATAGGCAGGGACACCTCACACTACAGCAGGTTGCTCACAGCCACAATCCAGCCTGGCCTTCAAAACCTCCAGAGATGAGGCTTCCACCACCCCTCTGGGCAACCTGTGCCAGTGTCTCACCACCCTCCTGGGAAAGAACTTCTTCCTGACATCCAATCTGAATCTCCCCACTTCTAGTTTTGTTCCATTCCCCCCAGTCCTATCATTACCTGACACCCTCAAAAGTCCCTTTCCTGTGCCAGCTCCTGCTGCTGCCGATTCTTTGCCAGGGTTGGAGGTATGTCTGGGGAAGTGCTGCTGTACCGTGGTTGGGTCCTCTTGTGCTGGAGAGCCACTGGGGACCTGTTGGCTTGAGCAGGGATGCGGTGCTGTGAGCGTGGCTGTGTTGGTGTGGCGCCTTCCAGCTGCCATGAGGAATTGCTGCTCGAGGAAGGGGCTGGCTTGAGGGTCTTCTCTTTTTTTTTAGTTCCTCTGCTCTCTGTGTGGCCACCAACATGGGTTGGGTTCAGGGCCAGATCTGCTGGCACTGGTGAATGATCCAGCCTGGTGTTTGGCCCTCAGTATCCCTGCCTTGGTTCTCTCTGTGCTCCAGGAGTCGGAGTCCTCCTCTCTGTCTCTGCACTGAAACCCAAGCTGGGGGCTGTCCCTGTCCTCTTCCCTGGGGGTTTTGTTGACCCATCTGGGGCAGATTCCTGCAAACTGGGATTGAACTGCGGGGGGCCAGGGAGAGGAAGAGGAGGAGGAGGGGACCCGGTTGAAGGAGGGGAGGAAGGGGAGGGCGAGAGGAAGAGTTATGGAGGTTATGGAGGTTAGGGAGTCGGCACGTGGCACCTCCCCGTCCCTGGGGACAGCTACTGCGCAGGCAGAGGTCAGCGCGGCCGCTGACCCGGGGCGCGGGCGGCAGAACAAAGGAGCCCCCGGCGTGGTGGGGGGCTCTGGGGGAGCAGTGGTGAATTAAGGAGGAAAGAGGCATTTTTGGGACTCCCCACGGGGAATGGTTGCCACATCCTCCTCCATCGGCCGGCAGTGAGCGCAGCCTTGCTTTCATTTTCATCCTGTAGCCCGGCCAGGGGTGGGCACAGGGGTGGAAGGCTACAGTGAGCTGTTGGCAAATTGCCTCTCCCTGCCACCATGCTGAGCCGAGGCCACATTTGCTCTTCTTTGGGTTTGGGATTGTCTCTAACCTCCCCACCAAAGGCATGACACATCCCTGGGGCTGGTGGGGGGGGGCCTGCAGCGATGCTGGAGTTTCTGTGCTGCCAGCCTGGAACTGGAGCTGGCCATAGGGCTGCACCTGGGGGCTGGGAGCGAGCCTGGCACCCACCGCAGGGCACTGCAGCCAGGTGCTGGGGCTCGCTGGGGCTCACACCACTGGGTGTTTTCCAACACTGTGCCGTCCCAGAGGGTGATGCTAGTGGGAGCAGCTGGGCTTTGATGAGCTGCTGGAGCGTGAGCAGCTCAGCCAAGCTCTGCCAAAACCCCAGCTCTGCCACGTGCCACCACAGACTGCTGCGTAATGCCCGGGGCTGCCGTTGACGTGGGGAAAAAACCTGCTCTGAGGGCCATGCCCCAGTGAGTGTGTGTGGGGAACTCTGCTGCTGCCCCAACAGAGTACACCCCCATCCCCCCCCACCCCCAACCTTTCTGTTTCATTACTGCTCTTGCTGCATTCTGCTAATTCAGGGAGCAGGAGCCCTGGGGGTGTTGGCAGCCCACGGGGTTGGAGTTTCCTGCCTTTGCCTCTTTTGGAGTTTCCTGTGCTGACTGTGGTCCCCTGATGCTTGCACCCCAGCACTCTGACACCCCAGCACCCCATCCTGAAGGAGAACTGTCACCCAATGCCCCCCTGTCTGCAGCAGCCACTGGGTTGCCCTTGGGGTACCCTATTTTAGAATGGTGGAATTGTCAGGGTTGGAAGGGACCTCAAGGATCCTTCAGTTCCAACCCCCCTGCCATGGGCAGGGACATCTCACACTAGATCAGGTTGCTCAGAGCCACATCCAGGGATGTGGCTTCCACCACCATTTTGTAGGGCTCCCTCTGGGATGCCCTGTTTGAGCTTGCTGTGAGCTGATATTTAACCCCCATCTCTGCCTCTGCTCACAGGAAACACCAGAGGTTTAAGACGCTGGTTAGGTGCTGGTGGTGGGGTGCCAGTGGTTGGGGGTCCCAATGCCGTGCCAGTGGTTTGGGGGGGTGAGGGGGGATGTGCAAGGAGGTTTCTTAAGCTGTCCCAGATGGGGGATGGCTGAACCACAGCAATGGCATATGGGGGCCAAAAACCTCAGCCCTTATCTTGCGCCCAGCCAGGCTCCCCTGAGATACAGCGTTTCAAAGTGCAACGGCTGGGGAGGCAAAAAAAAAGCCGACAACATAAAGCGAAAGCAACTCAACCACCTCAGTGGGTGACAGGCTGGGTGCGGCAGCAGCGACGCTGGGCCCCCCACCCTGCCCCATTTCCCTGGCCATGGCAGCTCCCAGGAGGATGAAGCTGCTTTTTTTTCCCTCCTGGGAAAGGCTGAGGAGAAGCTCATTTCCCCTCCCAAGCTCTGGTGAAGCCGTGAGGGGGAATCCCCCTCTGCTCCCTCCCCCCCCGATGTGGGGCCCCGAACCCCCTTTCTCCTGTGGATTATTTTCCTTGAGATAGCCCAAAGCTGGCTGGGGCAGGCAGGGGCCCTGTGGCCCCTTAACGAGGGCAGGAGGGGTCCATTTACTTTCTTTAAAATATTGATTAGGGCTTTATGGCATTAGGCAGCCGAGCGGATGAGCTGCCCCCGGGGGAGGGTGAGGGGCCCCTGTGCGGGGAAAGGGGCACCCGAGGGCCGGTCACCCGGCTGGGGGCCACTGTCCCCCCACCCTGCAGGCAGTTTGGCTCTGGTGGGTGCTGAAGCGTGGCAGGGGCACCGATAAAGGGCAGCACCCTGAGGCTGGGGTGATTGCAGTGTCTGGGCAAGCTGGCAGCAGATAACAGGGGCAAAGAGTGGACTGCAGCGGGACAGGACACTGAGGATGGTGGTTTGCTTGCTGGTGGACCCCTGCCGGGAGCAGGAGCAGGACCATGACCCCGGTGCAGCCATCACCCATCTTGCCCTGCACCGTTGTTCAGCTTGCTGAAGGGTGCTCCCCAGGGATCCAGCCCAGTAATCGGCTCACAGTGCTCAGGGAGCATTCCCGGAGCTGTAATCCTGCCAGATCCCTGGTCAGGGGTCAGGGACTTCTCGGCAAGAGCAGCTTAACCACCGAGTGCCTCCTCCAGCCTGATGCCCAGGTGCTCCTGCAGCCCATGGGTGCTGGTGCCAGTGTCCAGGACCAGCCATTTCTCCCCAGACACAGGATAATTAATGAGGTGGGGGGCAGGGGACACGTTCCTCCTGCTCAAGGTCCTTGGCCAGTACTTTGCCCTGGATGATTTTGTTTGTTCCTGGGTGGTCTGTACCCCCTGGCACCCCTTGACTTGCGAGCTGGGCTGGCTCCCCTAAGCCTGGGCACTGCCTGCGAGTGTTTTCCCCTTGAGCCCTGACCCTCCCCCCAGATCCCAGGGCTGGTTGAAGGGCTGCAGAGAGGAGGAGACTGCTTCCCAGCGCCGGCACAGCTGAACTAACAGGAATGAGGGTTGTTTAAAAGAAGAAGGCAAAAAAAAAAAAAGAGCAGGGAGGAGAGCAGGTCCTTTGTCAGCAGAGCAAACAGCCGCCGGCCGTGGGGCGGTTGGGCAAGGGCACAGCATTGCTCCATCTCCCTATTTCTAGCCCAAACCGCAGCAGAAATGGCAGCAGGGTCCTGGGGCCCGGCCGGACGTGCTGCAATCAGGGGCCAGGGCGAGGGGCAGGTGGCAGTTCGGGGGTGGAAGCAGCCCCTGGCTCTCCTCTGGACACGTCCCTGTCGCTGGGCTCTCAGCCCATTGGGGCAGCAGGATCGGGGAGCTGGGGCTCAGCCCCCGGCTCGGCTCCTGACCTGCTCCCTGACCCCTTCCAGTCGGTCACTTAATCTGCCTGTGCCTGGGTCCCTCCGGATAATCCGCCCTGCACTGGGGCTGCTCAGGGCTGTGGCTCTTCTGCACGGGCAAGGGTCTCTGCTCCCCACATGTACTGTTGAGGAGGGGGCAGCTCTCTCACCGGTGATGGTCCTCTGGGAAAGGGCTACCCCCCTCTACCCCCAACAGCAGCCAGCTTAGGGGTCTCATCCCAGTGCAGATGGCATCTGAGAGTGCCCACGCAGGCACTGGCCCTAAATCCCTTTGGGAAAGGGCTTATCCTCCTGCCTTGGTTTCCCCACCTGCCCCATGCCTCCCAGCTTTGGGAGACTCAAGCCCCTGCAATGTGGCACCCTGTGCTGCTGCCTGCTCTGGTTCCACAGTGGGACAGGGCCTGGCATTGCTCTGGTGCTGTGGCATTGCCCTCCCCACCCCCCGCCCTGCTCCTCTCCATGGGTCGGTGCGAAGAAGCAGCAAAGTTGCAGCGGTGCCGGAGAAGCTCTGCAGCGATGGTTCGAGGGCTGACATCCGCAGCTGGCTGCCTGTCAAAACCATCTGTGGCTGCTGGACCTCTTCCAGCTCGCAGGGCAGGGCTGGGGCACGTGGGGCTGGTGGGAACACCCCAGGTCCCTCTACCACAGCGGGGGACCACTGGTGGGGTCAGCAGAGCAGCTGTCCCATGGCCGGAGGTGCGGGATGGAGGTGCAGGCCCTCGCATTTCAGGAACAGATTTGCAATTAGCCAAATCCCCGGGCGGGCGGTGGAAGCCCCGGGTGACTCATCTGCTCTGGCTTACAGCGATCCCCTTTCTAAGACGATCATTTACATATGGTGGAATTTAAACCCCGGCTCGCCTGCAGGAGCCAGCGCAGCCGTCCTCCTGCCCCAGCACCGGGTCGAGTCCTTACCCCAGGGAGGGGTCTTGACTTACTGGCTCCAGGGGCTTCACCCTAAGCCTAAGGAGGTCTTGGAGTGCACAGGGAGGGACAGCCTGAGGTGAGGGCTTGCCGAGTTTGTGCTGCTTTTAGAATCGAATCATAGAAATGTTTTCACTTGGAAAAGCCCTCTTAAGATTGCCAACCCAACGCCATCATGGCCATTAAACCATGTCCCGAAGTGCCATGGCCACAGATGGGTTCAGGGATGGTGGAGTCACCACCTCTCTGGGCAACCTGTGCCAATGCCTGACCACTCTTTCCATCAGGAAAAGCTTGGCTCCAGCCATGGTTCCCTGTGTCTATGCCATGTGGTTCTATCTCGGCCACCCACCTACCCAGGGTCTGCCCAGCTGGCAGCAGGGAGCTGTGCCAGTGTTGTGTGAGCTGGGCCCTGGGTGTTGCTCGCTGGGACGAGCTTTCTCAACACTGCCTGTCTCCACTGGGTTAATATTTGCACAAGGTCCGGTGTGATAGTGAGCATGTGTCAAGGGCATGCACCGGCACGCAGGCAGGGACGGCCGGGAGAGCCTCTGCGCCCCTGCCGACCTGCTCCCACTGCCTGCCCCGGCCGACGGCTCTGGGCTCGGTGGGGGCAGCAGCTCCCCCATCCCATTGCCGCCCGCGGTGACCCCTCCGCAGCCCCGTGCAACGTGCGTCAGCATTCAGA
Source organism: Dryobates pubescens (assembly GCF_014839835.1). Classification (NCBI taxonomy): domain Eukaryota; kingdom Metazoa; phylum Chordata; class Aves; order Piciformes; family Picidae; genus Dryobates; species Dryobates pubescens. Next base: position 3,651,253 of record NC_071642.1, read on the forward strand.
CACCCTTCTGGTTTTATTTTAGCCAGATCCCAGCTCCCTGTCGTCGTTTGAAATGCAACTGCAGCAGGATTCGCTTCCTCCTCTGCGGGAAGGGGGGAAAGAAACAGCCGCGGTGCAGCCGTCCTGGGAGCCGGCAGCGCTCCAGCTCGGTGGCACTGCACCGAGACGGCTCCGGTGTGGATGTGAATCCATGTGGAGCGTCCCGGTGGCTGCCAGCTGGCCGGGCTGGAGCAGCCCCACGGCGTGGCGGGGAGGGCTGCCGACGGTGCTCGGACAATGGCGGGTCAGGGAGGTTAAACGGTGACTAATTCGCCCATTCAACGTCCCCCCTCCGTGGCGCGGTGGCACCAGTCGTGTCAGCGCTGACACCGGCCCATGTACCCCAGGTCACCCGTACAGCTTGGACGGGTGGTCTTGGGACCACCAGCCCTTTGGGGTGCAGTGGCTGGGATCGTTAGTGGGCTCATCCCTGCACCACAGCTGGGACCGGGACTGGGCTCATCCCTGTGCCACCGAGGCACCCCAATGGATCTGCCGCCCACCGAGGAGGGGGCACCGGTGGGGAATGGCACCTGCGGTGGGGCCGGGGCCTGGGCGGTGCTGGCCCACAGAGGGGACAATGCTGGGAATCGGTGGGAACAATAGTGCCGACGGGAAGCCACGGTGGTGAGGGCTCGGCTCTCCCTGGCCCCCTCCCCGGCTGCCCCCGCGGAAGTGGCCCCCCGCCCCGGGCGGCCCTGGCCACACTCAGGCAACAGGAATCCCGCCAGGCCGGTCAGTGGACTCGGCTGCCGGCGGCAGGATCCGGCCACATCTCGCCCGGGCGAGGCTCCAGGCAGCACCATCCCGCACTCATTGGGCCTCTGAGCCGGCAAGCAAAGATTTTTGGGGGGGCCCTATGGCATTTTGGAGAGGGGGTGCAAGTCCCTGCCCTGCCGTAGCCCTTTCCCAAGGAAGGGTTTGTACTCTCCGGGGCGCTCCCAGGGGATTAGGGATGGGGAGGGCGAGAGGTGACACGTCCCTAAGCCAGGTGCTTTATCTGCGGTGGGATCTGTGCTGGACTCTCCCTTTGCCCTTCGCTGGCAGGGATCGGCCCCGGCACACACAACACCCCCGTGCCTGGTGGGGCCGTGTCAGCGCTGCCCCCTGGCACTGCAGGAGCTGTGCCCAGTGAAGGGGGACTGCATGGCCATGGGCTTCCCCTGTCGTGACTCAGCCACCATCTTACGGGAAACCAGCTCAACACCATCACCCAAAACGCCTCATTTCGGGGCTCGTCACCATCCCTCAGCTCCAGTTTTCACCAATTACTTTCTTTTAATGACTAAGATTCCCCCAAAAAAACCCACTCCCCCTCCTCCCCCACTTCGGGTCCTGGTGTAGAGCCGGTGCCCCGCAGTGCCTCGGCGTGCCAGGGGCCAGGGGGCTGCGTGCTCCGGCTGGGAGCGGAACGGGAAACGCTGCCTGCGTGTTTATCCTTCGATAAATAACTCGTTGGCCTGCATGGTCTCACCCCCTGCTCCCGGCATCGCCCCTTGTCTGTCAGCGGGACAAAAGGATTCATCCCTGGGGGCCCTCAGAGGAAGGAAGGAAGAAAAGAAGGAGAAAAGGACCCTCCCGTCACCCCCCCGGGCTGGAATCAATCAGAGGGCGCTTGGCCCTGCTACCTGCTGCAGGCGCCTCCTCGGGGTGGGCTCTGCCAGGCTGCTGCCCCCGAAAATATAGAAATTTAGGGATTTAACCCCCGGAAGGCAATTTGGCCTCGCGGAGGGGCTACCACCAGCCCCCCTCATCCGCGCTACAGCGGCCCTCGGGGGTCTGTGTCGTTCGTGTGTGTGTCCCCCCCCCCCCAAGGCTCACGGCATGCACGTCCCAAACCGGTTTCGAGGAGAAGGGAGGAAAAGCTGAGAGCGTGGAGACTTCCTGGCGATGGGAAAGAAACTTGGAAATTAATCCCCGAGGCTTGAAAACCCGGAACCGAGCTGGGCGGGGGGGTTGTTTTTGACTCGAACGCAGGACGCTGGGACATGGACCCCTTTGAGCCCCAGCCCCGTAGCCCTCTGCATTCTGGTGGGGGGGGGTGGTGGTGGGGTTGTTCCTGTGATGCCCTGGGGTGGGCACAGGGGCTCCGGCGGATGGAAGGACTCGCGTGACTCCGGTAAAAGCGTTACCGGAGCTGCGCTCATTAAATGACTCTTCCCCTCCCTGCTTTAATTGCCCTGCTTGCCACAGCTCAGGGGCCATTGCAGGGGAGTGGTGGGATGCATGTTGCGGGGGGGGGGAGCGGGTGGGTGGTGGTGTCTTATCTCAGTGGGTCCCTCCCAGCAGACCCCCAGCACGCACCGCTCCCGTGCCGAAGGCTCTCTCTCTCCTGCATTCCTGGCATTGCCGAGGGGCCGCCTCCCCGGCAGCCCTTTGAACGCCAACCGGGGTCGGGATTTTCCCGTAATCTGGTTTGAAACCTTAATCCGGTCATCCACACCGAGCGGAGCGCCGGGCCGGCATCCTGCGGGGCCGCTGGGCTGCGAGGTCGCTGCCGCCCGCCCGCCGCCTTCCTAATTCCTCCTCCACTTAATGATCTATCTGCTGGCAACGGCCATCTGCCGCCTCGGCCGCGGCCACCCGCAAGGACGCGGAGGGTTAGGGGCTGGTGGACGTCGCGCTGGTGCTGAGGCCGGTTGGGCACCGTGGCACACAGCCAGCTGTGCCGGTGGCACTGGGTGTTTGCCGTGTGCTGGGGGCGTGGGGGGCGTTGGGAACACTGACTGTGCAGGGCCAAGTCAGCCAGCCCTAGGGGTCTCTTGGAGAGGCAGAGGACGGCTCCTATGCACCCTCTGGGCAGGCTGTGCCACGGCATCCTCTGGCACCACGCTCTTGCCGTGGGGACCTATCGGCAGGGCGGTCAGAGGCAGGCAGCCTCCTGCCGGGTGAAGAGGACATTCTGGGGGCAGCTGCGTTGCAGATTAAGTTGTTTCCACCTCCCTAATTACAAAACATAAATCTATCGACTCGGTGGCGGCCGGGCAGCCTCTCCCCACAGCCGGCTGGCATCACCTTTGCACCAAGCCTCAGCCACCTTGCCCACACTTCCCCAGCGAGTACCTGTGCTTCATGCCAAGCAGAAGCCGTGCTGGAGCACGGTGGGCAGGGGCATGGGCACCAGCCAAGGCTTCAGCAGCAGCTGTGGATCGGCACCTGCTGATTTCGGTCCGGTAGTGCCGCTGGCAGCTGGTCCTTGCCAAGCCTGGCTGTGCACTCGGTTTCACACGCTGCTGAAACAAGAACATGTTTCTGTTCCTCAATTTTTATTTTAGACCCCAATACCTCATCTTTCCTACGCTGCCTTGCGGTGCTCGCAGGGTGTGCGGCTGCCCTGCCGCCAGCTGCCAGCGCCGGAGCGCTGCAAGGTGCCCTGGCAAACCCGGGATGTCATCAGGGCGAGGAAATCCTGCCTGGGGCTGCTGGAAGGAGCCCACCTCTTCCCCCCTTGCCCATCTCTGCCTGTGCCTGGGTGCCAAGGGGGGATGGGGGCAGCTTGGTTTGGTCACAGGGCACCCACCATGGTGGAGGCAGGGCATGTCCCAGCTGCCCTGGGCATGTCCTCGCCTCCTAGCACTGCTAGCCAGGCTCCCTGGGAAGTGCCTTTGCACTAAGTGGTTCTGCTGGCAGCAGCAAAGCTAAGCTGGGGGACTCCTAAGCCGCTTGTTAAGCAGCAAAGGAGTCCTGGGGGACTCCTGGGATGCAGCAGGGGAAGTGCCAGGCACCAGCGAGCCCTGGCAGGGGGCTCCTGGCCTGGCTGAGCTCCTCTCTCCGCTCCAGAGTGGTGGGGGCCAGCGAGCAGCAGCCGAGCGCAGCAGAGTTGTCGAAATCTCACCAGTAACCACCAGCAGCAGCTTGCGAAACGTCCTTTGCCCGGCAGACAGGGCTGGGTGTGCCGGCAGGGCGTCGAGGGCACCGGGCGGGAGTGGGGCTCCCTCTGCTCGCCGGTTCCTGTCACACACTCTCACACACACACAGAGTGAGTGGCAGAGTTTAACTTGGGACCACCGGGGCCGGCAGGCGGTGGAGGAGGACGGCACAGGGGGCAGCCTCCCGCCCGCTGCCGCTAATCCCCGCGGCCCGGCCGGCGCACGCTCTCCTCAGCTGACAGTTAATTTTCTTTCATCCTCTTAAACACGTCCACTCCCCTCGGGTCTGAGCCTGAAGGGGGCACAGCCGGGGGGGGGGAGTCGTCGTGGCAGTAAATGTGTGTTGGTCCCTTCTGAAATGCAGCTGCTGGATTTGAGCTTCCTGACACCGGAACGAGCTGTTGGTTTCAGGAGCAGACGATTGAGTTTTCAGAGCTCTGCAGGTTACGAGGCTGCAGAGCCCCCCCCCCCCCCCCCCCGCCGTGCCCTGTGCCGTGCCAGGATGGATCCACATTCACTGCTGCCTGGTGGTACCCCTACCCCACCGCAATTCAGTATCCTAGGCTCCTCACGGATGACACAAGGGCCAAAGCCAATGCCGCTGACAGGGTCCCCCCTGAGCCACTCAAAACCCTTCCAGTGCCAGGGACATGGCCCTGTGCTGATTCTCTGTGCTTCCCATTCTCCCGAGCAGGAGGGTGATGGTTTTCCAGCCCCCCCATCCTCTGCACCCTGCAGGATTGTGCCGTGTCAGTGGGCCCTGGGGAAGCCCTTTCTACACGTGTGGATTTCAGAGCTGCTCAGGGAACCAGGGGAGGCTGGATGGTTGGCAACAGCCCAAAAACCCGTGGTGGTAACGACAATACCGTGACCCACCCTCTGCCAGGGGCACCCCTCTGGGCTCCCCCAGCACGTGGAGCCCCTTGCCTGGGTGCTGGGATGGCAGAGGAGTTTAGACAGGTCTTGGCCAGTGGTGACAGGGACAGTAGCTGCTGCCCTTGCCCTGGGGGATTGCTGGTGGCCGGATGAGCTGGGCGAGGTTTCCAGGGGGGGTTTATGGCCTTCCCGCCGCGCCCTGCCCCTCTTATCGCATGGCCCCATTGATCCCTTTGATCAGCCCCAGCTCAGCCCCACGGTATCCGGCTCCTCCCTGGGATCAGCGGGAGGAGGGGGCTCCCAACTGGGGTGACAGCCACCTGCCCACCCGCAGTCCCGCTGCTGCCAGGGTGCCACGCAGGGCAGAGAATCGTCACAGAATTGTCAGGGTTGGAAGGGACCTCAAGGATCAGCCAGTTCCAACCCCCCTGCAGGGACTCCTCACCCTGGATCACGGTGTGATAGACAGGGCACGGTGCCCTGGGGACTAGCAGCCATAGGGGTGACCTGGTTAACCCTCTGCTGCCATGCGGTTGGCAGCCCTGTGCTGCATGCCTGGCGACTTACGTGGCAATATTTATAGCCACCCCTGGCCGCGGCTCCCCTGGCAGTTGTTCAAAGTTGTCACTGAGCAGAGCGAGAGCCGCTCGGCACTGGGGCTGGGGGTGGCGAGGCTGTGGCAAGGGCTCCGCCGTCCGCCCCCAGGGCTGCCCCCACAGCACCACCTCCAACACCCTTCCTTGGGGGGGGGGGGAGGATTATCCACCAGCCACCACCCCCGGGCAGAAACCAGGCTGGGCTTGGGCTGAGAGAGGCAGAGGCGGCGCGGGGTGGCTGCCTGGGCGCCCAGGCCAGCAGGTCCTGCTGCCATAAATGAGGCAGGAATGTGCCAGGCTGGTGGCTGTGGGGTGGGGGCCCAGCAGAAGCTGCCCCAGCAGAACTGGGTGCTCAAGATGTAGCTGTGCCAAGAGCCTTGCCCGTGTCTGCCTGCCCTGGTTCAGAAAGGCACCTCCCAGGTGTGTGGTTCCTGCTGCTGGGTTTGCTCCAGCAGCCTTTGGGGAGATGCTTGTGCAGGAGGAGATGTAGATGCTGCCAACCCCGTGGCACAAAGCTTAACCAGGACAGCCCCATGCTCAGTGCCAGCCTCACCAGGCAGAGGGGAGCCAGACAGCATGGCAGCCAGTGGTGTGTCACAGCCAGGAGGACCAAGTCTGGCTCAGCACCCTCCTCACCTCATCACAGCCTTCCTTTGCTGGGCATAGGCCCCCTTTGAGTACACCATGGCAGGCACCATGGCACATGAGTGTGCATCACAGCGCATGGGTGGGCACCATGGCACACACACTCATGCTGTGGCACACACTCACACCACGGGACCTGCTTGCCAGCTCCTGGCACTGGGTCCCCCTGGCACTGCAGGTGCAGAGGACAGATCACGCTGAAGGGTTGCTCTGCTCTGTGCCAAGTGTGCTGGGTGCTAAAAATAACCAGGATCAGCATTCCCAGAGGAGCAAGGGACCAGCTGTGGGGCGAGCCCCTCCCAGTGCTGTGATCTTGGCACCAGCATTTCAGAGGAGCTCTGACAGGGCAGGCAGGGATGGCACCGCCATCCCAGGGCTCCTGCTGGGACATGGGCACAGGTCAGCCCTGAGAAACGAGGACCCCATGACCTCATTCAGGGACCACCCTGAAGCCACTTGGCACCCTGTGAGGGGCTTAGCCAGGGGGCATAAGCCCCAGGAATGCTGCCCGAGATGGAAGGGAGGGAGGGGGGAGAAGGCGGGGGGGGTCCCCAGGCGGTGGGGAGCACTTGTTGGGGAAGGGGTTCTGAGCTTTTTCTCCTCTCGTTGTGCAGCTTTATGAGCTGGATGGTGACCCCAGGAGGAAGGAGTTCCTGGACGACCTCTTCAGCTTCATGCAGAAGCGAGGTGAGCCCCCCCCATCCCCCCGCCCTGCTCCCCCCTGGGGCCAGGGGCTCATTTCCTTGCCCCTCGTTACAACCCGGAGGTCAGGGCTCCGGCTGAGCCTCTGGTTAATTTTTAACCTCTTAGCACAGCGAGGTCAAACCTGCTGGGCCGGATCCGGCGCCTGCAGCCCACCCCCTCCACCCCCCCCGCCCCCCACCCCCGCCTTCCCCCATCACATCCCAGACCTGTGGCCAGGTCCCAGGGTGGGTCCAGCCCGTCCTGGGGTGCATTACCCCCCATTTTTGCTCCCCCCCCCCCGCTGCTCTCCTTGCCCTGAGTTCTTGCTCCCAGTTCTTGCTCTGAGTTCCTGCCCCAAGTTCTTGCCCTTCTTGCCTCGCCCAGGCTGGCAGCGGGTGGGCACGGGGAGGGTGGGCAAGGGGTGTGGAAAGGGCTGAGAGTGGAAAATCGTTGGCCTGGTGGAGGGTCTGGCTCCTGCCTGGGGAGCAGGGCTGGAAACGCTGACGCATCGCTGCCCTCAGCCTTTGTCAGGCGGGCGCTCAGGGAAGCGCCCACGGCTGCCTCGCACTGGGGGTTCCCCCGGAGCCGCCAGTACCAGGAGGACAGAGAGCCCCCCCCAGGACAGAGAGAGGCTTCAGCCCCTTCTCCAGCCCTGGAGGGATGAACTCCCCCCCCCTGCCCCGTGCACGTGTGGCCCCCGGCGTTATAAATAGCTCTGTGTTGCCGGGGGCCGGCGAAACCGCGCCCGGCTCCGTTTTGGGGGCTGTGGCTGAAAACGGAGAGTTTCTGTTTCCTTTGTTCATGGGGCTGGTGATGCTCGGGGGCGGGGGGGTCCTGAGGGAGGGACAGTGAAAGGGAAGGGAGGAGCAGGAGCTCCCCAGCCCCGGTGCATTTCGTAGGGGTCTTGCTGCTTCCCTCCCCCTCCTCCCGCCCCATCTTTGCCTGGAGGTGAGCAAGCAGCATCCCTGACTCACTCTCTCCTCCCATTGCTCCCCAGGGACCCCTGTCAACAGGATCCCCATCATGGCCAAGCAGGTGCTGGACCTCTACATGCTGTACACACTGGTGACAGAGAAGGGTGGCCTGGTGGAAGTCATCAACAAGAAGCTGTGGCGGGAGATCACCAAGGGGCTGAACCTGCCCACCTCCATCACCAGCGCTGCCTTCACCCTGCGCACACAGTGAGTGGTGCTGGGGGCTCAGCAGGGTGAGGTGCTGAGGAGGGAGAGCCCTCCAGCAGGGTTGGAACTGTTTGGGTAGTTAAAGACCTCTAAGAGTCCAACCATCAACTCAACACCACCATAGCTGTTAAACCATGGCCCCAAGTGCCACGGCCACACATGTCTTGAACACTTCCAGGGATGGGGACTCCACCACCTCCCTGGGCAGCCTGTGCCAAGCCCTGACCGCTCTGGCAGCAAAGAAATGTTTTCCTCATCTCCAACCTAACCCTCCCCTGGCACAGTTTCAGGCCATTTCCTCTCCTTCTGTATCATCTGATCCTAAGGAGGAGAGCCCAACCCCCAGCTCACTGCAACCTCCTCTCAGGGAGCTGTAGAGAGCAGGTTCCCTCAGCTGCTCCTCCCCAGCCCTGTCCTCCAGCCCCTTCCCCCACCTTTGTTGCCAGGGTGGGGAGGGAGGGGGTTGGTACACAGGCCAGAGTTGCCCAGATGCCACATCCCCATCCTCTTCCCCATCCTTTCCCCCTGGCAGGTACATGAAGTACCTGTACCCCTACGAATGTGAGAAGCGAGGGCTGAGCAACCCCAACGAGCTGCAAGCAGCCATCGACAGCAACCGCCGGGAGGGTCGCCGGCAGGGCTTTGGCAGCTCCCTCTTCACCTACTCGCCCGGTGGCACCCATGGCCTCCTCTCCTCCCCCAAGCTGCCAGTGCCAGCGCTGGGGCTGGCCTCAGCCACCAACGGTGGCTCCATCGCTCCCGTCCAGAAGATCAAGAAAGGTAACGTGGCTGCCACGGGGTCCAGGCTGTGGGATGAGCGCCCTCCTGGCACCAGGGATGCAGCCTCTTGCTTCCCTTCTAGGGGCAGGAGGTGCTGGGCACCCCCAGCATATACACAAGGCATGGAGGGGTGGGTGCCAAACTGGCATGCCAGGGCCGAGCACAGCCCAGGGTGGTGGCACTTGCCTGTCCCCATCCCCCGTGTCCCTGACCTCCTGCTCTGCCCCTTGCAGAGGAGGACTCTGCCATCCCCATCTCCATGCCCAGCCGGCTCCCAGTCTCCCTGGCCGGCCACCCGGTGGTGGCAGCCCAGGCGGCTGCGGTGCAGGTGGCAGCGGCCGCCCAAGCCGCGGCGCTGGAGCAGCTGAGGGAGAAGCTGGAGTCGGGGGAGCCCCCGGAGAAGAAGATGGCCCTGGTGACGGACGAGCAGCAGCGGCTGATGCAGAGGGCGCTGCAGCAGAACCTCCTGGCCATGACGGCCCAGCTGCCCATGAGCATCCGCATCAACAGCCAGGGCACCCGCTCGCCAGGTCAGCGCTGGCCCTGGCACCTCCTCAGCCCGGCAGAGCCGCCAGCGCCGTGGCTCCTGCTCCCGCCGGGGGTCTGTAACTTGGCTTTTATCCCCAGCAGAGAACCGCCAGGACTCGGCCGGCAGCCTGAGCAGCAACGGCACCAACAGCATCAGCATGTCAGTGGAGATCAACGGTATCGTGTACACAGGTGAGGAGCTGCCAGCGCCACCTCTGGCGGCTGGCCCCTGGCCCCCAGCCGCTGCTACCACCACCGCTGGGGGCTGCTCCCTGTCCCCCAGCATCTGCCACCAGCGCTGCTGTGGGCTGGGGACTGCTCTCTGTCCCCCAGCATCTGCCACCAGCGCTGCTGTGGGCTGTGGGCTGCTCCCTGTCCCCCAGCATCTGCCACCAGCGCTGCTGTGGGCTGGGGGCTGCTCCCTGTCCCCCAGCATCTGCCACCAGCGCTGCTGTGGGCTGGGGGCTGCTCCCTGTCCCCCAGCATCTGCTACCAGCACCACTGAGCACCACCCAACCTTACTCCCACTGGTCCTTGTCCCATCGTTGACCGTGGTGGGTGCGGGCAGTGCCACCCCTGCCTCACCCCCTGCCCTCGCTCTCTCCCCAGGTGTGCTGTTTGCCCAGACGCCAGGCCCCTCCTCCTCATCTTCCTCCTCCTCCTCCTCGCTCCCCTCCTACAGCAAAGGCAATGGAGGCAGCAGCAGCCGGAGCAGCGGCGCTGGCGGCGCTGGCAGTGGGGTGGGCAGCGGTGGCGGGGGTGGCACTGTGCCCCCCCCAGCGCCAGCCAGCCTGGCTGTGCCCCCCAGCTCTACCTCCAACAACACTTCGCCTTAACACCCCCAGCCCCTGCCAGTGCTGGCAGCCCCAAGCCCAGCAGCCAGAGGGTTGGGGTCTCACTGGGGTCTTGGCCAGGGTCTGGCTGGGATCTGACTGGAGTCTGACCAGGGTCTTACTGGATTTTTGGCCAGGGTCTGGCTGGGATTTCACCAGGATCTCACCAGGGTCTGGCCAGGATTTCACCGAGGTCTGGCTGGGGTCTGGCTGGGATCTGATCAGGGCCTTACCAGGTTCTGGCTAGGGTTTGGCTGGGATTTCACCAGTGTCTCACTGGAGTCTGGCAAGGATCTTACCAGGGATTCTCTGGGATCTGGCTGGGGACTCCCTGGGCTCTGGCCAGGGTCTTGCTGCAGTCTCACCAGGGTCTGGCTGGAATCTCACTGGGATCTCACCAGGGTCTGGCCAGTGTGTGGCTGGAATCTTGTTGGGATCTCACCAGGGTCTGGCTGGCATCTCAGCGGAGTCTCACCAGGGTTTGGCCAGGGTCTGGCTGGGATCTCACCAGGGTCTGGCTGGGATCTCACTGGTATCTCACCAGGGTCTGGCTGGCATCTCAGCGGAGTCTCACCAGGGTTTGGCCAGGGTCTGGCTGGGATCTCAGTGGGATCTCACCAGGGTCTATCTGGGATCTCGCTGAGGTCTCACCAGGGGTCTGGCTGGGATCTCACTGGGGGTCTCACTCAGGTCTGTGTGGAATCTCACTGGGATCTCACCGGGGTCTGGCCAGGGTCTGTTTGGGATCTCGGTGGGGTCTCAGCAGGGTCTGGCCAGGGCGCAGCCGGGATCTCGGTGGGGTCCTCACCAGGTTCTGGCTGAGATCTCACCGGGGGTCTCACCAGGGTGTGGCTGGGACCTCAGTGGTGTCTCAGCCGGGTCTGGCCAGGTTCTGCCCTCGTTCTCACGTTGTTGGTTGTTCCTTTGCGAGGAGAAAAGCTTTTAGCCCCGCCCGGGGGCAGGGAGGGGGAGGGAAGGTTTTGCCAGAGCCACCGGCGGTGACGTCCCAGCGCGCCGCGGCCGGTCCGGGACCGTTTTTACCTCACTCACATCACACTTTGCACTGTACATTTATTAGAATTATTATTATTATTATTGTTATTATTATTTTTTAACTCCTTGTTACCTCCAGACAGACGCAGGGACGCCTGCTGAGCTTTAGTGAAACCTCTCCCCCTCCTCCCCTCTCCCTCTCCCTTCTCCCTCCTCCCCTTCCCCCCCAACCCCTGGCGCTCTCGAAAGGAAACAACAACCCCAAAAGAAACCAAAAGAGATGAAAACAAATGAAAGAAAGAATTAGAAATCAGGAGATTTTTAAAAATTCATTTAGATGAAAAGGGTTTTTTTTCCTCCCCCCCTTCCCCCCCCTCCCCCCGGCTATTATGGGATCCTCAGAGGTTGTTGTTTTGATTGTTGTTGGGGGGGGTTTTTTGTTGTTGCTGTCGTTGTCGTTGTAAATAGCTTCTATTTTATTGTTGGCAAAGAAAAAGAAGAAAGAAAAGAGAGAGAGAGAAAAAAAAAAACCAAAATCAAAACTTTTAACAGAAATGATCTATTTTAGTCTTCATCAGGGAAAAACAAACAAACAAACAAACAAAAGAAACCAACCAGGGAGCTTGGAAAAACCTTTCCTTCCCTCCTCTTAGTGGTAACCAGCTCTGCTCCTTCTCTCCTCCCTCCCCGGGACTCCCTTCCCCCTCCCCATCCCTTCGTGGCTTACCCCAAAGGTTTTTAAGGGGGAGAGGGGAGTGTGTGTGTGGGGGGGGGTGTGGGGGCTAGCTGCTGGCAGCCCCCTCCTCTTAATAATAATACTACTGTGCAAAGCTCATTTTGGGGGCAGTTTTCCTCCGAAACGAAGCAGGATACGGGTGATAAACGGGGCGGGGAGGAGGGAGGAGGGGGGGAGGGGCTGCGGGAGGCTCTGGAGGTCCCGAAGGATGCGGCCGCATCCTTCGGGACCTCCAGAGCCTCCCGCAGCCCCGAGGATTTTTCTCGCTGAGCACCAAACTTCAGGGGTTTCTTCCATTTTTTTATAGCCCCCCCCCCCCCCCCCAACCCTTCACCCCCATCTGCGTGAGACACAATCACGACCTGATACCGAAACCAAACCCCCGCCCCCAACCACCCTCCCTCCCTCCTCCTCCTTTCCTCCAGTCGGTATCTCAGATCCTCAGGTTTCCACCTCAGTCAAGCACAGGGTGTGAGGGTTGGTTTGGGGGGGGGTGGGGTGGGGTTATTTTATCTTTCCCCCCCCTCCTTCCCCAAGATTCCTTTTGTTTTTGGAGGAGGAGGGGGTGGGGGGGAAGGTCCTACGCTGGTTGGAACTCCTTCCCCCTTTCCTCTTTGCTTTTTGGGGGGGTTGGGGAAGTGGTGATCTCAGGGGATTTACATTTTTTGGGGGCCTTTCCAGCTTTATTTTGATTTTATTTTCATCCTTTCCCCCCCACTCCCTTCCCTCCCTCTCCTCCCTCTCTTCCCTTTCCTCCCTCTCCTCCCCCTTCTCTCTCCTCCCTCTCCTCTCTCTCCTCCCTCCCTCTCTTCCCTCTCCTCCCTCTCTTCCCTCTCCTCCCTCTTCCCCTCTCCCTCCCCTCCTCCCCCTTGTCCCCCTCCTCCCTCTCCTCCCCCTCCTCCCTCTCCTCTATCTCCTCCCTCTCTTCCCTCTCCTTCCTCTCTTCCCTCTCCTCCTTCCTCCTCCCTCTCCACCCTCCTCACCCCCCCAAGCTGGAAATGCTTCTTGATGGCTCCATGGACGTCATTCCTTTAGGGAATGGGGTCTGCAGGGGGGGGGGGTGTGTGTGTCCCATTGGGATCCAAACCATCTGACCACAAGGAAAAACCCTTTGAGGGGGTGGGAGGAAGTGTTTCTCATGCCCTGGGTGGGTGTTTGGTTTCCTTGCATTTGTGCAGTCACCATTTTGGCTTGGTTGGGTTGGGTTTAATTCTTTTTATCCTCCCCCCCCATCCCACTTTCCTCTTCCTCCCTCCCCCACCCTCTATTTGTTGAGGTTTGGGTTGGGGTTTTTTTTGGGGGGGTTATGACCTTATTAATTACCTTCTGCTTTCATTTGCATTCTTTTTTTGGCATATCAATTAAAAACAATTTAAAAGAAAAAAGAAGGCAAAAATCCAACCCAAACCAAAATCCAACCAAACCCCAAACCCAAACCAAACCAAACCCCAAAACCCAACCCAAAGCAAACCCCAAACCCAACCCAAACCAAACCAAAATCCAAAACCCAAACCAAAATCCAACAAAACCCAAACCAAACCAAAACCCAAACCCCCCAAACCAAACCAAAATCCAAAACCCAAACCAAAATCCAACCCAAAACCCAAACCAAAATCCAACAAAACCCAAACCCAAACCAAACCAAACCCCAAACCCAACCCCAAACCAAACCCAAACCCAAACCCAAACAAAACCCAAACCAAACCCCAACCCAACCCAACCCAAACCCAACCCCAAACCAAAATCCAACCAAAACCCAAACCAAACCCCAAACCCAACCAAACCCCAAACCCAACCAAAATCCAACCAAAACCCAAACCAAAACCCAAACCCAAACCCAACCAAAACCCAAACCAAACCCCAAACCCAAACCAAACCCTAACCCAACCAAAACCCAAACCAAAACCCAAACACAACCCAAATCCAACCCAAACCCAACCCCAAACCCAACCCAAATCCAACCCAACCCCAAACCAAAACCCAAACCAAAACCCAACCCAACCCAAACCAAAACCCAAACCAAAACCCAAACCCAACCCAAATCCAACCCAAACCCAACTCCAACCCCAAACCAAAACCCAAACCAAAACCCAACCCAACCCAAACCAAAACCCAAACCCAAACCAAAACAAAACCCAACCAAAACCCAACCCAAACCAAAACCCAAACCCAACCCAAACCAAATCCCAACACCCCCAAACCTAAAGATGTTTTGTTTGGTTTGGTTTTTCTTGGGGGAGGGGGGGTTGCTGGGGAGGGATTTGGAAGGGGAAACCAACCAACCAACCAACCAACCAACCAACCAACCAACCAACCAACCAAAGGAATGGGGGTGGCTGCAGCTGCAGAACTTAACTCAGGTAAAAAGAAAATAAAAGAACTATTAAAAAATTTTAAAAAGAAAAAAAAAAAAAGGAGAAAGAAGGAAAAAAAAAAAAAGAGGAAAAAAAAAAGCATAAAAGAGTTTAAAATAAAGTAATAAAAAGAAAAAAAAAACAAAAAAACAAAATAAAAACCACATTCTACCTCTGAGAGTGGAGGCCTTGGGCTCAGCCAGGGCCCCCCAGGTGAAATATTTCAAGTTGCTTTTTTTTTTTTGTTGTTGTTGTTGTTGTTTGTTTTGCAAGCAATTCAGGTATTGAAAAGAAGAAAAAAAAAGAAAAGAAAAAAACACCTAAAACCTTTTTTTTTTTGGGGGGGGCGGGGTGGGGGTGTTGTTTTTTTTTTGTTGTTGTTGTTGTTTTGATTATTAAATAATAAAGAGAAAAAAATAATAAAGAGGAGGGGAAAAAAAAAAAGAGAGATAAAATAAAAAGCAAAAAAAAAAAAAGAAAGAAAGAAAACCACTGAAAAGTTTACATTTTATAACATTATTATACAGATTGTATTTAAGCTTCAGAATATTTAAGACAGTTGTAACCCTGTAAAGTTGATGAAATATGAAAAGGAAAAAAAAAGTAATAAAAATCATTAAAAAAAACAAACAAACAAACAAAAAAAAAAACCATTTTAAAATGGAAAGAAAATCTGGGCTCAGATTTCTTGGGCCTGGGATGAGGGTGGGGGAGGAAAGGGGGAGATGCCCGGGAGGCTCTCCAGCGTGGGCCAGGTTCTACACACCAGCCGGCAGGGCAGGCCCTGGGGGGCTGCTCAACAGGTGCAGATGGCACCAAGCTGAGGGGCAGGAGTTGAGCTGTTAGAGGGCAGGAGAGCTCTGCAGAGGGACCTTGCCAGGCTGGGCAGATGGGCAGAGGCCAAGGGCAGGAGACTGAACGCAGCCAAGTGCCAGGGGCTGCACGTCGGCCACAGCAACCCCAGGCAGGGCTGCAGGCTGGGGGCAGAGTGGCTGAGAGCAGCCAGGCAGAAAAGGGACCTGGGGGTAGTGGTTGATAGTAGGCTGAACAGGAGCCAGCAGTGTGCCCAAGGGGCCAAGAAGGCCGATGGCATCCTGGGCTGCATCAGGAACAGTGTGGCCAGCAGGAGCAGGGAGCTCATCCTGCCCTGTGCTCAGCACTGGTTAGGCCACAGCTTGAGTCCTGTGTCCAGTTCTGGGCTCCTCAGTTTAGGAAAGATGTTGAGCTGCTGGAAGGTGTCCAGAGAAGGGCAACAAAGCTGGGGAGGGGTCTGGAGCACAGCCCTGTGAGGAGAGGCTGAGGGAGCTGGGGTTGCTTAGCCTGGAGAAGAGGAGGCTCAGGGGAGACCTACAGGGCTGTAGGATGTTCATGGGGTGTCCATAGGGCTGTAGGGTGTCTGTGGTGTGTCCACAGGGCTGAGGTGTCTATGGGGTCCCTATAGGGCTGTGAGATGTTCGTGGGGTCCCTATGGAGTGTCCATAGGTGCTATGTGGTCCCCACAAAGATACAGGGTGATCACGGGGTGCTCGGGGTCTACATGGTCACCACGGGGCCGCAGTTGCGCCCAGGAGCCGCTCGCGGTCTCCCATCCCGGGCCGGGCCGCGGCGAAGCCTGCTGAGCTTCCTGTCGCGTGCGGGCAGCTCTCGCCCCGCGCAGCCGCGCGGCCGGGGCAGCGCCGCTGGTGATTGGCCGGGCGGCGGGCGGCGGGGGGCGTGGGCGGGGCTCCAGGCGGCGGGAGGGCGGCGCTCTAGGCGGCCGCTGCGCTCTCTCTGGCCCTGGCGGACCGCGAAGATGGCGGCGCCCATGGAGGTGGCGCTGGTGTCGGACGCCGCCGGGCCGCTCTGCAACTGCTCGGTCTGGGAGCTGCACACGGGCTCCGCCCTGCCCGGTTACCGCGGCGGCAACAGCGGGCCCCGCGGGCTGGCGCTGCTGGGCGGCGAGCACCTGCTGGGGGCCCAGCTCGGCAAGAGCTACATCAACGTCTGGGAGCTCCAGAGGAAGGTACCGGCGCGGCGGGTGGGCCCGGGAGGCCTCGGTTCTGGAGGGAGGCTCCAGGCCCCGTGGAAGGACGCCCCGGTCCTGTGGGGATGAGCCAGGGGCTCTCTACTGGGAGGCCGCTCGTCTCTGTGGGGAAGGCCTTTCTGCTCGTGGAGACCCCCGGACCCTACGGTCAGACCCCAGCATGGCCTCTCTCTCCACAGGGACCCTCCCCATGAGCAGAACCCCCGTGGCCTCTTTCCGTGGAGACCCCAGGTCTCTACTGTCAGGCCCCTGCCTGTGGCTCTTCTGCCCATGGACAACCCCCCACCGTGGTCAGACCACCTCTTGACCCCCTCTCTCCATGGAGAGCCTCCACTGTGGTCAGACTCTTAGCCCCCCTGTACTGACTCTCATCACTACAGGTGGATCCCTGACATCCCACTCTCCACAGAACCCCCCTCAGTGATGCCCTGAGCCCCTAGTCTATGGGAAGACCTGCTTGCACCTTCCCCTGGGTTCATGGATCCTGTAAGGCCCAGCTCCTCTCCTGTGGATCCTGGCCAGCCCCACAGGAACCATCAGGAAAGGTGTTTCTGCAGGGAGGGATCAGCTTGGAGCTCCCATCCAGGCCCCTATGTCCCCAGCCATGCTCCTCCATCATCTTCCTCTTTGGCATTGACTGAAGCATGGTGGTGGTGCTGCTGTGGGTTGAGGACACAGCTCAAGCACAGGCAGCTGCAGCTGTGTCTTCCCTGATGGGGCCAATCCCACCTGAACTGGGGCCTTGTTTCTCTCTGCTTCCCATTCTCCAGCCCACACTGAACAGCCACTGTGTTCTTTCTGCCCTCAGGACCAGCTGCAGCAGAAGATCATTTGCCCTGGGCCAGTGACCTGCCTGACAGCTTCCCCCAACGGGCTCTACATCTTGGCTGGGGTTGCTGAGAGCATCTACCTGTGGGAGGTGAGGAGGCTGCCTGCTGTGTGGGGAGGCAGAGATTCACACCCTGGACAGGTAGCAAGTGCCCCTGTCCCCTCAGCTGCTGGTAAATCCACGTGGTCTGGTCTCCACAGTGGGTGCAGGCTCTTTCCAACCTGCCCCAGATGCCCCAGGGCTCAGGAGTTGCTTCCTCAGAGGAGAAACACAAGACCCAGTTTTCCTTCCCCATGTTTTAGCCAAATGCTTGAGTTGTGTCTGCAGAGAGCACCATGCTCTGCTCACCATCCTCTTCTTCAGTCAGTGGTGTGTTTCTCTGAGGACCTTGCTGGCTTCTGAGCACTGTGACCAGGCAAAAAGGAGAACAGGCTGGTTCTGAACCCTGGGATTGGAACACAGTGATAGCTAACCTGGAATGCTCTCCATCCTGGGGGAGTTTCTCAGCTGTGTTGTGTGGGTGGCTCTGTCTTAATTCATCAGATTTGTCTTCTTCAAATGTGCCTGATGGAAGAGAAGCCCTCGGGAGGGAGGCTGGGCTGGGACTGCAGCAAGTGGGAGCTCTGTGCTGGTGATGCTCTGAGCTGGTCCCTGCTCTGCCTCACCTGCAGAACCCTTTCCAGCCTCCCCACACCCAGCCCTGGAGCAGGTGACAGCCCTGCCCTCCTGCCAGGGGAGTGGGCACTTGGGAGACTCAGGGAATTGGAAGGGACCTCAAGGCTCAGCCAGCTCCAGCCCCCCTGCCATGGGCAGGGACACCTCACACCACAGCAGGTTGCTCACAGCCACCTCCAGCCTGGCTGCAAACACCTCCAGGGATGAGGCTTCCACCACCTCCCTGGGCAACCTGTGCCAGGCTCTCACCACCCTCCTGGGGAAGAATTTCTTCCTAACATCCAATCTCAATCTCCCCATTTCTAGTTTTGCTCCATCCCCCCCAGTCCTATCCCTCCCTGACACCCTCCAAAGTCCCTCCCCAGCTTTCTTGTAGCCCCCTTCAGATCCTGGAAGGCCACAATTAGGTCTCCTCAGAGCCTTCTCCTCTCCAGACAGAACAGCCCCAACTCCCTCAGTCTGTTCTCTGAGCTCCAGCCCTCTGCTCATCCTTGTGGCCCTTCTCTGGACACACTCCAGCATGTCCAGATCAGGCTGCAAGGAAAACATCACAGGGCTGGATGTGGGCTCAGGTGGCCAAGAAGGCCTGGCCTGGATCAGCAATGGTGTGGCCAGGGTGGGGCTGTGATTGTGCTGAGCCCTACTGAGGCAGCACCTTGAATGTTGGGTTCAGTTTTGGGCCCCTCACTCTAAGAAGGACATTGAGAGGCTGGAGCAGGGCCAGGGAAGGGCAACAAAGCTGGGGAAGGGTCTGGAGAACAGGGCTGGGAAAGAGCAGCTGAGGGAGCTGGGGGTGTTTGGTGTGGAGGAGGCTGAGGGGAGACCTCACTGCTCTCCGCAGCTCCCTGAGAGGAGGCTGCAGTGAGCTGGGGGTTGGGCTCTGCTCCCTAGGCTCAGCTGATAGAAGGAGAGGAAATGGCCTGGAATTGTGCCAGGGGAGGGTTGGGTTGGTGATAAGGAGCAATTTCTGTGCTGCCAGAGTGGTCAGGGCTTGGCACAGGCTGCCCAGGGAGGTGGTGGAGTCCCCATGCCCGGAGGGTTTGCAGAGCCCTGTGGCCTTGGCACTTGGGGCCGCGGCTCGATGGCCTTGGTGGGCTTGGGTTGAAGGTTGGGCTGGATGATCTTGGAGACCTTTTCCAACCCAAACAATTCTCTGAGTCTAAATGGGCCCAGAAGCCTGAGTTCTGTGCCTGTGCTGCAGCCTCTTGCTCTCTGTTGAGCTGCAGTTTATTTTTAGGTGGGATACAGACAAAGAGTTGATTCTGTTCTCCTGCACAGGGCTCCCTCTCTGCCTCCCTCCCTCCCTCCCTCCTCCCAGTGTTGCCTTTTAAGAAGGAAAGCTCTGAGTTTAGGCAGCTCCTTGTCCCCCTTAAAGCCTCCTTTGGCCCAAGGTGGTGCAGCTGTGCTGGAGTGCAGCAAAGCCTTGGAGGGGCCACGGAGCCTCCTGCAGCTTTGTGCCCTCCTGCTGCTGTCTCGTGGGAGAGGGGAAGAAACCACCTGAACCTTCACAGTGAAGAGGAGATCTGTGTCTGGACTGGAGGAATGGCACTGGCATCACTGGCTTCCAGAGCTCTTGGGGCCAGGAGGACCTCTCCAAGCTGCCTTCTGCTGGGTTGAGGAAAGATTTCCTGTATTAGGAGGAAAGTTCCCCCCCCTACCCCCAGCAAGGCTGCCCAGGCACTGGAAGAGGCTGCCCAGGGAGGTGGTGGAGCCACCATCCCTGGAGGGGTTTAAAAGCTGTGTGCATGTGGATCAGTGGTTCAGTGGCACTGGTGGGGTGGTGAGCTGTGGGTGAGTGGCTGCACTGGGTGGGCTTAGGGGTCTCTCCCACCCTCAGCAGCTCTGGGATCCAGGGTTTACCTTCAGGCACAAGCAGCTCTGCTTGCACCTCCATCAGAGAGGCACCAGTGGCCTCTCAGGGTTGGCACAACCTGCCAGCTTTTCACCCCAGTGCTCCTTTCTTAATTCCCTTGCCCTTCCCTTTGCCTCAGGTCTCCAATGGGAACCTCCTGGCCATCCTGAACCGACACTACCAGGACCTCACCTGCCTCTGCTTCACTGACGACAGCAGCCACTTCCTCTCGGGGGCAAAGGACTGTCTGGCCCTGGTGTGGAACCTTTACAGGTAAAGAGTGGCCCACAGAGGGGGTCCTGACCCTTTCCTGCTGGGGCCAGGAAGCATCTGGGTGAGGAATATTAGAAGAAGAGATCAGCCTCCACTTCCTGGGGGTGGAATCAGCTCTGGCTAAGCCCAAATCTAAGCTGCTGGTAAAGCCTGCTGAGAGCCTGGGCCCTCCTGGGGCAGCCCTTCACTGCTGCTGGCCAGAGAGGCTTTTCCTGGTGCCTCACCCAAGTTGCCCAAGCCTGTGGCATATGGCTCTGACCTCTTCTCCCTGCGTGACCCAGGCTGCATCCTGCCCTTTCCCTGCTGGTGGCAGCTGAGCTCTCTGTCCCCTCTGGGATGGGAAGCTCAGCAGTGGCCTTCATCCTTCCCTCCCTCCTGTGTCCTGCCTGCTCCTTGCAGGCAGGAGGGGCAGCCTGGGGGAGGCAGAGCCTTGGGCAGCTCTCCTCCCTGCCACCTTTGCCTGTGCCAGCCCCATCTCTGCTCTCCCCACAGCGTGCTGCAGGCAGAGCCCTCCCAGATCCCTGACCCTCGCCACGTCTGGTCCCGGCACAGCCTCCCCATCACAGATCTGTGCTGTGGCTTTGGGGGGCCCTTGGCACGAGCTGCCACAGCTTCCCTTGACCAGACAGCAAAGGTAAGGCTCAGCTCTGTGCCTCCAGCAAGGTGGGGGACACGTGGGGCCTGCAGGGTTCCAGCAGAGTCTCTGCTGGGCTGCAGCAGAGCTGCCCAGCAGGCTTGCAGCAGCTGAATTTCTTGGCTGTCTCTCTGATGAGTCAGAGCTGCCAGACCTAATGGGCTCCTTCAGCTCCAAACAGCAGCAGTTTCTCTGCACCTGCCCTGGGGCTGGGCCTCTCTCTGCCTGCTTTGCAGTCCCTCTGCTCCTGGCAGCGTTGGGGTCAGCTCCGGTGCTGCCGTCTCAGGGAGCAGCCTGCAGCCTTCTCCTCCCGCCCCGGGGGCCAGGATGGGCTTGGGAGGGAGGTAAGGGCCACTTTGGAGCTGCCTGGGAAACCTGTGGTCTTATGGTGACAAAGAGGCTGATCCTGAGTTCTGCTGCAGCTCCTCCTGAGACTTGGTTCCCCTGCCTGTGGCAAAGGAGGAGATGCCAGGGATGCCCCCAGCTCGGGCCGGCGTTCTTCCAGCCCTGCCATTAACGTGTCAGCCCCTAGGTGTTCACAGAGCAAGTAGCTGTGGCACCTGGGGACACACTCTGGTGGTCAGGGAGGTGCTGGGTGCAAGGTTGGACTCGGCCTGGATGATTCTGTGATTCATTCTCCTGTCTGCTCTGCCTGCAGCTCTGGGAAATCTCCTCGGGGGAGCTCCTGCTCTCCGTCCTCTTCGACGTGGGGATCATGGCTGTGACTCTTGACCTCTCTGAGTATCACATGTTCTGTGGGGGCATGGATGGCTCCATCTTCCAGGTTGACCTCTGTGCCTGGGTGAGCACCTGGGGCTGGAGATCTGCTCAGTGCTGCTCCTGATGTGGCACCCTGAGCCGCTGTCCCCTCCCTGCTGGGACCAGCGTGTCCTGCCGGGGCATGGCAGGGCCTGGGTTCCTCTGTGCCTCCTCTGCCCCCTCCAGACACAGAGGGGCTGGGTTCCTCTGTGCCTCCTCTGCCCCCTCCAGAGACAGAGGGGCTGGGTTCCTCTGTGCCTCCTCTGCCCCCTCCAGACACAGAGGGGCTGGGTTCCTCTGTGCCTCCTCTGCCCCATGCAGAGACAGAGGGGCTGGGTTCCCCTGTGCCTCCTCTGCCCCATGCAGAGACAGAGGGGCTGGGTTCCTCTGTGCCTCCTCTGCCCCCTCCAGAGACAGAGGGGCTGGGTTCCTCTGTGCCTCCTCTGCCCCCTCCAGAGACAGAGGGGCTGGGTTCCTCTGTGCCTCCTCTGCCCCCTCCAGACTCAGGGATGAGCCTGCTGGGTTCCTCTGTGCCTCTGCCCCCTCCAGACTCAGGAGTGAACCTGCTGGCTTCCCAGGTTTCCCCTGTGTCCTCTCTGCCCCCTCCAGACTCAGGGATGACCCTGCTGGGTTTCTCTGTGCCTCCTCTTCCCCCTCCAGACTCAGGGATGACCCTGCTGGGTTCCTCTGTGCCTCCTCTGCCCCCTCCAGACTCAGGGATGACCCTGCTGGGTTCCTCTGTGTCCTCTCTGCCCCCTCCAGACTCAGGGATGACCCTGCTGGGTTCCTCTGTGCCTCCTCTGCCCCCTCCAGACTCAGGGATGACCCTGCTGGCCTCAGTCTTGCTCAATTGCAGCCTCTCTCTCTCCCTCCCAGCCGGTGCAGAGGGACCGGACCTTCCAGCCGGAGCGGGAGCAGGGGAAGGTCTTCAAAGGACACAGGTGAAGGAGCTGCCCCACCCGCCCAAGGGTGTTGAACCTGCCCTGTCTGCCCACCTCAGCAGCTGCTGGGCAGCCCTGGGGTCATGCTGAGTTTAAGAGAGAGCCTCTTGCCCGCTGCAGGAACCAGGTGACCTGCCTGTCGGTGTCCACCGACGGCAGCCTGCTGCTCTCCGGCTCGCACGACGAAACCGTCCGGCTGTGGGACATCCAGAGCAAGCAGTGCCTCAAGACAATGAATCACAAAGGTGAGGCACAGCCCTGCCCTGCCCTGCTCCCCCTTCCTCCTCAGCTGCCAAAGGCTGCCTGCCTCTGCCCCCCCTGCCCTGGCCCCCGGAGGGGGTTCTCCGCCGCTTGCCTCCCTGCGCCACAGCTGGCAGCAGGCTGGGAGGGAGCCTCCGAGGGCAGCCTGGCCAAGCCCTGCCCCCCCTGCAGCCTGCAGGGCCAGCTCCCAGCTAGGGCAGGCTGCTCAGGCACACAGCAAGTTCCATCTTGAATGTCTCCAGGGATGGAGCCTCAGCCACCTCCCTGGGTGACCTGTGCCAGTGTCTGCCCACCCTCACTGTGCAGAGCTTCCAACCCTGCTCTGCTCCAGTTCCAAACCACTGCCCCTCAGCCTGCAGCCCCTCCTGCACAGCCCCTCCCCAGCCTGCCTGGAGGTCCCCTTCAGACACTGCTATGCAGCTCTAAGGTCTCCCTGGAGAGCCTTCCCTCCTCCAGGCTGAGCAGCCCCAGCTCTCCCAGCCTGTCCTCAGAGGAGAGGTGCTGCAGCCCTCTGGGAAGGGCAGAGGCATTAGGGCCACCTCAGGTGTCTGGAGCAGTGGTTTGCTCTTGGCCCCTGTCTGTTACCAAGGCCTCTGTGTGCTGGCAGGGAATGAGTCACAGATTTCACCCTGTCACTGAGGACATCCAGGAACTTCCTCCTTGCTTTCCAGAGGGAGCAGTTGCACCACATGCACCCCCAAGGCCTGGGGAGGAGGTGTCTGGAGAGGAGGCTGCCAGCCAAGGAGCACCCAGCAGCTGATTGGGCCTGAAATGAGTCTGAGCTAAGCAGTGTTTGTGCTCTCAGGCTGATGGCTCCCAGAAATCATGCAAACAAACCCTGCCAGGCTCCCACCAGGGAGGGGATGGCTTCCCCCTCCTGCTGCTCTTGGAGCTGCTGCTTGGATTTCTGGCTGCCTGTGGTGGTCTCCAGTCTGTTACCAGTGGGCTTGGCAGCACTGCTCTCCCCAAACCCTCCCAGAAGGTGTTCAGGGGTGAAGGTCAGAGCCTCTTCCTCTGTGGTGCTGGACAGGGGTTGCTGAGCTGCTGCTCAGGGCAGTGGCTGAGAGCCAGCCTGCTGCAGCCCCTTTCCTCCTGTGGCTGCCAAGGACTGTTTCTAATGAGGACCTACTGCAGTGCCCAGCCAGCCTTGCTCCACTGGCAGTGGGAGGGGGAAAGCAGACAAACTCTGGGCTGAGTCATCCAAGGCAGTGGGGGCCAAGCTTCCTCTGCCAGCCTGGCATCAAAACCCTCCTGGAAGCTGCAGGGGAGTACAGATGGACCCAAGCCCTTCCCATGAGGAGCAGGACTGGGCTGACCCTGCTGCTGTGCTGGGGGGGCCTGGAGCATGAGGTGTGGGTGCTCTGCTGCAGCCTCCCCTGGCTTGCTGCTTCCTGCAGGCAGGGATTTGGCTGCCCTGGCAGCCCTGGCACCGGTGCCACCCTGCCCCTGCCCATGTGCAGGGTGGGAGCTGTGGGGTGGGTGAGGGGAGGCTACCACCAGGGAGAGGTACCCCAGAGCACAGGCTCCCTGCAGCCTCCCTACATCCACAGCTCTGCAGCTCCTGCCCCACTGCTGCCTCTCTTCAGCAGCCTTCACCTCACTGGGGCCAGGAGTTCCCTGCAGTGCTGCTTTCCAGCAGGTCCCCATCTCCCCTTGGCCTCTCTCATCACCCCCCCTAGCAGGGATGGGAGCCCTGAGCAAGGTCTGTTCCCTGCTGCCAGCCCTCCAGCACCATCCTGAGCCCTTGCCCAGGGCAGAGATGACAAAGGCTTTTGTGCCATGGTGACATGACAGCAGCCTCTGGGCCCAGGGCCCTCTGCTTAGGGGCCAG
The DNA here is from genome assembly GCF_014839835.1 of Dryobates pubescens. Lineage (NCBI taxonomy): Eukaryota > Metazoa > Chordata > Aves > Piciformes > Picidae > Dryobates > Dryobates pubescens. Next base: position 3,675,445 of record NC_071642.1, read on the forward strand.
AGCAGGCAGCTGAGGGCAAGGCAGCAACCACTGCCCCTGCTTCCCCCTCTGTGGTGCTGCAAATAGATCAGAGGGGCTGGAGGGTGGCTGAGGGCTCCAGAGGAGCCTGGCTGCAGGGCAGGGCAGGCAGAGGCTTTCCCAGCAAGGTTGGCTTGTCCTTGGTGGGGGTGGGCAGGGCATGGGCAGGCAGATGGGCTTGGAGGAACTGGGCTGCTGCTCTGTCACTGTGCTGGGCAAGGCAGGGCTGCTCCTCCTCACCCACTGTGGCTGGCACCTCTGCAAGGGGACCCAGGAGCCCTCTGGGCTGAGGCTGGGTGCCAGTGCTCCCCAGTCCTCTTGCCAGCACTGCCCCAACAGCCCTCCAGGCCCCTGTCAGGCAAGCTCCATCCTCTGCAGACACCAGGGCACAGACCACCCCCTGGGGCAGGGCCACTGCAGGCTGCTCCAGCAGGGCTCTCCTGCCAGCAGCTGCCAAGCTGGGCAGCTGGCTGCTTTATTCTCCCCAGGGTAAGCCCCAGTCCCTCTGCTCACACTGGCAGGGTGTCACCCACCATGGGCTTGGACAGGACTTGCATCTGCAGCAGGCTCTGAGCTGGGCTGGGGGTGAGGGGTCTCTGTGCCTGGCTGGTGACCAGGTTTGGGCATCTGTAGGCTACTTCCTGAGTTAGCTTTTCCCTCCTCTCCCTCTCTTGCCCCTTTCCCATTGCTCCTGGAGCTGCTGGTGACCCAGCAGTGTTAATCTCACTAATGGATTCATAAGCAGCAGCAAGCATCTTGTCTGGAGGGAGGGAGCAGAAGCAAAGCAGAGGGTTGGTTACAGCAGGCTGTGGGCAGAGGGCAGCTCCAGGGCCAGCCTGGGCTCTCTGCAGGCAGAGCAGCTTCTAGGCTGAGCATTTGGTGGAGCCTCTGGTGGGATCCAGCCCTTGGCTCCCAGGAAGACCGAGCTTCAGAGCAGGCTCTGCTCTGGCTGAAGAGGGAGGTGGTGGTGAGGGAGCCCTTGCCTGCATCTGAGCTGCTTTCAGCCATCTCCTCTGAAAGCCTCAGGTAGCTCCAAGTCCCTCGGGGTGCCCTCCCTGCCAGCTTCCCTCCCTCATCCTGCACCCTTTGGAGGATGCTGGGTGGGTGCTGCAGCAGCCTCAGGTGCACCTGGATCCTTTTAACCTTTCCCTGTGTGCTGCCAAGTGCTGCCAGGGGAAGATGGATGCTCAGGGGTTTCCTGGTGGTCACCAAGCTGCTCTGCTCACACACAGGCCTGAGGGGTGCTGGGGTGGGGTGAGGGTCCCTGTGTCTGACAGGGAGGGGTTTGGAGGTGTGTGTGGGGGGCAGCAGGAGCAGTCCACACGGGTTGGGAAGGGCTGGAGGGGTCTCTGTGTCTGACAGGGAGAGCTCTGGGGGGGCAGCAGGAGCAGTCCACACGGGTTGGGAAGGGCTGGAGGGAGGTGGAAGGGGGCTGCTGACAGAAAGCAGCAGCCTGTGTGGGTAAAGGCAGTAATTAAAGTGCTCATTAGCTGTGCCAAAGGAGAGTGTGTGTGATAGATCATTGCAGGAGACAGCTGCTGGCTTGGCTGCTTCTGCAGAGGACTCCTGAGCCGCCCCACTCCTCCCCCAGCTGCCTGCCCCTTGCTGCTCCCCACTGCCAAGCACTGGGAAGGGGAAGGCTCTGCTGCTCCCCCAGCTGCTGGGGAGGAAGGCAGGAGGAGCTCTGTGCCCTCTGCCAGGCAAGAGGGGCAGGGAGGGGGTGGGGGGAAACCCCTTGCTGGAGCCAGGAGAATTCTGACCTGTCCCTTCCTGCTGTCCCCACCCCCCTGCCAGGCCCTGTGACAAATGCCTTCATCGTGCTGGCCCCAGCCAACATGTTCAACCCTGATGGGAAGCCCAGCATCCCCCTGCCCAAGTTCAGCAGGCACCTGCACGGCACCGAGAGCGGCGAGGAGCAGGGCGGCGAGGGGGTGACCCTGCGCCTCGGCCTCCACCAGCAGGTACTGGCCCCAGCTGGCTGCTGGGCAGGGGCAGGTGGGGCTCAGGCTTGGGGGGCAGCCTGTGCTCGAGGGTGCAGGGGGTCCCCTCCAGCTGCAGCAGCGGGATTGCAGTGGGGTTAAGGAGTTAACTGTGGGGGGAGCCGAGCAGGCAGGGAGCAGGCAGAGAAGTGCTGCCCTGGGCTCTGCCCTGGGCTCTGCCTGGGCTGCTCTGGGCTCTGCTCTGGGCTCTGCCTGGGCTGCTCTGGGCTCTGCCTGGGCTCTGCCCTGGGCTCTGCCTGGGCTGCTGTCAGCTCTGGAAGAGGAAGAGGAGCAGAGTCCTAGCTGGGGCTCAGGGTGTCCCTTTGGAATCACCCCAGTGATGCTGGGTGGCTCTGGAGGTCGTTGCAGCTCTGCCCTGCCCACAACCCTGCCTGTCAGGACCCCCCCACTCAGCAGCTTTGCCCCCCACCCCCCAAGCAGCTTTCTCTGGCACACTGAACCCTGCTCCTGCTCCCCTCCCTGCCCTGGCTGCTGCAGCCATTTGTCCTTCCAGCCCTGTGCTGCAGGCTGAGCTGGCACTGCTGTCCCCACTGCTTTTGTCCCCCCACCGCTGACTGCTGTCCCTCAGCCCTGGTGTCAGGGGGGATCCTGCACCATCAGAGGTGGTGGCTTGCTGTGTGCTGGTCCATCCCCTCCCTGGCTGCTCTGCTGCTGGCCCCAGAGCTTCCTTCCTCTGTCAGCATCTGTGCCCTGGCAGGTGACAGACCTGCCATGGCTGATGGATGGCTTTTGGTGTCGTGGAGGTGACAGCCTCTGGTTTGGAAAGGTGCTGCAGCTCCAGCCAGGCTCTGCTGGTGCTGCAGGCTTGGATGGAGCCTGCAGGGTTCAGGCTGGGGCTGGGTGTTGGGTGGGGAGCCCTGCCCAGGGGCGCTGGGAGAGAGGTTCCTGGGTCTTCTGAATCCATCCCTTTCGTCTGGTCCCTGCAGGAGTCTGGGGAGAGCTACCTGGAGAAGGCTGAGAAGATGTACACCCAGATGTACTCAACAAGGGAAAAGGTGAGGGGCTGCTCCAGGGGCTCATATCCTTCTCTGTCCCAGCCCATCCCCTCTTCAGCTGACCCCTGGGCAGGCTGGGGATGGGGAGGAAGCAGCCCTGGAGCTTGCCGGGGGTGTAGGCAGGAGGAGCTGTGCTTGGAGGAGAGAGAGAGGATGCAAAGTTCTGGGATTCCCTGCTGCTGGGGGGGTGGGGGGGAGAGAAACAGCCTCCCCAGCCCCACATCCCTGACTTCCTGTTTGTTTGTTTGTTTGTTTGCTTCCTGTGGTGTTCTCCTGGCTGCAGAACCTGGTGGGTGACCAGGAGCATCTGACCATCCAGGTGAGCGAGCTGGAGGAGGAGGTCAGCACCCTGCGCAAGATCAACAAGAACCTCTTCGACTTCTCCGCCCGCATCATCACCAAGCCAGCCAAATGAGGAGGAGGAGGAGGCACCCCCTGCCCTCACACCCCCTCTGCCTCTCCCTGCCCAGCTCCTGGGGAAGATCCAGCTGCCCTCGGGCACGGGGTGCCCACGCCTGGCTCTCCTGGGCGCCGGCGCTCGCCGCGGCGGCTTCGGCCCTGGCGTCCCTCCCCCCCGGGCCCACGGGACTGAGAGCGGCCTGGGGGCCGCAGGGCTGAGAGCAGCCTGAGGGCCACGGGACTGAGAGCAGCCTGGGGGTGCCAGGGCTGAGAGCAGCCTGAGGGCCACGGGACTGAGAGCAGCCTGGGGGTGCCAGGGCTGCCACGGGTGGGACAGGAGGGGGACGGTTCGCACCCCGAGCGGCTGCTGGGTGCCGGCAGGGCAGGCGCGGAGCGGCGGCGCCGGCACCCGGGGAGGGGTTCAGGACCTTTTCCCCCATCTCTCCCCCTGCTCCTCTTTGGGGGTTTGCTTCTTTTCTTTGCCTGACCCTGCAGTGCAGACAGAAAAGTGGTTTGGGGTTGGGTTTCCTTTGGGTTTGTTGCTCTTCATGCTGGGCTGAGATTGGATTTTGGAGCCCTCCTTCCGGCCGGCGCTGCCTCACCGCCTGCAGCCAGGCTCCTGCTGGGACCTGGCTCTGCTCTCGGGCCAAAGGAGGCTGAGCAGCTCCTGGGGGGGCAGGCGGGGGGGGAGTGGAGTTCCTGGGGTGCCAGGGCTGAAGAGGGAGGGGATTTCCCCCACCCTGTCCATCCCTCCCTGCCCTGATTCCAGCAGGCAGGGGGCTGGGCAGGGGGGGTGCCTGGGCTCGGAGTGGGGGGGGGTGGGTTTGGGGCAGGGGGCTGACTACTCTGGGGGGGGTGGGGGCAGCAAGGTGCTATTGCCAGGCTCCTGAGGTGACAATTTATATATATTTGGATCCAGCAACTTTGTTTTCAGGGTGTTCTGGGGACTGGGCCTTTTGTATTGTCAGGAGCATGGCAGCGGGGGGGGGGAGGGGCTGGGGGGGGGGTTTGGTTAGGTTTATTTTTTACATAAAGATTTGGTTTTTATAGTGAAAAGATGCCTGAGGGTTTTCTCTACACACCAGCCCCACACAGCCACCCTCCTCAGTCCCTCTGTCCCCAGGGAGCTGGAAGGTGAGGCCCAGGGATCCCCTTCGAGTCCGTCCAGCACCCTGCAGAGAGGGAGGGAGAGTCCCCTGGATCCCTTCCTGTCCCTGTGGGGCTGGAGGGAGAGTCCCCTGGATCCCTTCCTGTCCCTGTGGGGCTGGAGGGAGAGTCCCCTGGATCCCTTCCTGTCCCTGTGAGGCTGGAGGGAGTCTCCCCTGGATCCCTTCCTGTCCCTGTGAGGCTGGAGGGAGTCTCCCCTGGATCCCTTCCTGTCCCTGTGAGGCTGGAGGGAGTCTCCCCTGGATCCCTTCCTGTCCCTGTGAGGCTGGAGGGAGTCTCCCCTGGATCCCTTCCTGTCCCTGTGAGGCTGGAGGGAGTCTCCCCTGGATCCCTTCCTGTCCCTGTGAGGCTGGAGGGAGACTCTCCTGGATCCCTTCCTGTCCCTGTGAGGCTGGAGGGAGACTCTCCTGGATCCCTTCCTGTCCCTGTGAGGCTGGAGGGAGACTCCCCTGGATCCCTTCCTGTCCCTGTGAGGCTGGAGGGAGTCTCCCCTGGATCCCTTCCTGCCTCTATGGGGCTGGAGGGAGTCTCCCCTGGATCCCTTCCTGCCTCTATGGGGCTGGAGGGAGACTCCCCTGGATCCCTTCCTGTCCCTGTGAGGCTGGAGGGAGACTCCCCTGGATCCCTTCCTGCCTCTGTGGGGCTGGAGGGAGACTCCCCTGGATCCCTTCCTATCCCTGTGGGGCTGGAGGGAGACTCTCCTGGATCCCTTCCTGCCTCTATGGGGCTGGAGGGAGACTCCCCTGGATCCCTTCCTGCCTCTATGGGGCTGGAGGGAGACTCCCCTGGATCCCTTCCTGCCTCTATGGGGCTGGAGGGAGACTCCCCTGGATCCCTTCCTGCCTCTATGGGGCTGGAGGGAGACCCCCTGGATCCCTTCCTGCCTCTATGGGGCTGGAGGGAGACTCCCCTGGATCCCTTCCTGTCCCTGTGGGGCTGGAGGGAGACTCCCCTGGATCCCTTCCTGTCCCTGTGGGGCTGGAGGGAGACTCTCCTGGATCCCTTCCTGCCTCTATGGACCTGGAGGGAGACTCTGCTGGATCCCTTCCTGCCTCTATGGGGCTGCAGGGAGACTCCTCTCGATCCCTTCCTGTCCCTGTGGGGCTGAATGGGGATCCCCTGGATCCTCCTGGCTCCTTCCTCGTCTCAGTTGGGCTGGAAGAAAATTTCCCTGACTCCCCTCAGCGTCCTGGGATGGAGATCCTGAGGGACTGCAGCCCCTCCCCTGCACAGCTCTCCTCCCTCGTGTAAAGCACCAGGATTAGGCACAGCTGATGGCAAACTGCACTTTAATACCTTGAGCCCCCCCCCACAAGCCCCCAGTTCCCTGCCTCTCACTTCCCCGTTCCCCCCTGGTGTTTCCCATGGCTGCAGCAGGGGCTGGGGGCTGCTTGAGGAGGTCTGCAGTGTTTCCCCCCCTTCCCCGCAGTCAGAGCCCTCCCAGCCCTCCCCACCCTGGGGGGTGGCAGCAGCCTCTGCCCTGCCGAGCCTGGGCTCTCCCAGTTGTGCCACGCTCCCTCCCCCTTCCCCCACTGGGGATTTGTCTTGGGGGGGCTGTGCTCTGGCTGGAGCCCCCCCTGCGCCCACCTCCTATGCCGCCAAGGGCCTTTTGCTCCCCTCCCCAGCTCCCCTCCAGGGGAAGGAGCTTTCGGTGGCCCCCGGGGTCGGGATCCAGCTTCGGAAGGGGGGGGAATGAGCGCTCCGTGCCCTGGCTTCAGGGGGTTCTCTCTGCTGATACCCCTCCCCTCCCCCCCCGCCCCGGGCCCATCTCCGCAGGGAATTCATTAGCTGTGACTCATTAAATCCTGCGGGGATCGATAGGTTTGATCCAGCCGGGACTTGGCTCCTTTCTCACGTTCTGATCAATTTCGCAGCTTTTCAGTCCCTGGCAGCTGCTCTTTGTGCTCCCGGTACCGAGGAGCCGCCGGGCCGGGCCGTATCTCAGTTTCCCCGGTACCAGTGAGGGGAGTGAACCCCCCGCGCCCCCCTCCTCTCTACCGAGCAAAGCTGCGGAGCTGTTGCTGCGTTGCCCCTTCCCCAAACAGCGGGACTGCCCCGGCGGCCTCCTGCCCCTGCTTCCGAGGCCGAGGAGGGCTGGAGGGTCCTGGTTCTGGCCCGTACCGGAGGGGGTGGGGGTGGTGTTTGGCCTCTGAGCCAGGCTCAGCAGCTGCCCCGAGCGGCTTTGGCCAGCCCCGGGGCAGCGCGGAGTGCCCGGCCGGAGGAGAAGGAAGGTTCCGGTGGTCCAAAAGCAACCGGGATCTCTCCGGGGCTTCGCTGTCCCTTCCGGGGGACTCCACGGTCGCAGCACCGGAGGAGGGATGGGGAACGGAACGCGGACCCGCGCCGAGTGTGGGCGAGCTGCGGGGGGGTTGTTCTCGCTGCGGGCACGTCCGGCGGGACCCACCGCGCACCAGGAGCCGGGCCGGACCCTTCTGCTCGGCTCGGGGTCGGGGCGGGCGCTGACGGTGGGACCCTTCCCGCCCCCTGCCCGCACACGCCGGGCGGTGTCCGCACCGGGGGGGGCAGCCGTCCCGCCCCCGTCCCGCCCCGGCGGGGCGCAGAGCGGCGGGGCCGGTGGCGGGCGCATGGCGGGACTGCGGGCGCTGTGGCTGCTGGCGGCGGCGGTGGGAGCGGCGGGGGGACACCCGCAGCCCTGCTACCCCCCGACCCGCCCCGGCCCCGGCGCCAGCCCCGGCCCCGCCGTGCGCCTCGCAGCGCTGCTGCCTCCCCCCGCCCCCGGCCGCCCTCGCCTCCGCGCCGCGCTGCTCAGAGCTGCCGCTACCGGCACCGGGGGCAGCCCCGGGGAGGAGGGTCCTGGCCCCGGCGGCGGGGGGCAAAACCTCAGCCTGGAGGTGGTGGCGGGCGGCCCGGCGACGCGGGACCCGGGCTCGCTGGCGCGGTGGCTTTGCGGGGCGCTGGCGGGGCGCGGTGTGGCCGCGGTCCTGGCTCTGCCCCGCTCCCGGCGGGAGCTGCTCCAGCTCGATTTCCTCGCCGCCGCCCTCCAGATCCCCTTCGTCAGCCTCCTCAACACCCGCGGGCCGCTGCCGTTCCGAGCGCAGGTAAGACCCGCACCGGGGGCACCGCACCAGGGACGTGGCACCGGTGGCACCACACCGGCACCGGCCGGGACGCAGCGCTCCGTCCCTGCTCACGTCCCTGCTGGCCGTGCCGGCTCCGTCCCTTCTCCGTCCTTGCTCCCGTTCCGGCTCCAATCCCGGCTCAATCCCGAGTGTCCTCCTCCCGCTCCCCCTCCCGGTTTGGTCCCGGCTCCCTTTCTGACTCCATCCCAATCCCAATCCCAGTCCCGGCTCTGTTCCAGCTTCTCATCCTCACTGCATCCTGATTTCCTCCTGGCACCATCCTGGCTCCGTCCTGGCTCCATCCAGGCTCCGATCTTGCTCTCATCCACCCCCCCATTTCCATTCCAGCTCTATCCTGAGTCCCCCATCCTGGGTCTATCTCAGCACTACCCTGGGCCTCATCCTGCCTCTTTCCTGGCCCCCACCACAGCTCTATACCAGCCCCCTCCTGTCCCCTCATTCCAGCCCCATGCTGGCTCTGTCTCAGCCTCCATCCCAGCTCTCTCCTGGCTCCATCCCAGCCCCCATCTCATTTCTCTCCTGGCCCTCTGCCTAGTTCAGTCCCAGCCCCATCCCTGCTCCCAACCCAAGGCAACTTCCCCAGCTCCTCTGGCAGCCCCATGTCTCCCCATGCAGTCTCGACCTCAGTCTGTCCCCAGAAGAGCTCTGCCCTGGCACTGGATCCCCACAGTCCCTCATGCTGGCCAGTTCAGCCCCACTGTGCCAGCAATGGCATCCAGAGGTGCTGCTGTCCTGCTTTGCAGCCCCAAACCTGCCAGGCTAAGTCCTGCCCCAGCCCCATGTCCTTGGGGCTGCTTTTGTCTCTCTCCCTTCCCTCAGCTGGTCCCTTCTGGGGACAAGCCACCTGCCTAATGTGCTTGGGCCCCTCCACATGCCTGCTGCCCCCGGGGCTGTGCCTGGGCAGAGGTGACTCCTCTCCTGGCACATGGCAGGACCATGCCAGTCCCTGTCCCACCAGCCTCTCCCCAGGGCTGCCCAGGCTGCGTCACCTCCACGCCTGCTCATCCGCTGCCTGGCAGGCAGAGTGTCCTTGGAGCGCATCGGCTGCCGGGAGCTGGGCACTGCCTGGCAGGCAGCAGAGGAGACCCTCCTGTGGGTGGGTAGGGGGATGCCCAGGGGAGGTCACCAGCCTTCACACCCACCCAGCCGGGGGTTCCCTGGGGGCTCTTCTCCCTGGGGGGGTCTCCCAGAGCCTCCCCCTGTGGCTCACGGGTGTGCTGCACAGCTACTGCTGGGCGGGAGGGGGGAATCATCTCCCCGGACTGTAGCGAGGCAAGGAGTGGGCAGGGAGTGGGACCCTGCCTGCTGCTGCCTCCGGGCTCTTCCCACGGGCAGGAGCAGGTCAGGGGCACAGACACAACCCCCGTGTGTCGGCAGAGCCCTTTCCACTTCCACATGGACCGGCAGAGCTCACTGGAGACGCTGGTGGACGTGCTGGTGAGCATCCTGCAGGCCAACGACTGGCAGGAGACCAGCCTGGTGCTCTGCCACCCCTGGGATGTCTCTGGCTTCCTCGACCTCTGGGCCCAACGCTCCCAGCTCTTCTTCCGCACCATCCTGGACCTTGGCTACCTGGACGGGCCCGGGGCCACTCGCTACCTCCAGCAGCACGGGGACCGCTTCAGGACGCTCTCCAGCCCCGCGCTGGTGCTCGGCTGCGACCTGCCGCGGGCTCGGCTCCTCTTCCGGGCGGCCGAGGAGCTGGGGCTGCTCCCGCAGGACTTCCACTGGATGCTGGGCTCACCGCTCACCGCCAGCGAGCTGCAGACCGAAGGGCTGCCCCTGGGGCTCCTGGCCTACGGGGAGGTCAACCGGCCACCGCTGGAGCTCTTCATTCAGGACGTGGTGGGGCTGGTGTCCCAGGCCATTGCCAGTGCCGCCCGCGTCCGCCCGGACCCGGCCCTCCTGCAGACCACCGTGAACTGCAACGGCAGGCACCGGGCGGGCAGCGAGTCCTCAGGGCTCTTCCTTTCCCGGTAAGGAAGGCTCTGTGGGTGCCCCTTTCCCCCACCCCAGCTCCTTCACATCGGGGTTCATGGGGCAAGAGCTGTTCCCCAGTCCCAGGGTGGGGTAAGGGCAGAGCTGGGCAGCCCAGGGTTGAGTGTACAGAGCCAGATGTGTTCCCTGGCATGTGTAGGCACCGCCATAGGGCTCAGCGCCACCCCCCCAGCCCCTGCTGCCCTCCCTGGGACATGGTTTGTGCCAGCTGCACGGGGGGGATGTGTCACTTCAGATCTCCTGCGTGCTGCCCGAGCACTTCTGCTCTGTCAATATTAACTCCTGGCCCTGCCAGCACAGCGAGCTGGATGGATCCTGCTGCTGCTCCGTGCCCACAGCTGTGCCCATCCTGCTCCCGGCGCCAAGCTCCATCCCTGGCTCCTTCTGGGCTCAGCCTCAGGGCTGGTGATGCCGGAGCTGTGACACTTTCCCTCCCACTCCATCCCTGCCAGGTTCCTGGCCAACTCCTCCTTCCACGGCCAGACAGGACCTGTGCGTGTGGAGAAGGCGACCCTGGCGCGCCCGGAGCAGCAGTTCCGTATCTGGAGCCTGCGGAGGGACTCCCGGGGGGACCCCACCTGGGTGACGGTGGGCGCCTGGCGGCACGGCAAGCTGGAGCCGGAGGAGGGCGGCTGGCAGAGCCACCGCCAGCGGCAGAGCCCCGGGGAGGGGGCCGAAGGGGCCCGTGCCCGGCTGCGGGTGGTGACGCTGGTGGAGCATCCCTTCGTCTTCACCAGGGAGGTGGATGAGGACGGCAGCTGCCCGGCCGGGCAGCTCTGCCTGGACCCCGGCACCAACGACTCGGCCGTGCTGGACGCCCTCTTCGAGGAGCTGGCCGCGGACAACGGCTCGGTGCCGCGGGCCTACAGGAAGTGCTGCTACGGGTACTGCATCGACCTGCTGGAGAGGCTGGCCGAGGACATGCCCTTCGACTTCGAGCTCTACATCGTGGGCGACGGCAAATACGGCGCCTGGAAGAACGGGCGCTGGACGGGGCTGGTGGGCGACCTGCTGAGCGGCGCCGCCCACATGGCCGTCACCTCCTTCAGCATCAACTCGGCGCGCAGCAAAGTCATCGACTTCACCAGCCCCTTCTTCTCCACCAGCCTGGGCATCCTGGTGAGGACCAAGGACACGGCCTCCCCCATCGGGGCCTTCATGTGGCCCTTGCACTGGACCATGTGGGTGGGCGTCTTCGTGGCCCTGCACGTGACGGCTCTCTTCCTCACCCTCTACGAGTGGAAGAGCCCCTACGGCATGACCCCCCACGGCCGCAACCGCAGGAAGATCTTCTCCTACTCCTCGGCCCTCAACCTGTGCTACGCCATCCTCTTCGGGCGCACCGTGTCCAGCAAGACCCCCAAGTGCTGCACGGGGCGCTTCCTCATGAACCTCTGGGCCATCTTCTGCCTCCTGGTGCTCTCCAGCTACACAGCCAACCTCGCGGCCGTCATGGTGGGGGACAAGACCTTCGAGGAGCTCTCCGGCATCCATGACCCAAAGGTAGGAGCACGCCTGGGGGGGGGGTGGGGGTGAGATGGTCAGAAGCTCAGGGAAAGGGGCTGGGTGGTGTCTGTCCTGCTTGCTGTGCCTGGGATCGGTGTAGCAAGGTCTTCTCAGCCCCTACCAAGGCTGTGGGGTCTATCCTATCCTATCCTATCCTATCCTATCCTATCCTATCCTATCCTATCCTATCCTATCCTATCCTATCCTATCCTATCCTATCCTATCCTATCCTATCCTATCCTATCCTATCCTATCCTATCCTATCCTTATTCTTATCCTATTCTATTCTATCCTATCCTATCCTTATTCCTATCCTATCCTATCCTATCCTATCCTATCCTATCCTTATTCTATTATACCCTATTATTCTATTCTATTCTATGCTATGCTATGCTATTCTATTCTATTCTTATCCTATTCTATTCCTATCCTTATCCTATCCTTATCCTATCCCTATCCTATCCTATCCTATCCTATCCTATCCTATCCTATCCTTATTCTATCCTATCCTATCCTGTCCTATCCTTATTCTATTCTATTCTATTCTATTCTATTCTATTCTATTCTATTCTATTCTATTCTATTCTATTCTATTCTATTCTATTCTATTCTTATCCTATCCTGTTCTTATCCTATCCTATTCCTATTCTATTCCTATCCTTATCCTATCCCTATCCTATCCTATCCTATTTCCCAGGCCCCCAGGAAGCTTGGTGTGTCCCCCACCCTGGCTTTTAATCCTGAACCCAGCTGCAGGGCAGGGGAGAAGTGGGCTGGGAGAAGTGAGGCTGCCTTTTTGGAGGCCTCTTTGCCAGCCACCCCACAAGGGCTGGGCAGAGCCTCCCCTGCCTGGAGCTGTGCTGTCCTCGGGGATGTGTCATCCTGTCCCCATCCCTGCAGGTGCTGAAGAAGCCTGTGGCCACGGCACCTGGGGACAGGGTTTGGTGGCCATGGTGGGGTTGGGTTGCTGGTTGGACTGGAGGATCTTGGGAATCTTTTCCAAGGTCTTTCCCAGTCCTTGGGGGCTGCTCCTGCCTGGGCTGGGGGGGGAGACTGATGCTGAGCTGCCTCCTTCCAGCTGCATCACCCCTCGCAGGGCTTCCGCTTCGGCACGGTCTGGGAGAGCAGCGCTGAGGAGTACATCAAGAAGAGCTTCCCCGAGATGCATGAGTACATGAGGCGCCACAGCGTCCCCACCACCCCTGCTGGGGTCACCATGCTCAAGTGAGGAGGGGGGAAACACCTCCTCTTACCCCTCCCAGGGTCTCTTCTCCCAAGTAACTGGAGATAGGATGAGAGGAAATGGCCTGAACTGTGCCAGGGGAGGGTTAGGTTGGAGACAGGGAACAATTTCTTTGCTGCAAGGGTGGTCAGGGCTTGGCACAGGCTGCCCAGGGAGGTGGTGGAGTCCTCATCCCTGGAGGTGTTGAGGAAACCTCTGTCCATGGCACTTGGGGCCAGGGTTTGGTGGCCGTGGTGGGGTTGGGTTGGTGTTGGACTGGAGGAACTTGGAAATCTTTTCCAGCCTTAATGATTCCATGGTCCCTGCAGCCTGCACACCTCCTGTTCCCCACCCCATCCCAGGGAGGGGTTGTGGGGGACCCTGGGAAAGGTGGAAGCAGTCCCCTCCCTGAGGGGCTCCTCTGTGTTGGTGCAGGACAGAGCCCCCCAAGCTCAATGCCTTCATCATGGACAAGTCCCTGCTGGACTATGAGGTCTCCATCGACTCCGACTGCAAACTGCTGACCGTGGGCAAACCCTTCGCCATTGAAGGTGTGGGGAGCAGGGGACTGTCCTGGGGGGGGGTCCCACATCACCCTGTGTGCTGTGTGCTGGGATGGGGCTGTGCCTGCCCATCGTGGGCAGGGTGCCCACTCAGTGCTGGGTGCTGTGCCCCCCTCACCTCAGCACTGCTGCTTTCTCCCCTCTGCCCTGCTGGGGCCAGGCTATGGCATTGGTCTGCCCCAGAACTCACCACTGACCTCCAACATCTCCGAGTTCATCAGCAGCTACAAGTCCTCAGGCTTCATCGACCTCCTGCACGACAAGTGGTACAAGATGGTGCCCTGTGGCAAGAGGGTCTTTGCTGTCACTGAGGTGAGGGCAGCCAGGCCCTTGGCTTGGGGCTGGTAGGGTGCTGGAAGCTCTGACACTAAAGGCAAGGGAAGAGTGGGGAGGGACAACACCAGGCACCAGGACAGGTTAGGAGTTGTCCTGTGGGAAAGCAGCTCCATGGAGAAGAGTCCTGGTGGGCACTAAGTCATCCATGGGACAGCAATGTGCCCTGGTGGCCAAAAGGCCCAAGGGTGTCCTGGGGTGCAGCAAGAGGAGTGTGGCCAGCAGGGCTGGGGAGGTTCTGCCCCTCTGCTCTGCCCTGCTGAGACCACACCTGGAACACTGTGCCCAGTTTGGGGCTCCCCAGTTAATGGAGGCAGAGACCTGCTGGAGGGAGTCCAGCAGAGGCTACGAGGATGGTGAAGGGACTGGAACATCTCTGCTGTGAAGGAAGGCTGAGAGCCCTGGGGGTGGTTAGCCTGGAGAGGAGAAGGCTGAGAGGGGATCTGATCAATGCCTCTCAATACCTGAGGGGTGGGTGGCAAGAAGGTGCCAGGCTCTGGTGGTGCCCAGGGACAGGACAAGGGGCAATGGGCACAAACTGGAACCCAGGAAGTTCCATCTGAATAGGAGGAGAAAACTCTTTGGTGTGAGGGTTCTGGAGCCCTGGAGAGGTTGTGGAGCCTCCTTCTCTGGGGCCTTTCAAGCCCCACCTGGATGTGTTCCTGTGTGCCCTGCCCCGGGGGCTGCTGCTTTGGCAGCGGGGTTGGACTGGATGCTCTCCAGAGGTCCCTTCCAAGCCCTCCCATTGTGTGGTTCTATGACAGCTCTCTCTCCTCTCCCCACAGACCCTGCAGATGGGCATCTACCACTTCTCTGGGCTCTTTGTGCTGCTCTGCATCGGGCTGAGCGGCTCCCTGCTCACCTCTCTGGGGGAGCACATCTTCTACCGCCTGGTCCTGCCCCGCATCAAGCGCAAGAAGAAGTTCAACTACTGGCTGCACACCAGCCAGGTGAGAGCAGCCAGGGCAGTCCCCTCCCTGTCCACATGCTCCCTCCAACAGAGGGTGCAAGCTGCAACCCAGGAGCTTCTGCCTCAGCGTGAGGAGAAACATCTTTGGTGTGGGGCTGCTGGAGCCCTGGAGCAGGCTGCCCAAAGGGGTGGTGGAGTCTCCCTCTCTGGAGACTTCCAGGCCCCCTCTGGATGTGCTCCTGTGTGACCTGCCCTGGGTGTTCCTGTTCTGGCAGCTGGGGGTGGGCTGGATGCTCTCCAGAGGTCCCTTCCACCCCCCCTAGCTTTCTATGAGTCTGTGCTGTTTCTTCCCTCACCCAAGCTCTGTCCTCTTCCTCCTCCTCTGGCTCTGGCCTGTCACCCCACAGTGCACCCCCAGCCCACTGCCCACCCGCCTCACTCTGCCCCACAGTGCACCCCCAGCCCACTGCCCACCCACCTCACTCTGCCCCACAGTGCACTCCCAGCCCACTGCCCCCCCACCTCACTCTGCCCCACAGTGCACCCCTAGCCCACTGCCCCCCCACCTCACTCTGCCCCACAGTGCACCCCCAGCCCACTGCCCCCCCACCTCACTCTGCCCCACAGTGCACCCCCAGCCCACTGCCCCCCCACCTCACTCTGCCCCACAGTGCACCCCTAGCCCACTGCCCACCCGCCTCACTCTGCCCCACAGTGCACCCCCAGCCCACTGCCCACCCACCTCACTCTGCCCCACAGTGCACCCCCAGCCCACTGCCCACCCACCTCACTCTGCCCCACAGTGCACCCCCAGCCCACTGCCCACCCACCTCACTCTGCCCCACAGTGCACCCCCAGCCCACTGCCCACCCACCTCACTCTGCCCCACAGTGCACCCCCAGCCCACTGCCCCCCCACCTCACTCTGCCCCTGTGCCCCACAGAAAATCCACCGGGCTCTGAACACGGGCACGGAGGAGCAGAAAAGCCAAAGGCTGAGCTTGGAGCAGAGGTATGGCCAGGGCTGGAGCCTGCCCTGCTCTCCTCCTCCTCCCTGTGGGCACCTCCCCATCCCAGGGTGCCAGGGAAGGGCCTCCCAGCCACCACCTCCCAGCTCAACCCTTCTCCCCCTCCCCCAAAAGGTGCAACCCGCAGCCGAGGCAGGCGCCGGCGGCAGGGCAGCCCTGGAGCAGCCCGCGGAAGGAGGCTCGGCGAGTGCGCTTCCAGCTGGACAAAGCCCCCCCCGAGGGCTCCCCCCAGCACCCCGGGAACGGGCAGCTGCTGCAGCCCCTGGACAGGGCGGCCGGGGAGAGCGAGCTGCAGGAGCTGGAGGGGAAGATCCAGGAGATGCGGGACCAGCTGCGGGCAGCGCTGGTGAGGAAGGGCGAGCTGGTGGCCGCGCTGGGCACGGCCAGGAGCGGCCGGGCGCTGGCACTGCCCGTCCCGAGGGCCACGGAGGAGCCCCAGGAGAGGTGACACGGGGGAGGGGGTGGGGAGAGAGGCAGGCAGCCCCCGAAACACCTCCAGCCGGGCAGGGTGGATGCCACCCACTCCCCTGGCCAGAGCGGGAGCAAGGAGATGGGGGAGGGCTGGGAGGAGGCCGCCGGGGGTGGCAGGGTGGAGGGGGATGCCCTGGGGCTGCTGCCCTTGCCCAGCTCCGGGGCGCTGAGCTCTCGGCCACCTCCCTCTCGCTGGCGACGGGGGTTGGAAGCACGGCCCCGAGAGGGGAGGGGGTGGCGTGGGGAGGGCAGTGGGGGGAGGTGGGGGGCAGCAGCAGGACCTCCTGCGGCACTCTGCTGGCAGACGCTTCGGCGATGCCGTTTTTAAACCATGTAAATAAAGGCGGTGGAGAAGGATCCAGCGACGAAGGGAAGCTGCTTCTGTCTCGCTCAAGCCAGCAAGGCCTGGGGGCCGGGGGGGACCCTTCCCCTGCCTCCTCTGCAGGCACTGACAGGCCAGGGAGAGCCAGCTGCAGGCAGCAAAGCCAGGCTGAGCTCCTCAAACCAAGAATGGAGGCTTCCTCAGGCAGCGGGGGTGGGAGATGGATGCCCCCAGCCCGTTTCTCAGCACACATGCAGGGGGGAGCCGGCAGGCTCAGCCTGGCTCCTGGGGACACCAAACCTCCCTCAGCCCAGCTGCAGGTGGCTGAGGGGCTGTAAAAGGCCCCGGGTGGGACCTCCCCTCGGGCAGCCCTCCAGAGGCTGCCCCACACAGGGACCTGTGCTCAACGCTCCCTGCCCTGCCACCACCTCTCCAACGCTTCAGAGGGACAGGCAGAGCTGGGGCTGTGCAGCCTGGAGAAGAGAAGGCTCCAGGCAGACCTCAGAGCAGCCTTCCAGGACCTGAAAGGGCTCCAGGAGAGCCTTGGACAAGGGCTGGGAGACAGGATGAGGAGCACTGGCTTAGAGCTGGGAGAGGGGAGACTGAGACTGGAGATGAGGAAGAAATTGTTGAGGGTGAGGAAAGCCTGGCACAGGCTGCCCAGGGAGGCTGTGGCTGCCTCCTGCCTGGAGGTGTTGGAGGCCAGGCTGGAGGCCCTGAGCAGCCTGTGCTGGTGGGAGGTGTCCCTGCCCATGGCAGGGGGGGGTTGGAACTGGATGATCTTCAAGGTCCATTTCGACCCCAAACCATTTCCATGACTCTATGAACACTGGCACCCTAAGCCCAAGGCTGGCAGCCCAGGTGTGGCACTGGCAGCCCAGGTGTGGCACTGGCAGCCCAGGTGTGGCACTGCCCCTGCTGCATCCCCCTCCAGCAGGCCCCCAGCAGGCCCTGCAGGCCACAGCAGCTGTTAGATATAATATTTATTATTATATACAAACACATTTTGTACATTAATTAAATAGAATGATCTCTACTCCTCAGTCAGCAAATCATTTGGTTTGGTTCCCCCCCTCCCCTCCCCCCCTGCCCCCCTCTACCATCACTGCAGCTGCTCTGGGCCCCACTTCCCTGCAAGCAGGGAGCTGGGTTGGCCCTTCCCAGGAAGGCACCAACCCTGCTGGCCACAAGCAGCTCCCCCAGGCCCCACAGCAGCACCCAGGGCTTCTCCAGCCAGAAAAGGTAAACTAAAAAGGGGTGCAGCTGGGGGGGGGAACAGCAGAGAAAGTGAAGCAGGAGGCTCTGAGCCCCCAGGGCAGCCCTGACTCTGGTGGGCACTGAAACACTGAGCAGAGCCCAACCAGGGACACACAGCAAGGGCTGCTGCCGAGCTGCAGGAGCTGAGGTTGAGCCTGGAACACTTCCACTGCCACCCAGCTCCCCCAGAAAGGGGCTGAGAGCCCCCCAGGTCACCTCCCAGTGCTGCCCTTTGCCACCCTGTTTGTCCCTGAGCTCCTCTCAGCTCAGCCCTGCAGCCATGGCCACAGTTGTGTGTCACTCCACGCTGCCCACGAGCATCAGTTCTCTGTCCAGCCCCTCCTGGGGGCAGCCAGGCCCAGGCCCACTCCCAGCCCTGTGGCTCAGCCAGCTGCAGGCAGTGGGGCACAGCCTTCCACCTCCACTGCTGGGGAAGGGCAAGAAGAAAGAACTCAGCTGAAATGTCTTGGCTTTAGTGTTTTGGTTCTTTGTGAAACCATCTCATGCAACAGCTCAGGGAAAAAGCCAACCTCTCCTGGGGCTGCTCTCAGGCATCCCCCTCTGAGGGACAAGGCACTGAAAAGCAAAACTCCATCACCCACAGAGGCAGTGGCAGAAGCAGAGCAGTGCAGAGCCAGAGCTGCCCTCCCCTGGACACCTGCAGAGTGCTGCCCACCAGAGGCGACTGGAGACCAGGGAGCCTGTGCCAGGAGCTCCTGTTTGGTGCTGGTCACAATCATCTGAGAGAGGCCTCAAGCCCTGGCAGAGGTCACCAGCAGCTGACCAGCATGGGGCTGGACCCTACTGCAGCCCAGCCCAGCCCAAGGCTGCTCTCCTGAGGTGGAAGCTCTGACCTGGATGTGGTGACTTCCACCTGCTAAAGCAACTGACCAAGGGCTGAGCTGCAGCTTCTGCTTTGGTTATTGCCCAGCTCTGCACTGCTGTGAGCAGGCCTGGAGCCTGGGAATGGTCTTGAGCTCCTCCTCCTTTCCTTTGGAGAGATCCAAACCCCACCTGGACGTGATCCTGTCCAACCCCCACCCCTGGATAAAGCTGTTGTAGCAGGGGTTTGGACTGGATGATCTCCAGAGGTCTCTTCCAGCCCCTACCCTGCTGGGATTCAGGGATCAAGGAGGAGGAATTTGCCAGGTGTCTCTCCACAGCCTCCTGTGGCTCTCCCAAGGGGGTCTGAGAATGCTCTCCCTGGTCACACAGGGCTGCTGCTCCACCCAGAGAGCTGCCAGACACAGGTGACTTGGCCCAGAGCAGCTCAGGCTGTGATCAGTGTGCAAGGGCCACGTGGATGGGGGTCAAAGCTGGGGCAAGGAACAGCTGGGGCAGGGAGGCCACAGCCAGGAGTGGGGGGCATGAAGCCTCACAGGCCACGGGAGCCAACACCTCCCCCCTCCCACCCTCCCTCCCCAGCCTCTCTCCCACTCTGCTCTTCCAGGGGAGTTCTCAGCAGCAGCTTTCCTCTGTCCCAGCTGCTCTGCTCTGAGGGCTCTGTGGGTTAAGGATGATGGTGAGTGAGAAACAGTCACAAAGCAGCCCAGTGCCTCCCCAGCAGTCCGGAGCCGCGGCAGCAGGGGCTCAAGACAGGCTCCTGGAGTCCTGCTCCAAGCAAGGTCTGGAGCTGGGAGCGCCCTCCGGCGGCGCCGGGCACAGGCTGCCGTCCCCTCTGTCCCCAGGAGCGTGCCCCAAGGGCCTGTCCTGCTCCGCGTCCCGCAGCGGGGCCGGGGGCGGCTCCGCGCAGTCCTTGCCCTCGGGCGCGGCCTCAGTCTGCTCGGGGCGGGCCGGGGCCGGGGCCGCCTCAGCCCGCGGCGGGGGCTGCTCCGCGGCCGCCAGCGCCGCCGAGGTGACCTCGATGGTGATGGAGCCCACGGCCGGCTCCGGCCGCTCGCCGCCGACCCTGATGCGAGCGACCAAGCCGGCGGCGGCGGCGTCCTGGGCGGCCGCGGCCTCCCGCGCCGCGCCCGGCTCCAGCAGGGAGCTGCCGAGGTCGGACAGGAAGGAGGCCTCGCTGACGATGGCCGCGGTCTCGGCCACCCAGTTGAGGTCGGCGGCGGCGACGACGCCGGAGGCCTGGCCGGGGGGCAGGGCAGCGGGGGCGGCGCCGTCCCCCGAGGGGCCGGGCCCCGGGTGGGGCCGGCGGCTGCCGCCCGCCTCCAGCGGCGCGGCCGTGGTGTTGTTGTTGAGGTTGTCCTGCAGCGTGGTCTGGGTGCCCTGCCCCACCTGCTGGTTCTGCAGCAGCATCTCCTGGATGCGGATCTGCTGGAGGATGGCCGGCAGCTCGTAGTGGTGGAAGAAGTAAATCATGGAGTGCTGGGGGAGGCGGAGGGAAAGGTGAAAGGAGTCAGCCCCGGGCAGGCTCGGCGTGCTGCACCCTCCCCTCTTGCTGTCCTGACAGCAAGATTTGGCTGCTCCCACAGCCAGGAGGCTTTCCAGAAGCCTGGAAGTGTTTCTCCCTTCCCGGCGAGTCACAGAGAAGCAACCAGGCTGGCAATGACCTCAGAGATCATCAAGTCCAACCTGTGACCTAATAGCTAACACCTCCTGGCAACTAAACCATGGCCTCAGGTGCCACATCCAAGCCTCCTCTGAACACCTGAGAGCTGCTTTTACAGCTTCTCTCTAAAGGCAGCCCCCAGAGCACCACCCCCTGAGGGCTGAGAGCAAGAACCACAGCACTGGTTGGGGTGGGAAAGGCCTCATCCAGTCCAACCATCAGCCCAGCACCACCAGGGCCATCAAACCACGGCCCCAAGCTGCCTGCACACCTCCAGGGATGGGGGAATTCCACCACCCCCCTGGGCAGCCTGTGCCAATCTTTGCAGCAAAGGAATTGTTCCTCATCTCCAACCTAACCCTCCCCTGGCACAGCTCCCCAGCTGCATCCTACAGCACATCAGCAGCCAGAGACACATGAGAGGGCTGTGGCTGCCCCCTCCCTGGAGGTGTTCCAGGCCAGGCTGGATGAGGCCCTGAGCAGCCTGTGCTGGTGGGAGGTGTCCCTGCCCGTGGCAGGGGGGTTGGAACTGGCTGAGCTTCGAGATCCCTTCCAAGCCAACCCCTTCCATGAATCTCTGAACCTCTAAGAGGTTTGTCCTGGGGACATCAACCTGGAGCTGGTCTTGCCAGCCCCTTCTCTGCACTGACCTTCCTAAGGCTCTGCTCAGGAGATCCTCAGTGGATTCCTTCTGGAAAGATGGGACAGAAATCCTTCCCTGCCACCTCTCACAGTCTACTCTCAGTGGCATGGATGGACTGCAGCCAGCAACCACCAAGTCCTGCTGCTTGCCAGCCTCTTTCTGCTGGCCCATTTCCAACCCAGGACCATTTCATCTCTCCTATAAATCACAGAATCAGACAATTGTCAGGGTTGGAAGGGACCTCAAGGATCAGCCAGTTCCTTCCCACCAGGATCAGGTTGCCCAGAGCCACATCCAGCCTGGCCTTAAAAACCTCCAGGGCTGAGGCTTCCACCACCTCCCTGGGCAGCCTGTGCCAGGCTCTCACCACCCTCCTGGGGAAGAGCTTCTTCCTGACATCCAATCTGCATCTCCCCTCCTCCAGCTTGGATCCATTCCCCCCCAGTCTTACCACAACCCAACATCCTCAAAAGTCCCTCCCCAGCTTTCCTGCAGCCCCCTTCAGATTCTGGAAGGCCACAACAAGGTCTCCTGAGAGCCTTCTCTTCCCCCAGACGGAACACCACCAACTCTCTCAGCCTGTGCTCACAGCAGAGCTGCTCCAGCCCTCTGCTCATCCTCGGCTGGACAAGAAGCCTGACACAGCCCAAGCTGTGCAGCTGATTTGCTTCTCTCTGCACCCTGAACCCAACAAGAGCCTTCTGGGGCAGGCAGGGTGTCCAGAAGTGAGCTCACAGGTTGGTACCTGCCCAGCACTCACCTGGATGAAGAGCCAGGAGGTGACCAGGGCCAGGCTGCTGTACTGCCCGTTGAAGCGGTAGTGGTAAGCGTAGAAGGCAAAGTGGTACAGGTAGAAGAACCTGGGCAGGGAAGCCATCAAGATCAGCACAGCTCAGTGGACAGGACAAAGAGAAGTCTTCCTCCTCCTCCTGACTCTGTCCTGAGCTGGGGATTCTGGGCAGGAGGGGGCAGAACCCCATGGATAGGTCATCAGAACCTTGCTGCCAGCAGATCCTCCCCGGGGCGATCACAAAGGGCGAGGGAGGGAGGGAGGAGAGCCAGGGTGGAAGGCACTGAGCTCTGGGACACACAGCACAGCTCCCCAGGGGCCACAGAGAAGCTCCCAGGAGCGGAGCTCTCCTGCCTGTGAGGGGCTGGAATGGGATCTGAGCAGCCAGCTCCCACCAGGGAATGGGGGACAGAGAGGAGGAGGACCCCAGGCAGCTCCTACCTGAGCCAGTGCCTCTTGCTGGTGTTGGTGTGGCAGCAGATGGCATCGTACTGGTCAGCCAGCCACACGATCAGGATGATGTAGAAAGCAGTGGTGGTGTCATTGAAGAACTCTGACATGATGGCCTCCATGCCTGGGGGACAGAGGGGCTGTGACACAAGCCAGCTGTGGGGCCCCCAGAGAGGGCTGCCCAAGGGGCACGGGCTCAGAGCTGGGGCTGGCAGCACCCAGCAGGGACCAGGGCAGGGGAAATTCCCTCTGGGGGACACAGCAGCTGCTGCCTGCAGCCCCCTCGTGGGCCAGAGCAAGGTCAGGCTTGGGGAGGGATGTGCCTGGGTTTTTCCAGTTGAAGTGGTGCACCAGAGGAAAGGTGAACCTGAAAGCAGCTGAAGGCACAAAGCTGCAGCCTCTGGGACTTCCAAAAGGCTTTTGCAGGGGAGCCAGAAGGACAATGCAGCTCACTGTGACATCACAGCCCAGAGCCTTCCACCTTGTGATGGGCTTGGGGCAGAGCAGGGAGTGACACTTCCCCCAGCTCCCAGAGGGCCCTGCTGCACACACACAGCAGCCACCTGCAGTGTCCTTACCTACTAGAGCCAGGATGACAGTGAGCAGAGGAGCTGCAGGGAAGGCAATGGTCATGTTCATCTCCAGCATCTGCAGCAGGTCAACTGCCAGAAAGGAAAAAGGCAAAGTGGAGCTGGGGCAATGTGCAGTGAAGCCCCCAGCCCAAGCCCACTGCCCCCCTGGTGCTCACCAAGAGACAGAAGAGCTCTGGCAGGGAGGGCCCAGGGGGATGGGTTCTCTGTGCAGCCACACACAGGAGGCTGCACAGCAGCAGCACTCAGGAGCACACAGAGGACATGCAGGGTCCTGCACCTGGGGCACAACAACCCCAGGCAGTGCTCTGGGCTTGGGGTAGAGTGGCTGGAAGCTGCCCAGCAGATAAGGACCTGGGGGTGTTGGTTGGCAGAGGGCAGATTGTGAGGCAGGGGGTGCCCAGGTGGCCAAGAAGGGCACCAGCAGCCTGGCCTGGATCAGCAAGAGTGTGGCCAGCAGGGCTAGGGCAGGGATCACACCTCAAGCAATGGCTTCAGTTCTGACCCCCTCCCTCCAAGGCCATTGAGGGCTGGAACAGGGCCAGAGAAGGGCAATGAAGCTGGGGAAGGGTCTGGAGAGCAGATCTGGGGAGGAGCAGCTGGGGGAGCTGGGGGGGTTCAGCCTGGGGAAGAGGAGGCTGAGGGGAGACCTCATTGCTCTCTGCAGCTCCCTCAGAGGAGGCTGCAGTGAGCTGGGGGTTGGGCTCTTCTCCCAAGGCTCAGGTGATAGGAGAGGAAATGGCCTGGAATTGTGCCAGGGGAGGCTTAGGTTGGAGAGGAGGAACAATTTCTGTGCTGCCAGAGTGGTCAGGGACTGGCACAGGCTGCCCAGGGGGGTGGTGGAGTCCCCATGCCTGGAGGTGTTCCAAGACATGTGTGGCCATGGCACTTGGGGCCATGGTGGGGTTGGGTTGATGTTGGACTGGATGGTCTGAGAGAGCTTCTCCAAGCCACCCCAGGCCCTGCTGTGCTCTGCTGCAGCAGGCAGTGCCCACTGCACCAGGCAGTGCCCACTGCACCCCAGGCCCCTCAGAAGGATCCTTACCAATGAAGACAAAGATCTGGTGGTGGGAGTAGCGCAGCAGCATGGAGACAGAGAGGGTCTGAAAGAGGAGAAGAGAAGCCAGAGTCAGAGCCTAAGGGTCCAGGGAGCCACTGTGGGACTCAGGTCAGGGCAGCAGAGGCTTGGGCAGGCAAGCCTGGACCTGCAGTGCTGCTCAGCAGGCTGCAGACAGCCCGTGGCTGGGAGCTGGAGCTGTGCAGACCATTTCCCAAAGAGCAATTAGAGCTTCACAAACAGCAATTAATCTTGGTGTTATTGCAGTGAAAGAGGCACTTGGTGAAGAGACCCACTCAGAATGTTTGAGCAGGGGCCAAACCAAACAGCAGCAGAGCTGGAACTGGGACTTCTTCCCCACCCCTGTCTATGCTGCTGACATCTCTCCCACAGCAGCCACTTCCTCCTCCCTCACCGTGGGACTGGCCAAGGAGCTGCCCCAGGAGGTGAGGCATGGGGGAAGGCAGCCAGGGCTGCTGAGCCAGGCTCAGCTATCACTGGGGATCCTGCCTAACCCTGGCCTGGAATCACCTCGTCTCACACAGCCACAGGAGACTCAGCTCTGCCTCCATCTCTCCTGGCAGTTACTGAGGCCTGCTCTTAAAGGTCTCAGAGGACAAACTTCTGCACCCTCTGCTGTGCTGTAACCACAGAGAGAGGCTCTCCAACACCCAGCTGCCTTCTGCCAGCAAAGCCATGGCTTCATCCCACTCCAGCTCCTCTTTGGGTGACTCCAAGAGCCCTCACTGCACACAAAGCAGAGCCTTGGCCCTTATCAGCTTCCCTCTGAGAGCAGATAAGAGCTCTGCCCTGTGGGCTCACATCAAGGACACACTGCCCAGCACCTGGCCCAGCAGTGCCCAGGCTCCTCCTGACTTACAAAGATGACCATGATGACAAAGGCTGCCAGGTAGGAGGTCCTGGCCATCCACATGCTGACGAAGCGATAGTGCTCCCCCGAGACCACGTTGCGAAGGAAGCCTGCAGGGCACAAACACAGGGGCTGGGGGCTGGCACCCAGAGCAGAGCCTGCCCAGCAGCTGGCACCCTGAGGGCAGAGCTGGCCCAGGGGCTGGGGGCTGGCACCCAGAGCAGAGCCTGCCCAGCAGCTGGCACCCTGAGGGCAGAGCTGGCCCAGGGGCAGGCACCCCGGGGGCAGAGCCCAAAGTTCTCAGGCCAGGATCTCCAGCAGATCCTTGGCACCAGCTGCTCAGGGCAGCACTTTCCTGCTCTGCAGTGCCAGGAGGTGACAGAGAGCAGGGTTTGCAGCCCCCCCCTGCCCTGCTGCTGGTGTTGCCTTGTCCTTGACAAGAACATCTCTCTGTTAATGCAGGGAACTGCTCCCTGTGCTGAGCTCCAGCAAGAGGCAGAAGATGCTCTTCAAGCATCCACTAGGGAAGGAGAACAAAGCCCACCACACCCCCCAGGGCCAGCCAAACCCCAGGCACCAGGTCTGTGCTGCTGGAAGGGGCTGCCCCAAGCCTCACCTTTGTTTTCCTCATTCTCAGCCAGAGCTTTGACACTGGACATCAGGATGTCGTCGTAGCCCAGGAACTCATCCAGCAGCAGGCGACTGAACCTGTCCCCAAAGCACTGATCCCTGGTGGGGTCTGAGGAGGAGACACAACAACCACTCAGCTGCTTGGCCCCTGCAGCCACCCAGCCAGCAGGGCAAGCCCAGGGGCTGCTCAACAGGTGCAGATGGCCCCAAGCTGGGGGCAGGAGTTGATCTGTTAGAGGGCAGGAGAGCTCTGCAGAGGGACCTTGCCAGGCTGGGCAGAGGCCAAGGGCAGGAGACTGAACACAGCCAAGTGCCAGGGGCTGCACATTGGCCACAGCAACCCCAGGCAGGGCTGCAGGCTGGGGGCAGAGTGGTTGGAGAGCAGCCAGGCAGAGAGGGACCTGGGGGTAGTGGTTGATAGTAGGCTGAACAGGAGCCAGCAGTGTGCCCAGGGGGCCAAGAAGTGCCAATGGCATCCTGGCCAGGAACAGTGTGGCCAGCAGGAGCCACAGGGTTCTGGGGAGATTCAAAGGTTAGGTTGGGACTGACACTGCTGGGGGTGTGGGGGGGTGTCCCCACACCAACACCTCCCCATGCCCAGGCACTGCTGAAGGCTGTGGAGTGCCACCTTGTGAAGCTGGCTCTGCACACACTGACAGCTGGGAGATGAAGCAGAGCTAAGCATGGACACAAACCTCTCTCTCAGTACAACCCTGGGATGATCCTGAAGGGATTTGTTTAGGTGAACTGCACCAACCCACCCAGGTCAGGACACAGACACTCATGATGCAAACTGCCTGTAGCCTGCACAGGGCCACTGGGCCATGCCCCAGCCCAGCTGCACTGCAGCTGATGAAGTAATTAATACAGCTTAAGCCAAACTGCTGCACTAACAACTCACTGCAGACTCATTACCTTCACAGGCATGAGGAGGTTTGAGACTCTGCTCCTGACAGGGGCAGGTTTTGATGGAGCAGGAGAAGAGGACACTGCTCCAGGAGAACCTTTCCTGCCCTCACAGGGGCAGCAGGGATGCTGAGCCAGGGCAGATCTGCTCAGCACCATCCCTGACACAGGCAGGTTTCCTGCTCTAACCCTGTGCTGCTGCTCCAAGCTGAGCCTCCAACCTCCAGCACTCAGAGAGAGCACTGTGCTGGAGGCAAGAGCAGGGCTGGCTGGAGCAGGCTGCACCACCTCAGACCACTCCTCTCGGGGAGGTGCGACCTGCTCCAGCGCTGCTGCTGGCTCCGGGGAGCAGCTCTGCTGGGTGGCAAACCAGCGCCATCAGCTGTCACCAGGAGTCTCCACAGCACCAGAGAGCAGTGGGGCTGTCTCTGCAGGGCCCTTCCCACCCTTCCTTCCCTCACACTCACCCAGGGTCACCACCATGACCGGGATGCTGAGGCGCTGCCGAGTGCTCTGCGACAGGCGCAGGAAGCCGTACTCCAGCGAGTACTCCACGATGTACTCCTCCTGTGGCCACACTGCAGGGCAGGGAGAGGGCAAGAGAGACTCAGCAGCAGGGTATGAAAGCAGGAACAGCCCCCTCTGATTCCCCCCCCTCTCCCTCCCTCCTGTCACACTCTGGAAGGGAGGGGCAGCTGCAGGCAGCAGCTCCCTTCAGCCAGAACCGAACCGGGAAGAGGAAGCTGGGGAAGGGTCTGGAGAAGAGGGCTGGGGAGGAGAGGCTGAGGGAGCTGAGGCTGGAGAGGAGGAGGCTGAGGGGAGACCTCACTGCTCTCTATGAAAAGAGGTTGCAGTGAGGTGGGGGTTGGGCTCTTCTCCCTAGGCTCAGGTGATAGAAGGAGAGGCAATGGCCTGGAATTGTGCCAGGGGAGGTTTAGGTTGGAGAGGAGGAACAACTTCTGTGCTGCCAGAGTGGTCAGGGAGGTGGTGGAGTCCCCATCCCTGGAGGTGTGCAAGAAACCTGTGGCCATGGCACTGGGGGCCATGGTTTAGTGGCCATGGTGGGGTTGGGCTGATGGTTGGACTCTTAGAGGGCTTCTCCAACCCCTTCTCTGAAGGATCAGCTGATAGAAGGAGAGGAGCTGGCCTGAAACTGTGCCAGGGGAGGCTGAGGTTGGAGAGGAGGAACAATTTCTTTGCTGCCAGAGTGGTCAGGGCTTGGCACAGGCTGCCCAGGGAGGTGGTGGAGTCTCCATCCCTGGAGGTGTTTAGGAAGAGCCTGGATGAGGCACTTGGTGCCATGGTTTAGTTGATTAGATGGTGCTGGGTGATAAATTGGACTGGATGATCTCAAAGGTCTTCTCCAACCTGGTTCACTCTATTCCAAGATGACCTTTGAGGGTCCCTGGGACCCTCCTGCCCTGCAGCCAGGCAGCGCTGACCCAAGCCCTCCCATCGCTGCTCTGAGCCCACTTCTACTGCAAGCACCCATGGGCAGGCTTGGTTGGAACTGGGATGATCCTGAAGGTCCCTTCCCACCCAGCCCTTTCTGTGCACCTGGGGCAGGCAGCACAGCCTGGCCTTGGTTTCTTTCCTCTTCTGTTTCCATTGCAAAACCACCTGGAAGGCTCCGGCGGAAAGGGAGCCTTGAAACCTGGCCTGGGGCACAGCATCTGCCCAGGCTGAAACACTCTGCCCAAGCATCAAAACTGGGGTGCTGGGGGCAGGAGAAACCTTGGCCAGCTCAAGAATCAGGGGGATGAGGGAGTGGGGGGGGGAGACCCCACTGGAGGAGCTGAGCTCTTTCCCACCCACGGTTCCCTCCCACCCCAGGGCTGGATCCTCTCCAGGCACTCAGAACACAGCCCAGGCTCAGCTCTGCACAATGTGGCTCTGCCAGAACTCCAGCAGCTTATTAATGACAGAGGAGGTAGTGCACCAAAAATACTTCCTCCTGGAGCCTCAGGTTGAGGCCTGGATCAGCAGCAAACAAAACCACCCCAGAGCCACCCAGCAGAATGCTCCCTGTCACGAACCCTCCAACCCAGGCCTCCCAAGGAGCAAAGCAAAATGCAGGTGAAAACCACCCCACACCAGGCAAATGGAGCAAGAACCCAGTGTGCACCTCCCTCTTTTAAAGGCAGAGGTTTCCTTCCCACTTAAAAAAAAACAGTGTTCCAGCCCTGGAATTCCTTTTAAGTAACACAAAGCCACTAAAACCTCCCTCTGGAGCTCAGGAGGACAAGAGCAGCTTGAGTGGTGGGGGGGAGAAGGGGAGGGCTGGGGCAGGAGGCTGGGGGGGAGAAGGGGAGGGCTGGGGCAGGAGGGGAGAAGGGGAGGGCTGGGCCAGGAGGGGAGAAGGGGAGGGCTGGGCCAGGAGGGGAGAAGGGGAGGGCTGGGCCAGGAGGGGAGAAGGGGAGGGCTGGGCCAGGAGGGGAGAAGGGGAGGGCTGGGCCAGGAGGCTGGGGGGGAGAAGGGGAGGGCTGGGCCAGGAGGCTGGGGGGGAGAAGGGGAGGGCTGGGCCAGGAGGCTGGGGGGGAGAAGGGGAGGGCTGGGCCAGGAGGCTGGGGGGGAGAAGGGGAGGGCTGGGCCAGGAGGCTGGGGGGGAGAAGGGGAGGGCTGGGCCAGGAGGCTGGGGGGGAGAAGGGGAGGGCTGGGCCAGGAGGCTGGGGGGGAGAAGGGGAGGGCTGGGCCAGGAGGCTGGGGGGGAGAAGGGGAGGGCTGGGCCAGGAGGCTGGGGGGGAGAAGGGGAGGGCTGGGCCAGGAGGCTGGGGGGGAGAAGGGGAGGGCTGGGCCAGGAGGCTGGGGGGGAGAAGGGGAGGGCTGGGCCAGGAGGCTGGGGGGGAGAAGGGGAGGGCTGGGCCAGGAGGCTGGGGGGGAGAAGGGGAGGGCTGGGCCAGGAGGCTGGGGGGGAGAAGGGGAGGGCTGGGCCAGGAGGCTGTCCTGAGCCCTGAGGAGCAGCAGAGCTGCATCTCACCATCACCAAAAGTTGCTCAGTGGCTTTTTTGGCCATGGGAATGTGCTGCCCAGGGAGGTGGTGGAGTCACCATCCCTGGAGGTGTTTAGGCAGAGCCTGGATGGGGTGCTTGGTGCCATGGTTTAGTTGATCAGATGGTGTTGGGTGATAGGTTGGACTTGATGATCTCAAAGGCCTCTTCCAACCTGGTTAATTCTATTCTGGGATTAAGGAACTGTTCTGAGCTCTGGTGTTGAGGCAGGGACCCCAAAACACAGCCCCAAACCCTGTGAGCTCCAGGAGCTGTCAGTGCAGCCCTGAAGAGCTGCTCAGAAGAGGGAGGTTCACACCCCCAAAGATCTGGCACCAATCACTACCAAAATCTGACACCAGACCAAGAGGCTTCAGCACATAGAATGGGTTGGGTGGGAAGGGACCTTCAAGAGCATTCAGCTCCAACCCCCTGCCATGGGCAGGGACACCTCCCCCCAGCCCAGCTTGCTCAGGGCCTCATCCATCCTGGCCTTCAACACCTCCAGGGAGGGGGCATCCATGATCTCCCTGGGCAACCTGTGCCAGTCTCTCCCCACCCTCACTCTGAAGAATTTCTTCCTCACCTCCAGGCTCAATCTCTCCTCTCCCAGCTCGAAGCCATTGTCCCATCACACCAAGCCCTTGTGAAACATCTCAGAGCCCAGAGGACCCCCAGCTCCCATCCTCCCCTCCCAGCCAGAACAACAGGTGTTGGAAAGAGGGCAGCCACAACCTCCCTGGACAACCCCTTTCAGCAGCAGGCTGTCACAGGGGGAGGCCTCCTTGTGGCTCTGCTGGGAGTGCAGAGAAGGTTAACCACAGCCAGAAGCATCGCGGGGTGTAGGGGCTGGGGAGACAGTTGGGGTTACTGTGCAGGGGCCTGGAAGGGCCAGAAGGAAGGAGACATGCAGGGAAGATGCAGGGGGGAGGAGGAGGAGGGGGAGGGAGCACAGGTGGAGGTGTGAAGTTTCTTTACCTGCTCTGGCTAGCATCTCAAACTCGGACACAGTCTCCCGCAGGGGCTGCATACCTTTCGCGGCTGCTTCGCCCAAGGCCAGCTCCTGGCTCTCGTTGCGGGGCAGAGCCTCGCTGCTGCTCACCCTGGATGGCTTCAGGAACACCTTGGGCTCGATATCCAGCTCAAACTGCCACAACAGCAGGACAGGGAAAGACAGCTTAGCATCACAGAGGGGTCTGGCCCAGAAGGGACCTCCAAAAGTCATCCAGTCCGACCCCCCCGCCCCCAGCAGCCGGCAGGGAGGTTGCAGCCAGCTGGGGGTTGGTCTCCTCTCCCAGGCATCCAGTGCCAGAACAAGAGGACACAGGCTCAAGCTGTGCCAGGGGAGGGTCAGGCTGGATGTCAGGAAGAAGTTCCTCACAGAAAGAGAGATTAGCCATGGGAATGTGCTGCCCAGGGAGGTGGTGGAGTCCCCATCCCTGCAGGTGTCTAGGAAGAGACTGGATGGGGTGCTTGGTGCCATGGTTGAGTTGATTGGATGGTGCTGGGTGATAGGTTGGACTGGATGACCTTGAAGGTCTTTTCCAACCTGGTCTATTCTATTCTATCCTATCCTAACACCTTGGCACCAGGCCTGCAGCTGCACCTGGACCTATGGCAGCAAGGCTAAACTAGGCAGGACTGGGAGGGACCCTGCCAAACCCAGCCAAGCTGTGCTGATGGCAGCCAGGCCTTGAGGACTCCTCTGTGGCACAGGGCTGAAGCTTGGACAAGCTGTGCCAGGGGAGGTTTAGGCTGGATGTCAGGAAGAAGTTCTTCCCAGCAAGAGAGATTGGCCATTGGGATGTGCTGCCCAGGGAGGTGGGGGAGTCCCCATCCCTGGAGGTGTTTAGGAAGAGCCTGGATGAGGCACTTGGTGCCATGGTTGAGTTGATCAGATGGTGTTGGGCAATAGGTTGGACTCAATCTCAGAGGTCTTTTCCAACCTATTCTATCCTCAACTAGTTCAGGTTGCCCAGGGCCTTGCCAAGCCTGACCCTGAGTATCTCCAGGGAAGAGGCCTCAGCCACCTCCCTGGGCAACCTCCAAATCCTGAGCCTTCTGTGCTTCCCCTCTGCCCCCCCCAGAGAAGGTCTCCACCACCACAGGAGGACAAAAGGTCACTGTTCAGGCTTGGCTTTGGGTTAAATCACCAGAGGCTAATGTGGAGATCAAGGGCCTGCAGGTGACCCAGGGATCACAGGGGGACTGTGGCACACCTGAGGCCAACAAACTGTTTCTCCCCAACCTGAGAGGTTCACAGATGGCATCGGGTTGGAAGGGACCCTCAAAGGGCAGCTTGTCCAAGCCCCTTGCAGGCAGCAGGGACACCTCCAACTAGAGCAGGCTGCCCAGGGACACAGCCAGGCTGACCTTGATTGTCTCCAGGGATAGAGCCTCAACCACCTCCCTGGGCAACCTGTTCCAGTGTCTCCCTCACCTTCGTTGAGCAGAGCTTCCTCCTGATGTCCAACCTGACTCTGCCCTGCTCCGGTTGCAAACCGCTGCTCCTCGTCCTATCCCCACAGCCCCTTCTGCACAGTCCCTCCCCAGCCTTCCAGACACCAAAATGCAGCTCTAAGGTCTCCCTGCAGCCTTCTCTTCTCCAGGCTGAACTCTCCCTCAGCCTGTCCCCACCTCTGGTGACCTCCAAACCCCAGCCTCCCACCTCCCGTCCCCACGGGGCGGCGGCGGCGAACTCCTCCTCACCTTGATGGAGCTGTTTTCAAACATATCCACAGTCATCTCCTCCTCTTCCTCCTCCTCTTCCTCAGCTGGGGATTCCACCACCAGGCCTGGGAACTTCTCCCCCCCACAGAACTGCAGGAAGATGGGGGCTCTGCTGGAGTTGCGCTGGATCTCCACCCGCAGGATGCCGTCGCGGGGCCACTTGTCCCGCACGTGCTCCAGGCAGTTGATGGGCGAGCGGGAGAAGGCGATGTGGATGTAGGCCAGGATGAAGAGCACGAAGAGAGCCTGCAAGCAGCAGCAAAACCCAGCACAGACCATCAGCACAGCTGCCCTCAGGCCCTCCTCCGTGGGAGGGACGCCTGGATGAAGGGATTCCATCCCGCGGTGGGCCGAGGGGGAAGGGACCTTAGAGGTCGGCCGGTTCCAACCCCCCTGCCACAGGCAGGGACACCTCCCACCAGCCCAGGCTGCTCAGGGCCTCATCCAGCCTGGCCTTCAACACCTCCAGGCAGGGGGCAGCCACAGCCTCCCTGGGCAGCCTGTGCCAGGCTCTCCCCACCCTCACTCTAAAAGAATTCCTTCCTCCTCTCCACTCTCCATCTCCCCTCTCCCAGCTCAAAGCCATTGTCCCTCGTCCTTGCCAGAAGTCCCTCCTCAGCTCTCCTGCAGGCCCTTCAGGTGCTAGAAAGCTGCTCTAAAGTCTCCCTGGAGCCTTCTCTTCTCCAGACAGAACAAGCCCAACTCTCTGCCT
Source organism: Dryobates pubescens (assembly GCF_014839835.1). Lineage (NCBI taxonomy): Eukaryota > Metazoa > Chordata > Aves > Piciformes > Picidae > Dryobates > Dryobates pubescens. Next base: position 3,707,606 of record NC_071642.1, read on the forward strand.
GTCCCCCCAGGGGAAGTTCTCCAGCCTCTGATCATCTCTGTGGCCTCCTCTGGACACTCTCTGGCAGTTCCAGCTCCTCGTGTTGGGAGCCCCAGGACTGGATGCAGTGCTGCAGGTGGGGTAAGTGGATTAGAGTTTTAACCTCCCCAACCCTGCAGCAGCAAAGCAGCAGCCCAGGCTCAGGCAGTTTCACCACTGGCTCATCAGGGGAACACACCAAAGACTGCAGCAGGAGCAACCTCCTCCTGTTCAGGAGAGCAGAGCTGCCACCAGCACCCACACAGTGCCCTGCTGCCCAAGCCCCAGGCCCTGCCAGCCAACCCTGTCCCCACAACAGCTGCAACTGGAGGTGCCAGCAAGGCACGTGGGAGCAAGTGGAAAAGCAAGTTGTGGCTTTCAGCCAGTGCCCCCTCAGCAGAAAGGGTCAAAGCCCAACTTGACAGAGGCAGAGCAGGGCAAACCTCACCAAAAGGCAACCCAGCACGAGCCAAAGGCATGGCAGAGCCACCAGCTCCATGGGCAGGTCCACCACTCACCACCAGCATCCCCCTGGAGCATCAGCACACAGCATCAGCACACCCCTGCCCCACCTCCCTCCAAGCAGGAGCTTTTAAAGCCACACCAGAAGAAAAGGGACTAATGCAATCCCTCCCCTGTGGCAAGGCTGGCACCAGGCTGCCCAACGCTGTCCAAAGTTCACGGCTGCAAGGTCTGAGGAAGGTTGGGGCTGCCACAAGAGGGACAGTTGAGTTTCAGGCCACTTTCCAACCACCTTAAGATGCTCCTTGCTAATGAAATGTGTCCCTGCCACACACTGCTCTTGACCTATTTGGGAAAGATAAGCAGGCTGGTAAACACCAGCTGCAGAGGAGCTGCATGGGAAGGTAAATCAGAAACAGCTCCCCTGGCGCTGCAGGAGCCAAGAGCTGCTTCAGGACCACGGTCTGCGACTTCACCTCCCACCAGCACCTTCCCATGGCCAAGCTGGAGCCCACCTGACTGCAAAGCTCTCTGCAGATGCCCAGAGAATGCTCTGACTTCCTCAGGAGTGCTCTGAGCAAAAGCAGACGGCAGCAAGAACCAGCACCAGCCTCACTGCCACCACTGTTCCCATGCCAGCCTCCCTGTCCTCCCCAGCCCAGCTACCCAACAGGGAAAGGAAAGAGAGAGAGATCTCAAACCCCTGAACATGTCCTGGGTGGGAAGAAAATGTGCAGCATGAGACAATCTGTCCTGAAAGTCTTCTTGCTCTGAGTGGCTGAAGTTCAGCATCTCAGCACAGCTGGGGCTGTTGTCACCTGTGGCAAGCTCTTCCCACCCTGCTTCCCTTGGCTCTCTTTTCCTGTACCAGTGCATGGCTGGGCTTGATGATCTTAGAGGCCTTTCCCAGCTGAAACAATTCCATGATTCTATGCAAGACAAAAGCCCTCATGGCCCCACCACTGGGCCTCACCCACACCAGCCCAGCTGCCCACAAAGCTGGCTCAGCCCTTTCCCTTTTAGGATAGGACAGGATAAGATAGAATTAACCAGGTTGGAAAAGACCTTTGAGATCATCAAGTCCAACCTCTCACCCAACACCATCTGATCAACTCAACCATGGCACCAAGCACCCCATCCAGGCTCTTCCTAAACCCCTCCAGGGACAGGGACTCCACCACCTCCCTGGGCAGCACATCCCAATGGCCAATCTCTCTAAGAACTTCTTCCTAACACCCAGACCTGGGTACCAGAGCTCTGGTGGGGTGGGGAGAGACCATCAGGACTGTCCCCAGAGCAAAGCAGCTCAAGCAAGCTCAGCAGGCAGCTGGGGGGGGTCGGTAGCTCATGCACAGAGCCAAGTTTTTGGGGTGGGGGTCATAAAGAAGTTTCTGCTTTCAGGCCCAGCTGCAGGCTGCCAGGAGTGCCTGCTCCTCCCCGTGAAGTGCCTCTCACCTTGAGGAGGACGAAGAACTCGAAGACACGGCGGAAGGAGGGTGGGAAGAGGCGAGCGTAGGTCACTGCCATCTTGAAGAAGAGCGCATGGAAAAGGCGATCGCGCACGTTGATCAAGGGGTTCTGGTTGAGGTTGGGATTGCGGACGCCCCGGTTGTTCCCCCCGGCAGCACCCCCGCCCCCGTTGTTGTTGGCCGGGTGGTGGTTGTTGCCGTTCGGCTGGTTCTCGGACATCCTGACGCCTGCGGCCGGGAGCCGAAGGGCGCTGGCGGTGCTGAGCTGAGCCGCAGGAACGAGCTCGGGGCCGGGCGGCCGCGCCGGAGGGAATGCGGGGCGAGGGTCAAGTGGAAGCTGCTGGGTGCGGTGACCGGGCCGCCGTCCCGTTCTCCTCCGGGCTGGTCTCCCGGGGCCCGGCCCGGCCTCCTGCGAGCAGACGGGAGCGGGTTAGGCCTGGCGAGGTCCAGGCCAGCCTCCGGGATTCAGCGGGCCGCTGCCTCGACGGGGCCCCGGAGCGGCGCTGGCCGAGCAGACCCAGAGGGGACGCGGCTCCTGCGCCGGCCCCGCGGCCATGGAGGGGCCGTCGGCGGGGCGGCCCGGAGCGCAGCGGGCGGCTCGGTTCTGTCGGTGCGGCGCGGCCCAGTCCCGGTGCCGTCCCCTCAGCGCCCCACCGCCATCTTCCTCCGCCGGCACCGGCGGAAATGCGCCTGCGCCAGCGCCGCAGGGCACGCCGGGACGGCGGAGGACGAGGGGCCCTCCCCGCCATGCAAAGTACGGTCCCTCCCGCCATGCATCGCGCTCAGACCTCACAATATCCGCGAAAACAAGCAGAATACTACTAAATATATAATTTTGGTACAAAACCTGAAGAGTTATCTTAGGAGAAAGCACAATTTTGTGAGGGAGAGGGATGAAGAACTTGAGGGAAAACTGATCACCATGACTTTTGAATTATTACCCAAAAGGGCTATAAATAGCGCTGCGGGGGCAGTAGGATTTGTGCTCGCTTCGGCAGCACATATACTAAAATTGGAACGATACAGAGAAGATTAGCATGGCCCCTGCGCAAGGATGACACGCAAATTCGTGAAGCGTTCCATATTTTTTGGTCCCCACCCCCCACCACACTCATCGCCGTACATCCCCGCCCCTGGCAAATTATTGTCTTTTCTGCCCCACCTCCATGCAGGCAGCACCCCGAGACACGGGCCGTGGAGAGGGGGAGCCTGCCGCACCCCCCCGGCACAGTCCAGCTCGGCCCCTGGTGTAGCTGCCTGTCTGGTGTTGGAGGGGCTGTGGACACCCACAGGGTCCAGAGGGTAAGGCAGGCAACGTGCACCCCGAAACTTGCATGCCCCTGGCCCTGCTCGGGTCTCTGTGCAGCAAGACACACAGCTGAGAGGGTGAGACCCTCACCCCATGCTGGGACACCCCAGACTGGGGGAGGAATGAAGGAGCCCCAGAAGGGCTGGGAGGGAGAAGTCCCCCTGCCCGGGGCCTGGCCAGGGTGAGGAAGAGCCTGGCTGATCTTCAGCCACTTAGAAGCCAAGGGGAAGGGGCTGTGGGGTGGCAACAGGGCAAGGGGGACCCCCGTGCAAGGGCCAACACGCAGCCTCCCCATGCTGTGTCCCCCATGCTGCAGCATCCCCCATCCTGCTGTGCCACCCCATCCCATTATGTCCCCTGTCCTGTGTCCCCCCGAGGTGCTGCAGTGATGCAAGGGTGACCCAGCCCCCCGTGCAGTACCGTGGGTCTTTATTTAAGTGCTTATTAACAGCAGAAGCTTGGGTCCCAGGGCCAGCCCTAGCACCCAGCCCTGCTGGAGCAGGGGGTAGAACCCCCAATCTGTCCACCACAGCCCCTCCGAGGGTACAACCCCACCAAAGGGGAGCTGGTACCAGCCCTGCCCAGGTGCTCTGAGCCTCCCCAGCACCCAGACCATCTCATGGGGACAGTGGCCCTGTGCCAGTGGACAGGATGTGTCCAGGCTCCTCTGCACAGCTGTGGGGGTCCGGGGTGGCCAGAAGGCCCAGGACCCTGGGTCGTGCTGCGGAGGAGTCCATGGGGCACCACTCAGACAGAACTCTCCTGGTAGCTGTTGTCCTCCAGGAACTGTGTGAGCCTCATCCCAGGGCTGGTCACCGCTAGGGTCTCATCCTGCCCTGGCTCCATGACCTCCCCGGGGTCCTCATCGCTCTGCTCCCTGGCGAAGTGTACGAAGACCTGCGGAGAGGGCAGGGTGAGGGGCAGCACCAGCAGGGCCTCGGCCCTCATACCCTCATGCCCCGGTGTGCTGCCCACCTGATCGAGGGTGGTCTGGGACACAGAGTAGTCCTCGATGTGGCAGGGGCCGCGGTGGGCTGCCAGGACACTGAAGACGCTGGCCAGGGAGGCGGCACGGGAGGGCAGCTGGTACTGCAGCAGGCCCCCGTGCCGCTCCTTCAGCACGATGCCAGGGAAGTGCTGCTGCATCAGGCTCTCCACCGCCGCCGGCCCGGGGCCACCCACTCGCACCACCACCGTGTAGCCATCCCCGAACCTGTGTGGGACAGCAGGAGACCAACTGGGCTCAACCACGTCCCTGTCCCCGGCGGGGCGGCCACCCCTGGCTGCCCTGGAAGAGCCCCCGGCCCCATTACCTGTTCTTGAGGTGCTGGATGCTGCCCAGGCAGCGGAAGCGGCCGTTGACCATGATGGCCATCCTGGTGCAGAGTGCCTCACACTCCTCCATGCTGCCAGCGGTGGGAGGTGCGAGGGTGGTCACAGGAGCAGAGGGGTGGTCACAGGAGCAGAGGGGTGCCCCCTTCCGGGGGTCTCACAGGGACAGAGAGGGGGTGGGGGGCTCACCTGTGGGATGTGAGCACCACGGACCTGCCCTCCCGGATGACGCTGAGGATGCAGTCCCACAAGAACCGCCGGGCTCGTGGGTCCATCCCCGTCGTGGGCTCATCCTGCAGCGACCCCCAGCAGCGGTGTCAGCCCGGGCAGGGGCTCAGAGGGGCCGCTGTGGGGATCCTCTTTCCCTCCGCTGTCCCCCACTCACCAGGAAGACGACGGGCGGGGAGCCGAGGAGGGCTATGGCGGTGGAGAGCTTGCGCTTGTTGCCGCCGCTGTACTTCCCCGCCGGGCGGTCTGCGTGCGGCACCAGCCCCAGCTTGGCGATTCCCCACTGAGCCACCTGCCACAGAAGGGGAGAGTGAAGCTGGCGCTCCCCTGGGCTGGGGCAGGCTGGGACCCGGGCCCTACCTTGGGGGTCTCCTCCTCCGGGACCCCACGCAGGCGGCTGTAGAACTCCAGGTGCTCCCGCCCCGTCAGCAGGTCGGTGATGGCATCAAACTGGGGGCAGTAACCCATGTGTTGCTGGACGGACTGGAGGTCGCTGAGCACGCTGCGGGGACGGGGACAGGGCTGAGCACGCAGCGGGGACGGGGACAAGCTCCGGGGGCAGGGACGAAGCTGAGCAGGCTGCGGGAACAGGGAGGAGCACGCTGCAGGGAGGAGGAGGAGGATGAAGCTGAGGGTAAGGACACCACAGGGGAAAAGGCAAGGAGGAGCACAGGGTGGGGACAGGAATGAAGGTTGTGGGGACAAGAAGAGGGGAGAGCAGCAGGTTGGCCACAGAGTCCCTCTCCCTTGCCCACCTGTGCCCTTTCAGCCAGGCCTCCCCCAGCGTCACCTCGGTGTCGCCTGTCAGCATTTTGAAGGTGGAGGTCTTCCCTGCGCCGTTCACCCCCAGGAGGCCAAAGCACTGTGGGGCACAGGCTGGGGGTTACACCTGCCTCAGCCTTGCCCATGGAGCCATCTGTCTGTCCATCCATCTGTCTGCCACTCACCTCCCCAGGGGGGATGGCCACGCAGAGCCGGTTCACCGCTGGAGCTTTCCTGCGCCGGTACACCTGCATGGCACAGCCCAGGTGGCACCGGGTGCTGCCCACCCATCACCCACCAGTGGGACTGGGGGCTGTGGGAGAGGCTGAACCCCACCTTGAGGGACAGGGCAGGGTCCGTTCCCATAGCACTCACCTTGGTCAGGTCCTTCAGCAGCAGGAGGTGGCCATCTGGGGGGGTGCTGCCCACCCTCGCCCTCTCCCTGGCCACGTCCTGGTCTTCCTCCCCGAGCGAGGGCAGCTGCAGAGCCCGAGGCCTGGGGGCAAGAGTGGCAGGGGCACTTCCAGGGCTGCCCACCCTGCGGCTGCCCCACGGCTGCCCCACGGCTGGTCCTCACCCCAGCCTCAGGAAGAAGCGGTACTGCAGCAGGAGGGTGAAGATGAAGAAGAGGATGCCCTCCACAGCCATGGCAAACATGTTCTTCCCTGCCAGCTCCCAGGACAAGGGGGACACAAAGCGCTTGTCCCCTGCAAGCAGCAAGAGAGAGGTTGTAGGAGGAGGGAATGCCAGGGAGGGCCTCCAAGCTGGCCAAGCCCCAGTGCCCTCAGACTCACCAAACCTCTCGAAGGCATCAGCCATGGCCTGGTTCTTCACCATGTCGATGAGGCCTCGGCCAAGGCAGAAGTGGGGGAAGATCAGGAAGACTTTCTTCAGGATGCGGTTGATGTCGTTGAGTTTCTGTTGAGGCAGTGAGGAGAGGGGGTGAGGGAGCTGGTGCTGGCCCCACAGGGACGGGAGGGGAGGTCTGAGGCAGCCCAGAGCTCACCTGGTCCACAAAGAGCTCCAGCACGAAGGTGGCCACGCTGCCGTTGATGCCGATGAAGAGGTTGATGCAGGTCAGGGCCACGTAGGCAGTGCTGGGGATGCTGAAGAGGAAGGAGGCTGGGTACATCAGGGGGGTGATGGACCAGCTGCAGGGGCAGAGAGGCAGGAGCTGGCTGAGGTGCACCTTTCACTGAGGAGCGACAACAGGGCACCCTTTCCCCTTTACTATGACCCCCCCCCGAGCCAGGGCTGCCCCCAACCCCGCTCAGAGTCCCCTGAGATGAGCTCCTCCCTCCCCTGAGGTCCAGCCCTGGAGTGGGGCTGAGCCGTGGCTGGGCTCCCCCAGCCCTTCACCCGTAGAGCAGCAGCAGCAGCACCAGGGCAGGCAGGTTGGCAGAGGAGACGTAGGACTTCTGCTGGAAGCAGAGGAAGATGAGGATGACCAGCAGCGCGGGGACCAGGTAGTTGCACTGTGGGCGTGGAAAAGCCGGGGAGAGGGTCACAAGCGTGCCCCGGCCCCCTGCAGGCTGTACCCTGTCCCTGTCCCCATCCCACACCATGTCCCAGGCGAAGTTGCCCAGCCAGTAGGTCACAGGCTTCATCCCGCTGACGAACTGCAGGTGCTTGGCCTTGCTGACCCTCTCCTCGATGAGGAAGAGCACGAAGCTGGCCGGGACGAAGGACATGGCGAAGATCACGCAGATGGAGACCAGCACGTCCACTGAGGTAGCCATCCTGCCGGGCACCAGGGAGCGGGGGGCTCAGCCAGGGGCCAGGGGGACCCTCGTGGGACCCTCATCCCCGGTACTCACAGGGCAGCCTCCGAGAGCTGCTCCTTGGTGAGGTTGAGGGGGTGGTTGGTGGCTGTGATGCCATAGAGTGCAGGGTCGGTGCCAGGGGGCAGCCGGGCACGCAGCAGCCCATTGCTGGCCACGTTAACGAAGGAGACCACGGCGTGCCAGCCCTTGTTGTTGAACCAGACCTGCAGCCCGGAGCAGAAGGTGGCTCAGAGCTCCCATCTCACCCTGGCACCGCCTCACACCCTGCCAGGTTCCCAGCCCCACCTCAGCCCCAGCTAGGCTTGGTCCTCCCTGGGCTGCTCCAGCCCTGGATGCTGACCCAGTGCCATGTCCCCCACTGCCTCCCAGCTCTCACCCCCTGCAGGACCCCCAGCCCTGGGTGCACCTTGATGTTCCTGCGAGCGTCCAAGCCCTCGATGAAGCGGCTGAGGTTGCCCAGGAGCCGGTCCAGGGGGCTGCCCTGGGTGTGGGAACACAGGTGAGGAGTGGGTTCAGACTGGAGCCCTCCCAGCACGGGGGTGCCAGAGCCAAGCCGTGGCAGGGGGGAGGGGGGGAGTAGGGGCACAGCCCCCGCAGTACCAGGGTGATTCTGAACAGTGCCCGGAGCTCCAGCACCGCCTCCTCCACCTCCGCTGCCGACGGCAGGGCCTGGGAGCCACCTGCCCCCAGAGAGAAGCCACCGTACCTGTGGGGAGAGATGGGCACCGCCAAAGCTGGCACCCCCCAGCGGAAACCCTCCCAGAGGCTGCGGTGAGTGGCACTCAACGAAGGGCCGAGGTTGCCCAGGTGATGGCGCTGCCCAACCCGACTGGGGACCTCCTGTCCCACCGCACCCCAGCCCCTCCCCGGGCTCACCTCTGCTCGTTCACCCACTTCTTGTTCCTCAGCCTGAAAGAGATTGAACAGTGGGGAGAAAACCCCCCAGGGGATGTTACAGCAGTGCCTATCCCCCAGCAGATCCCCCCTGGCTCTGCGGTGCCCTCCCTGCCTCCAGCCCCGGCTGGGCTTTGTCCCCATTGTCCCTCCCTTCTTCCAGACGGGCGGCAGCCTGGGCCAACCCCCTGCCTCATCCTCCCTGCGGTGTCCCCAGGGCGACCCCGGGAAGTCCCCAGGGCACCCCCGGGGTGTCTCCACCGCCAGCACTCACTCCCGACGGATGATCTGGGGGTAGGTCTTCACCAGGTAGTCAGAGATGTTCCTGCCCGTCAGGTTCTGCAGGACATCACCTGTGCCCCTCTGCACCTGTGAGGACGGACGGACAGGCTGGATGGACACACAGCCCTGCTGCCCCACCCCACGACCATCCCCTGCACCCACACTCAGCGGCAGCGCCCCAGGGCCGGTCCCGCTGCGGGCTGGGGGTTACCTGAGGCGGTGGGAGGCCCCCGGCCCCCTCGGGGCAGTCGGGCAGCATCCTTTGACTGCCAGGCCCACTGCACTGGCACGGAGGGGAGGGCTCAGCTCGCGTCCAGTTCCCACGCTGCAGCCTTTCCAGCAGGGGCCGGGAGGCTGGGGGCGCTGTGAAGCCGTCGGGGTGGGAAGCTGGGGGGCACGGCCCGGTCCTGGGCACCCGGCACCACAGGAGGAGAGAGATCCTCTTACCAGCCTGGCGTGAGCCAGGGGCACTGCCACCTGGCCCTGCGGGCATGCCTGGCTGGGTCCCGTGGCATCGCACCCCCTGGCAGAGATGCTCCCGGGGGAGAGGTGGGCACTGGGGTGGGGGCTGCACCCCAGCTGCCCTTTCCCAACCCCTCCAGCCCCGCTGGTCACTCACGCCGCGCCAGCATCCTTCATGCACTCGGTGCCAAATCCTGGCTCTGCCAGGAGAGCAGCCAGGAGCTGAGCTGTGCCAGGGTCCCCCGGGGCATCGTTGCTGCCGGGAGATGTGGGAAGTGAGGTGGTGGAAGCAGGGGACGGTGGGGGCAGAGGGGGACAGAGGGACGGGGACACACCTGAAGAAGGTGAACTGCTGCCCGTACATCCAGGGGTGCAGGCGCAGCGGGGGGTACCTCCCAAAGGGTGGCACGATGAGGCTGAAGAGCAGCGCGATGCAGACAAAGACCGCGGGCAGGACGATCTGCCAGGGCCAGGGGTCAGTGCCGGATCCGCACCCTCCTGCCCCACCCCCTCCCCACCCTCCTGCCACATCCTGTCCCCACCCTCTCCCCGTCCCATCGCCGTCTCCCGGCCGTACCTGTGCGAAGAAGCCGCGGGTGCTGCGCCGGGCGTGGAGCATCCTCTTGATGAAGAGGGCACGGAGCTGCTGGCGAGTGAGTGCCCAGCCCCTCACCCTGCGCCAGCCCTGCCCGGCTGCCCCCTGGAGCAGATCTGTCTCCTGGGGCTCCTCCACTGCAAACAGAGTCAGGTCTGGCCTTAGCCCTGGCAGAGAGGGTGGTGAGGGGCAGGGGCTTCGTGCCGGGTGCCATGCTAGGGACATGTCAGCAGGGATGGGATGCTGCAGCCAAGGACATGATCAGAGCCCCCCAGCCCCTCCAGTCCCCCCCAGCTCCCAGGTCCTACCTCGCCGGACTCCTTGGGCTCAGTGCAAAGGAGAGGAAAGAGGGATTAGAGCCAGGCTGGCAAGAGCCCAGCCAGGGTTAGCACCAACCCAGGGCACAGACATCTCCCCAGACTATCACAGTCCCTCCCAACTCCCACACCTGCCCCCATGCCAGCTTTGAAGGGGCCTGGATACATCCCTTGGGATTTCATGTCCCACCCCAACCCCTGCACAGAGCTGGGCTCCCCCAAACCCAGCACCATCCTGCTCCTCACTATGCCCAACACCCTGGGGGACACCCCAAGACCAGGCAGGAGCATCCCTGAGCCCCCACTACCCACTGCCTGCCTGAAGGGATGTGTGTTCAAAGAGATGGATATGTGCCCAGATGGACTCGTGCCACAGCTCCAGTCCAGAGGGTGGAGGTGGAGGGCACTCAGCACAGGGATCCCATGTCCCAGCTCCCTTCCCTCTCCTTACCCAACTCCCTGTCAGATGCTTCCACATCCTTCCCCTCACTGGGGGCTGCTCCTCTGCCAGTGCCTGACAAAACAGGAGTGGAGACTGCCAGGGTGAGATGGAGACCACAGCCTGTGACACCTCCCTGCACCCATGGGTGCTCCCAGTGGGGTCCTCAGCCCTGGGAAGGGTCCTGGGCTCAGCTGCAGCCAGCACCAAGGGGTTTTACCTGCGGTGTCAGTGTCCTGCTCCATGTCCTGAGCCACCTTCAGAAAGATCTGAGGGCGGGAGGGGGCTGGCATCAGACATGGGCACCAGCACCCACCACCCCAGCAAGGCAAATCGCCCTCATCATGGGCAGCCCCTGCCACAGAGCTCCAAGGCAACCCTTGGGGGCAGCCAAAGGCAGACCCCCCAGCCATAGCTCCTCGGGGTACCTCCTCCAGGGTGGTGTCAGAGATGCCATAGCTGGAGATGCCCAGTTCCCCCAGGCGGGCATCCAGCTCACGGAACAGGTCCCCGAAGGCTCCGTCCTTGGCCCCGCTGTAGGGCAGGATGAAGTGCACCTCGTGCCCGATGTCCTCCACCAGCCTGGAGCTGGGCACCAGCTTCTGGATCAGTGCTGACAGCTGGGCCACATCTGGGGGGACAGGGCAGGCTGCAAAGCCAGGCCAGGAGCTGGTGACCAGGCCCTGGCCAGCAGCCTGGGTTCCCTGGGGAGTGTGCAGGGAGCAGGAGGGCAGGGACCCCCTGCAGCCCCACCAGCTCAGGGGGTCCAAGGGCAGGCAGCAGGGCAGATGTGGGGCTGAATGCAGCCATGGGCTGCCCTGGCTGACAGAGGACGTGCAGGGAGCACCCAGGGGGTGATGCTGTGCTAAGGGCACAGGGAGGGTTGGGACCCTCACCCACGGTGCTGGCCTCACTGCCCCGCTCGCTGCCCAGGCCTGTGTCACTGCTGCGCTCCGAGTCGCTGCCATCCTGTGGGAAACGTGGGGACAGGGCACTTGGGGACATGGCTTAGTGGTCACAGTGGTGCTGGGCTGAAGGTTGGCCTCGCTGATCTTAAAGGTCTCTTCCAACCAAAACAATCCTCAGAGTCTATTCCATGATTCTACGCGAGGGCAGCTGGAGCCTGGCACCCTGCAGCAGGCTCCAGCCCCGAGCCCAGGGCTTGGTGCCCCCCAGAGGCACTGGGCACCCTTTGGGCCGATGCTCGGGGGGGGGGGGGCTAAAGCACCCACCTTTTTGGTGGTGCCAGGGACGGTGCCCGTGCTGCTGCCCGCGCTGCTCCGCTCCCGCTTCACCAGGGTGAGGTGGTAGCCGGTGCCCAGCCTGGCCTTGAGGAAGAGGGGGGAGCCGCAGCAGCAGAGCCGGCCCTGCGAGATGACAGCCGTGCGGTCCCCCAGCAGCTCCGCCTCGTCCATGTAGTGCGTGGAGAGGATGATGGTGCGGCCTGGGGGGCAGGCAGAGGGCTGGACCCCGGACCCCCTCGCTGGGCAGCCCCCCAGCAGCCTGCCCCCCTGCTTCTCCCCTGCGGAGGGGCTCAGAGGCACGCAGGGGGAAGTGGGGACCCCTCCCCCGTCCCCCCCAGCCCTGACCTTTGCGGTACTTGAGCAGCAGCTCCCAGATGCTGCGCCGGGAGTAGGGATCAACGCCGGCCGTGGGCTCGTCCAGGATGACCACCTTGGAGCCACCCACGAAGGCGATGGCCACGGAGAGCTTCCTCTGCATCCCCCCTGCAGGGCAGAGGGACAGCGCTGGGAGGTGCCCGGGGCCGCAGACCCCTGCCTTGGATGGGCACCGAGCCCGACCCCCGCACACACCCGAGAGGTTCCTGGTCTGCTCCCGGCGCTTGTGGGGCAGCCCTGTGTCCTGGATCAGCTGCTCCAGCTCCTCCTTCACCTGCTCCTCCGACAGCCCCTTCAGCCGCCCGTAGAACCAGACGTGCTCCTCCACCGTCAGGCTGCGGGGAGGTGGGCAGCGGGGAGGTGGGCAGAGGTGAGGTGGGCAGAGGTGAGGTGGGCAGAGGTGAATTTAGCAAGGGTGAAATGGACAGGGGTGAAGTGGAGAGGGGTGAAGCGGACAGGGAAGTGAAGAGGGGTGAAGTGGACAGGGAAGTGGAGAGGGGTGAAGCGGACAGGGAAGTGGGCAGGGGTGAGATTAGCAGGGGTGAAGTGGGTAGGGGTGAGGTTGGCAGCAGTGAAGTGGGCAGAGGTGAAGTGAGCAAGGGTGAGGTGAACAGGGGTGGACAGGGGTGAGGTGGACAGGGAAGTGGACAGGGGTGAGGTGGACATGTGTGAGGTTATCAGGGGTGAAGAGGGCAGGGGTGAGGTGGGCAGGAGTGGAGCGGGCAGCCCTGCTCACTGCAGCCCCCAGCACTGTTCCCCTCTGCCCACCCTGCCCATGCCTACATGTCGAAGAGCACGTTGTGCTGGGGGCACATGCCCATGGTCTTGCGGATGCTGTCGATGTCGGAGCGGATGTCCCAGCCCAGGATGTAGGCGGTGCCAGAGGTGGGGGGCAGGAGGCCGGTCAGGATGGACCTGGATGGGGAACCAGCGGGGGGGGGGGGGGAGGGAAAGGGTCACAGAGCATCAGGTCAGTGGGGCTTGGGGCTGGGGTGCCCTGTTCTATGTGGGGTGCTCAGAGCTCACGGGGAGCTGGGCCTGGACAGGTTGTTCAGGGCTCTGGCTGCAGGTGTCCCTGCTGACTGCAGGGGGGGGTGGAATGGATGTCCTGGAAAGGTCCCTTCCGAGCAAAGCAGTCCGGCTCCGTGACTCTGAGCCGTGGCCATGCAGCCCCCTCCTTCAAGCCCCTCCAGCTCACATGGTGGTGGTCTTGCCAGCCCCATTGTGGCCCAGGAAGGAGGTGATCTGCCCCTCGTAGAAGTCCAGGCTCAGGCCGTTGACGGCGGCGCGGCCGCTGCTGCGGTAGATCTTCACCAGGTTGCGGATGGAGACTCCGGGTTGGAGCTGAGCAGGAGGCTCCTCCACCAGCACTGCAAACCACCAGAGGGTCACAGACCAGGCAGCGACCCTCAGCAGGAGCAGGATCCCTCGCCATGGCAGGCAGGAGCCTCTGCCAGGGGGCAGGACCCACCCAGTGTGGGGCAAAGCCCAGGTGGAAGGGCTTGAGCCCAGCCCTGTGGCTGCCACCCTTTGGCAGGGGCTCACCTTGGGGTGCAGTGAGTGTGCTGGTGGGGTACGGGGGGTGCCCAGCTGAGGATGGCTCTCCAAACCAGTAGCTCTTCAGGAAGGGGAAATTCCAGGGCTTGGGGATCCCATACTGACCTGCAGCAGGTGAGGATTGAGCAGGGCTTGGGCTTGGAGGGCTGCCAGGGGGCTTGGGTGGGGGTAGGGGGGAAAGGAAGGCACACTCACCTGGGAAGACACCCTCAACGTACCAGGTGGCCAGACCATAGAGGCTGGCATCCAGCAGCAGCAGCCCCATGGCTGTGGCAAAGTTGTAGGGGTCTCCTGGCACGGGGCTGGCAGCCAGGTTGTGCCACTGGATGCCTACTCCCTGCTCCTCATAGAGGGAGAAGTACTCACAGCCAAAGCCAAAGGCCACCGGTGACAGCAGGCTCTGGGGGCAGCAAGAAGAGTAGTGGGGGGGGGGGGGTGTTAAGCCCCAAAGCCCCCCACCTGGCACACCCCAGGGCACCCCAGGGACAGAGGGGAGTGGGCAGCTGTGGCTGCTCACCACGAAGACACGGAGTGGGAAGGTGATGTAGTCCCGCCAGGCGACGCACAGCACGTAGGGCAAGTAGAGGGAGAAGTAGATGATGCCACCACAGGCTGAGGCCAGGTTGGCACGAGGGAAGAAGGTGCTGATGAGGAAGCACTGGCTGATGGTGGCCACCGAGAAGGTGCCGAGGAAGAGGAAGATGACAGCTGGGTCGCTGTAGGGCAGGATGTTCCCCAGCTGTGGATGGAGGCAGGTTGGAGCTCCCTGCGCCAGCTCCCAGCCCTGCTGCTCCCCTTGTCCCCCAGGCTGTGCCCATCCCATGCCCTGCAACCTGCCTTAAGGATGAGGACGAGGAGGCCAGAGCTGAGCAGAAAGGGGATGAAGCTGCTGAGGAACCAGCTAAGCCAGAGGATGCCACTGCTCAGCCCCATGGTCTTCATGGTCTCCTTGAGACGTGTCTCCTTCTCGTGCACCACCCCCTTGATGATCATGGCCACCGAGTAGATCCAGGCCAGGGTCATGAAGAGGGGCAGCGAACGGTTCAGTACCCGCAGGAACCTGGGCGAGATGGCACCAGCCTGGCACCTCCAGCCTGGCACCCCCAGCGGGGCTCCTCCAGCCTGGCACCCCCAGCCTGGCACATCCATCCTGGCACCTCCAGACTGACACCTCCAGCCTGGCACCCCCAGCCTGGCACATCCGGCCTGGCACATCCAGCCTAGCATCCCCAGCCTGGCACATCCAGCCTGGCACCCCCAGCCTGGCACCCTGGTGCCACCTCTGGGCAGGGGACGCCAGGAGGGGCACAGACCACCCCTCACCCACACTCACACATCATCCACGTAGCAGGGGTAGGGCATCTGCTGGATGTAGACCCCCGTGCGGGGGGCAGCCCCGGCCTGCACCTGCACCACCGCCTGCTCCACCAGGTCCTGCAGGTAGACAAACCCCCCCCAGACGTAGCGCAGGTCGCTGAAGGGGTCAGCAGCAGGGCCTGGGTCCCAGAACCTAGGGGCAGAGCAGGGTGCTGGGAAGGGGAACACCCCCAGCAGGGGCACAGGCTGCTTGCCTGGCCCTGGGGGCCGCAGGGGTGGACGTCCCCCGACCTGTCCTTGATCTTGTTGGTCCTGGTGACGTCGTCGATGTCCATGCGGATCTTGTAGCGGACGTGGGGGGGCAGCGTGGGGGCCGTGGCATTGAGGGGGGGCTGGAAGACCACAGCTGCCCAGAACTGCTGCTCCTCCAGCAGCTCCAGGGCCCGGGCCACCAGCTGCTCCTCGGTGGCCACTGCCTCGATCTTGTCCAGGCAGACACACTGCAGGCAGGGCAGGCAGGGCTCAGTGGGGCTCAGGGTGCCAGCCTCACCCCTTCCCCCCCACCCCCCCCGGGCTGGTGGGTGATATCTACCTCCATGAACTGTGACAGTGTGCTCAGGACAGCATCCACATCAGCGTACACCTGGTGCCAGGTGAGCCCTGGGCCTTCCCCTGGCTCTGCCAGGAACTCAGCCAGAGCTGACACCTTCCAGGAGGTACCATTGAGGAACTCATCCAGGAGCTGAGATATGCCAGGGGCCAGCAGCAGGTCCTGTGAGGCATCAGAGTACCTGAGGGTGATGCCTGTCCCACTGCACCCCCATAGGTTCACAGAATGGTTTAGCTTGGAAGGGGCTTTAAAGATCATCCAGGTCCCATCCCCCTGCCATGGGCAGGGACACTTCCCACCAGCTCAGGATGCTTGAGGCCCCATCCAACCCAAACACCTCCAGGGAGGGAGCACCCACAGCCTCCCTGGGCAGCCTGTTCCAGTGCCTCCCCACCCTCACTGCCAAGAATTTCTTCCTAATACTCACTCTAAACCTGCCCTCCTCAAGCCCCATCCCAAGCCCCACATCAGCCCCAGCCCCAGCCCCGACGTGTGGAGGCTGCGGTGGTGACGCACCCGAAGGAGCTGCATCTCCAGGCTGCCGTTGAGGAAGGTGTAGATGCGAGGTCCTAGCTCCTGCCAGGCACCCCCAGCCTCCCCCAGCACGGCCAGCTCCCGGAAGGTCCTATTCACCTGCGTGGGGCAGTGGGTGAGGCAGGGAGGGGCTGACACCCCCTCCAGCCCCCCTCTAGCCCCCACTCACCTCGGCCATGACGCTGTCGGGGCCGGGGCCGGGCGGCGTGTACAGGATCTTGCCGGTAAAGAGAGGCTTCACCCCACGCCAGAAGACCTGCGAGACGGGGCTGGACTCCAGGCTGTGGAGCAGCTCTCGGCAGAAGGGACCTGGGTGGGGGCAGAGCCGAGTCTTCACCATCAGCCCCCTCCCCGCGCCACACTGTGCCCACCAACCCCCCACCCCAGCCCCCTCCAGCCTGCTCACTGCTGCCGCTGCCCGGAGCCTTGGTTCTCCGCTCTGAGCTGTTGCGGTCCAGGAAGGCTTTGATGTCATTGTCCTCGTACCAGTTGAGGGAGGGCACCCTGAGCCCCCCACCCTCGGGGTGCCCGCAGGCGATGCGGGACAGGGCTCTGAAGGTGCCCAAGCTGGTGGTGGTGCCATTGGGTGCCACCAGTGCCCTCAGCTCTTGCCGCAGCTCGGCGAGGCTGCTCATGGAGGAGACCTGGGAAGAGAGGGGTGGGGGGCAGAGGGACACCAAACGACACTGTGGATGGCACGGGGGGAGGGCGGGGGACGCTTGCATGGGGGGCAAGGGATGGGGCTGCTACCTCCTCCATCAGGGATGCTGCGTCCCGCAGGAAGGTGCCCAGGATTCCCACGGTGCCAGCGATGCCGCCTATCTCCGAGCTCAGCTGTTCCTACAAGAGGGGGGCACAGAAAGGGGGTCACACCCCCTTCAGGGAGGCCGGGGGTCTCTGCTCTGGCATATTCCAGAACCCAGTGCCTGGCCAGGCTGGGAGCTCACCACCAGAAGCCGGGGGAGGTCGATCTGGGAGAGGAAGGAGCCCTCCATGGCACGGAGCTGGGTCCCAGGCAGGGCACAGAGCCCTCGCTGCAGGCGCTGGGTGGAGGCAGCGTCGCCGCCCACCAAGAAGCCTCCCAGCTCCGAGGCGTTGCAGACCACAGCCTTCAGCGGGCGGCCAGTGCCCACCAAGGAGAGCTGGTGGGAGAGGGGTGGTCATGCCCTGGCCCCCAGTACTGTGGGCACCGGGGGGAGCGGGCACCATGCTGAGACTCACGATGCGGGGGCTGAGCTGGGCACCCATCAGCTCGTCCACCAGCGCCGGGGGCAGAGATGTGTTGGTCTGGAGGAACTGTGAGAAGGTCTCATCCTTTCTCAGGTAGTCCCTCACTGGCAGGGCTGGAGGGGCAGAGGGGTCGGCCAGAGGGTCTCGCTTCCCCAGCACCCCCTCCCCACCCCCCTTTCCCGGTGCTCACCCCTCCGCTGAGCTCCACTCCCCCAGAGCTGGCGCAGGGTGGGCAGGAGCTGGGCGAAGCCACGCAGGAGCCGCTGCCCCTTGGCATGGAGCTGCATCTGCTGGGCTTCAGCCAGCAAACGGGAGAGGCTGGGGGGGAGAGGGGGCACAAGGTTGGGTGGTCAGAGCCTGGCACAGCCCGGCTTGGTCCCACAGCCCCCTGGCCCTTGCCACTCACATGGAGGCATCGAAGTTGCCCACCGTGCCCGGGGCCTCTCCAGGTGTGGGGTGTCGAAAGCAGGGGTTGTTCATGTTGCAGATGATGCCCTGCAGCCAGGGCAGGGTCCCAGCAGAGGGCAGGGCCTTGTTAGGGAAGTGACCTGAGAGAGAAGGAGAGTCGGGTCCAGGGGGCGCAGTGTGGGACCCCCAGGGCCATGCACACAGCCAGCAAGTTCCTGGCTCGCATCCAGCTCCAACATTTGTCACCGCCAGCGCCACCATCCCCGGGGCCCACCGGGTTTCCACGTGGGGGGGGGGGGCTCCCGCAGGCACGGGGGGGGAAGCTTTGCCAAGCCAGAGGGTGGCTCGGTGGGCATGGGGCAGCTGCCCTGGAGGACACAGGATACTCACACTCGTGCTGCTGGAAGGGGGGGTGAGACTGCCGCACCGAGATCAAGATGAAGAAGAGGAAGAGGGGCCACAAGATCTCGATGGCCAGCTGGACCTGCAGGAGACCCGCAGTTGCAGGGGGTCCCTGTCCCCATCAGTGCCCAGGGCTCTCTCTGCCCCCACATCAACACTCAGAGTCTCCAGGCACCCTCCCACCCGGACAGCCACTCACCCGCTGCCGCCGGCGGTAGGTGAAGTTCTTCCAGAGCAGCAGCCCCAGCTGGGTGCCAACAGCCATGGTGGGGTGTTGGGGGGCATGTACCCTGCACCCCACTGGCCTTCAGCTGTGGGTGAGAGTGTGCTGGGTCACTGCCGAGCTAGGGGGTGATGGTCAGGGCTTCACTCCCCTCTGGCTCGGGGCTTATGGCACAAGAGGCAAAGTGCTGGGCACGAGGCTGAGCTCCGGGGCTGGCAGGATCCAGCCCTGGCATTCCTGCTGCAAAGCTCCTTTCCGGAGCAAAGCCCTCAAATCTCATCCCTTTCCCAAACAAAAGCAGCAAAACAGGGCACAGGCTCTGCCAGCGCAGAGAGGGAGCCGCATCACACCCTGTGCCCAGCACGAAGGGCAGCCGGGCACCGCTGCCACAGGAGTGGCTCCAACCCCCGCAGAGCCCCGGGCGGGGCTGGGACCTGCCCGTGCCGCAGTTTCCCTGTGTGAGGGACGTGGCTTGGCCAGCAGTGAGGTCTGGGGCTTCTGGAGAGACCCTCAGCACCCCAGAAGAGAAACTGCCCTACGAGGCTCCAGGCATGAGCTCAGACACCGTAGATGCCCCCCGAGCTGCGTTAGGACCCCGGCATCTTCCCCTGCCCTCTCCCCGGCCCCATTCCAGCGAGCCCCAGCGCCCAGCCAGCTCCTGGAGCTTGACTTGCCCCGGACAGGAGGCAGCAATCTGCAGCCCCCCAGGACCTGGCAGCAAAGCGTTGGCCTCTGATTTCCAGCCACACAGGATGGCTTCATGCCAAGGCAGAGAGGTGGCACGACCCAACCTGCAGCTTCCTGCCCGGCGAACACCCACGCCCCGGGAATGCTAAGCTCCAGAGCTGCCCTCCTCCCCCCCGCAGTCACTGTGAGCTCAGGACATCCCTGCTGCCTGTCCCACCAGCGCGGAGCAGTGGCTGAGGATGCAAACTCACCCAGCTGCCCTCCTCTCTCCTCCTGAGCCCTCCAAACCTGGCCAGGCTTGGGCAGGAAGGGTGGGCAGGAGGACAGGCAGGGAGAGAAGGCAGGAGAAGAGGCAGGAGAGTGGGCAGGAGAAGAAGCAGAAGGATGGGCAGGAAAAGAGGCAGGAGGGTGGGCAGGAGAAGAGGCAGAAGGGTGGATAGGAGAAGAGGAAGAAGGGTGGGCAGGAGAGGCAGGAGGGTAGGCAGGAGGGTGGGCAGGAGAAGAGGAAGGAGGGTGGGCAGGAGAAGAGGCAGGCGATGGCTGCCCACTGCCGCCCTGCCCGCAGCCAGGGCTAAGCCAGGGCCCAGATAAGCGGGCACCAGGCAGCAGGATTAGGATCCCGTCTGGGAAATCCGGCTAATCAGCCTGTGGGGCCGGACACGAGTGGGGTCCTGGGGGGGATGATTCCTCTGAGGGGGGTACCAGGGTTTGCAGACAGCTGTGCCACCCAGCCTGGCTGCAGTGGAAGCCGGGGGGGAGGGACCCAGCACCCCAGCCCTGGGAGGTGGCTGCCAGTGTGGGGGTGATGCTGGGGGACAGAAGTGGTTGGTGCCGGGACGGGGGGCTGCTGCGGGGCTTCAGGATGGGGGGAACCCTCATCCCAGCCGGGGGCAACGGCTCTTCCCGGGATAAAACAACCTCAAACTCACGGGATCCTCATGGAAAGGGACTCGCGTGGGAATCTGCTCACTCATCCCACGGGCGGCAAACACGCCCCAAAGCTACAACCGGGAGCACGGCGGCCCCCTCCGAGCCGTGCACCCCCCTCCAAGCCGTGCGCCCCACGGTCCCGGTCGCGGTCCCGGTCCCGGTCCCGTCCTGCCGCCCCTTGCTCTGCGCTGAACGGGGGCGGAAGGACCCAGGGGGAGATGATGGAGACAGGTTCGAGGGTACACGAACAGCCCCTGGGGGGTGACGGGGACATGGGAACAGCCCCGGGGGCACATGGGGACAGGCTTGGGGGACACGAGGACATGGGGTCAAGCCGACGGGGCACACGGACATCTGAAAGCGGGGATAGGGGGGCAGCGCGGGGGGACACGGACAGTCCTGAGAGGGGTATTAGAACAATTTGGGGAGGGGGGGTGTGACTGGGACAGTCCCAGGGGTGGTACGGGGACATCTCGGGGTGGGGGGGACACGGGGGCAGCCCCGAGGGGGGAGGGGGTCTGCAGACAGCCCCGGGGCGGGACGGCGCCACCGCGGAGCCGAAGCCCATCCGAGGCCGGCAGCCTCCGGCACAGCCCCTCCCGCTCCCGCCTCACAACAGCAGCCCCCAGCCCGAGACCCCCGGGACCCCCGTTACCTGCTGCAGCCGCGGCCCCTTTAAGAGACGCCGCGCGCTCCGCCGGGCTCGCGCCTGGGCCCCGCCCTCCCTTTGACGTCATGGGAAGCGGCTCTTAAAGGGGCCTGAGCGAATGGGGAGGGGGGTGGTGATTACTGGAGGGGGTAGGGAGGAGCCTGCGTGTGTGAGGTGCCGAAGCCCTCGACACGACCCAACCCGATGGTCCTCTGCCCTTCCCTTACTGCCGAGCTCTGTCTCTACCACACCTGTGTCACACCCACGCCGCACACCCCTGCCCCGCCCACGCCACACCCTGCCCCACCTCACGCCACACACATCCCCCACACCCCATGTCACACTCCGCCCACGGGAGTGGGTCCCCTCGGGAGCCCCACAGGGCAGCATAGCCCAAGCCATGGGTGGGCTGAGGATCCCCCCCAGGGGACCAAGGTAGTGGGCAGGGAGAACAAACCCCCAGCCCTCACCCTATGTCCCCACCACGCAGGGGCCCCAGGGACAGACCCCTCACCATCAGGGTCCCTGGAGCTGTGGCAGCCTCCAGGTGGGGACAGTGGGGAGGGCGTTGGGGTGCTGGGGGGGCAGCAGTGGTTACCAGGGAGGGTTCCACTGGCAGAGGTCGCTGAGTCATGCCATGGCGGCAGCACCGAGCTGGCACCGGGACGCTGCCTTGGCTCAATGCCGGGGCGCAGGCAGGGTCCCCTGGGAGTCCTGCTGAGCTGCTCCGGTTACAGTCTGGCTGGAGAAGTGGTGCTGAGCCAGTCTGGAGAGAGCCTGGCTGAGGCAGTGATGCTGAGCTGGTCTGGAGAGAGCCTGGCTGAGGCAGTGATGCTGAGCTGGTCTGGATAGAACCTGGCTGGGGCAGTGGTGCTGAGCTGCTCTGGTTACATCCTGGCTGGTGGCCTAAGCAGAAGGATCACACAGCTCCCTGAAATGCAGCTTTTCACCCCAAAAGGTAGATCCATGTTTGGGCAGGACCTGTGCAGGCACCACCAGGGCAATTAGCCCAGGGCCACCACAGTCACCCAGCGCTCCTCGGGGGGCACCACTCGGGTTTGGGGTCTGCAGGTCAGGGGGATGCTGAGCAGCAGCCATGCCCAGCCGGGCTCCATGGCATGGCACAGCGTGTCCTCTGCAAAGACTTCTATTGCCCAGGCTCAGGACCCACACACGGTGGCACCACTAACCCCCATGGCAAATTCCCAGCTCCCACTCACCCCTCCAGGACATCCAGCCCCCCAGCCCCCCATGCTCTGGGGTCTGCAGCAGCTCCCACCTGCCCCTGGCACCGAGACACCCTCCCCCACCACCCCCAGGCACTGACACAAGGAACATGCACCAGAAACTGGCTCCAGATTAAGTTAAAAAGGCTTTATATATATATATATAAAACAAAGGTTCAGCTTAAGAGCATCTGGATCAACCCCCCCACACCCGGAGGTGATGAAGCTGATGGGCACAGAGAGGAGCTGGGCACAGGGAGGAGCTGGGCACAGAGAGGAGCTGGGCACAGAGAGGGGCTGTGCCATGCACCAGCATTCCTCGCCCCACTGCCCTGGTGCAGGATGCAGCCACCAGCATCAGCCTTGGCTCCAGCAGGCTGGGAGATGACACTGCTGTGCCAGGGATGCCAGCTGCCAGCCCTCAGCCTCTGAGCCCTTGGTCCCTAGAATTCTGCACACACACACAAAAGGAGGCATTTCCAGTTTGGCTTCTGGAGACCAGAGGAGAGTGCAAGGCTGCTGGCAGTGCCCGCTCCCACTCAGTGCCCAGGACGTGCCCCAGCAGCCCTCTGAGCCTCCCCCACTCCTGGGGAGGGTCTCTCCTGGCTGTGCTCCCGCTGAATCCCTCTGCCTCAAGCCCCTCTCCTCTGCAGCGCTGAGTCAGGTCCTGCCAGCACCGGGACGACAAGCAGCACGGGGGGGGGGGGGGGGGGGCACCCCCTTGGTGAGCGACCCTGGGTGGGCATCACGGTGGGCAGCGGGGGGGAATGCCTCGCCCTGGCTGCGTGAGGGGAGCCAGCACCCGCTGCCGGTGCTGGGGGGGGGGCATCTGCTGCCTTCCCACCGGGGCTGTGCTGCCTGGCCCCGGGACTGCCCACAGGCTGCGGGGAGCGGCCGGTGAGGGAGCCTTGGGTTTCCTTGCTCAGGGAGAAAGAAAGGATTACTTCAAAAGGCAAAATCAAATCAAACCTGGAAAGAATGATAACAAAATAAATCCTAAAAGACTTCAGGGAAAACAAAAAACCAACAAGGAAAGAGAGGGAATGGTGAAACTGGAGGCTGGAAGGCTGCTGGCAGAGGAGGCTGGACCCGAGGCAGCCTGAGGTGGGGGCCGGCTGACGTCCTGCTCAGTAGCTCTCCTCCTCCTCCCGGTAGCAGTGGTACCCGGGGGGGTCCCCGCCCTGCTCGCAGGCAGCGTTGGCCACCTCGCCCTGGTTGCCCTGAGGGCAGTACTTGGGGTCGTAGATCTGGCGGCCCAGGCCGAAGACCTGCCCGCTCTGGTTGGCCCCCAGGTTGGAGCCCATCTGCAGCGACAGGGAGGAGTTGTCGCACTTCTCCGTCCCCGTCTTGGAGTCGTAGATGTGCCTCCGGGTGCCAGGAGCTGTCATGCCCACCTGGAAGGACAGGATGGGTGGAGCAGTGCTCGGCTGTGATCTCTCCCCCCTCCCTCCCCCACTGTCTCTCCCCACCGCGGCTGTGGGGCTCACCTGGCTGGCACACTTGTTGGTGCCCATCTGGAGGCTGATGGTGGAGTGGTCCATGGGTGGCAGGATCTGGTTCTTGGGGTCGTAGAGGTGCCTCCTGGTGCCATAGGCTGTCATGCCAGACTGGCTGGCACATTTGTTTGTGCCCATCTGACAAGGGAGTTGGGTGAGGACCGAGGGATGCCCCATGTGCCCCTTCTCCCCATCCCCACACAGCCCAGGGGGGCACAGCCAGCACCCCCCGACCCAGCCCAGGCACAGCCCCTCCAGCCTTCTGCTCATTGAGTGCCCAGCACAGAGCCAAGTTGGCCTCCCCTCTAAGCTGTGTTTGGAGCTGTGATGGCGCTGAGGAAGGGTCTGACAGAGCTTCCCCCCCTCACCCAGCCCCCCAAGCCCACCTGCAGCCCGATCACACACTGCCCAGCCTTCATCTTGGCCTCATCGAAGTTCCTCTGCTGCTTCTCTGAGTACTTCACACCGATGTCCACTCCGCTCTGCAGCCCTTTTGTCTTGGCCTGCCAGAGAGGGGTGGTGAGGAAGGATGGAGGTCCCACACCCTCCACCCTGGGCAGGAGGAGCTCTGGGATCCCATGGGTGCCACCCCAATCCAGAGGCCCACCCATCAGGTCCCTGGGGGACGATGCCCCCTGCCCAGGCTCTGGCCCCCCGTGCTCACCATGCCCGCCAGTGCCAGCAGGGACACCTGCACCTGCGTCAGGTTCCCGCTTTCAAAGAGGTCGTTGGCTTCAAAGAGGTCCACAGGGTTCATGCCATAGCTGGCCATGGCCTTGATGAAGTTGGAGAGGTTCTCGAGCTGGGGGAGGAGAGGGGGTAAGAGACCCTGGTGGGTGAGAGTAGTGGGGCCAGGGTGGAGCTGGGGCTCTGTGGTCCCCTACCTGGTGCCAGTTCTGTGCCGAGCGGTTGATCTTCCTCACCGAGTTGGGCTGCAGCTTGTTCATCAGCCTGGAGGGAGGGAAGAGGGAGCTGCAGCAGGGCAGAGCTCCTGGGATGGCAGCCCAGATATCCCCCTGTAAGCACCAGGTGACCCCCGACCACCACCAAGGTCCCTGCCGGTCCCCAGGGCTCCCCCTGGGCATGAGCACTTTCAGGGACACTCAGGGCAAGCAGCACCTTGGAGAGAACCTCTGGCTGCTGATAGCTTGGGGGTCCCTCCAGCGTGGGCACCGCGGGGTCTGGCCCATTCTCCCCACCCCAGGGGCTGGCAGGGGTCCCTGGGAGGGCAGGGGGGGACTCACTCGCAGAGGATGACTCCATCCTTCAGCCCCTTCTGGAAGTCAGGTCCTATCTGCTGCCCTGTCACGCTCTCGATCCACGTCCGCAGCTCAGCCTCCTTCTGTGGGTCATACTTCTGGGCCAGCTGGGAGGGGACAGCGAGAGGACAGCTCAGCGATGGCCCTGGTGTGCACCCCAAGCCCCTCGTGGGGGACAGGTCCCACGGTGAGGTCTGGGAACAGCACTCCCATCCCAAGCATCATCTCCAGGAAGCCTTAAGGGGTGCTGGCACCCTGCCCCCAGCATCTGCACCCAGGTGCCCCCAGCCCCAGAGAGCTGGGGGGTGTGTGTGTGAGAGGTGGGCACAGTGAGCAGCCTGGATGACCCCAGGGTATTTGTTCAGACCCAATTTCCTGCCAGGCAGGAACCCCTCTGGGGGTGGCAGGTGGCAAGAGGCTGTGAGTAAAGCCACGGTGTGAGGCTGTCACAGGGGAGGACATCTCTCCTCACCTCCAGCCTCCCACAACTCCTCCAGCAGCTGGTTTTATCCTGTTGATATGTACAGCCTGGGGAGCAAGGGCAGCCCCTGCCCCTTCCTCTGCCCATTCCCCCGTCCGTGCCCCTGTCTATGCCCCTGCCTGGCAATGGGGATGGGAGCACCAGCAGGATGCTGCCATCAGCGGCTGGCAGCTGGCACAGCTGGATCCAGTGCCCTGCACGATGCCCCTCGTGCACTTCCGAATCCTCCCAGCAGGATGAAGAGGAACCACCCGAGGGGGGCTGAGGGGAATGTCCCCCCACAAGAGCCTATTTCTCCCTGTCCCCTGGAGCCCGGGGGTCCCTGCTGGACGATGTCTTCCCCTCCGGCGGGGCCAAAAGCGCCGCCCAGAGCCGCGGATTCCTCGGTCACCGCGGCTATGCCAGGAATGTGGAGCCTCCTCCCAAATGGAGACCAGCTGCCCAGCCCAGCAGCATCACCGGGAGCGTCCCCTCGGCCCTGGCCAGCGAGGGGAGGAAAAGGAACCCGGCTGGGGTGGGAAGGAGGAGGAAGAGCCTGGAAGCCCCAAGTGCTATTGCTGCCCCATTCCAGCCCCTCCTGTGCTCACACAGCTGCTGCAGATAGCCACAAAGCAGCCCCCAACCTCTCGCCCATCCTGTCCCTGGTGCTGGTACACACCAGGGCTGCAAGTCCCCAGGGAAACAGGGAGACCCCGGGACTGGCACAGTCCGTGGTGGGGAGATGCCAGCCATGCCCATGGGCTGTGCAGAGCTGTGGCCCCATGGTGCCAGCCCAAAGGGGAAGGTCGACTGCTGTGGGGTACAGGGACAGTCCAGCCAAGCAGGGTCACACTCATGGCACCACGTGAGCCCCAACCAGGGGATGCCACCATCCTACCAGCTGATTCTAGAGCATGGGCAGACGGTGCCAGCTCCTATTCCCACCCCACAGCCAGCACAGAGGTTTCTCTGGGCATGGAAGAGGCCAAAGGGGGCCAGCCCCAGAACAGATCCCACCACAGCCCAGTCTCCAAAGACTGTCAGGGACCAGGAGAGTGCCACTGGTTTAACTGGTTCCCCGTCGGTGATGTCAGCCTCCAGCAGACACACCGGGGCAGTTCAACTGGCTTCAGTCTTGCTGAATCAAGCCGAAGATCCCCGGAGCTTGCAGCAGCAAGGCCCCGGCGTGTGTCCATCCGCTCGGCGCTGCTGCAGCCCAGCCCAGGTGCAAGCAGGGACCCGTCCCTGTTCCGGGACCAAACACGAATTCCCCGCCAGGATGGGCAGGGAGAGCCTGGGCCAGCCACGGCCGCCGCATCCCCACTGCCACAGCATCCCCACAGCCGTGCATGGCTCAGCCCCACGCCTGTCTGGGCAGCCCCAGGGCTGGGGATGACCACAGCTCAACTCCTGCTCCCCCAGGGCCAGGCACAGCCGCGGCCGCTGCCTGCGCCACCACCCGGGGTGGCAGAGTTCCCCCAGAGCGGGGAACAGACCAAGGGAAGGGGCTGCTGCATCTCCCTGCTCCCCCCGGCCCGGCAGGACCCCTGTGTTTGCAGTGCCCCAGCACCCTCTGCCACAGCAGCAAGGGGCACAGGAAAGTGGCACCTAGGCGGTGGCACCCACAGCCATAAGCTGCACCCATTAGCACCCCAGCTCTGGCCTCAGAGTTCTGGTGGCAGGCAGATGTCACCTGCACGGGCAGGGGGGTGCTGTCAGGCAGAGGGGTGCTGCCTGTACCCCGTGGCACCCAGCTTGTTTCTCGGGGTGTAAACAGCCTGGCTGGAGGCATCAGTTCCCCTTTCCCCTTCCGGCCCTGGGGCAGCAGAAGAGTTGTTTGGGTACACGAGGCCTGGGTGGCTGAGGGTGACCTGGGTGCACCCAGGCTGGCGCATCCCACCAGGGAGCAGACCGTGGAGAAGCTTCGGGGAGCAGCAGCAAGAGGCGTGTGGAGCCGCGGGGGGCTGGGTCTGAGGCCGTTGCCCCCAGCCCCGAGTGTGGACGGGAGCTGTGCCCCAAAGTTTTGGCAGGGCCCGGAGGTGGTAGCAGCCACTGCAAGGGCCTGGGTGCGGGGTAGGGGGCGAGGCAGACGGTACCCGGAACCCCAAGACACCTTTCCGGGACTCCATGGGCAGAGCTAAGGCATCCCGAGACTGCGAGCCCAGCCCCGGCATCCCCCCACCTCCCAGAGCCCCGGGAGCCCCGGGAGCCTCAGCATCCTCCCGGGACCCCCGGTTCCTCATCCTCATGAGACCCCCTGCTATCCGCATCCTCCCGGGATCCCCAGCTCTCAGCTCTCCCGGGACCCTCCAGCTCTCCACTCTCGGTGGCACCGGGTCCCCTCCGGTTCCACACAAGCACCGGGCACACTTTGCGCACCGGGACCTCCGGGCTCTCTAGGACCCCGGAATGCAGCGTGGAATCCTTGTCGCGGCACCGGGATGCTCGGCTCTTCTCTTCAGGTTCCCCGGGAACACCGGGAACCGCAGAGCCCAGCGGCCCCGGTATCCCCGATTCCCCTCGATCCCCGGACTCGCCCCTGCCCGGTAGCACCGGGGCCCCGGCGCTGCTCACCCGGTTCTTGACCTCGGCGGAGAGGCCATAGGACGGACCCTTGTTGAACTGATTGCTGCTCATGGCGGGGAGCGGGAGCGGAACCGGCACCGGAGCGGGACGGGAGCAGGGACCGGGGAGCGGCGGCGCCGGGAGGGGCTGGGGTGTGTGGGGGGAGAGTGTCGGGCCCGGCCCCCCCGAGCTGATTGGACGGAGCCAAAATGCCCAAATAAGGGCAGGAGCGGCCGGATCGCGGCGGGGTCCTGTACCCCGACACCGGGAGCCGGGGAGAGCCCGGGGGGACCGGGAGCCTGCGGGACGCCGGGACCAGGGTTGGAGTTAGGGCTGGAGCCGTCCCGGGCATTCGTGGGCACAGCCCGGGACGAGGCACCCACGGCCACACGCACCCATGGCCACACGTACGCGCACCCCCACCGAGCCCTGCACGACCCCCGTCCAGTCCCCCGTGACTCTCGGGGGCCTGCGGCTCCCACTCGGGTCCGGGTCCGGGTCCGTGCCCCTGTCCCGCCCCGGCTGCTCCCCGCCCACGGGAGGCGGCCCCGCGGTGGGGTCCCGGAGACGAAGCGGGCTCTGCCTCCGCCCCCAGCAGCCCAGTGGGCAGCGGCCAGGGCACGGTCCGGACGGGTGGGGTGCCCTGTGCACTCCCGTCCCTCTCCCGGGGTTTATCTGCCCCTCTACCGGGCGGTCTCGTTGTGAGACTGCGTTACCCCGTGGGTGGGTATCACGGGGGGGGTAGGGGGGGACGCCTGGGTGCAGGGAGACCACAGGATGCCGGGGGGAAGGTCAGGGCAGTGACTCCGGGGGGGGGGACAGCCATCCTGGCACCACCATCAAGCCCACGAGGGGGTGGGCAGAGCCAGGAGCACCCCACGAGTGGGGGCCTAGAGAGCTTTACATTCCACTCACCCCTACACCCGGGACTTCCAGCGGCACCCTGTGGGACAGAGCTCACCCTCCTAGGCCTGATGGACACCCCCAAAGAGGAATTAAAAGCCCCAGAAGCTCGAGGGGATCCTACAGGGGGTCCAATCCATGTGCTGTGGTGGCTCTAAGTCCCCCCAGATCCTTCCATGCAGTCCTGGGGTGCAAGCACCAAAACTCCCCCTGCAAACAGCCCCCTGCGAGCCCCCTTCCCCTTCTCTGCAAGGCCAGAGACAAGCCTGAGCCTTCCGTGACCCCGAGTGGCTGCCAGGGGTCCCCCTTCCCCCCCAGCCTGACGCCCTGGGTGCGCATTTCTTTGGCTTTTCCTGTTTCAGGTTGGCCTCGAAGGCGATGAGGAAATAAGGCAGCGTCACACGCGCGGTCCTGACAGTTGGCCCCGGCCAATGTGGCTGGCGCGGTGAGAGCAGCCCGGCGCTGGCAGCCAGGGGACGCGGAGGGGCAGGGGGGCTCAGCTCGGCCACCCCTCCCTCCCCCTTTTTAAACCATGTTCTCCCGGAAGAAGCGGGAGCTGATGAAAACCCCTTCCATCTCCAAGAAGAGCCGAGCGGGCAGCCCCGTCCCGCAGACCCTGCCGGTGAGTGCCCCGCGTCCCCTCCCGGCGGGGACCGCAGGCAGCGCGGGGTCAGGGCACTGCTGTGGAGCGGCTGGGAAGAGCCATGGGGTGGGGAAAAGGGGGTGGCAAGG
This sequence comes from Dryobates pubescens, assembly GCF_014839835.1. Lineage (NCBI taxonomy): Eukaryota > Metazoa > Chordata > Aves > Piciformes > Picidae > Dryobates > Dryobates pubescens. Next base: position 3,736,766 of record NC_071642.1, read on the forward strand.
GGGTCTGTGAAGAGGAGGAGGAGGAAGAAGAGGAAGGACCCTGCTCGCTGGGCCTGGGAGCGGGGGGGTTTTGCTCTAGATGAAGGGGACGGAGCGGTAGCCTGGGGAGATGTGAGGGCAGGGGAGGAAAGGGTGGGCTGCAGGAAAGGGCAGAGCAGCCCAACAGTGGGGGCCGCAGCCAAGGGGGTTGGGGAGGGCAGAGAGAAACCCCCAGACCTCCCGTGGCATAGGGGCGGGAGTCGGGGGAAACCCGTGCTTGGGCAGCCCCCATGCCATGCCTTAGCCCTGCCACAGGTTTATTTACTCGTGGGCACTCCGCTGGCACTGGAGTGGTGCAAGAGGAAGCACCTCGCCTGAGCAGGGCCCCCCTGCGCTCCCCGGGCACTGCCCGCCCCGCGCCTGCGCCCCAGCCTGCAGGGCATGGGCAAAGACGGGGCTGGCGAGGCAGGGCCGAGGGGAGCCAAGAGCCCACTCGTGGGTCCTTAAGTGAGGGGCACCTACCCCTGCCCCTGTCCCCGCGAGAGGGGCCTATGGGTGGTGGACGGAGGGATGCTCGGTAGGGCGGCTGGCAGGAGGAGCTACAGCCCCTACTCGGCAGGGCGCCGCGGGACGGGCAAAGCCAACTCGCCCAAACGCTCCCTGGACTCGCTGCCCCACGCCCCCGCCGTGTGGCTGACGGTACGGCCGGGTACCCACCCGGGGGTGCCAGCAGGGAGGGACCCCGGGGCTCCAGGGCCGCTGCACTCGAAGGGGATGGAGAGAGGTTTTCAAAGCCTGGGTTGGATTTTGGGGTGGCCCTGCAGCGGTCTGGCTTGGCCCCAGGGTAGCGTGGGGGTGAGCTGTGCCAGGTTTGCCTCTCCCCCATGGCAGCCCCGTGGCTCTTGGCTGGCTCTGCGTCTGCCCTACTGGTGGCAAAGATGGCATCCTGGCATCCTGCCTCACTGAGCTGACAGTGCCCAGCCAGGGATGCTGAGACCCAGCACACTCGTGCCACCCCTGAGGGCCTGAAGGTTGCCAATGGGAGTTGCTGGAGGGGTGAGGGTGGGGAAGCCTCCCTGTGCCACTGGGTGCCTGGCACCATGCAGTGTGCAGCCCAGCAGGGTGCCAGTACCAGCTCCTCCCTTGGGGCAATTGCACCCCTAGGAACTGGGGGTTCCCTCTGTCTGAAAAACATCTGCACAGCCTCCAGAGAGTGGCCTGGGAGGGGTCCCTGTCCCTGTCCCCATCCCTGGCAGGGTGGAGGCTGTGCCCAGCCTAGGGATGGTACAGGCTGAAAAAGAGGAAGGGATGTGTGGGGCCATATCCTGCTGTCGTTTGGCTGTGCCAGGGTCCCCAAGGCCCCTGGGGGACATGGGGTGAGTGTGCCAATGGGATGAGATGGGCGACTATGCCAGCTCCTGACCATGAGACCTGTGCCAGGGATGCTTAATCCACCAGGAGCTCAGGGCTCTGGGGCAGTGCCAGCTGTCAGGGGGTGCCCACAACATGGTAGGACAGTGTGGCTGGCAGACCAAGCCTGGCAAGTGCCCAAACCGTGCCAGCAGCAGCTCTGCTGCTGTTTTCTTGCTGGGCACAGTCTCTGGTTTTGCCTTGCAGGTTCCTGAGACTGTCCCCAGCAGGTCCCAGCCCAAGATGCCCTAAGGGCTGGAGATGCCAGGGAGGGCTACACCTCATCCCCGTGCAACAGCCAGGCAGGATCACCCTCAGGCTTTGCCAGGATGCCTAACTGGGGAAACTGGGGGACGACACAGCTGCAGGGACTGGCACCAGCCCCTCAGACAACAACCCGTCCCTCCGACTGGCACCCGGAGGTCCCAGTCGTGCCCCCACAGCGCCAGCTGTGCCTGCCGTGCCCTCATGCTCACCCCTGCTCCCCAGGACCATTCCCGCAAGGACTGCCTGGAAGCTCCTGGCTCCAGCCTCGGGGAGCTGCCCCCTGCCAGCTCCAAGCTCAGCACCAGCCCCAGCGCCGTGGGCACCCTCAAGCGCCCCACCAGCCTCAGCCGCCATGCCAGCGCCGCCGGCTTCCCCCTCACCGCAGCAGGACCCCGAGCCGTGCCCAAGCCCCCCGCGTCCCACAGCCCCATGGACGGCGGGGAGGGGCCCTTCATCGACACCGAGGACATCTCCCAGCTGCTGACAGATGTTGCCCGCTTTGCCGATGCCCTGGAGAAGCTGCGGGACGTGGTGCTGCGGGATGGTGAGTGCCAGGCTGCCCCCCGCCCCCGGCTCCCTGCCAGCCCCGGTGCCAAACCACCCACCGCGGGGGTGCCGCGGGCTGAGCACGGGGACGACCCCTCTCCGGGGACCGACCAGAGCCATCGGTGTGGGGAGGGTCTCTTTCCCGGTCCAGGAAGGGGTCAGGACCCCCGGGGAAGCTGTGCCAAGCCCTGGCAGGCAGGGGCAGGGGCGGTGGGTGGCTGCTGGGAGCTCGGAGCCAGGATAACGCCGCTTCCTGCCCCCGAGCTATTTTCATCCGCCCGTTTTCCTGTTTACACTTTGATGGTGCCAGCTGCCTGCCGGGGGCCCCCAGAGCCCTGCAGGGCACCGGGGATGGCCCCCGACCCACCAGGCCACCCTCACCGCGGTGGCTGGCAGCGTGGGGTCGATGCCCCAGCGTGGGGCTGGATGGGCTGATGGCAAAAGGGAAGAGCATTGATGTTGTGGTCCCCACAGCGAGGTGGGGCTGTGAGGGGGGTGTCAGATGGTGCCATGGTTTGGATGCTGGCATGGCAAATGTGTTGGTGCATCCCCAGTCCCTGTGGGAAATGGCAGTGCCCAGCCTGGGGCACCGCTGCCAGCTGCAGCCAGATCCATGGCAGAGCTGGTGGGAATGGGGCTGGGGGTCTGTGCTCCTGGGGGTGCCATGGAGTGGCAGCTGGGGGATGATGATGATGGTGATGCCAGGCTCAGGTTTGGGCACAGCAGGGCAGGGAGGGAACAGCTCTGAGGCAAACAGTGAGGTCCTGCTGCTGATGCCATGTGGGGGCCACGGTTAGTGCTGGAACTGGTTTGGGACTGCAGGATGGTGCTGTTCCCAAGCTGGGAGAAGACAGGGAGAGACTGAGGGATGCAGCTGGGATTTCAGAGAGCCCAGCGTGGCTCTGCACCACCCAGCCCTGTGCCCAACCCTGCTCCAGAAGGGGCCTGCAAACGGGAGAGGAAACAGAGGAAACTCCTTCCTGACCCTGACCCTCACCTCCTAACAAGGCTGCCAGTGCCCATCCCGGAGCTCCAGCCCCGAGGATGGAACAGCTCCCAGGGAAGAGCCCCCTGGGACACAGTGAGCCTGGCTGGCTGGGGCACGGTGGCAGGAGTGACCTGGGCATCCCTCCCGGAGGCTGGGAGTGCCCTTCCGGTGGGGAGGGCAGGAAGGAACCGAGGAGGAAATTCCCAACCTGCTGCTTTCAAGGGAAAAAGTTACTGCTGAGGAAAAAATGCCTGAAAGGTTGAGCTGTGCCAGCCCAGGGGCTGCACCAGGCAGAAGACTCAAGCAGCTCTGGTCACAGGGACATGGCTGTGCCGGTCCCGGGAAGCCCCAAAGCCCAGGGGGTGGGCTGCAGGGTCTGGGAGCCTTGTGGGACATGCCTGGGATGTGATGGATGGGAGGAGGCCTTGAGGACAGGGGGAAGGGACAGGGATGCAAGACAGGGGCACAGGGCAGCGTTTCAGCCCCTCCCACACTTCTCTTGCAGACCCCAAGGAGCCCCCCCAGAGGCCAGTGGCCCACGAGTGCCTGGGCGAAACGCTGCGCATCCTGCGCCAGGTCATCAACAAGTACCCCCTGCTCAACACCCTGGAGACCCTGACAGCTGCTGGCACCCTCATCTCCAAAGTCAAGGGTGAGGTGATGGGGCTGGGAGCTCTGTCCTGCTCCCCTCCTGCCCCAGGCTGGGGTCTGGGGATTCCCTGGGAGGCGTGCTGGGAGGGGAGCTCCCCACAGAGAGGTGAAGGCTCAGCTGCTGGCAGCTGGAACTCACTCAACTCAGCTCAGCTCAGCTCAATTCAACTCAGTTTAAGTCATCTCAACTCTTCTCAGTTCAGTTCAGCTCAGTTCAACTCAACTCAGCTCAGCTCAGCTCAGTTCAACTCAACTCAGTTCAATTCAACTCAGTTCAGTTCAGCTCAGCTCAGTTCAACTCAGCTTAATTCAACTTAGCTCAGTTCAGTTCAATTCAACTCAGTTCAACTCATCTCAACTCAGCTGAGCTCAGTTCAGTTCAATTCAAGTCAGTTCAACTCATCTCAACTCAGCTGAGTTCAGTTCAGTTCAATTCAAGTCAGTTCAACTCATCTCAACTCAACTCAGCTGAGTTCAGTTCAGCTCAGCTCAACTCAGTTCATCTCAACTCAACTTAAACCAAACCAAACTCCTCAAGGTCTGAGCTGTGTCAGAGACACCAGAGCCCAGATCCCCAGCCTGGGGGTTTCCAAGCACTGCCAAAAGGGGGATCCTGCTGCTGGCAGCAGCTGGGGTTGAGAGGAGCAGGGTCTGTGGAGCACAGATCCTGGCTGGGGGCACCATCTGCTGCCCTCAGTTACCCCAAGGAGGGAGGAGGGGTGGCTGTGCTAACCGCAGGCAGAGCACAACATTCTGCGTCACTGCTCTGCTTCCTGGACACCAAACAGCAACCAGCAGAGCACAGGAAGCTTCGTGGTGGGTGGCAGGAGGTCTGCTGTGGGGCTGGCCCCACGCAGGGCTGGGCCAGAGTGAGTTCATTCCCACCCCCCACCCCCCATCCCCCTCACCGCAGCAGTGGGGTTCAGCTCACCAGCAGCCCAGAGGAGCTGAGCCCGTGGGGTGCCAGGGGCTGCACAGAAGCTCTGCTCAGCAGTGAAGGTCACAAGTGTCCCTTGGGCTGGGCATCTGCCAAGTCTGTGCCAGTTCTTGCTGGTGCTGCTGCTGGCAGTTCCTCTTTTGGAGGCCTCCTGGAGAAGCCATCCTGCCCTGGAGCAGGGGCTGCAGTGCCACGGGGCAGGGGAATGGTCCACAGTTGGCAGCCCCTTCCCAGCAGCTCTGGGGAACTGGAGGAGAGAGAAACGTGAGCCAAGTGGTGCTGGCAGGGAAGTCAGCCCCGGGAGGAACACAGGGACAGAGACCCTGTGCTGTGCTAGGGCAAATCCCTCATCCACAGGGATCATCCTCTCCCCCTCCCCCTCCATCCAGCTCACCCCAGCCCCACAGCAGGGCTGAGGGCACCAAGAGCCAGCAGGGCTGAGGGCACCAGGAGCCAGCAGGGCTGAGGGCATCAGGAGCCAGCAGGGCTGAGGGCACCAGGAGCCAGCAGGTCCTTCTGCTGCCTGAGGCAGGGGCAGGAGGTGGCAGTGACAGTGTCTCTGCTTCCCCCTCCCCAGGTTTCCATTACGAAGCCAACAATGAGGCTGACAAGAGGGAGTTCGAGAAGGCTGTGGAGACCATCGCTGTGTCCTTCAGCAGCACGTAAGGGCCTTCTGGCCAGGCTTGCCCCACACGAGGTCCCCTGATGGACCCCCATTGCCCCCCACCAGGCAGGATGCACCCTCTCCCCTCGCCCATGCATGGCCACACATGAGAGGTGGCTTGGGGGTGATTTGGGTCCCCATGGGGATGGCAGAGTCACTCCTGCCACTCCCACCAGCAGTTTCTCCTCAAACCCTGCTGGAGCCCACAGGCTCCATCACCCAGCCCCTCTTCAGTGCTGGGCCAAGCTCTGCTCCTGCACCCAGAGTGCCAGCTGTGGAGCTGAGCCGATGCCCACCGAGCCCAGCGGTGCAGCTCTGCCTGGCCTGGCCCTCACCCGGACCCTGGATCAGGTGCTGCTGGGTGACAGCTCGGCATGGTGACATCCCCTTGCTGAGCCCAGCTCTGCTCCTCTTCTCACAGGGTGTCTGAGTTCCTCATGGGGGAGGTGGACAGCAGCACCATCCTCTCCATCCCACTCAGCGACCAGAACCAGGTGAGTGATGCCCACTGCCGTCCTGGGGGGAGCTCAGGATGTGCCAGGGGGCTCAGACCTGGCTGGGGAAGGAGCTGAGCTCCCAGCCCCAGCTGTGGGATTCTCAGCTCACCTCCAAGCCCAGTGGAGCTGTGTCTGGGCTTTGCCTGCTTGCTCCCATCCCACCCTCATCCCAGTGAGGTTGGTGAGGCACTGCAGTGTGGTGCCCTGAGAAGCTGTGCAATGCCTCCTCCCTGGAAGTGTTCAAGGCCAGGCTGGGTGAGGCTTTGAGCAAGCTGGGCTGGTGGAAGGTGTCCCTGTCCATGGTAGGGGGTTGGAATTAGGTGATATTGAAGGTTCCTTCCAGCCCAGACCATGAAAGCCCACCTGGCAGCTCCAACCAAAGGGCTCAGGGAGGGGTTGGAGCAGCAGAGGTGGACAAGAGGGCTCTGGGTGCTCTCGCAGCTCTGCCCTGGTCTCCTGTGTGCACAGAGCCAGGCATTTCCCCAGAGACATTCCCAATAGCTCCTGGCCTTCCTGCAGAGCCACAGGCTGGGCACAGCACACCTCCAGCTCCAGCAGCTCCAGGTTTCCACCTGTCCTCCTCCTGCTCTGATCTGTTTCTTTCCTTTCCCAACTCCCAAAGACCATGGAGAGCCTCTACGGGGGGATCCCAGGGCCCGGAGGAGTTGGCATGCCTTCAGGCATGGGGAGCTATGACACAGGTAAGTGGGAGCAGGGCTCTGGGAGCAGGGTTTGTGGTGGTGGGTTCCCACCTGAGCACGCCTGACCATCAGGAACATCCCTGCCAGGGTCCTGCTGCTGGCACCAGGGGCAGGCAGGGCACGATGCCAGGGCAGGTACAGAGAGCTCTGCACTGCCAGCTCATGGAGCTTGAGATGTCCTGGGGTTTTCCTGGCTGCCCCTGGGAACCCAAAGGTGTTTGGGGGCAGTGGGTCACAGGGTGCCAGCAGCACCCTCCAGGGTCTCTCTTTCTCCTCCCCCTTCCTCCTGGTCCCATCCCAGGCCGCCCTCCTGCCGAGGAAGTGGACGTGATGCTGCAGCGCTGCGAGGGAGGGGTGGATGCTGCCCTCCAGTACACCAAAAACATCTCCAAGTACATGAAGGACCTCATTGGGTACCTGGAGAAAAGGACCACACTGGGTGAGATGCTGGGGGCAGCGGGGTGGGACCTCTCCAGAGCAGGGCTGAGCCCTCCCCCCCCAACCATGGCAGTTGAGGTCCTCACATGTGTGAGGCTGAGGGGGAAAGGGGCTGCAAGGGCAGTGGGGAGCTTCACTCCTGAAGCTCCTGATTTCTTTTCCCAAAGGGTAACCCAAGCAGCAGGCAAATCCCAGGGTCCTGGAGGGCTTTTCAGTTCCAACCTTTTGAGTGTTTGGTTGTTTGTTTCCCCCCCTCCAGAGATGGAGTTTGCCAAAGGGCTTCAGAAGATGGCAAACAGCTGCAAGCAAACCATCAGTCAGGAGGTAGGTCCTAAAGCCACCCAGGTTGTAGATCCTTGTGTCCCTAAAGCCACCCAGGATGAAGGTTCCCTGTGTCCCTAAAGCCACCAGGATGTAGTCCCCTGTGTCCCTAGAGCCACCCAGGCTATCAGGCTGCCTAGGGAACAGGCAGCTCTGGAGATCTCCTTCTGCACCTCCTGTTTCAGAGCCCAGGATGTGGCTTTTAGCAGTGGGAGGTGGCCAAGCTGAGCCTTGGGCTCTTCTTTCTGAACTCCTGGAGCCCACATTCTGGGGCTGGGTCTCAGGGTGCTGTGTCTTCTCCTCCCCCAGACCAATATGCCCTTCCTGTCCATCTACCTGTTGGCCCTGGAGCAGGACATGGAGCATGGCACCTCGGTGCTGCAGGCTGCCAACACCCTTCAGAACCAAACCTTCCTCCAGGTGAGAGGACCCAAGGCCAGCTCCAAGAGTCTTCTCTAGCAGCTGGGCAGTTTGTGTCTGGGGGGCTGGTGGTCTTCTTAGTTACAGGATCCCAGGATGTTAGGAGTTGGAAGGGACCTCCAAAGATCACCAAGTCCAAGCCCCTTGCCAGAGCAGGGGCAGAGAATCCAGCACAGGTCACACAGGAACACATCCAGATGGGGCTGGAAAGGCTCCAGACAAAGGAGACTCCACAGCCTCTCTGGGCAGCCTGTAGTAGACTTCTGTGGCTCTTCCAGAAACTGGAATCCAGCTGCTGCTGGGCTCAGACATTGCTTGGACCTGGCATTCCCTGGCTCAGCAGCTCAGTGATCAGTGCTGGGTTCTTTGAGGGCTTAGCTGCAGGGTCTAGGAGAGACCTGCCCAGCCTGGAGGCAAAGCAAAGTCTTGGCAAGGCAAGCAGCACCTCCTGATCCATCTCCACCTCATCCAAGGCTGCTCTGCCTTCCCACATCCCCAACCCAAGCCAAACCCCTCTCCCAAGGAACAGAACAGAACAGAATTAACCAGGTTGGAAAAGACCTTTGAGATCACCAAGTCCAACCTCTCCCCCAGCACCACCTGATCACCTGAACCATGGCACCAAGGGCCTCATCCAGGCTCTTCCTAAACCCCTCCAGGGATGGGGACTCCACCACCTCCCTGGGCAGCCCATCCCAATGGCCAACAACTCTTCTTGGGAAGAATTTCTTCCTAACATCCAGCCTGAGCCACTCTCCAGGGAGGGACCCCAGGCCCCATCCTTGCAGAGGTGGCTTTGGCTCAGCTCGGTCTGGAGCGAACCACAGCTGGCGCTCGCCAGGCTGGAGATCTTGGCCCATGGCACCAACCCCCTCCCAGTAACTGAGCTCAGATGTGCTGGGGAGTGATAACAACTGCCACGGGGAGCTCCTCCTTGCAAAGCCTTTGCAGAGGGAAGGGCTCAGCCCCTCAGGGCTGTGTCTCCCTCCTGCTCCAGCCCCTGGCGCTCAGACGCCTGGAACACGAGAAGCGGCGCAAGGAGATCAAGGAGCAGTGGCACCGGGCACAGAGGAAGCTGGTGAGCACCAACCAGGCACCAGGGGCTGGCTTTGTGCTCCCCAGGCCCAGGCTGGGGCACCCCTGTGGCATGCACCCCGCTGAGGATGCTGGCCCTTGGCTCCTCTCCAGGAGCTTTGTCCCGGGCTGCCTCTGCGGTACTGAGGGCTGCTGGAGAAACTGGGGAGGGGGAGGGGGCCGGGGGGGTGCCAGCCCCCTCCTTGCAGAGCTCAGCCCTCCCCCTGGGGGGCTGTTTCCCGCTGGCAGCAAGAGGCTGAGGTGAACCTGCGCAAGGCCAAGCAGATCTACATGCAGCGCAGCGAGGAGCACGACAAGGCCAAGTACATGGCAGTGAAAGCAGAGGAGGAGCAGCAGAACACCACCAGCAGCATCACCACCAAAACCCTGGACAAGAAGAGGAGGCTGGAAGAGGAAGCCAAGAACAAGGTGGGAGCACAGAATGGTAAGGAGCAGGGTTGGGAAAGGCCTCTGAGGTCATCCAGTCCCAACCAGCAACCCAACCCCACCGTGGGCACCAAAGCGTGGCCCCAGGTGCCACGGCCACAGGGTGCTGGAACACCTCCAAGGATGGGGACTCCAGCACCTCCCTGGGCAGCCTGTGCCAATCCCTGACCACTCTGGCAGCAAAGGAATTGTTCCTCCTCTCCAACCTAAGCCTCCCCTGGCACAATTTCAGGCCATTTCCCTGTCCTGTCAGCTGACCCTAGGGAGAAGAGCCCAACCTGGCTCCAGCCTCCTTTCAGGGAGCTGTAGAGCAATGAGGTCTCCCTCAGCCTCCTCTTCTTCACACTAACCACCCCCAGCTCCCTCAGCTGCTCCTCCCCAGCCCTGTTCTCCAGACTCTTCAGCTCTGGACTCAGGCTGAGCATCAGCTTGGCGAGAAGCTTCTCACTCCTTGCTTGGGAGCAGCCCTGAGCTGAGTGAACTGAAGGGAGGTTGGACCAAACAACCTCTCAAGGTCCCTTCCAACCCAAACCATTCTAGGATTGAATCTGTGACTAAGCTCCTCCTGGATCCATGGATATGGCACAGGAATGCCTGGAGGGACAGGGCCCAAGTGCAATGAGCTCCTCCTGTTCTCCCAACCCTTGAACTGTTTCCATCTCTTGCTCTCCCACCTGCCAGGCAGAAGAGGCCATGGCCACATACAGAACCTGTGTGGCAGATGCAAACACCCAGAAGCAGGAGCTGGAGGACACTAAGGTGAACTCCTTGAGGCAGATCCACGAAGTGATCAAACAGAGCGACCAGGTCATCAAGACGGTGAGTAGGGCTTGCCTGGGACAGCCCCGGGGCAGGGGGTGGCCATACCCTACTCAGGAGGGTTCAGAGCTGCAGACCTGGCCCAGCTGCCCCTATTCTAGGTGAGGTGCAGGTAGCTGCAGAGCTCTCCTCACCCACCATATGCTCTGAGAAGCCAAAGGAGGCTCAAGGCTGCAGACCAAGCCCTGTTCTCCAGGCTCTGTTCATCCTGGACAAGGAGACCTCAGAACAGCCTTCCAGTATCTGAAGGAGCTCCAGGAGAGCTGGGGAGGGACTTTGGACAAGGGCTGGGAGTGCCAGGCTGAGGGACAATGGCTTTGAGCTGGGAGAGGAGAGACTGAGACTGGAGATGAGGAAGAAATTGTTGAGAGTGAGGGTGGGGAGAGCCTGGCACAGGCTGCCCAGGGAGGCTGTGGCTGCCTCATCCCTGGAAGGGTTTAAGACCAGGCTGGATGTGGCTGTGAGCAGCCTGGGCTGGTGGGAGGTGTCCCTGCCCGTGGCAGGGAGGTTGGAACTGAATGACCTCTAAGCTCCCTTCCAACCCAACCCATTCCACCCTGTGCTCCCTCAACCTGGAGCTCCTCCTCTGTCTCTCTCTCCCCCTCAGCTCACAGCTGCTTCCCTCTGCATTCTGGGGTGTTTGGGTTTTTTATCTTGTGCCTTTTTGTTTTAGGCCACCATCTCTTTCTACCAGATCATGCACATGCAGACAGCTCCTCTGCCTGTCAACTTCCAGACGCTGTGTGAGAGCAGCAAGCTGTACGACCCCGGGCAGCAGTACGCCTCCCACGTGCGGCAGCTGCAGCGCGGCGACGAACCGGACACCCAGTACGACTTCGAGCCCTACGTCTCCCACAACGCCTGGTAGGGACTGCCAGTGCCCTCCCTCCCTCCCTGCCTTCCCATGGAATGGGGTAGGGTAGGGTAGGATAGGGTAGGATAGGATAGGACAGAATAGAACAAGAATAGGATAGAGCAGAACAAGAATAGGATAGAGCAGAGCAGAGTAGAATAGAATAGAGTAGAATAGAATAGAGTAGAAAAGAAAAGAAAAAGACTAGAATGAGAATAGAACAGAACAGAACAGAATAGAATAGAATAGAATAGAATAGAATGAACCAGGTTGGAAAAGACCTTTGAGATCATCAAGTCCAACCTATCACCCACCAGCATCTAATCAACTCAACCATGGCACCAAGCGCCTCATCCAGGCTCTCCCTAAACCCCTCCAGTTATGGGGACTCCACCACCTCCCTGGGCAGCACATTCCCATGGCCAATCTCTCTTGCTGGGAAGAACGTCTTCCTAACATCCAGCCTGAACCTCCCCTGGCACAGCTGGAAACTGTGTCCTCTTGTTCTGGTGCTGGCTGCCTGGGAGAAGAGGCCAACCCCCTCCTGGCTACAACCTCCCTTCAGGGAGTTGCAGAGAGCAAGAAGGTCTCCCCTGATCCTCCTCCTCTCCAGGCTAAGCAACCCCAGCTCCCTCAGCCTCTCCTCACAGGGCTGTGCTCCAGACCTCTTCCCAGCCTCATTGCCCTTCTCTGGACATGCTCAAGGTCTCCTCAGAGCCTTCTCCAGACTGAGCAGCCCCAGCTCTCTCAGCCTGTGCTCACAGATGCTCAGCCATTCCCTCCCCTCCTCCTTGCTGCACCCCAGGTCTCCCTTCACCCGGGCACGGAAGGGCAGCTTCGGCTCCAACGACTTCCCCGCGGCCGCCGGCTCCGACGGGGTTGGGCTGCCCAAGGATGGGAGCAGCTTGGAAGGAGCCAAGGAGCAGCAGAGTGGGGCTGAGAGGAGAGGTGAGTTCAGAGCAGCTGTGCCTGTGCTGTGCAGGCTGTGTCCTCCTCTCCCTGGTCAGGACCTCCATGGGTGCTGAGCACGGCAGGAGGCCAGGCTGGGAGTTTCCTGGAGGACACAAAACCCTCTGGAGGAGGTTTTGTGCTACCTGGTGCTACCTAACAGATCATTCTCCTTCTTCCCATCCCTGCTTTCCCTTGCTGGCTGGGGCATCATGGCCCCAGCAGAGCCCTCACCAGCCTGGCCAAGCAGCTTCCTTCAGTAACCCCTGGGTCTCCCAGCTCCAGGCTCTTCTCCCATGGCTCTCTCCTGAACCCAGGAACCGATCTCAATGTGTTTGCTCCTGCAGGTGTGAGGGGACACCAGGTCCATAAATCATGGCCCACCTCTGTGGCTGAAGGTGACAGCAGCCTGGACTCAAGCACAGGTAGATACCAACCACAGCCCAAGGCAGGCAATGTTTCCCCTTCTGACACAGTCGACCTAAAACCTGAGCCCAGCCTAAGGCCAGCATCAGAGTTAGGTGGGGCCTGGCCCTTTGTTAGCTGCCTCACAGTAACTCTGGCAGGGGTGGACTGGATGAGCTTCAAAGGTCCCTTCCAACACACACCAGCTGCTCTGATGTCCATCTCCAGCAGGCTGGGATGAAGTGGGATGGATGGGATGAGATGGATGGAATAGTATGGATGGGGTGGGATGGATGGGGTGGGGTGGGATGGATGGGATGGGATGGGATAGTATGGATGGGATGGGATGGGATGGATGTGATAGGATGGATGGGATGCAATGGGATGGATGGGATGGGATCTTTCCACTGCACTGCCTGCAGCCTGCTCCACTGTCCAGGCACAGCCAGCCCTTGGCTCCCTCCCAGTCTCTCCTGCTCTCCAGGGGTGCCCCAGCTGCACGAGGCAGATGGCTGCTTGCTGTGGGGGTTGGCCACCAGCAGCAGAGGGCACTCAGAGGAGCAGCAGCTTTGGCAGCAGCAGCAGCACTGCCCTGGGGCTTCTCTTTTGCCAGGTGAATTCAGCCACAAACTCCAGCGGCTGTCTTCTAACGGCACCGTGTCCTCCAGTGAGGAGCTGGAGGAGAAGGATGAGACCAGCACCCACTTCGAGCAGAGTATGTGGCAGTGTGTGTGGGGGAAGAATCAGGGCACCACTGAATCATTTTGGTTGGGAAAGAACCTTGCAGATCATCAGGTCCAACCCTTAACCCAGCACTGCCGAGGCACCACCAAACCACAGCCCTCAGCACCACGTCTCCAGGGCTTTGAAAGCCCTCCAGGGAGGGAGAGAGCATCACCACCCTGGGCAGCCTGGGCCAGGCTGTGAGAACCCTTTGGGGGAAGAAATTGTGCAACCTAAACCTCCCCTGGGGCAATGTGAGGCCATTTCTACTGGCCCTGGGAGAAGAGACCAACCCCACCTGGCTCCAGCCTCCCTTCAGTGAGCTTTGGGGAGTGGGGAGGTGACAACCCTGCCCCTGCTGCCCACCCACCCCTCATGGCAAAGCTAACTGCAGGGTGGCCGTTCCCCAACTGGGCAGTTTAAGGAGGTAAACCAAAACAATTGCTGGGAGGAGGATCCCTGCTGGTGAGGCACCACCAGCAGTGCCTCTACCCTGGGATGAGCTCTGCCCAGAGCCATGGGGACAGATGTGCCAGGGCTGCCCACCCCAGAGGACAAGCTGCTCGTGAGGCTGCTGAAGAGCTGCCTTGTGACCAGGACCTTTCTGCTCAGGCTCTGCTTAACCTTCACCTTACCTCTGGACAGGGCTTGGAGCAACCTCCTCTAGTTGCAGACGTCCCTGCTGGCTGCAGGGAGGTTGGACTAGAGGAGCTTTAAAGGTCTCCCTTCAAGCCAAGCCAGTCTGGGATGCCATGATAGAATGGGATGGAATGGGATGGGATGGAATAGAATGGGATGGAATAGAATGGGATGGAATAGAATGGGATGGGATGGAATAGAATGGGATGGGATGGAATAGAATGGGATGGGATGGGATGGAATAGAATGGGATGGGATGGGATGGGATGGGATGGAACGGAATGGGATGGAATAGAATGGGATGGGATGGGATGGAATAGAATGGGATGGGATGGAATGGAATGGGATGGAATGGAATGGGATGGAATAGAATGGAATGGGATGGAATAGAATGGGATGGAATAGAATGGGATGGGATGGGATGGAATGGGATGGGATGGAATGGGATGGGATGGAATGGAATGGGATGGAATAGAATGGAATAGAATGGGATGGGATGGAATAGAATGGAATAGAATGGGATGGGATGGAATAGAATGGGATGGGATGGAATGGGATGGGATGGAATGGGATGGGATGGAATGGGATGGGATGGAATGGAATGGGATGGAATAGAATGGGATGGGATGGAATAGAATGGGATGGGATGGAATGGAATGGGATGGAATAGAATTAACCAGGTTGGAAAAGACTTTTGAGATCAAGTCCAGCCTCTCACCCAACACCATTTAATCAACTCAACCATGGCACCAAGGGCCTCATCCAGGCTCTCCCTAAACCCCTCCAGGGGTGGTGACTCCACCACCTCCCTGGGCAGCACATTCCCATGGCCAATAACTCTTTCTATGAAGAACTTCTTCCTCGCCTCCAGCCTAGACCTCCCCTGGCACAGCTTGAGACTGTGTCCTCTTGTTCTGGCGCTGGGTGCCTGGGAGAAGAGCCCAACCCCCGCCCTGGCTACAGCCTCCCCTCAGGCAGGTGCCCTCCCTTGTGTTCTGCTTGCAGGCATCAATGGGATGAGCTCGGAGCTGGCCGCTCCGACAGGGCCCTTCCGAAACGTTGGGCTGTCCAGGGCCGCCCAGACCCACAGGCTGCGCAAGCTCCGGGCCCCCTCCAAGTGCCGGGAGTGCAACAGCTACGTCTACTTCCAGGGAGCAGAGTGTGAGGAGGTAAAGCTGGGCGAGGTGGGAAGAGCAGGAGGGGTGGAGGACACGTCCCCTGAGCGGGGTGAGCCCAGCACTGCCTGCAGGTCCTCCTCTGGTGGCTGTCCCCAGAGGAGAGCTCAGCTTGCCCCAGCGGAGGGCTGTGAGGACGGTCAGGGGGCTGCAGCACTGCCTGGTGAGGAGAGGCTGAGGGGCCTGGGGCTGTTCAGTCTGGAGAAGAGAAGACTGAGAGGGGGTTTAATAAGTGTTTAGCAATACCTGAGGGCTGGGGCTCAGGAGGAAGGGGACAGGCTCTGCTCACGTGCTCCCTGGGTTAGGACAAGGAGCAATGGATGGAAGCTGCAGCACAGCAGGTTCCACCTCAACACCAGGAGGAACTTCTGCACTGTAAGGATCACAGAGCACTGGAACAGGCTGCCCAGAGAGGCTGTGGAGTCTCCTTCTCTGGAGCCTTTCAAGGCCCTGTCTGGATGTGTTCCTCTGTGACCTGAGCTGGATTGCATGGTCCCTGCTCTGGCAGGGGGGCTTGGACTGGAGGATCTCTTTGGGTCCCTCCCAACCCCTGACACCCTGTGATCCTGTGAAGGGTTAGGAGTTGGAAGGGACCTTGAAAGATCATCGAATCCACCAGGCTGGAAAAGGCCTCAGAGATCATCAAGTGATCTCTTTGGGTCCCTTCCAACCCCTGGCATCCTGTGAGCTGTGATCCTGTGAGCTGCAGCTCTTCAATCAGTGTCACAGCTCTGCAGCAGCAGATCACAGCATCAAACATTCAGCTTGGAACAGACCCTCAGGAGCACCAAGTCCAACCCAGAGCCCTACTCTGCAAGGGTCAGCCCTAAACTACAGCCCCAAGCACCACATCCAAACCACCTTCAATTACTTCCAGGGTTGGTGACTCCACCACCTCCTTGGGCAGCACATTCCAACCCCTGCAGCAGCAGGTCCTGGTGCAGCTCTTCACTCAGGGGTCACAGCTCTGCTGCAGCAGCAGGCCCTGGTGCAGCTCTTCACCCAGGGGTCACAGCTGTGCTGCAGCAGCAGGTCCTGGTGCAGCTCTTCACTCAGGGGTCACAGCTCTGCTGCAGCAGCAGGCCCTGGTGCAGCTCTTCACTCAGGGGTCACAGCTCTGCTGCAGCAGCAGGTCCTGGTGCAGCTCTTCACTCAGGGGTCACAGCTCTGCTGCAGCAGCAGGTCCTGGTGCAGCTCTTCACCCAGGGGTCACAGCTCTGCTGCAGCAGCAGGCCCTGGTGCAGCTCTTCACTCAGGGGTCACAGCTCTGCTGCAGCAGCAGGCCCTGGTGCAGCTCTTCACTCAGGGGTCACAGCTGTGCTGCAGCAGCAGGTCCTGGTGCAGCTCTTCACTCAGGGGTCACAGCTCTGCTGCAGCAGCAGGCCCTGGTGCAGCTCTTCACTCAGGGGTCACAGCTCTGCTGCAGCAGCAGGCCCTGGTGCAGCTCTTCACTCAGGGGTCACAGCTGTGCTGCAGCAGCAGGTCCTGGTGCAGCTCTTCACCCAGGGGTCACAGCTCTGCTGCAGCAGCAGGCCCTGGTGCAGCTCTTCACTCAGGGGTCACAGCTCTGCTGCAGCAGCAGGCCCTGGTGCAGCTCTTCACTCAGGGGTCACAGCTGTGCTGCAGCAGCAGGTCCTGGTGCAGCTCTTCACTCAGGGGTCACAGCTCTGCTGCAGCAGCAGGCCCTGGTGCAGCTCTTCACTCAGGGGTCACAGCTCTGCTGCAGCAGCAGGCCCTGGTGCAGCTCTTCACTCAGGGATCACAGCTCTGCTGCAGCAGCAGGCCCTGGTGCAGCTCTTCACTCAGGGGTCACAGCTCTGCTGCAGCAGCAGGCCCTGGTGCAGCTCTTCACTCAGCTGCTGGGTAGAAGCCCACCCAGGTAGAAGCCCACACGTGGCCAAACCGTGGGTGCAACCCCAGCCAGGTCTAAGTTGTCTCTGGAAGCAGAGCTGCCAGCAGGAGCTGGAGCAGGACCACTTCAGCTCGGCTGTCGCCTGTGCTAGGAGGACAGTGCTGCTTTGGGGAGGCCTCTGTGAACTTCCCATTGCTCCTGCACTTGCCATTGCTCCTGCAGCATCTCCAGGACAGGCTTTTTCCTCTCTGCCATCCAGTGCCACAGGCTTCTCCTCCCCCAAGTGCTGCTCGGTGCCTCTCGGCGGCTGCCCTTCTGCCCAGCCCCAGGCTGCTGCGTCCCAGCTCCACCCTCGTGTTTTCCAGTGCTACTTGGCCTGCCACAAGAAGTGTCTGGAGACCTTGGCCATCCAGTGTGGGCACAAGAAGCTGCAAGGGAAGCTGCAGCTCTTTGGGCAAGACTTCACAGCAGCCTCCCGGGGCAGCTCGGACGGCATTCCCTTCATCATCAGGAAGTGCGTCTCCGAGATCGAGAAGCGAGCCATGAAGACCAAGGTGACCAATTCCCCCTTCCCTCTTCCCTCTTCTTCAGCTGGACCTGCCTCAGACACCTTCTCCTGAAGTGACCTTCTGCCTGGGCAGGCAAACCAGCAGCTTGCTCTTCAGCTTGCCGGAGGCAGAAAGTCCCAGGTGGCAAATCTGGCCCTGACTCATCCAGCTCTGACCCTGGAAACTCCCTTCCCCTGCCTCCCTCTTTCCCAGGCAGCAGGAACGGTGGAGATGTCTGAGCTGGAAGGGGATGGCCCAGAATGGCTTCTGAGCTAGGGAGTTCCAGCCCCAGAAGGGGAGGCTGGGAGCCAGAGGCTCGTGCAGAGACATCTCTGCTGGCTTCAGCTCTGCTTCTCCCCCTGGCACAGGGCATCTACAGAGTCAACGGCGTCAAGACTCGTGTGGAGAAGCTCTGCCAGGCCTTTGAGAACGGCAAGGAGCTGGTGGAGCTGTCCCAGGCCTCCCCCCATGACATCAGCAACGTCCTGAAGCTCTACCTGAGACAGGTAAAGGAGCTGGAGATGCCTCCTGGGAAGGGAGAGGAAAGGTGGCCAAAGGAACTGAGTCCCTGAGCTGACCCTGGCAAGGAGGAGTCCTGCCCAAGCTGGGTGCAGACAGCTTTGAGGACCCTGGGAGTGGGGGTGCTGAGACACCCCCCCTCACCCCTCCCCAGGCTGGGAGCAGGGCAGGCATGGAGATGAGCCCATGAGCATGAGCTGTCTGTGGGTTTCCTGCTCCCCCCCAGCCCTTGCACAGCTCATCCACAGCTGCTTTGTGTGGCTCTTCCTCCTCCTCCACCACCCAGCAGCGGCTTGGTGCCCACAGAACAACAACAGAAGCCCTGAGCCCTCCTCAGTGGGGAACTGGGACCTCGAGAGGGGAAGTGACACAAAGAAGTGACCCAGCAAAGGTTGCCCTGGGCAGCAGAGCTGGGGCTGGGATCACATCCCCTGAACAGGGCTCTGCCCCTCGAGCCACCCTCTGGTGGGCTCAGGTGGGTGCTGTGCCCCTCAGCTCACCCTCTGGTGGGCTCAGGTGGGTGCTGTGCCCCTCAGCTCACCCTCTGGTGGGCTCAGGTGGGTGCTGTGCCCCTCAGCTCACCCTCCGGTGGGCTCAGGTGGGTGCTGTGCCCCTCAGCTCACCAGGATTCACCACCTCTTACTTCCAAGCTGCTTTACACCAACACCAAAGCAAGCTCCCACCCAATCTCAGCTCCACCTTCGCTGCAGGCTGTGCCAGCTGCATCCTGCCCTCCCCACCCCAGAGGGGTCCATCCCTGCCCTCCTTCAGTCCTGGCCTCTCTACCAACCACCTCCCACCTGCTGGGGAAGCTGCTGCTGTGCCCAGCCCATGCCAGGGGCTTTCTAGGGGGAGGTGGGAAAAGAGACCTGACCCCACAGGCAGCACCCAGGGGGTGATCTGAGGCAGCTTTTGCCTTGAGCTCTCCCAGCACAAAGTGGCCAGGACAAAGAGGTTGGATCTCCACCCTTCAGAAGAGGGAAATGGCCTGAAACTGTGCCAGGGGAGGCTTAGGTTGGAGCTGAGGAACAATTTCTGTGCTGCCAGAGTGGTCAGGGCTTGGCACAGGCTGCCCAGGGAGGTGGTGGAGTCCCCATGCCTGGAGGTGTTCCAGACCCCTGTGGCCATGGCCCTTGGGGCCCTGGTTTGGTGCCCACGGTGGGGCTGGGCTGAAGGTTGGACTCAGTGATCTTGGGAGCAACTTTTCCAACCCAAACGACTCTCTGCTCCTAAGCTCTGGGGGATGTGTCCTGGCTGCAGGAAGGCTCCAGGTTTCCTCAGCTCAGGAGCACAGGACAGGTCTGGGGCTCAGGGGGGGGTGGTGAGCCTTGTCCCATGGCCCTCCAGCTGCCCTCCAGCTGCCCTCCAGCTGCCCTGGTCTCCCTTGCAGCTGCCAGAGCCCATCATGCCCTTCCGTCTGTACAACGAGCTGATGGGGCTGGCCAAGGAGAGCCTGCAGGGCACCGAGGCCAAGGGCCGGAGCGGGAAGGGAGGCCCTGAGCTGCTGGACAAAGGAGCTGACACCGACAAGGTGGTGCTGAACCTGGTGCTGAAGCTGAAGGAGCTGCTGAAGGAGCTCCCCCGGGAGAACTTGGCCACCCTGCAGTACCTCCTGCAGCACCTGAGGAGGTGAGAAGGGCAAGCCCGGAGCCCGCGGCGGTGCTGGGGCTTCCCCGCGGTGGGAAGCTGAGCGCAGCCTCTCCGTGCCGGTGCTGGGGGGGTCCCGGCCCTGCCGCGGGGGCTGCAGCTCACAGAGCTCCTGTGTGCCACGGGCTGTGGCTCTGGTGCTGCCAGCCCAGCACCTCCGAGCCCCGCCTGCCCTCCCCCTTGCCCCTCACGAGTTCCTCCTCCCCAGGATCGTGGAAGTGGAACAGGACAACAAGATGACCTCGGGCAACCTGGGCATCGTCTTCGGGCCCACGCTGATGCGCCCCAGGCCCACGGATGCCACCATCTCCTTGTCCTCCCTGGTGGACTACCCCCACCAGGCTCGCATCATCGAGGCTCTCATCATCTTCTACTCCACCATCTTCGAGACGGAGCCCACGGCCCTGGCTGGCCCCGGCAAGCACCCCAGGGACTGCAAGGAGGAGGCAGCCAGCTCTGACCCGGTAGGACTTCCCTGGAGGTCCCTCAGGAGATGTGGAGCTGGAGCAGATCAGCTCCTGCGGCCCCCCCAGCCCTGCCCTGCCGGTGCCCGGCCCCATGCCCTGCCGGCCCCCGGCCCCATGCCCTGCCCTGCAGGGACGTTCCCCACCCCGGCTGTGCCCCACGACGGCTCCAGCTCACGCTGCTGCCCCTCTGCAGAGCTGCCCTCTGGCTTCCTCCCGGCCCCACGGCCAGCCCCACTGCCCCCCGAGTGGTTTTGTGCCCCGGAGCAGCCTCTGGGTGCCACAGAGGGGGGCAGGATGGAGCCTGAGCACTTCGACACCAGCACAGGTTGGGACTTCTCCATTTCCTGGAGCCCCGCCTGGGGGAATGAGGAAGTTTCCTTCCCCTCCAAGCCTTCACCACTGCTCCTCCTCCCCCCAGGCCAGCCCAGGCTCCCAGGCTGCGGCTCCTCCCGGCGGCGTCTCCTACCTGGAGCTGCCTTCGGAGAAGGGCAGTTCGGATTTCAGCACCGACTCCTTCGCAGGTGAGCAAAGGGCAGCCCCTGGCTGCCCCCCGGCCGGTGCAGGTCCCTCGGGAGGCCGCGGGGATGGCACCCGCGGGCGTCTCACCGAGCTGAGCGGCACAGCCTGCGGGCAAAGGCTCAGCCCTGGGCTCCTTCCCTCCCGCAGAGCCTGGGGACCGCTCCGTCGACTCCGACTCGGAGCTGGAGGACGCTGGGGAGGACCTCCGAAGGCAGCTGCTGAAGCAGGAGAGCGAAACCAGCACGGACGAGGCTCAGTTCTGCGAGGAGGGCAGCGAGGGGCAGCGGAGCCGCAGCTGCAGCGTGGGGCAGTCGGACACAGAGGGTCCCGCTCCGAGCTGCCGCAGCCCCCCGGCGGAGGAGCAGAGCGATGCCGACTGACACCCGAGAGCCAGCTGCCTGCTGCTGGCACGGGCTGTGCCAGGCCAGCCCCCAGCCGTGCCTGCTGCTGGCACGGGCTGTGCCAGGCCAGCCCCCAGCCGTGCCTGCTGCTGGCACGGGCTGTGCCAGGCCAGCCCCCCAGCCGTGCCTGCTGCTGGCACGGGCTGTGCCAGGCCAGCCCCCAGCCGTGCCTGCTGCTGGCACGGGCTGTGCCAGGCCAGCCCCCCAGCCGTGCCTGCTGCTGGCACGGGCTGTGCCAGGCCAGCCCCCAGCCGTGCCTGCTGCTGGCACGGGCTGTGCCAGGCCAGCCCCAGCCATGCCCACTGCTGCCCAGTGCCTGCCAGCAGCCCTGGTTTATCAAAAGCACCAAACAAAATTCCCCCAGACGCTGGGAGGGGGCAAAGGGGCAAACCCCAAGCCCTGCCTGGGCACAGCAGTGCAGAACCTGTGATGCCAAGGGGTGGGCAGGGGACAGAGGGCAGCTCAGGGGGGGTTGGTGTGACAGCTGCAGGCAAGTCCTGGCTGCTCCCTGGCTGGAGCTGTCACACAAAACCCTGGAGCCCCTCAGCTCCCAACCTCTCTCAGGGCAGCCCAGTTCGGTCCAGCAGCCCTCAGAGGCCCTCTCTGGGGGCAGATTCTTTGCTTGCTGGTCCAGCCTGGCAAGGATCCCCCCCAGGCTTTGCTGTGCCCAGCCACAGGCTTCATTTTTGCCTCTCTCTCTCCTTAAGCCTTCCCCAAGCCTCCACTGCTGGAGCTGGGGCAAGCCCCAGGAGCTGATTGTCCTCCCTGGCTGCTGGGAGGTGCCACAGGAAGCTCCCAGCAGTGGGCAGGCTGAGGGCACTGCAGCCAGGCATGGGCACAGCCGGCCAATGCCAGGCACCACATGGGCTGGGCTCTGCCAGCCTGGGGAGCCAGGCACAGGAGTGCTGGCTTGGGCAGAGCTGGGTGAAAGCCTCCTCTGAGGGTCAGCCTTGGCTTTAGGCTTGTGGCTGCAGCCCCTGCCAGGTCCATCCACCCTTCAGAGCTGGACTGAGCAGCCAGGGCTGGGCTTCCTGCCTCAGCACCTCGAGGGGGCACAGGATTCCACCAGCACCACACCCTCTGGGCTCAGCTGGCAGAGTTGCTGCCACTGGGGCATTTTCTGCTGGGCAGGAGCCACTCAAAGAGCAGCCCAGGGGCTGTCAGCAAGCTCAGGAGATGCCTTCTCCTGGCTGCAGGTCCTGAGCCTCTCAGGGGCTTTGTTCTGAGAGATGTTTGGTCTCCAGGGATCCACAGTGCAGGCCCAGGGCTGCACTTCTGCTCTCCCAGCTGGCCACACGCTGGGGCTGGGTGGTGAGAAGGTCCTTGAGGGGAGCTGCCTCCTCCTCAGGACCACCACAGCCTGGCCCAGCACAGCCCCTGCCAGCTGGAAGAGGCTTCTGGTGTAGAGAGTTGAGCCTGCCACCTGCATCCACTACCTCTGCTGGCAAAGGCACACCAAGGGTTCAGCTTTTTGTTTGCCTTGGCAGCTAAGAGACTTTTCCTGCACTGAAGCCTAGAGAAAGTAGCTTTGTAGCTTAGAAAGAGCTGAGAGCTGTTTCCCTCCTGCTTGCAGCTGGGCTGGGCTGCTGCTCTCACAGCTGAGGTGCCAGCAGGCCCCTGGGCTGGGGCTGTGAGGAGCTCCACACCAGGCCCCTGCAGGCACCTCACCAAGCAGCAGCCTTCAGCCCAAAGCTCTGAGGAGCTGCACAAATCCCCCAGCTCCAGAGCTCTTCTCTAATGGTTTGCCAGCCCCCAGCCTCCAGCTGAGCTCACACAGAGACCTCAGAGCTCCAGCTCCATCCCAGTGGGGGGAGGCAGAGGGAGGAGATACTCCAGCTGGAGACAGAGTGAGCAGTGCTGGGGAGGGCTGCACACACTCAGGGCTGTAGAGCTGGGAGGGCAACCAGAGGCTTTGACCCAGCACAGGCTCAGCCTCCAGCACAGGGCAGAGCCTGGGGCTCCCCCACCCCAGAGCTGCTTGAGACAGAGCCCAGCACTGGGGGGAGGGTGGGATCCAAGGTACACAAACCAAGGTTCATGATTCACAGTGACTTAAAACTCAACCAGAGAGCAGCCAGAGGGAGCACTGAGAGGTTCTGCTCCACAGCTCTCCAGGAGCTGGTTGGGTTTTCCCCAGCAGGGCATTTCCATGGCAGCAAGGGAGGGGAGGCCAGGAGCCTCCTCCTGCTGCCACCAGCGGTACCAGGAGCATCAGGGTGAGAGCTGAAAGCAAGAGTGGGTGTGTGAGAGGGTGAGGATGGTGAGGGGCGAGTGAGGAAGGGCCAGAAGCTGTGCTGCAGCTGCACAGGGGGCACCATTTGGGTATTGACTCAGCAGGGGGAGAGGGCAGGAGGGGAGACCCCCCCCAGCTGCTGGCTCTGGGCTGGGCTCTGAGGGGTTTGCTTCCAGAAAGTTCCTAATAAACTCTGTGTGTTCCAAGCCTTCCTGGTCCTGGAGGTCAACCTGCCAGCCCCACACCCCCCCAGGGGTGCCAGGCTCAGCACCACAAGGACCTGCTCCCAGCACCTGAGGAAGGATTTCTTCCCAGCAAGGGCCCCCAGGCACTGGCAGAGGCTGCCCAGGGAGGTGGTGGAGTCCCCACCCCTGGAGGGGGTCCAAAGCCCCTGCAGAGGTGGTGCTGAGGGAGGTGCTGAGCAGCAGCAGCTTTGGCACTGTGAGCTCTGGGTGAGAGCTTGGACTGGAGCAGCTCAAAGGTCTCTTTGCAACCACAACAGTTAGAGGAGGCTCTCAAGGTCTCAAAATGAAGGCCAGAGGGAAGCAGCAGGGAGGGAGGGAGGGGGAGGAGCAGGGAGGAAGTGGGGGAGCTGCAGCAGCTCTGCAGGTCAGGGCTCTGCAGGCTGAGCTCCTGGCTGCAGCAGAGCCTCAGCAGCACAATGATCTGAACAGGAGGAGCAAGGTAGGATGTGGCTGAGTCCCAAAGGCTTGGGCCAAGGTTAGGCTGCAAAATGCCCTCCCAGGGAGGGGCAAGCAGAGGACAAACCTTTATTCAATACAAGGTCCTAGAAACCAAGGCAGCAGAGGCCTCCTCCAGCCACCTCCTCCCTCCACACTTCTGTTGCTCCAAGTTACTTCCATGGCTTGAGTCCTCCCTGAGGATTGAGAGGTGACAGCAAAGTCCAGGCTGGAAAGCAGGGAATGAGGCCAAAGTGGAGAGGCAGCACAGGGAGAGAATCTTCCTGGCCATCTGTGAGGAGGGGTCTGCAGAGCTCCAGGGACCTGCTGGTGGATGGGAGGGTCAGGAGGTGTCACACAGCTCCTCCACACCTGGAGGAGGGAGAAGTGGAGATGTGAAGCACCTCCCAGCTGAGGCAGGAGGCCAGGGGAGCCTGGCCCTGCCCTGTGCCCTTGCCGATGGTTCCCTCCACAAACCACTTGAAGCTCTGAGAGCATCCTTCCCTGCAGGCCTCTCACTTCAGGCAGGCCCTGGGAAGTCCCAGAGCAGGCCCAAGGCACTGCCCAGAGCCAGAGGTGCTGACCCTCAGCCTTACCCAGGAGCCCTGGGTCACTGCACCAGCCTGTAGGTGATGTAGCGTCCTGCGGTCTCGCTGGGTCTGATGATCTTCACCACCTGCAAGGGGGAAGCAGGGAGGGAGTGAAGCTGGTGGCCACTTATCCCCTGCCAGGGCTGAGCTCCTTCAGCTGGGGCTGTCAGTGCCACCCCCAGGCAAGGGGAGAGCACCAGCATGGGGCTGGTGTCACACAGCAGAGGCAGAGAGACCTTCCCTGGCCCCCAGAGCCCCCAAACGCTGCAGGGAATCTCCCTCCCCCCCCTGCCCCCAGGGGACTGGGCCCCAAGCCTTGCTCCCTCACCTGGCCACGCTTGATGCCAAAGTATCTGGCCACAGGGTCCCCAGCCTGGATCCTGGGGAGCTGGTTCTCCCTCAGCTTGCTGTGCAGGGGGTCAAGGAGGAGCAGAGCGGCTGGCAGCTGCTGTGCCACCCTCAGCAGGGGGCAGAGGGGGGCTCAGCACAGGGGGGGACACCCAGCACGAAGCTGGGGGCCCTCCCAGGCAGATCACAGAACCATGGAGTTGGTTTGGGCTGGCAGAGGCCTTTCAGATCATCAGACCCAACCCTGCCAAACCACAGCCCTCAGCAGCACAGCTCCAGGGCTCTAAGAGGCCTCTGGGGATGGGGAACTCCACCAGCTGCTCTGGGCAGCCTGGGCCAGGCCTTGACAACCCTTTGGGAGATGAAGTTCCTCTTCACATCCAACCTAAACCTCCCCTGGTGCAGCTTGAGGCTGCTTCCTCTTGCCCTGTGACTTGCTGCTGGTGACCAAAGCCCAAGCCCCACCTCGCTGCAGCCTCCTCTCAGGGAGCTGTAGGGAGGCAGTGAGGCCTCCCCTCAGCCTCCTCCAGGCTGAACCCTGCCAGTGCTGCCTGCAGGATGGTTGCACTCCCAGAGCCAGCACACATCACACCCAGGCAGGAAGGGAAGGAACAAACAAAGGATACTATCTGGCCAGGAGCTCAGTGACTTCTTCCTTTGTCATCACAACGTGCTCTGGGACCAGCTGCCACCAACAGGGAGAGAGATGGCAGAGATCAGAACCCCAGAGAGGGAGGAGCAGCACATTGGTAACAGAGGAAAGAACTTCACAGCGTTAGAAAGGTTAGGAAAGTCCTCTGAGGGCATCAAATCCAACCTTCAGCCCAACAATGACACTAAACCATGGCCCCAAGTGCCATGGCCCCAGGGATGGAGGCTCCAGCACCTCCCTGGGCAGCCTGTGCCAAGCCCTGACCCCTCTGGCAGCACAGAAATTGTTCCTCCTCTCCAACCTCCCCCTCCCCTGGCACAATTCCAGGCCATTTGCTCTCCTTCTATCAGCTGATCCTAAGGAGAAGAGCCCAACCCTCACCCTCATCTCTCTGTAACCTCCTTCCAGGGAGCTGCAGAGAGCAATGAGGTCTCCCCTCAGCCTCCCCTTCTCCAGGCCAAGCTCCCCCAGCCTCTCCTCAGGAGACTTCCCTCAGCTGGAGCCACAGCTCAGCACTGCTCTGACCACCTCCCCCTCCCTCCTGCCCACCACAGCTCACCTCATGCTCAGTGATGTTGATCAGAAGCTCTTGCTGCAGGAACTGCTCCAGGATGTATTTGGGAGCCATATCCACCAGGGACTGGATGGGGGAAAGTCAGTCAGGGGGCAGCCCTGCTCTGGGGCAGCCCTGCAGGGGTGGGCTCAAGACAGTGATGCTCAAACAGATGCAGCCAGGCAGGCACAGACCTATCCAGGAGCACCATCCCCTTTCCCCTCACCCTCCCCTCACCTCAGCTGCTCCTGTGGAGCCAGAAGCAGCTGTCCTGACCAAACACACTTTGCTGTTCAGCAACAGCCTGCCCTACAGTGCAAAGGGCTTGAGCAAAAGGAGCCATTCCTGGCTTTTATCTACCCAAAGCAGCACTGAAAAACCGAAAGGCAAACCCCCCCCCGGAGCGCAGTGCCCCTGCTGCTGCCTTCCCTTCCCTTCCTTCCCACCTGCTTTGCCGAGGGGGTCATTCCTTGCTGCACCACGATCAGTGCCCTGGTGATGTTCTCCTCCTGCATCCTCTGGCAGTACATCTTGATGGTCTTTATCCCAACCTTGGGCTCCTCTGGGGAAGGAGACAGCCCCCGGGATTACAAAGCGCCTCCCCGCTCCGACTCCGACATGCCCCCCAGAAGGCAAACCCGTCCGTGGCCGCCCGCTCCCGCCCCCCGCGGGCAGGCAGCTCAGCTCACCGGGGAAGAACACGAACATCTGGTCGGTGGGGTCGTCGTTGTGAGCCACGAGCACCGTCAGGTCGGTGCGCCGGGGCCGGCCCTCGCTGGGCTTCTCGCCGAACTGCGCCTTGAACTCCTCCAGCGTCTGGTCCAGCTCATCCTGGGTCACCAGGTAGCCCCGGTCGTGACAGAGCTGCCGACAGCACCCTCAGGTCAGGTCACGGGGCCGGGCCGGTCACCGCCCCAGCGCTGCGCAGCCCCTGCTGCCCCGGGGCGGCTGGCTCCCCGGCGGGGCTGGCTCCCCGGCGGGGCTGGCTCCCCGGCGGTCCCGGCGCCGCCGCCGGCCCGGCCCGGCCCTTCCGCCCGCACCTGCATGATGGTTTTGCGGATCTTCCACAGCCGGTACGTCTCCTCCTCGTCGTCCATGCCGTGCTTCGCCGAGGTCCCCACGGGCTGCCCTCGCCGCTGCCTGATCGCGCGGTCGCAGGCGGCCACCGGGCGGCCTCGGGGGCCTCAGCCCCAGGGACTGCTGGGAGCTGTAGGCTGCCGCGTGCCGCCGCCGTGGGTGCCGCTCGCCGCGGCGGGAGTTTGTCACCCGGAGCCGTTCCGCCATTCTCAGCGGCCCGGAGGGGACCAAGCCGCAACCCTGAGACTGATCAGGAGGGCAATGAGCACGGCGGGGAGCAGGAGCCGCGGGACCCCCGGGTTTATCCATGCCGACCCCCGCCCCCTGGCTCTCCCCCGCGTCACCGATAAACACTGCAGTAGCAGTCCCGCCTCCCCCGCCCTTTCATTGGTCAGCTTTCCATCAATCATCCCACCGGACACGCCTCCCTGCGCGCTGAGCGGTTGTGCGGCCACAAGGGGCGGTGCCTCCCAGTGTCCAGGCCGTGGATTGGTGGAGGCGGCGGGGCGCGATGGGCTGGGGCCGGGCGCTGCTGTGCGGAGCGGCGATAGTGGTGCGGGGCGCAGCCCGCAGCATGGTGAGTGAGGCTCGGCTGGGCCCGGGGGCTACCGGAGCTACCGGCGCTGCTGGCTGCTGGTCGGGATTTGGTGGGGCTGCGGCCGTGAGGCGGGCGGCGGGGGCGTGGGCCTGACCTGGGGGCCGACGAGGCGAAGCGTGCGCAGTCACCGGCCCCGGCTGGGCGGTGGGAGGCACCGAGCAGCCGGTGTGAAGCCGGTTGCTGCCCGTGCGGGGCCGGCGGTTGCGAGGTCGGTGGCTGCGGGGCTTCCCCCGGGTCGGAGGGGACACAACGGGGACGGGAGGGCCGCGGCCGCCGCTGCTGACGGCGTGTCCCGGTGCCCCGCAGTGTGCCCAGGCGGAGGACTGGCGCTCGGCCAAGGCCATCTATGACTTTCACGCCCTAGACATCGACGGCAACGACGTTTCCTTGGAGAAATACCGGTAGGAGGGAGGCGCTGAGCATCGGTCGGCTCTAGGGCGGGAGACCGAGGGCTCCGGGGCTGGGGAACCGCGCTCAGAGGGCCCCCGGCGCGGGGGGGAACGGGGCTGTGAAAGCCCCCGGGGTGGCGGGGTGGAATTGGAGCTTAGCGGACCTTGGAGCGGTGATTAAGCCGCAGTGGGACAATGGATTGCGTAAGCCGGGAGAGCTCCTTGTTTATCGGCACCTTCCCGCCCCGCTGCCGCCGGGGTGAAAGGGCACTGATCCCCACCCCCCTCTTGCAGAGGCGATGTCTGCATCATCACCAACGTGGCTTCCAAATGAGGGAAGACCCCGGTAAACTACACTCAGCTTGTTGATCTGCACGCCCGATACGCTGAGAGGGGTTTACGCATCCTGGGCTTCCCCTGCAACCAGTTTGGAAAGCAGGTACGGGGCGGGGAGGGGAAGGGGGCGGGCAGGGGGCTGAGAGCTCCCCGGGAGCACAGGGACGGCTCACGGAGGGGCTCTTGCTGTTGCCTTCCCCAGGAGCCCGGGGACAACGCTCAGATTAAGGCTTTTGCTGCGAACTACGGTGTGAAGTTCGACATGTTCAGCAAGATCGATGTCAACGGGGACGGCGCCCACCCCCTCTGGAAGTGGATGAAGGAGCAGCCCAAGGGCAGAGGCACCCTGGGCAAGTGAGTGTGGGGCAAGCAGGGGGCAGCTCTGGGCTACTGGGGCAAGGAGGTTGTGGTTTTTTTCCTGCCCCAGTCTCACTTCCTTTTTTTCTTCCTTTTCTTTCTCTCTCTCTCTTCCCCAGTGCAATAAAATGGAACTTCACTAAGGTAGGATACAGGAGGCTGTGCCTGGGCTGTGCCTCTGGGGGATGGGGGATGTTGGAGGGAGGAGGGATCCTCAGCATGGGCTCTGCTTTGTGTGGTGATCATGGCGGGGGGGGGCGGGTTAGAAGGATCCTGAGGGGCTCCAGTCCTGTGCTGGAACTCCCAGAGCCTGGGTCTCTGCATCCCTGTTCTGGAGACCCCCTGAGCCCATAGCCTGGTTCCCTCCAGCCCTGCCCCAGCACAGCAGTAAGCAGCTGAAGGAGCAGCCAGGGGCTGCAGCCCCACCAACTGGCTCTGCCCCAGCCCAGCCCCACCCTCAGCCCCCCCCCGGGGCTGTTGTGCTGCCCCCAGGGGGCTGCAGAGCCCCTGGGGCTGTTGTGCTGCCCCCAGGGGGCTGCAGGGGCCCTGCTCCAGCTGGAGCTGCTCACTGGGGGCTGCTCTTCCCTCCCCAGTTCCTCATTAACCGGGAGGGCCAAGTGGTGAAGCGGTACAGTCCCATGGAGGATCCCTACGTAAGTGCTGCTGGGGGGTTGGGTACAGCCCTGCCTGAGGCAGGGGAGAAGGGGCAGTGTGGCAGGGGGGGGGCAGCTCCCTGCAGCTCCCAGCTGTGGAGAAACAAAGAGGCACTGAGCTCTGTGCCAGGGCAGGCTCCCTTGCCACATCTCTGCTCTCCTCCCCCTTGAGCTGGGGGCCAAAAGGCTCCAAGGGAAGTGGGTGCCCAGCACCTGGTGGGTAGCTGGTTCCAAGCAGCCCCTCTGTGGCGTGACCAAGGGGGCTCTGGGCACGTTTCCTGGGCAGTGATGCTCTCCTCTCCTTCCCACAGGTGATTGAGAAGGACCTGCCTGCCTACCTGTAGTCCTGCTGCCCTCATGCCTGTGCTGTGCCCTCGGCCCAGCAGCCCTCCTGCTGCCCCTGGAGCCTCCTCAGCCAGCCCCCATGACGGTCTGCCTTCAAACCAGCCTGCTGGTGAGGCAAGACCTGAAGATCCTGGCGTGCAGCTGCTGGGAGGAGGCTGCCCAGGGCCTGCAGGTGCTGCTGGGCTGCCCCTGCTGCAGGCACACAGCTGGCACCTCACAGCCCTCTGGCAATAAAAGACATTAGGAGTGGTGGCTGGAATGGAGTGCTGGGAGGGGCTGGATCTGCTCCTGGGGGGGAACCTGGAGCTTTGCAGAGGAGCTAAGACCTTATGCAAGGGCTGAGCAGCCCCTGAGCAGGGATAATCCTCCTTAGTGCTGGGGGGGGTTGCACACAAATCCCAGGTCAGCTAGTGGGGGGGAAAGCTGGAGCAGGAGGAAGGTGCTGGTGTGCTCCAGGCTGCCCTGATGAGGCAATGGAGTTGTTTTCCTCCATGCACAGCAGAAGGCCCTGGCTGGGTGCATCCCAGGGGCCCCAGGCCCCGATACCACCCCCAGCCTGGGGATGGTTCCAGCAGTGGTGCAAGCCAGGGCCAGCAGCACCTGGGAAACATCAACCCAGTCGTGTTGGGGCAGGGTGAAACACCTCCTGGAGCCCCAGAGGTGTCCCATGGGTGCCTCTCTGCCCCTCAGCTGTGGGTTGTTGGTGCTTGTCAAGGCCACAGCCCTGTCTGGCCAGGCTCACACAGGGTCAGTGTTTCCCTTGGGCACAGGCAGCTCGTGGTTCAGAGGTGATCTGCTGCTGTCCCCAAGGGCTGGGGGAGGTGCTGAGTCCTTAACACCCAGAGTCCCCCTGACCACCCCCATGGGGAGCCCTGTCCTCAATGTAGGGCCAGGAGTGCAGTGGGGAAGAGCCTGAGGGTCCTTGCTGGGGGCCCCCCACAAGGCTGATCCCCTCTACAAGCCATCAAGTATGCTGGAAGGATCCTGGCTCCAGCCTGCCCAGTGCTCACCCCCCAGGGCAGGCAGGAGGGGTTGGGGAGGAGCCCTCCAGCCCCATTTGCTCTCCCTGTGACCTTCAGCACTGCCCACACTGGGCAAGGGGGAGGCAGCTCTGCTGGGATCCTCTGGGGCTCCCCCACCTCCCCCAGGGACAGGGCAAGGCCAGCCTGGCCTGGGGCAGCTCTCCCAGCTGCTGCTGCTGCAGGAATGTGCTGGAAGGAGCCTCAACAACAGCTTCTTTATCTGTTGTTTTGCCCCAGCAGAGCCTGGGGGGGAGCAGCCACATGGAAGGGCAGAGCCCAGGCAGGCTCCAGGACCAATCCTCCTCTGCCTGCCTTGTGCCAAGGACAGGCTTGGGCCTGTGAGTCAGGCAGGAGCTGAGGACCAGGGGCTGCAGGAGGGAGGTGGTGGAAGCCTCATCCCTGGAGGTGTTTGCAGCCAGGCTGGAGGTGGCTGTGAGCAACCTGCTGCGGTGTGAGGTGTCCCTGCCCAGGGCAGGGGGGTTGGAGCTGGCTGAGCCTTGAGCTCCCTTCCAACCCTGACCCTTCTGTGAGTCCCAGCTGGGAGACCCTGGGTGGGGGGGTCGGGGAAGGGATTTATTTCCACCTCTGGGGCTAGACACAGAGCTGGGCCTCAGACAACAACCTCCTAGGTGGCTTCCTTGGTGTTTTACTGAGCAGAATGAAACCACAACCACCACCAACCACCACAAACTCCTTCTGAGGCAAGTAGAAAATTGAGGAATTCTTAGTCCAAGGCACATAGGCTAAAATAAAAACAACCCCAAGCCCTTCCCTCCTCTTCCTCCTCCTCCTCCCTCCCCCCCAGCCTCCCCCCAATCTCTTTACATATATACATCTCCATTCATTATAAATACACATAAAACAGACCAATAAAAGGCAGAGACAAGCAGGGGAGGGGGGAAAGTGCCAACAACAACAACAGAGGGGGGAAGGGGAGGGAGATAAAAAACAAACCCCCCCAAAAGAGGCCAAAGAAAAAAGGGAACTCATTAAAATCCAAACAATCAGTAGGACAACTGCAGAATAATTTAGTTCAAGGACTTCTCCTTGCATATTATTAAACCCTGACACACACACACACACACACACACACTCCCCCAAAAGAGAGAGAGAAACAACACCACAGGAGGGGGAGGAAGGAGGGGAGGGGGGAGAGGCTTCCTCCAAGGTGCTCTCTGCCCTTCCAGAGATGAGAGGAAGGGGTGGGAGGGGGTTTGCATATTCATTTGGTTTGTTCTAGAACGACTAGGAAGGCAGAGGGGAAGCTCTGGCAGATGGCAGAGAGGTGGCTGGGGAGGAGGAATCCTCCTCCTGGTTCCTGAGTTTGAAGCTTCTCTGAAATGGGTTTCCCTTCCTCCCCCCCCCAGCAAGTCCTTTTCTCTCTTCCTTTCTCCACCCTGCTGAAAATCCAGCAAGTGGACAGAGCCAGGACGTGGGACAGCTCCAGGGGCTGGGGAGGGTCCTCAAGGGAGGGGGAGGGATGCGTGGGGAAGGGGCCAGGGGCAGCCTGGCTCTGCGCGGGGCCAGCAGAGGGCAGAGCCGCGGGGGAACAGCTCCCAGCTCTTTGGTGTCTGCTCTGAGGTAAGGAGGAAAAAGCCCTCCAGGGGGGGCTGGAGGGGGGCAGGTGCCAGCTGGGGAGGGGTGGGGGTTAAGGACAAGCCCCCCCAGAGGAGGGGCAGGGACCAGTGTGAGCCCCAAGCTGAGCCCACGCAGGCATCACGCAGGGCAGGTCCTTGGCCCTGCCGTGCCAGGGAAGGCAGCTCCCAGGAGCAGGGACCCCAGGAGCAGCGACCCAAAGCCCTTCCCAGCAGCAAGCAGGGAGCTCAGCCAGGCCCTGAGCCCTGGAGAGGGCCACAGGAGCAGGCAAGGCTCTCTGCCTGGAGGGGAAGACGCCACTGTGAAGCTCCAGCCCTGTCCAGCCTGAACCCCCCCCCAGCTGAAGCCTCTCCTGGCTGAAGCCTCCTCCCCAGGCACCCTCTAAGGCCAGGCTGGGCCAGCCAGGGAAGGTCCTCCTGCCCTGGTAACATCCTGAGGCCAGGTTTGGACATACCTTGAAGACTTGAGGCAGAGGGGGTAAAAAGCAAACCAAGAGAAAAACAGCAGAGTGGAGCTTGAGGAGGAGCTGCCAGGGCTGGAGGATTGGCAGCAGCAGGCAGCTTCCTGCCAGGCTCCAGCTGAGAGCAGGGGGCAGAGAGAATGAAGTTTCCCACGGACCTGCCGAGGTGAGATGCTGCTGGGACAGGGCTGGTGGCAGCAGGGACAGGGCTGGTGGCAGCAGGGACAGGGCTGGTGGCAGCAGGGGGGGACAGGGCTGGTGGCAGCAGGGCTGGGGGCTGGGGCAGTGTTTGCAAAGCAGAACTTTGCTCTTTGGTTTGCAGCAGGAGCAGCCAAAGTGGTGCCCAGCAGGGAAATCCTCCCTTTGGGAGCAGCTTCACCCAAGGGCAGCAGCAGGCAGGGCTGGCCTAGATCTGGGCACCTGGGGCTGTGTCCAAGGCCCAGCCAAGGACAAGCCCTGCAGAGCCAGGGGACAAGGACAGCAAGAAGCTGGCCAAAGCACAGGCAGCCACAGCAGCCTGGCAGGGCTAAAGTGCAGGACAGGCTGATGGGACAGAGTCCCTCTGCCCCAGGGCATCCCCTGTGGGCCCAGCAGGGCTGAGCTCCCACAGAGCCACCAGCTCTGCCAGCAGTGGGGGTGCAGCCCTCCTGCCCTCCCTCCCTCCCTCCCCCGTGGGGCTCAGGCAGCCCCAGAGGGTCCCAGGCAGCCCCAGAGGGTCCCTGTCCCCTCCTGGGGAGGGCAGAGCAGGCACAGTCACTTCTGCTTCTCTCAGCTGTGCCTGCTCAGCCCTGCACAGAGGGCCAGAGAGGACTCCTTGGGGACAACCATTCCCTTCCCTTCACCCTGCCTTCAGGCCCAGCCCTCCAGAGCAGGCTCAAGGTTGGACCTGGGGATCCTGAGGGTCTTTGCCAACCTGAATGTTTCTGTGCTTCCACAGCAGGGCTGTGAGGAGCTGGCAGCAGCCAAGGCAGACAGAGTTTGGTCAGGCAGCTCCTGGGGGTGGGGTGGAACTGAGCTCTCACCCTTCAGTAATGGACCAGCAGCACCCCAGGGACAGTTTGGACACCAGAGATGCCCCTGCCCAGCTTGGGAGGGGGGCAGCAGCTGCAGAGCTCTGGGCTGGAGGGCTGGGGAGGGCAGGCCCCAGCTGGGGAAGTCAGTAGTCTGCAGGGGGAAGGGCACAGAGGAGAGGACATCTCCCTTGGGTCCTCCCTGGGCACCAACCTTGGAGCAGGACTCGAACACAGCAGAGAGCATCAGCCCAGAGCAGCTGGACCTGCACTGCCCCCCTGGGCATGGTGCCCACAGACCTCCACAGGCCTGGCAGGACAGGAGATATAAATAAACTTTGCTTTCATCAGGAACTAGAGGGTGGGGGGTTTGGTTGGGTGGTTTTGGGGGGGGGGGGGTGTTGGGTGGTTTTCTTCCTCTTCCCTCTAAGCCAGAAAAGGACCAGTCCAAGCCAGCAGAAAAGCTGAGGCCTCCCCCCAGCTCTCACCTCTGCCCTGGAGGCTGTGGCTCTGCAGGGGCTGCAGCCCAGGGGCTGGGCTCTCAGAAGTCAGGGAAGGCTCCACTGAACTGGATCACACTCTGGCGCTCCTGGGGCAGCAGGTTCTCCTGGGGGGGTCCAGTGAACGTCCTGAGCATGTCCTCCAGGATCTCCCTAAAATTGATGTTCCCATCCTGCTGGACAAAATCTTCCTGCTGCTGCTGCAGGGCCGGCAGAGGTCCCTGGGGCGGCCGGGGGAGGTGCTCGGGCCGGGGGAGGTGCTCGGGCCGGGGGAGGTGCTCCGGCCGGGGGAGGGTCCCCTCCAGGACCGGGGCTGGGCTGTCGAAGGCAGAGTGGTGACCGAAGCCGAAGGGCACCGAGTGCTGCTGGTGTGGCTGGAGCAGGGGCTCCGAGGGGAAGCACAAGGCACCGGGCTCTGGGTTCATCACCACCTCGGGAATGCTGTTGCCGGGGGGGCTGTAGGTCAAGTCCAGGATCTCCTCCTGGCGCAGGGAGTGCCTGGGCAGGGCTGGGAGGCCTGGCCCCGGCTGGGTGAGGTCCAGGGGCTGGGGCAGGAGGGGCAGGGGGAAGTGTGGGCCCTGCTCCTGGGCCTGCAGCAGGAGGCTGTGCTTCCTCTTGACGTTCTCATCCATCTGCTTCAGCTCCTCCAGCACCTTGCGGACGCAGCTCTCGGGGATCTTTATGCCTGGGGGAGGGCAGAGGGCATCAGTGGGGGGGCAGGGGGATGGGGGGAGACAGGGAGGGGATGGGGGAGGAGACAGAGAAGGGAGAGGGAGGGGAGACAGAGAAGGGAGAGGGAGGGGAGACAGAGAAGGGAGAGGGAGGGGAGACAGAGAAGGGAGAGGGAGGGGAGACAGAGAAGGGAGAGGGAGGGGAGACAGAGAAGGGAGAGGGAGGGGAGACACAGAAGGGAGAGGGAGGGGAGACACAGAAGGGAGAGGGAGGGGAGACACAGAAGGGAGAGGGAGGGGAGACACAGAAGGGAGAGGGAGGGGAGAGGGAGGGAGACACAGAGGGGATGGGTGGCTGCTCTGGGGCCCTTCTGCCAAGCCCAGTCCCAGCAGCCTGCTTCAGCCAGCAGGGGATGGGGCTGCAACCAGAACCAAAGCAGCTCCCCAGGGCCAGGGAGGGGGACAGCTCAGGGCTGGCTCCCAGCCTGCAGCAGACACAGGCTGTGAGGGAGGGGCCGGGCAGGGCCCCCTCCTCCCTCCCTCCCCAAGGGCTCACTCCCGGCGCTGGCTCTCCCCGGGCTGAAGTCGTGCCTGCTCAGGGGGGCAGCTGGAGGCCTGCCTCCTCCTGCCCAGGGTCACCCCAGCAGCTCACTCACCCACTTGCTTCCTCTTCTCCTTGGTCTTGAGGCGGACGATCTGCAGGAAGCTGCTGCTGGTGACGTCGGCCATGAGGGCGGCGATGCGGCCCCAGACGCGCAGCAGGGCCCCGCACAGCATGTAGTAGTGCCGCAGCCGCAGCCCCTGCAGGCACTCCTTGCCCTCCTGCACCAGCCTGCAGGGCTTGTTCCTGCGGGGCACACGGCCAGCCCAGTCAGCCAGGCGAGCACAGACGCACCCACAGACACTCAGGGAGACTCAGGGAGAGACACTCAGAGAGACTCCGAGAGGGAGAGAGACTCAAGAGAGAGACTCAGATAGAGACTCAAGAGAGAGACTCAAGAGAGAGACTCAAGAGAGAGAGACTCAAGAGAGAGACTCAAGAGAGAGACTCAAGAGAGAGAGACTCAAGAGAGAGAGACTCAAGAGAGAGACTCAAGAGAGAGAGACTCAAGAGAGAGAGACTCAAGAGAGAGAGACTCAAGAGAGAGACTCAAGAGAGAGACTAAAGAGAGAGAGACTCAAGAGAGAGAGACTCAAGAGAGAGACTCAAGAGAGAGACTCAGAGAGAGAGACTCAAGAGAGAGAGACTCAAGAGAGAGACTCAGACTCCAAGAGAGAGACTCTGAGAGGGAGAGAGACTCAAGAGAGAGACTCAGAGAGAGAGACTCAGAGAGACTCCAAGAGAGAGACTCTGAGAGGGAGAGAGACTCAAGAGAGAGACTCAAGAGAGAGAGACTCAAGAGAGAGACTCAAGAGAGAGAGACTCAAGAGAGAGACTCAAGAGAGAGAGACTCAAGAGAGAGAGACTCGAGAGAGAGACTCAAGAGAGAGAGACTCGAGAGAGAGACTCCAAGAGAGAGACTCTGAGAGGGAGAGGGACTCAAGAGAGAGACTCAGAGAGAAAGACTCAAGAGAGAGACTCAAGAGAGAGACTCAAGAGAGAGACTCAAGAGAGGGAGAGAGAGACTCAGAGAGATTCAGGGAGGGAGAGACTCAAGAGAGACTCCAAGAGGGAGACTCTGAGAGGGAGAGAGAGACACAGAGAGACTCAGGGAGAGAGAGACTCAGAGAGATTCAGGGAGGGAGAGACTCAGAGAGACTCAGAGAGGCTCAGAGAGGGAGAGAGAGACTCAGAGAGGCTCAGGGAGAGAGAGAGAGACTCAAGAGAGAGACTCCAAGAGGGAGACTCCGAGAGGGAGAGAGAGACTCAAGAGAGAGACTCCAAGAGGGAGACTCAGAGAGACTCCAAGAGGGAGAGTCAGAGAGGGAGAAAAACTCAGAGAGACTCAGGAAGACTCAGAGAGAGACTCAGAGACTATTAAAAACCCAGAGAACAAATCAATCAGGCAGAGAATCAGAGAATGGTCCAGGCCAGCAGGGACCTCCAAAGGTCTGCACACACAGCAGAACCAGCCAGAGGTGAGGGCTGCTCCCCCTCCAGCTCCCCAGCACACAACCATACCATGGGGTGGGGTGGAAGGGACCCACAAAGCTCATCCAGTCCAACCCCCTGCAGCCAGCAGGGACATCTCCAACCAGGATCAGGCTGCCCAGGGCCTCACAGAGCCTCACCTTGAATATCTCCAGGGATGGGACCACAGCCACCTCCCTGGGCAGCCTGTTGCAGTGTTCCACCCCCCTCATGGTGCTGAACTTGTTCCTGACATCCAATCTAAATCTGCTCTGCTCCAGCTTAAAGCCATTGCCCCTGGTGCTGTCCCTGCAGGCCTTTGGGAACAGACTTTCCCCATCCTTCTTGTAGCCTCCTTCAGGTCCTGGCAGGCTGCTATTAGGTCTCCCTGGAGCCTCCTCTTCTCCAGGCTGACCACCCCCAGCTCCCTCAGCCTGTCCTCATAGCAGAGCTGCTCCAACCCCCTGAGCATTCTCCTCTGGACCCTCTCCATCAGGTCCAGGTCCTCCCTATATTGAGGGCTCCAGAGCTGCACACAGCACTGCAGGTGAGGCCTCAGCAGAGCAGAGCAGGGCAGAATCACCTCTCTGGATCTGCTGGCAATGCTGCTTTGGGTGCAGCCCAGGATGGAATTTGCCTTCTGGGCTGCCAGTCAGCACAGGCTCCTTGGGCAGAGAGGGATTCCCTCACCCATGCTCCCCTCCCAGCATGGGCCTGCCCCCCACTGCCAGGCCAGGGACCCTGTTCCCAACAGCAGCTCTGCCCTGGGGAGGGCAGGACAGGACAGGTTGGGGCTGCAGGGGCCTTACCAGGCAGCATGGTTGCAGTTCTTCAAGGAGAAGTCATAACTATCCTCCCAGTGCTTCTTGGCTTCCTCAGGCAGCACCTGCAGAAGAAACAGCATGAGAGATCTTCCACTGCCCCCCAGGCAGCCAAGACCTGAATCACAGAACCACAGAGTGGTCTGGGCCAGAAGGGACCTCCAAAGGTCATCTGTCCAAACCCCTGCAGGCAGCAGGGACATCCTCAGCCAGGCCAGGTTGCCCAGATCGAGTCCAACCCTCCTGCCAAAGCAGCACCCCCCAGGGCAGGCCCCAGAGGAGCACATCCAGATGGGGCTTGGAAGGCTCCAGAGAAAGGAGACTCCACAACCTCCCTGGGCAGCCTGCTCCAGGCCTCCAGCAGCCTCACACCAGAGAAGTTTCTCCTCATGTTGAGGTGGAACCCCCTGGGCTCCAGTTTCTACCCACTGCCCCTTGTCCTGGGGTTCCAGCTTGCATTCCTTGCCCCTTGTTCCTGGCTCCTCCTCCTTACCCCCCTACCCTTCAGGCATCTCTCAGCATCACCAAGATCCCTTCTCAGGCTGCTCTTCTCAGCTCTAACCCACCCCAGATCTCTCAGCCTTTGCTCCAGGGCTGGCAGTCAAGAGTGCAGAAGGGGTTACAGCCAAAACCCTTCCCGACAAAGGCAGCCCCGAGGCTCCTCCCGGCGGAGAGCTGCAGCTCCACCTACCCTCCGGTACTTCTTCTGCAGGCTGTCCAGGCTCTCGGGCTGGCTCTGCTTGCCGATGTTGGGCTTGTAGAGGATGAAGTTCTTGCCCCTGCTCTGCTCTGCCAGCAGGCAGGTGTGCTTGCTGCCTCGCATCTGTGGGGGCAGAGCTGCTGGTTATGCTCACAGCTTCCCTGCCCACAGCTCTTTAACTCCCCCAGCTCCAGCCTCCAGCATGGAGGTGTTTGGAGGTTATCTCCCAGCCCCCAGCAAAAGGCTACAGAATGAACCAGGTTGGGAAAGACCTTCGAGGCTATCAAGTCCAACCTCTCACCCAGCACCATCTGATCAACTCAACCATGGCACCAAGGGCTTCATCCAGGCTCTTCCTAAACACCTCCAGGGATGGGGACTCCACCACCTCCCTGAGCAGCACATTCCCATGGCCAATCTCTCTTGCTGGGAAGAACTTCTTCCTAACATCCAGCCTGAACCTCCCCTGGCACAGCTTGGGACTGTGTCCTTCTGTTCTGGTGATACTTGCCTGGGAGAAGAGCCCAACCCCCACCTGGCTACAGCCTCCCTTCAGGGAGTTGCAGAGAGCAAGAAGGTCTCCCCTGAGCCTCCTCTTCTCCAGGCTAAGCAACCCCAGCTCCCTCAGCCTCTCCTCACAGGGCTGTGCTCCAGACCCCTCCCCAGCTCTGTTGCCCTTCTCTGGACACCTTCCAGCAGCTCAACCTCTTCCCTGACCTGAGGAGCCCAGAACTGGGCACAGGACTCCAGGTGTGGCCTCAGCAGTGCTGAGCACAGGGCAGGATGAGCTCCCTGCTCCTGCTGGCCACACTGCTCCTGATCCAGGCCAGGATGCCCTTGGCCTTCTTGGCTCCCTGGGCACAAAGGTCACAGGTGGACCTCACAGAGGCACAGCAGAGACCCTCCAAGCTGAGCTGCCACCTTGGCAGAGCCCAGGGACCTACCTTGAGGGAGAGGTAGAAGCCATCATGGGATCCTGTCAGTTTCAAGGACTTCTCATAAGCCTCCTCCCACTTCAAGCCTCTGTCCACGCTGATCTGAGGAGGGACAAGCAGAGGACTCTGTCACTTCAGGGGCAGGACAGTGTCTGCCTCACACATCTCACCCTCAACACCAGCTTGGTGCTGCTGCAGCCCAGAACCAGACCCAGGCAGAGCCCTCCTGGGTACAGCAGCCCTGAGCCCCTCAGGCCAAGGCCTCTCCTTGCCTCCCAGCAGCAGCCACCTGCTCCTGACCAAGGCAGGTGTGACACAAACATGACAGCAAGGCCCAGGGGCAGGGAGCCAGCCTCAGGCTGGGAAGCACTGGAGCAGAGTGGAGTGCCAGCTGCCTACCTTGTAAAAGACAACCTGCCCATCCTGAGGGTGCCCAGGGGTCAGGAAGACCTCCTTGCTCTCCTCGTAGATCTCATCCACTCCTGGGGCCAAATCTGCAGGAGGAGAACAGACCAAAAAGGGCTCCAGGAGAGACTTTGGACAAGGGCTGGGAGGGACAGGATGAGGGACAATGGCTTTAAGCTGGGAGAGAGGAGACAGAGTGGAGATGAGGAAGAAATTATTGCCAGTGAGGGTGGGGAGAGCCTGGCACAGGCTGCCCAGGGAGGCTGTGGCTGCCTCCTGCCTGGAGGTGTTCAAGGCCAGGCTGGATGAGGCCCTGAGCAAGCTGTGCTGGTGGGAGGTGTCCCTGCACATGGCAGGGGGGAATTGGAGCTGGATGATCTTGAAGGTTCCCTTCCTACCCATTCCATGCCTCTATAAACCAGAACCCTGCTGCACCACCTCCAAGAGGCCAAGCCCTGTGCTGTGTGGGGACACAAGAGAGGGCCACAGGCACAGTGCAGCCTGCACAGCCAGCAGCAGGGGGAGGGAACAGGGAGCTCAGGGGTGCAGCACAAAGGTCTGGGCCCCCTCTCTTTCTCCATACCTAGGATGCCCATGTCATATTTGCCTTCCTTCTTGTCCTTCTCAATCAGATAGTCAAAGGTGTCAGAGAAGTACTGGAAGAGGAGGTTCTGCTTGTCCACCTCCAGCCCCAGGATGCGGTTCAGGAACTTGGTGATGGAGCAGTCTGCAAGGGCACAGCAGCTCAGGGAGTGTGGTGCAGCTGGCCATGGAGCCCACCAGCATCCTCCCACCCACCCATGAGCCACCCACCCATGAGCCACTCACCCACGAGCCACCCACCCACTCAAGGAGCCACGCACTCAAGGAGCCACCCACACAGTCAGAAGCCACCCACCCACCACCCATGAGCAACCCACTCAAGGAGCCACCCACCCACTCAGAAGCCACCCATCCACTCAAGAGCCACCCACCCAACCAAGGGTCACCCACCCAAGGGTCACCCACCCAAGGGCCACCCACCCAAGGAGCCACCCAAAGTCCCTCCCAGATGCACTCAGGCACAGGAGAGCAGCCCCAGCTGTGGGCAGCTGCTGTAGGCACTGTGGCCTGCAGGGTGGAGGCTAAGGCCTACAGGACCCTCCCCAGCCAGAGGGGTCTCAGCCTGGGGGTGGGAATTGATGAGCTCAAAAGGTCTCTTCCAGCCCAAACAATTCTGTGGTGCCAGGACCCCCTCAGCTCTCTGGGCAGGGTGAGCTTGACACAAACCTTTCTCCACTGAGACCATGCCATACTTGGTCTGGTTGCAGAAGATGCCCACAGAGATGAGCCCCTGCTTCATTTCTGGAAGATCAGAGCACAGCCTCTGTCATTTGGGGGTTGTCTCCTCCCCAGCTTCCCTGCAGAGCTGCTTCTCTTCCACACCTCTCTGCTCCTTGCTCCACAGCCAAGTCTCTCCCAGCCCTGCTCACCCCCACGCCTGGCAACTGTGGCAGGCATCTGGGTGGCCACCCTGCCACCCTCTGCTGAGCTGCCAAAGCCAGAGGAGCTGCTCCCTCCCTCCCTCCCTCCCTCCCACCTCCTGCTTGGCATCCCAGCCCTGACACCAGCCCAGGGAGCTGCAGAGCTGGGGATGTCCTTACCATGGAAAAATGCAGCTTCACCTCTCTCATAGCTCTTGGGCACAGGAACTCTGTTCTCAGTGTGGTTGAGGATGGTGGACAGGACCCTGTCCAGTGCTTTAGCTCCATACTGTGAGAGGAGACAAGAGCCACACGGGGGATGAGCCTGTGCTGAGGGTGCCACAGCACTCCTGGGGGCACTGCAGTGGAAGCCCCAGCCCCCAGGGATGCCACCAGCCTGCTGGCTGTGTGTCAGGGGCCTCCCCTGTCCCTCAGTGACCTGCTGAGGCCCAAGCCCCTTCCCAGCTCCCCGTGGAAGCACCTTCAAAGATGCACAACCCACTTCCAGCCCCAGTTCCGGGCACTGGACCTTGCAGGGTGCTGGCTGCTAGGCCAGATCCTGCCTGCAGATGCCAGCAACGTTCTTCCTGCCTCCTGCTGAAGGCAGCTTCGAGCCCTGCTGGGCTCAGGCAGCCCAGGAACAGCTCCAAATCACCTTGTTCTCAAAGTTGTACTTGCTGAGGTCCCTGGACTCGGTGGCCCGGCGGTCCCCGTGAGTTAAGGCACCCTGGGGAGGGCAGAAACCGGCTGTTAGCTGGCACACAACACCAGGGAAGGGTGGCCAGAGCCAGGGCAGGTGCTGGGGGGGAAGCAGAGCTCCTCTGGAATGTTGAGATTTCCCCAAAGGCAGTGAAGGAAAATGGAACCAACTCCATCCTTCCCTTCAGCCTTTCATCAGCTCTCCGGGACCGGGTGGGGGAATTCCAGCAGCTGGAGTTGGGTTCTGCTTCTCCTAACCTCCTCCTAATGCCTTAGGTAGGTGTTCACAGAACCCTAGAATGGGTTGGGTTGGAAGGGACCTTCAAGATCAGCCAGTTCCAACCTCCTGCCACAGGCAGGGACACCTCCCACCAGCCCAGGCTGCTCAGGGCCTCATCCAGCCTGGCCTTCAACACCTCCAGGCAGGAGGCAGCCACAGCCTCCCTGGGCAGCCTGTGCCAGGCTCTCCCCTCCCTCACTCTCAACAATTTCTTCCTCACCTCCACTCTCAGTCTCCTCTTCCCCAGCTCAAAGCCATTGTTCCTCATCCTGTCCTTCCCAGCCCTTGTCACAAGTCCCTCCCCAGCATTCCTGGAGCCCCTTCAAGGTCCTGGCAGGCTGCTCTGAGGTCTCCCTGCAGCCTTCTCTTCTCCAGGCTGCACAGCCCCAACTCTCCCAGCCTGGCCCCACAGGGGAGGTTCTGCAGCCCTCTGACCCTTTCCTTTCCCAGATCCCAGGATGCTAAAAGCCTTCTGCCTCCCTTTGCTGGAACCTCTCCAGCCCCAGGCCTGCTGGAGGGAACACTGCAGGGGGAGCTCCTCAGTGGGACCTGGAGCTGACAGCTTCCTGCCTCTGCTGCAGGACACTCACCAGGCTCTCCAGGCGCTTGGCCACGATGGATGCAAACCTCCTCTCCCCTGCCAGCTCAGAGATAAGGAAGACATACTCTGGAGCAGAAACCTGGTTGGATCTGTGTGTTCGACCTGCAGGGAGGTGAGAGGAGGGGAAAGGAGAGGTTGGCCCAGCCAGGCTGCCAGGGGAAGGGAAGCTGAGCAGCAGGAGGGAGCCAGAAGAGCTTCCCATGGCCTGGCTGCTTTGCCAAGGAGACTTCTCTTTGGTCACATTCATCACCCTGCTGCTGCTGCTGAGACCTGGGCAGAGCTGAGTTTGTAGCCCTGACTCCCTGGGGCTGAGGAGCTGACTCCCCAGTCTGAGCTGGGCTGTGCTTTAATTCCTCTGTGCCCACTGAGGAACTGTCCCTGCCCAGGCTCCCCCAGAGCACACTTCATGAGCTCCCAGGGAGGGCTCTCACATACAGGAGAGTTAGAATCACAGAATCAATAAGGTTGGAAAAGACCTCAGAGGTCATCAAGTCCAACCTGCCACCCAGCACCTCATGACCACTAAACCATGGCTCCGAGTGCCACATCCAATCCCCTCTTGAACCCCTCCAGGGACTGGGACTCCACCACCTCCCTGGGCAGCACATTCCAATGGCCAATAATTCTCTCTGTGAAGAACTTTCTTCCCCCTTCCCACACCACAAACCACTCCTGAAGTGAGCACAAAGCTTCCCCACGTGAGAAGTCAGCCCCAGGTGCTCTGTGCCCTGGCAGGACACGGCGGGCACCATGCCCTGCGAGGCACCCACAGCTCAAAGCTCCCTGGCAAGAGGAAGGAGCCCAGCCTGAGCAGCCACTCAGCCCTGTCCCTGCCCAGGGGCCACATCATGTCTGAGCCATGCTGAGGGCAAGGGGAAGGTCACCAAGCAGCCCTGGGCCTCACCAAACTGCTGTATGGCTCTGTCTGCGCTCCAGGGCAGCTCCAGGGTCATGTGGACTCGGCGCCGCTGGTTCCTGACCCTCCTGTCGGCCTGGAGAGAGATCCCTGAGCTGGAGGCCTCGGAGATTATTGCTACGAGCTGAGGGAGACAGGCAGCAGGTGAGAGAGGGCAGGGAGAGACCTGCACACCCCCAAAAGGCCCTCAGCAAACAGCCCAAAGCACAGCACTGCTGCCCCTGGGGGGGACTCGGGACTCTCTGTCACCTTCGCAGATGGCATCGCGCTGGCAGGGAGCCTCCAAGGGCAGCTTGGCCAAGC
Organism: Dryobates pubescens; assembly: GCF_014839835.1. Taxonomy (NCBI): domain Eukaryota; kingdom Metazoa; phylum Chordata; class Aves; order Piciformes; family Picidae; genus Dryobates; species Dryobates pubescens. The sequence goes on from NC_071642.1 coordinate 3,780,885, forward strand.
CCCTGCAGGCAGCAGGGACAGCTCCAGCCACAGCAGGCTGCACAGGGACACAGCCAGGCTGACCTTGGATGTCTCCAGGGATGGAGCCTCCACCACATCTCTGGGCAGCCTGTGCCAGTGTCTCCCCAGCCTCCCTGTGCAGAGCTTCCCCCTGATGTCCAACCTAACCCTGCCCTGCTCCAGTTCCAAACCGCTGCCCTTGGTCCTATCCCCACAGCCCCTTCTGCACAGTCCCTCCCCAGCCTGCCTGCAGCTCCCTGCAGACATTGCAATGCAGCTCTAAGGTCTCCCAGGAGCCTTCTCTTCTCCAGGTTGAGCAAACCAAGCTCTTACAGGCTGCCTTCACAGGAGAGGCTCTCCAGCCTTCTGACCATCTCTGTAGCCTCCTCTGGACCTGCTCCAGCAGGTCAGACAGAGCTGCAGAGCTTTGCTGGCCTGAGGCTGGCAAGTGACAAGCAGAGGCACCCTCCCTTTGCTTCCCCTCTCAGCTCCTGTGCAGCTGTTTGGAGGCTTTCCTAGAACCCCAGAATGGTTTGGGGTTGGAAGTGACCTTAAAGCTCCTCCAGTTCCAACCCCCCCAGCCGTGGGCAGGGACACCTCCTACCAGCCCAGGCTGCTGAAGGCCTCATCCAGCCTGGCCTTGGAGGCATCCACTTGGTTTCAGAGACTCACAGAATCAATAAGGTTGGAAAAGACCTCAGAGATCCCCAAGTCCAAGCTGCCACCCAACACCTCCTAACTCACTCAACCATGGCTCCCAGTGCCACATCCAATCCCCTCTTGAACACCTCCAGGGATGGGGACTCCACCACCTCCCTGGGCAGCACATTCCAGTGGCCAATTCCTCTCTCTGGGAAGAACTTTCTCCTCACCTCCAGCCTAACCCTCCCCTGGTACAGCTGGAGACTGTGTCCTCTTGTTCTGGTGCCAGTTGCCAGGGAGGGGAGGCCAACCCCCAGCTGGCCACAACCTCCCTTCAGGCAGCTGTAGGGAGCAGTAAGGTCTGCCCTGAGGCTCCTCTGGTCCTCAGCTTGACCCTGGCTCACCTTCTCCCCCTTCATGAACCTCTCCTTCTCCTTGAGGTTGACGTGGTCTATGGAGAGGCCTTGCTCGGCGCGGGACTCGAAGAGGACGGAGCCGTCAGGCCTGCAGACCACGCGGCCCTTGCGCCCTGTCATCTGCACAGCGGGGAGAGAGGCTGTCAGGGGGAGCCCTGAGCCTCCTGAAACCACATCCACACACTCAGACAGTCTGCCTTGGAAGGGACCTCAAAGCTCAGCCAGTTCCAACCCCCCCTGCCACGGGCAGGGACACCTCCCACCAGCACAGGCTGCTCAAAGCCTCATCCAGCCTGGTCCTGAGCACCTCCAGGCAGGAGGCAGCCACAGCCTCCCTGGGCAGCCTGTGCCAGGCTCTCCCCAGCCTCACTCTCAACAATTTCTTCCTCATCTCCAGTCTCAGTGTCCTCTTTCCCAGCTCAAAGCCACTGTCCCTCACCCTTGCCCATAGTCCCTCCCCAGCTCTCCTGGAGCCCCTTCAGATATTGCAATGCAGCTCTGAGGTCTCCCTGGAGCCTTCTCTTCTCCAGGCTGCACAGCCCCAACTCTCCCAGCCTGTGCCCACAAGGGAGGTTCTCCACCCCACTGATCATCTTGGTGGCTTCCTCTGGGGCCACTCCAGCAGCTCCAGGTCCTTCTTGTGCTCCAGGGGCACCAGAGCTGGAGGCACCAGAGCTGGAGGTGCCACTCCAGCTGTTCTGTCAGGGGAGCAGAGTGCAGGGGGTAGAATCACCTCCCTCCTCCTCCTCCTGCTGCTGCTCACACATCTCAACAGCTCTTTCAGACTGCAAGGAGAAGAAACCCTCCTCCAGCAGGAACTCCTTTGGCTGCCCCTCTTTCTTGTCCCCCCCCAGTGCCACCCAACCACGCTCTTGACTTTGAGCAGTACCTCAGCCACGTGCTCTGGGCCCCCAAAGTGATTGATCAGTTCATCCAAGGTATTGAGAGGTAGCTCTTTGCCCAGTGCTTTTACTTTGGCTAGGAGGTCCTGCTTCAGCTTCTCCACGTGTTCCAGTTCCCTCAGGCCATGCATCTCTTTCTGGGAAGGCAGCAGGTGAAAGTTACCTGCAATGTCAAACCCAACAGTTTAGAGTCACCTGGTAACTGTGAACTGGGGGGTGGGGGGGAGAAGGAGGAGAATAAGCCCCAATGGGAGAAAAATAGAAGGGAAAAAATACCCAAGAAGTCCCCAAGGGTTTCTGGGGGCACCACCTGGTGAGCAGAGAGACCCTGACTTGCCATAACAGCTGCTGAGAGTGGGGTGAAGTCTCTCTGTGCTTCCCTGGGGCATGGGGAAACAGCCTCAAGTTGCAGCAGGGAAGGTTTAGGTCGGACAGGAGGAACAATTTCTTCCCCCAAAGGCTTGGCCAGGCCTGGCCCAGGCTGCTCAGGGCAGTGGTAGAGTCCTCATCCCTGGAGGGGTGGCAAAGCCCTGGAGATGTGGTGCTGAGGGCCAGGGGTGTGGTGCCCTGGCAGTGCTGGGGTGAGGGTTGGAGTGGTGGTAGCTGGCTCCTGAAGGGTGGTAGCTGGCTCCTGGGGGGTGGGTGGCTGGCTGGCTCCTGGGGGGTGGTAGCTGGCTGGCTCCTGGGGGGTGGGTGGCTGGCTCCTGGGGGGTGTTTGGCTGGCTGGCTGGCTCCTGGGGGGTGGTAGCTGGCTCCTGGGGGGTGTTTGGCTGGTTCCTGGGGGGTGTTTTTTTCCTGGCTCCTGGGAGGTGGTAGCTGGCTCCTGGGGGGTGGGTGGCCGGCTCCAGCTGCACCCCCATGGGACTGGGGGCCAAAGTGACTGTGGCTGGCAGGTCCCTGCAGCAGGGCTCCCCAGGCTGCTGCTCCACCTACCCCTGTCCTCGGCAGCGAAGCCGTTGTAGGTGCGCTCCACGAAGATGACCTCGTCTGTCTCAAACAGGGACTCGGGGGAGGAGTTGAAGTCGCTGTCCAGCCCCAGGTCAGAGTCGGTGCTGCTGTCATCACTGATCTTGATGACCCCCACGGGGTCACACAGGGCCTTCAGAGCCTTGGGGCAGCGACCCCTCTGCTTCCCTGCCAGGGAGAAGGAGCGGCGTCAGGGGCCGGCCCCCGGCCGCGGCGGGGCGCAGAGCAGCGAGGGCCAGCTCGGAGAGAGGAAGAGGAGGAGGAGAGCCCCCAAACCGGCTGAGTTTGCCCCAAAGGAGAGGCTGACCTTGGAAAGACAGAGCCTTAGGGTGGGGTTAGGGGCAGTTAAGGAGGGAGGGAGAGAAAGGAAGAGAGAGAAAGGAAGAACGAGGCGGTCTCGATCAGGGCTGGAGGTGGCTGCACACGTTGGGATGGCCACAGAGCAGGCTCCAGGCAGAGCTGGCTCCTCAGGGAAGGAGCCTGCAGGGCTGCCTGTGTGCAGGACACAGGCAGCTGCCAGTGGTTTGGGATGTTCTTGGCTTCCAAGCAGAGCAAGACATGCCCCTGCCCTCTGAGAGGTTCCCAAACCAGCCTGCACTTGCTGCCCTGCAGCAGCAGCCAGGACAATCTCCACCATCTGCCAGTGCTGCTGCTCCCTCTTCCCCCTTTCCCACAGCCCACTGGAGAAGACATCCCCAAACTCTTCTTACCTGCAGCCACAGCCAGTAACTTGGCAGGGAAGGGATCAGCTCTCCCCAGGACACTGCCATGCTCTGGGTCCAAGAGCTTGGCAGGGAAGGGATCAGCTCTCCCCAGGACACTGCCATGCTCTGGGTCCAAGAGCTTGGCAGGGAAGGGATCAGCTCTCCCCAGGACACTGCCATGCTCTGGGTCCAAGAGCTTGGCAGGGAAGGGATCAGCTCTCCCCTGGACACTGCCATGCTCTGGGTAAGGGGCAGTGGAGAAACTCTCCTTGCTGCAAGAGGGTTCAGCCATGCAGCCAGAACCTCTTGAGCCACCTGCTCCCTGCCCCAGTCTAGCCCAGGAAGCAGCTGGGGGCAAGGGGCAGAGCTGCTGGGCAGGGGGTGGTGGCAAGGAGCTGACTGGGCTGGGGAAGTGAGTTAGGGGGAAGGGGTTGGGGGGAAGGTGAACGACCTGGAGCTGTGCAAAGTGAAACCAGGGCAGAGCGGCAGAGGGCAGGGAGCAGGGAGCAGGGAGGAAGGCAAAGCAAAAGCTGAGTGGCTGGGGGGAAGCAGCAAGGCAGGAGGGCAGGGGCTGGGCAGTGGAGTGTGCTCTTACTTTTTCTTTTACTGCCAGTTCCTTTTTCTCTCTTTCTTTTGGTTGAAGGAAAGTGCTTCTGAATTAGGGAGAGAAAGACGCCTCTGAAAGTAAGATGCAAAATTTATTCTAGCTACCAGGAGCACCTGAGGGCTTCATCACCAAGCAAAGGGGCAGTGGAGACAGCACCACAGGCCATGAGAGAAGGGTGGGGGGAAGGAAAACCTGCACTGCAGCTCCTGGGGGGGGTTCATCAGCTGCTGGTAGCACAGCAGCGGCCGCTCAGCCCCCACCGAAGGGCAGGGCTGGCACCGGCAGGTCCTCAGCCATGGGCTGAGCTTGCTGAGGGGAGGGAAAGCTCTGGAATGCCAGGGAATCATGGAATGGGTTGGGTTGGAAGGGACCTTCAAGATCAGCCAATTCCACCCCCCCTGCCACGGGCAGGGACACCTCCCACCAGCCCAGCTTGCTCAAGGCCTCATCCAGCCTGGCCTTCAACACCTCCAGGCAGGAGGCAGCCACAGCCTCCCTGGGCAGCCTGTGCCAGGCTCTCCCCAGCCTCACTCTCAACAATTTCCTCCTCATCTCCACTCTCAATCTGCCCTCATCCAGCTCAAAGCCATTGCTCCTCATCCTGGCTCTCCCAGCCCTTGTCCCAGCTCTCCTGGAGCCCCTTCAGGTCCTGGCAGGCTGCTCTGAGGTCTCCCTGCAGCCTTCTCTTCTCCAGGCTGAACAACCTCAGCTCTCTGCCCTTTGGTGGAGGAGACTCTGCCCCAGCAGCAGGGCAGACCCTGGGCTCTGTGCCACCATGTGGCAACCCAAAGGCCTTCACAGAGCAACTAATGGCATGCCACATCCCTAGAGAAGAACCCCCAACAGTAACTCCCAGTGTTCCCAGCCCCTCTCCAGGCTCTGACAGCAGAGCCTAACATCAGGCTGTCCAACAAGTGCTCCACCAAGTCTTCTGATGGCCAGGACATAGTCCTGTGTGGCCATGAAACAGCAGAGTGACAAAATGTGGACACTGGGGGGGAGATTTCAGGTGGATGGAGGGAAAAAGCCAAACTCAGAAGAGGTGGAAACCAAAGGTCCCTACCTGGGGAGCAAAGGTTTGACTGCTGACCATGGTGGGTGGGGATGAACACCCCCAAAGCAATGAGGAGGCTGAAAGAGCTCTGGGTGGAAAACACAAACTGCTGAAAGCAACACCTGAGGGCTATGGAGATGACAGTTGGCTGTGTGAGGCAAAAAGGGAGGGCTGGGGGAGCAGGGAGGGAGCTCTGAGGGCCTTGGTGTGAGGGGCTGGAGGGGACAGAGGCAGCAGCACTGCCTGCCGGGGCAGAGCCCTGCGAGGTGACTGCAGCTGCACGGCACCAGGATGGGTTCCTTCCTCTCAGCTCCTGAGGCAGCAACTCACTGGCAGGCCTGGAGCCTCCCTGCCACGACATCTCCTCCCTCCTCTTCCCAACACTGCCCTCCCTGTGCTCCCTGGGAAGCAAGGGCTGGGCTGGCATCCACTCCCTCAGCAGCCCCTTTATTTTTAACCCTGCTTCTCGGCATCCTGCTGCTGCTTCCCAGCACACTGCCCTCCAGAAAGCCCCTGCAGAGCTGCACAACCAGGAGGCCACATCTGGAGGCTCAGCAGCTGCCAAGGAGACACTCAGTTAGCTGGCCAACACTGCTGGGCAGGCAGCTCTTGCCTCTAGGACTGGGGACAGAGTGGAGCAGGGGGGTTGTGTGATCTGGGGATCACAGCTAAGCAAAGCTCAGAGCCCCTGGAGGCCTCTTGACAGAGCTCCCCTGAAGTCTGTGCCATGAAACCCAACCCAAGAGACCAACTCCATCCCAGCAGTGCTGGACCTGCCCTGCACACTGCCACCAAACTGGGGGCTGTAAAGGGAATGGACCTGGAGACAGCAGAGTGCCACAGAGCAGCACAGTCCCTCCTGCCCCCCTCCCCCCATCAAAGAGAGGAGGAAAGCTTGGCCTGAAGTTGACACAAGCTGCCCCTGGCACCTCTCAGGGCTTTCACTGCTGGGGAAAGTCACTTCCAAAGACCAGAGGAGCAGCCCTGTCACCTGCAGAGCAGATGAGACCCAACTCAGCTGGTGGCCCAGGCTTTTGTCACCCACTGGGCACCTTCCTGGGACTCTGAAAGCCACAGAAGTGGGGGAGGCACATCCTGAGAGGGCAGCCTCAGGGAATTAGGGAATGGGTTGCAAGGACCTTCAAGATCAGCCAGTTCCAACCCCCTGCCATGGGCAGGGACACCTCCCACCAGCCCAGCTTGCTCAAGGCCTCATCCAGCCTGGCCTTCAACACCTCCAGGCAGGAGGCAGCCACAGCCTCCCTGGGCAGCCTGTGCCAGGCTCTCCCCACCCTCACTGGCAACAATTTCTTCCTCATCTCCAGTCTCAGTCTTCCCTCTCCCAGCTCAAAGCCATTATCCCTCATCCTGTCCTTCCCAGTCCTTGTCACAAGTCCCTCCCCAGCTCTCCTAGATCCCCTTCAGGTCCTGGCAGGCTGCTCTGAGGTCTCCCTGCAGCCTTCTCTTCTCCAGAACAGCCCCAACTCTCCCAGCCTGTCCCAACAGAGGAGGCTCTCCAGCCCTCTGCTCATCTTCATGGCCTCCTCTGGACCTGCTCCAGGAGTCCTTCAGGCACAGCCACCTGGGAACAAAGGTGACACAACCAGGACCCTGGACCTGCCTTGGCCATGTGCTGAAAGCCAAAGGTGGCCAATCTAATCTCCTTGGAGCACTCACTCCTTCCTCCTCCTGTCCCAGCAGTGCTGCCTCACTTCTATCACCCCAACTGCTGCAGCACCTGAGCTTCCCTTGCTCATTTCTTCAGTGGCAACAGCTCCACTTTCCAGAGCGAGACCCACACAAACCACCTCTGAGTCACCTTCCTGCCTCTCCTACACCTGCCAATTCTTTTCAGACCAGGCTGTTCAGGTAAGTTTGGGGCCCAGGAGACTTCCAAGCCCAGGCCCTAGCTCAGAAAGCTTCACTGAAGCACCAGTGCCCCAAGGACCTGCTCGGTGTCCTCTCCAATCCCAGCCTGCGCAGGGCCAGGCCTTAAGGAAACTGCCAAGAGCTGCAGGTGAGGAGTGGCCCCAGGGCAGGACTCTTCCCTTCAGCACATCTCCAGCTTCCCCCCAGAAGAAAAGCAGGGATCTTGAACTCACTCTGCAGCAGACACAAAGCAGTTTAGGTGCCCATCATTCTCATCCAGGACTTCCCTGGTGCGAGCCTCCCCGGTGGACTGCAGGCCGATGACGATGCACTGCGGGGGGACACGAGGGTCAGCCACAACAGCTACAGCCCCAGGGGATGGGGGTCACAGTCCCAGGCACACAGTCCCCATCCCAAACTGATGGTGGGCCTGTGGTGAAGCTCCTTGTGGAGCTGAAGAAGCCTCCCTCAAACCTTTCAGCATCCAGAGCCTGTCCCCCGCTCGCAGCACAGAGGAAGATTCTGGTTCCAGGCTCTGCCTCAGCCTGCCAAGTCGTGGCCAGATGGATGGCAGGGCAGAGCTGTGCTGGAGGGGAAGGCTTTGGGGCCTCTTCTAGCTCTAACATGACCCAAAACACCCTTTCAGCTCAGCCTGCCCACATCTGCCATCAATGAGCAGTGAGGAATGCCCCAGAGGATGAGGCCACGTTAACTCCCCAGTGCCATTCCTGGCCACTGCTCTTCCTTCTGGTTGATGTGGGAAGCAAGTCAGCCTCAAAGACCTTGGGAACTGCTTCCAGGTCAGGCTCAACAGTAATTCATAGAACTCCAGAAGGCACAGAGCTGGAAGGGACCCTAAAAGGTCCCACAGGGGGACATCTCCAACTAGAGAAGGTTGCTGGAGTTGCCATCAAGCCTGACCCTGAATGTCTCCAGGGATGGAGCCTCAGCCACCTCCCTGAGCAACCTGTGCCAGGGTCTCCTCACCCTCCCTGTGCAGAGCTCCCTCCTGATGTCCAACCTAACTCTGCCCTGCTCCACTTTCAAACCATTTCCCCTCAGCCTATCCCCACAGCCCCTTCTGCACAGTCCCTCCCCAGCCTGCCTGCAGCTCCCCTGCAGTGCAGCTCTAAGGTCTCCCTGGAGCCTTCTTTTCTTCAGGTGGAGCAGCCCCAACTCTTTCAGCCTGGCTTTGTAAGAGGCTTCCTTGAAGCTCCTGAAGGAGACAAGGAGCCAACATGTGCAAAGGCAGCAAAGACTCCCTCAGAAGCCCCCAACCCATCAGGATTTATCCAAGACTCTCCTACCAGAACATCCAGCAAGCTCCTCATGGTCTCTCTCTGCTTTCACTCCTCTTTGGCATGGCCAAACCAGCACCAAGCTGCTGGAGCCTCCTCCTGACGTCCAACCTAACTCTGCCCTGCTCCTTATCCTATCCCCACAGGCCCTTCTGAGCAGCCCCTCCCCAGCCTTCCTCTGGGTCCCTTTCAGATACTGCAATGCAGCTCTAAGGTCCTTCCAGAGCCTTCTCTTCCCCAGGCTGAACAGCCCCAAACCCCCCCAAAGCCTCGCGGGTCGCGGCCTCTCCACCACCACCCGCTCAGGCGAGCTGCTGCTGGCTGCTCCATCTCGTGGCACCTGGCTCTGCCCCCTCACCTTGTCCTTCTGCAGCTCCTCCTTGGCCAGCTCCACGAGCCTCCTGACCTTGGCAGCAATGCAGAGGTACTTGAAGAAGCGTTGGTGAGCTGACCAGAACTGCCCCCAGAGCGACTTCCGCGACTCCAGCCCCAGGCAGTCTGCCGCCTGCTGGAACACCGACAGGGCCTCTGCCCACTGCAGGCAAGGAGGACAAAGCCTGAGCTGGGCTCCCAGTTGGCCATGGTCATCACTGCCAGGCAGGAGGTGACCAGGACAGAATCCAATCACAAGACTGTTGAGGCTGGAACAGAGCTCCACGATGGCCAACACCAACCCAACCCCACCGTGGGCACCAAACCAGGGCCCCCAAGGGCCATGGCCACAGGGGTCTGGAACACCTCCAGGCATGGGGACTCCACCTCCTCCCTGGGCAGCCTGTGCCAAGCCCTGACCACTCTGGCAGCACAGAAATTGTTCCTCATCTCCAACCTAAGCTGGCACAATTCCAGGCCAGTTCCTCTCCTTCTATCACCTGAGCCTAGGGAGCAGAGCCCAACCCCTACCCCACTGCAGCCTCCTCTCAGGGAGCTGTAGAGAGCAGAGAAGCCTCCCCTCAGCCAGCTGTGGAGAGCAGAGAGGCCTCCCCTCAGGGAGCTGTAGAGAGCAGAGAAGCCTCCCCTCAGCCTCCTCCTCTCCAGAGTGAACAATTCACTGACTCAATGAACTTCTGTGCTTGCAAAGATGCAACTCATCAGATGAGGTTGTGATGTTTTTCCATAAGCTGAGCCTGCCTTCCCCTTCTGTCCTATGAACAGCCTCACTTCATGGTCAGAGCCACGTTTAGGCTCCTCAAACCCTCCCCCACACCCAGAGGCTATGTCCAAAGCCTGATCCAACCTCAGCCTCCCTGCTGCAGCAGGTCCAGCTCACCAGCTTGGCTGCCTTGTCGTAGACAACCTTGTACTGCTGATCCAGGGGGATCTCCTCGATCCTGAAGGTGACTCCAGTGAAGCTGAGCTGCCTGGCAATGTACATCCCACTGACCTTCATGTCCATGGCCACGATCTCCATTGCACCAACTCCCCTGGGGGAGCAAGGCAGCAGTGAAAGCCTCTCCTCTGTGGCAGGGCAGCAGCTCTGCACAGCCGCCTCCCGTCCTGGCTCAAGCTGCCCTCAGGCAGCACTTCCCAAACCATTTCCCTAATCAATGCTGCCCCAAAGTGTTAAGGCATGGGAGAAGGGAAGCTGGGCACCACTCACCTCTTCTCTATTGCATGCAGGAACTCATCAAAGGCTCTGAAGGGGGTGCCCTCGCCCCAGATGCCCAGGCGGCTCATGTAGATCATGTTCTTTGGCTCAGAGGCACCTGAGGGCACAGAACCAGGGCAGCTGGGAAGAGCTTTGACTCCAGTCAGCCACAGAACTCTCAAGGTTGGAAGAGACTTTTGAGATCACCCAGTCCAACCTCTCACCCAGAGCTCACAACCCCAACACTGCTGCTGAGCCACTGCCCTGGAACCGCAGCCCTCAGCACCACAGCCGGGCAGCGCTGCAGCCCCTCTGGGCATGGGGACTCCACCACCTCCCTGGGCAGCTCATGAATAGCAGCAGAGAATTGTTCTGGCTGGAAAAGCTCTCTTGAGATCATCCAGTCCCAACCAGCAACCCAACCCCACCATGGGCACCAAACCAGGGCCCCCAGTGCCATGGCCAGAGGGTGCTGGAACACCTCCAGGCGTGGGGACTCCACCACCTCCCTGGGCAGCCTGTGCCAGTCCCTGACCACTCTGGCAGCACAGAAATTGTTCCTCATCTCCAACCTAAGCCTCCCCTGGCACAATTCCAGGCCATTTCCTTGTCCTGTCACTTGATGCATGTGAGCAGAGCCCAATCCCCACCTGGCTCCAGCCTCCTCTCAGGGAGCTGTAGAGGGCAATGAGGTCTCCCCTCAGCCTCTTCTCCAGGCCCAACAACCCCAGGTCCCTCAGCTGCTCCTCATGGCACTTGGGTTCCAGGCCCTTCCCCAGCTTCACTGCCCTTCTCTGGGCCTGCTCCAGCCCCTCAATGTCCTCTGAAGTGAACTCTCAATGGAACAGCCAAGAGCCACAGTGCCAGAGGAGGTCCAAGGCCCCTTCCAAACATTACTACACAGCTGAACCACAGGCCAGGACCCAGCTCAGCTGGAGGGAAATGAGTGCAACTTGCCCCAGAGTCCCAAGCAGTGGCAGTGATAGAGCTTGGGGCAGATCCTGGCACCCTCAGCTCCCCTCTGGCACTGCAGCACCATCCACCTCTCCCTGCCTGGGCTCTCAGCCTGTGTGCCCCCATCTCAGGGGCATCCTTCAGGGCAGAGGTGAGTGCTGGCTGCTCAGGGGCAGGCAGAGGCTTACCTGTGGCACTGGCATAGACAACCCTTGCTCGAGGCAGCTTGTTCTGGAGGTCCAGCACTGCTTTGCCCATTTTGGTGGAGCTGGCATTTTTGGCTTTGTGGCATTCATCAAACACAATCTGGAGGGGAAGGGCAGCTAAGGAGAAAGGGCCTGGACCTATTTTTCATCCTGAGGACAGAAAACACAACCCAGCCTCCTCCAAGCAACTGAGCAAGCAGTGCCAACAGCAACAGGGCTGACTGGCTCCCCAGATCTGCTGCTTTTGCCCCATTCTGTGCTCCTCAGAGCCCCAGGGCACGTCCCCCTCCCCCTCCCTGCACTCCAAGGTTTGTCTTGGAATGCTGAGGGAGAAGAATGCTGAAAAGGTTCATCCCAGCCCTATTCTTCCACACTTCCCATGAATGCTGCAGCCTGTGGGGGAGCAGTGAGGAAGAGGAGGGCAGGAAACAGGAAAGGAGAAGAGTGGAGGGAGGGGAGAGGGAGGGAGAGAGGAGGAGGAGAGGGGAGAGGGAGGGAGAGAGGAGGAGGAGAGGGGAGAGGGAGGGAAAGAGGAGGAGGAGAGGGGAGAGGGAGGAAGAGAGGAGGAGGAGAGGGAGGGAGAGAGAGAGGAGGAGGAGAGTGAGGGGAGAGAGGAAGGAGCAGCAGCATGGGGGATGTGTGCGCTCAGTATCCACCACGGGCACAGCTGCTGCCAGGACCCTGGGCTGCCCCCAGGCTCTTTGTCCCCTGCTGCAGCACAGGGCCAGCAGGCAGCCCTCCCCCTGCAGGCTGGGCTGGGCTCTGTGTGTGCCAGGATACAACTCCATCAAAGTTCTCCCTGCACCAGTCCAGGATCTGCTTCAAGCGCGTGCGGTGCTGCCCTCCCGCCTGGCTCTCCCCGATCAGCGCCGAGTAGGTGGCGAAGAGGACTCCTTCTGAGGTAGCTGTGTCACCATACTTAATCTGCAGGAGGAGAAGGAGGAGCACACGAGCTCACAGCACTCGTCCCCAGCTCCCTGTGCCCGCAGTGGGTGCCCCCAGCGCTGCCCCAAGGCGGCACGGAACGGGAGGGCTCGGAAGGGAGCCCTGGGGAGCACCCGGTCCAAGCCCCCTGCCAGGGAAGGGGCACCCAGAGGAGGCCACCCAGGAACACATCCAGCTGGGGTCTGAAGGACCCAGAGATGGAGACTCCACCACCTCTCTGGGCAGCCTGCTCCAGGCCTCCACCACCCTTCAGTCACAGAAGCTCCTCCTCATGTTCAGATGCAGCTTCTGCTGGGCAAGTTTGTGCCCACTGCCCCTTGCCCTGGCACAGCCTGGTGCCACCCTCCAGCCCCCCACCCTTGGAGTATTGCCCAGCACTGATCAGATCCCCCTCAGGCTGCTCTTCCCCAGACCAAACAGCCCCAATCCCCTCAATCTTTCCCCCCCCCAGAGATGTGGCAGTGCCCCTCAGCCCCTTTGCTGTCCCCTGTCCAGCCAGTCCCTCCCACAACAAAGCCAGGCTGGGAGCAGAGCAGACAAAAGGCTGTTGGGAGCTTCTGCACTTCTCCTTGGCACCGAGGCCTGGTGCTGACAGGGGACTTCCTGTGGCTGGCCAAGCGCCACCAGCCAGTGTCAGCACATCTGGAGGCAGGCAGGGAGACGTGGAGCCCATGCTAGGACTTCCCTTTGCTGGCCAAATGAAGTCACTTCACTGCTTTCAGCAACACTTTGGGAGTGCTGACTGGGCTTGAAGCCTCCCAGCTGGCTTAATTCCTGCCAGAAAAGCCTTTCTTTTTGCCTCTCTGCCTGGGGTGGGATTGCTCCTGTTGCACTCTCTCCCCCACCTGTGATGAAAATGAAAAGGCAGGGGGAGGGAAAAAATAACCCAACCCCCCCCCCCCCCCAGGCCCAATTGGAAGCAAAGTTCCACTCAAAACCCTTTTGGTGACCAAACAAAAACCTCTTTCAGCCTCTCAACAGAGGGCAGCCAGAGCTGGTGGCCACATGGTTTCCATTCACCCCTTGAGAGGAGGTTGTTCACCACCACTGAAAGGCAGAGGAGAGAGTTTCAGCGAGCTGGCTGCTGGTGGGGCAAGCACCAGGCAAGAGGCCACAGCACAGAGGCTGGGAGGGAGCCTGTGAAGAGCCAGCACACAACTGCTGCTTGTCTCTCTGCTCCATCCTCAGCACTGAGCAACAGGGAAAGCTCTGAGCTGCTGCTCTGGGGCAATGCCCACGAGCTCAGCCCTGGCACTGAGCAGCCCCCTGCCAGGCACCAGGCTGGGTGGTTAAAGCTGCTCCCTCCCCTCACAGGCTCTGAGCAAACAGGTCCATGACCCCAGCAGTGGGAATGGCAGCCCAGAAGGGCAGAGCAGGACCACATCTACCCTCAGCAGGACTCCTCAGGTATGTCTGGAACACCTCAAGCCCTGCTGCACTTTGTCCTTGCCTGGGGACACTTCGTGCTCGCTGCAGGGAACAGCTCAGTGCTCACCCTGCAGCTCTGCAGAGCGTGGGGAACCAGCAGGAGTGTGGAGTGGGAAGAGAAGGCTGAGAGGAGGGATCAGGAGGCAGCCTGCTGCTGCTGCTCTGCTTGCTAAGGTAGAGCCCTCCACCCTCCCAGGCCTCCAGGAGAGCTTCTCCCTACCTTATTCAAAGCATGCACAGGAATGTGGGAGGCTTCGATGTCCTTCAGGTCTCTCTCAGCATCATACTTGAGATCATTGGAGACACTGAACCTGCCAAGCAAGGCTCTGGTTATCTCCTTGAGGAGACCATCAGGGCATGCTCAGTGCTGAACAGATCTCTCTAACTGTCACAACCACAGACTGCTGGGGGAGGGGGTGGGGGGTTGGAAGGAGCCTTGTGGAGAGCATCCAGTCCAAGCCCCTGCCAGGGCAGGGGCACCCAGAGAAGGTCACCCAGGAACACATCCAGGTGGGGTTTGAATGCCTCCAGAGATGGAGACTCCACCAACTCCCTGGGCAGCCTGCTCCAGGGCTCCAGCACCCTGAAAGAAGTTTCTCTGCATGTTCAGATGGAACCTCTGATAGTCAGCTTTGTGCCCACTGCCCCTTGGCCTGGCACTGGGCACCACTGACCAGAGCCTGGTGCCACCCTCCTGCCCCCCACCCTTGGAGTATTGCTCAGCACTGATCAGATCCCCTCAGGCTGCTCTTCTCCAGACTAAAAGCCTCAATTTTCAGTCTTTCCCCAGAGCTGAGATGCTCCAGGCCCAGCTCCCACACCTCAGCACAAGCTCCTGCAGCCAGCCCCTGCCTCTTCCACAAGCTGTGGGGACCCTGCAGTAAAAGCCCAACTCCAGCAGCTTGGATCTGCAGCTGGGAATCACAGAGTTGTTAGGGTTGGAAGGGACCTCAAGGCTCAGCCAGCTCCAACCCCCCTGCCATGGGCAGGGACACCTCACACCACAGCAGGTTGCTCACAGCCACCTCCACCCTGGCTGCAAGCACCTCCAGGGCTGAGGCTTCCACCACCTCCCTGGGCAACCTGTGCCAGGCTCTCACCACCCTCGTGAGGAACAACTTCTTCCTCACATCCAGTCTCAATCTCCCCACTTCTAGTTTTGCTCCATCCCCCCCAGTCCTATCACTCCCTGACACCCTCACAAGTCCCTCCCCAGCTTCCCTGCAGCCCCCTGCAGATCCTGGAAGGCCACAACGAGGTCTCCCTGGAGCCTTCTCCTCTCCAGCCTGCACAGCCCCAGCTCCCTCAGGCTGCCCACCGCTCCCCTTCCCCTGCCTGCAGGGAGCAGGGACAGGGCTGGCTCTGCCATGTCAGGGTGACTCACTCCCAGGCATGGCTGCAGGGGGAAGATTCCCATTCCACAGGCACAAAGAGAGGTGGGAAACCACTCACCCAAGGCCACAGGGATGAGTCAGCTCCGAAGCCAACATCAGCACTGAGGAATTCCTCACTCCCAGATCCAAACTAACTCCAAGGTCTTACGGGAAAAGGAGATGAAAAAAAAAACCCACCCCACCAAACCCAAAGCCCAGAGCTTACCACAGAGCTTTCTTCCTCCCTTTCAGATAGTTTTCAAAGATGATGCCTGCAACTGTCCTGCCCTTTCCAACTCCAGCACCATCCCCGATGAGGAACCCAGCTCGCTGCCCATTGGGTAACAAAACTTCATGTTGCTGGGGGAGGGGGTGGGGGGAGTGGGATGGGGAGGGAAACAAAACACAAAACCAAACCAAACAAAGCAACAAAATCAGGAAGAAGCAGCAGAAATGAAACCAATTTTGCCTCCTCTGAAGAGTTTGGCTGGGAGCTGGGGGGGGGGGGGAGCGTGGCTCAGGGCCTGCAGCCGTCCCCGCAGCGCTCAGAGGAGCGGCAGCAGGGTGGCCAAGGGTCCTGGGCAAGCTCAGGTCCCCCAGCATTCAAGATCAGCCAGTTCCAACCCCCCCCTGCCACAGGCAGGGATACCTCCCACCAGCCCAGCTTGCTCAAGGCCTCATCCAACCTGGCCTTCAACACCCCCAGGCAGGAGGCAGCCACAAACCTCCCTGGGCAGCCTGTGCCAGGCTCTCCCCTCCCTCACTCTCAACAGTTTCTTCCTCATCTCCCCTCTCCTAGCTCAAAGCCATTGTTCCTCATCCTGTCCCTCCCAGTCCCTCCTCAGCTCTCCTGGAGCCCCTTCAGGTCCTGGAAGGCTGCTCTGAGGTCTGCCTGGAGCCTTCTCTTCTCCAGGCTGCACAGCCCCAGCTCTCCCAGCCTGGCCCCACAGAGGAGGTTCTCCAGCCCTCTGCTCATCTTGGTGGCCTCCTCTGGACCTGCCCTCCCCCTGCACCCAAAGGCTAAGCTCACAAGGGGTAGTTTAAGCCCCCCTCTCCCCCTCAACAAAACTCCAGGGCTCTTGCCTCTGTGAGAAACAGACTCCCCCCAAGTCCCTGGCCTCAAATCACCCTTTCCAAAGCCATTTACAATGCCCTGTGCCAAAGCTTCCCAAATTCTCCCCCCCATGCAGAATCATGGAATTGTTTAGGCTGGGAGAGACCTTTGAGATCACCAAGTCCAACCCTTAACCCCAGCACTGCCAGCTCACCACCAACCCTCAGCACCACATCTCCAGGGCTTTGAAAGCCCTTCGGGGATGAGAGCTCCACCACTGCCCTGAGAGCTCCACCACTGCCCTGAGCAGTGACAGCCCTTGGGGGGAGGAAATTGTTGCTCATCTCCAACCTAAACCTCCCCTGGTGCAAGCTGAGGCCACACCAGAGGTTATTTCACAGCCTGCTGGAGCATCTGTCCCCACCAAAGGCCCTGTCCTGGTGCCCCTGGAGCAGCCACCTACCTGGCAGGCATAAATGATGGCTTCCAGCTGTAGTGCAGAGAGTGACCCTTTGTCAGCAACAGAGCGAGGCAGGGACAGGCTGTAGGTGATGTCAGGTGGAGGCACACTGGACAGAGTGCTGGTTTCCACCACCAGGTCAGGGTGGTGCTTCCCAAGCTTGGCTGCAGGGCAGGATCAGAGAATCAATAAGGTTGGAAGAGACCTCAGGGATCACCAAGCCCAAGCTGCCACCCAACACCTCCTGACTAACTCAACCATGGCTCCCAGTGCCACATCCAGTCCCTTCCTGAACACCTCCAGGGATGGGGACTCCACCACCTCCCTGGGCAGCACATCCCAATGGCTAACAACTCTCTCAGTGAAGAACTTTCTCCTCACCTCCAGCCTAAACCTCCCCTGGCACAGCTTGAGGCTGTGTCCTCTTGTTCTGGTGATACTTGCCTGGAAGAGCCCAACCCCCACCTGGCTCCAACCTCCCTGCAGGGAGTTGCAGAGATCAAGAAGGTCTCCCCTGAGCCTCCTCTTCTGCAGGCTAAGCAACCCCAGCTCCCTCAGCCTCTCCTCACAGGGCTGTGCTCCAGACCCCTCCCCAGCTTTGTTGCCCTTCTCTGGACACCTTCCAGCAGCTCAACCTCTTTCCTGACCTGAGGAGCCCAGAACTGGACACAGGACTCAAGCTGTGGCCTCAGCAGTGCTGAGCACAGGGCAGGATGAGCTCCCTGCTCCTGCTGGCCACACTGCTGCAGGCCAGGATGCCCTTGGCCTTCTTGGCCCCCTGGGCACACTGCAGGCTCCTGTTCAGCCTACTATCAACCACTACCCCCAGGTCCCTTCCTGCCTGGCTGCCCTCAGCCACTCTGACCCCAACCTGTAGCACTGCCTGGGGTTGCTGTGGCCAAAGTGCAGCACCTGGCACTTGGACTTGCTGAATGCCATCCTGTTGGCCTCTGCCCATCTGCCCAGCCTGGCAAGGTCCCTCTGCAGAGCTCTCCTACCCTCTAACAGCTCAACTCCTGCCCCCAGCTTGCTGTCATCTGCAGATGTACTGATGACTGACTCAATGCAGATCATCAATAAAGATATTGACCAGGATGGGGCCAGAGCTCAAGGTCATGACTCCTTTGGGGCACCTCAAAAGGACTGCAGAGCTCTTGGAGATCATCTGCAGCTCAGGGACAGAGAATCAGAGGATGGCAGGGGTTGGAAGGGACCTCTGGGGATCATCCAGCCCAACCCCCCCTGCTGAAGCAGGGTCACCTAGAGCAGGCTGCTGTGGGTTTGAAAGCCTCCAGAGAAGGAGACTCCACAGCCCTCTGGGCAGCCTGCTCCAGGGCTCCAGCACCCTCAAAGGGGAGAAATTTCCCCTTCTGTTTAGGGGGAAGCTTCTGGGCTCTAGCTCCTGCCTGCTGCCCCTTGTCCTGTCACTGGGTACCACTGAAAACAGGAGGCAAGGCTGAGCCCTGCTCTTCACTCTCCTCTTCCACTGAAATTTCAGACTGCCAAAAGCAAAGCAGCCCCCCCCCAAATCAAGCCAGCCCCCCACCAAGCAAGCCAGGCCTCCCAAAACACAAGCCAGGCCCCCTGAGAAGCAAGCAGAAGAGAAGGGTTGTGTTAAACAAGCACAGCACCAAGCCAGAAGCAGTGCCCTGGGAACATTTCCCTAGGGAATGCCAAGCTCAGGAGGTGCCATGGCAGACCCTGGGCACTGCCTGGGGGAGTTAGGGGAGCAGTTGATGAGGCTGGGCCAGAAGGGGGTGACCAGAACCTCCCCCAGCCCAGCAGGACACTCACATTTTGAAGGTATGTATTCTGCATAGGTCTCTGTTTGCCCCAACTCTTCTGTTTCTTCCTCCTCCCCTTCATCCTCCTCCTCTGCAGGAGCCTGAGACTGAGAAGCAGCAGAGCAGGGACCAAATGTGAAGGCTCTGCCTGAGCCATGGACACCCAGAGCCCCAAAGCAGCCCTCCAGCAACTCCCCAACCCCTCAGACACAACCCAGCCTCTCCATGGACTACAGCACCACAAGGAGAACCTCCCCTGGGGCCCCCCAGTGCTTGGTGAGGTCCTTGGGGTGCTTGGTCCACGCTGAGAGGCAGATGTTTCCATCCTGGGGCTAGCAGGAGCTCTGCCCAGCTGTGCTCACCTCTAGCCCCCAGCTCAAGGTCCCAGAGCAGCTCTGAACTCAGCAGGGAGCTCAGCAGCAGGAGACAAAGCCATGAAAGCTCAGATCATTCCCTGACACAGTGAGGCCCCAGCACAGGCACAGCAGAGCCCTGTGGGGGAGGGCAGGGACCCTGCCTGGTGCTCCTGCCCAGCTCCCTCTGAAGGGAACAAGGTCAGGAGCCAGCCAGCCCAGGCTGTGATGTCACCAAGCCAAGAGCCTGCTGTCCACTGAACCTACTCATGTCCCACACAGCCTCCTAGGATGGCCTAAGGTGGAAGGGACCTCAGAGATCATCTCCTCCAACCCCCCTGCCATGGGCAGGGACACCTCCCACCAGCCCAAGCTGCTCAAGGCCTCATCCAGCCTGGCCTGGAACACCTCCAAGCAGGAGGCAGCCACAGCCTCCCTGGGCAGCCTGTGCCAGAGTCTCCCTACCCTTGTTCTTCCTCAGCTCCAGCCTAACCCTGCTCTGCCTCAGCTTCAAACCATTCCCCCTTGTCCTGCCTCCAGACACCCTCATGAGAAGTCCCTCCCCAGCCCTCCTCTAGCCCCCTCCAGGTGCTGGAAGGCAGCTCTGAAGTCCTCCTGGAGTCTTCTCTTCCTCCCTCAGCCTGCCCTCACAGCAGAGCTGCTCCAGCCCTTGGATCATCTTTGTGGCCCTCCTCTGGACTTGCTCCACCTGCAGAGCCTCCTGAAGCCACCCAACCCTTCTCACCTGGTAGCTGATGAGGAGTGGGGTGCTGGGGACAGCAGTGGTGTGGTCATTGGAGCTGTTTAAGCCAGGGAAGGATCTGCTGGCTGACTGCAGCTGGAACAGAAAAGGTGGAGGTGAGCAAAGAGCCTCAAGCCTCAGCCCTCCAGACCCCTCCAAACCTGCAAAGGAAGCAGCAGCAGAGAGCTCTGTGCTCCACGCTCACATCTCACACTCTGGTGCCACCAGGGCACTTCAGACCTTGGGTCTGTGAGTGACAAGCCCTGGGCAGCAGCTCTGGCAGCTCTCACACCCTGGGGGTGCTGTGCCAGCCTCTGCCAACTCCCCCAGGGAACAAGGGACCCAGGGAAACGCAGCTGGCAGGAACTGGGAGCAGCACTGTGTGTGATGGCAGCCTGCAGGGGCAGGTCCCTCCACACCTGAGGCCAGCAGGCTCTCCCCCAGCACTGTGCTCACCTCATGGCACTAGGAAGGGTCACCCCCAAATGTCCTGTTTGGCCTGGAGTCATGAGAGAGAGGCAACCAAGCAGGGGAAGGGTCTGGAGAACAGGGCTGGGGAGGAGCAGCTGAGGGAGCTGGGGGTGTTCAGCCTGGGGAAGAGGAGACTGAGGGAGACCTCATTGCTCTCTGCAGCTCCCTGAGAGGAGGCTGCAGGGAGGTGGGGGTTGGGCTCTGCTCCCTAGTCTCAGGTGATAGGAGAGGAAATGGTCTGGAGTTGTGCCAGGGGAGGCTTAGGTTGGAGGTGAGGAACAATTTCTGTGCTGCCAGAGTGGTCAGGGCTTGGCACAGGCTGCCCAGGGAGGAGGTGGAGTCCCCATGCCTGGAGGTGTTCAGGAACCCTGTGGCCATGGCACTGGGGGCCATGGTTTGGTGGCCATGGTGGGGTTGGGCTGCTGGCTGGGACTGGATGATCTCAGAGAGCTTCTCCAGCCCAAACAATTCTCTGATTCTATGGCATCTCAGCCACCATCCCACCCTCCCTGCACCTCAGCACTGACACTGCCAACCATGCCCCTTCCCAAGGGCTCTGACAAAGCCAGCAGGCCCTGGCAAGGCTGATCCAAGCTTGTTATGGGCATTCTGCACTTGCTCTGCACTGGAGTGCTTCCACCAGGCACTGCTGTCCCCTCTGCTCCCAAGGGAGCTCTGTCACAGCTCTCTGCTGCTCCTGAGGAGCTGCAGCCTCACTCAGAGGAGCTGAGCAGAGGCTCACTGTGGGGTCCTCAAGTGGAGACCCAGCTGAGGGCTCTGGGCTGGATTTGTTAAGGAGAGAAAAAAACCCAACTTTGGGGCCTTTTGGTGGGGTCAGGCTGCTGCACAGCTCTCCAGGCATCACCTTCTGGGTGTGTTAATGCTGGCTTTGGAGCCCCCCTAGCCAGGAGAGCTCCCCAGGGCAGGCTGAGCTGGGAAGGCCCAACCCAGGAGCCCCTTTTGCCTGACCCTGTGCAAACAGAAGGATCACACAGGAATTTCCTGCCAAGTCAGCAAGGTCAGGCCAGCAGCTTGTGGCATCCCAAGGCAGGCAGCAGCCCCACAAGCACCAAGTCCTTCATGGTTACAGGCTGCAAAGGAGCTGGCAGAGCTTTGAGAGCCCCCAGGCTCTCCAGCAGCAGGAGGGAAGCTCTGAGGCACAAACACTCCAATTATTTCTTCTCCTTCTTTTTTTTTGTTTTGGTAATTTAGAGGGAAAAAAAAATAGAAGACATTAAAGGAGAAGGGGGAGGGGGGGTTGGGGGGGGAGAGAAAAAAAAGCAGCAGCCTCCATTACTGGAAGCCTGAGTCAGAATTACCAGAAGGAAGCTGGACGGAAGAGCTATTTTCAGTGCCAACAAATCTGGAGAGCAGGTGAAACATCTCCACCTCCCAATCTGAGCTCAGCCTAAGGAGCTTCTTAGGCAGGAGAGGAAAGGCTCAGCTCTGTGGCAGGGCTTCTCCCCAGTCCCAGCAGAAGGAAGTTCACCCAGGGCTGCAGTCTTCCCAGGCTCCGTCCCTGCAGCCCCGCTGCGGCGGCAGGGCTCTGGCACGGAGCGCTGCAGCTCTTGGGGGGGGTGGGAAGGAAGCACCACAAGCCCTGGCTGGCTGCAGCACTAAAAACCTCACCACACAGAGCCACAGCATCACTGAATGGGTTGGGGGGGGGAAAGGGACCTTCAGGTTTAGCCAATTCTAACCCCCCTGCCATGGGCAGGGACACCTCCCACCAGCACAACTTGCTCGAGGCCTCAGCCAGCCTGGCCTTGAGCACCTCCAGGCAGGGCACAGCCACAGCCTCCCTGGGCAACCTGTGCCAGGCTCTCCCCACCCTCACTCTCAACAATTTCCTCCTCATCTCCACTCTCAATCTCTCCTCTCCCAGCTCAAAGCCATTGTCTCTCATCCTGGCACTCCCAGCCCTTGTCCAAAGTCCCTCCCCAGCTCTCCTGGAGCCCTTTCCGGTCCTGGCAGGCTGCTCTGAGGTCTCCCTGCAGCCTTCTCTTCTCCATGCTGAACAGCCCCAGCTCTCTCAGGCTGTCCCCACAGGGGAGGTTTCTCCAGCCCTCTGCTCATCTGTGTGGCCTCCTCTGGACCTTCTCCAACAGCTCACTGAAGAGATCTCTGGCACCCTGCAGCAGATGACTGCTGTGCCTCCTCAGACACCCCCTCCGACAGGCAGGCAATGGAAGGGTGGCCAACCCCGAGTCCATCCCTTGACCTTTGTGCCATCTAGCAGCTCCTGTGCAAAACTGAAACTGCACTCTCCTGAGCAGGGCCATGCTGAGCTGACAGCTCCTCAGGACACACCAAAACTCAGCTTAAAAACCCCAAACACCCCCCACCAAAACCAAACAGCAAACAAACAAAGGCAATCGAAGCCCTCCCCTCTCCCCCCTGCCCTCCCAGCTCTGTGTTCAGCAAACACAGATAAGACAAGGGTTTAAAATAGCCAGAGAGATTCTTTCCAAGAGGAAGTCGTTTAGAAGTGGAATTCCAAGGAGTTAATTGGCCTTATCTGAACCCAAGTGCTCTGCAGGAGGAGCAGGGGCCAGGGGAGGACGTGAAGACCAGCACGGAGCAGGGCTGAAGACGCTGCGGGCAGAGCTCACAGGACTGGGGGTGAGGAGGAAGTTCCTCACCCTGAGAGTGGTGAAGCCCTGGAATGGGTTTGTCCAGGGAGCTGCTTGAGGCCCCAGCCCTGGAGGTGTTTAAGCCCAGGCTGGATGAGGCTCTGGCCAGGCTGATCCAGTGTGGGGTGTCCCTGCCCACGGCAGGGGGGTTGGAACTGGATGATCCTTGTGGTCCCTTCCAAGTCTGACTGATTCTGTGACACAAGGCTCCTTCCCACTGCCATCCTCTACTCTGGGGCCTGGAGCAGCCTGGGCAGGTGGGAGGTGTCCCTGCCCATGGCAGGGGGGTTGGAACTGGATGAGATTGAAGGCTCCCTTCCAGTCCAACCCACTCCATGAAGCTGTGAATCTATGGCTTTGGAGCAGCTTCCCCCAGGGAGGTTTCTTCCCTGTGTGCTCCATGAACGCAGAACTCCAAAGCTCCCCAGGTGCCATGGCCACAGGGGTCTGGAACACCTCCAGGCATGGGGACTCCACCTCCTCCCTGGGCAGCCTGTGCCAAGCCCTGACCACTCTGGCAGCACAGAAATTGTTCCTCACCTCCAATCTAAGCCTCCCCTGGCACAACTCCAGGCCATTTCCTCTCCTTCTCTCTCCTGATCCTAGGAGCCCAACCCTCACCTCACAGCAACCTCCTCTCAGGGAGCTGTAGAGAGCAAAGAGGTCTCCCCTCAGGCTCCTCCTCTCCACACTGAACAACCTCATCCTGCTCAGCCACTCCCCATAAGATTTGCTCTCCAGACCCTTCCCCAGCTTCATTGCCCTCCTCTGGGCCTCTTCCAGCCCCTCAGTGTGAGGTGAGAACACCATGGGATGAACCCTGAGCTATTTACTGTCTGACAGCAACCTTCCAGTACCTGAAGAGGGCTACAAGAAGGCTGCAGAGGGACTGTTTGCAAAGGCCTGCAGGGACAGAAGGAGGGAAAAACGATTTGAGATGAGAGGAGATTCAAACTGGATGTGAGGAACAAAGTGCTGCACCAGGAGGGTGCTGGGACACTGCAGCAGGTCACCCATGGAGGGGGTTGAGGGCATTCTGCACTTGCAGAATGATCACCCCTGGAGATCCCAGGATCAACCAGGTTGGAAAAGACCTCAGAGATCATCAAGTCCAACCTGCTCAGGGTGAGGCTGGACAAGGCTCTGAGCCACCTGCTCCAGTGCAGGATGTCCCTGCTGACTGCAGGGGGAGAGGGGGTTGGACCGGCTGACCTCCCGGGGCCCCCTGCCAACCCAGCCCACGGTGAGCCATGCTGGGAAGCTGGAGAGGGGGAAGCAGCCCTCACCTCCAGCTGGTTGTGCTGTGGTGTGCTCACATCCCAGAGTGTTGGCACGTGGGTCAGGCTGTCTGCAGAGAGGAAGTCCTTGGGGTCAGCGATGTCCGAGAGGGAGTCGGCCGGGGAGGAGAAGAGGGAGTTGTTGGTGGAGAGCTCATCGAGGTATGAAGAATCCTGAGGTGGGAGACAGGAGCACAGTCAGGGGAGGCAAGCAGGAGGAGAGCAGAGAGCAACTTTTCTCACCCCCACTGCTGCCCCCACCCCTCCCTCCCAGGAGGTTTGAACTTCTCCCTGGTAAATCAGCAGCTCCCTTGCTGCACGCCCCACACGGCCTGGAACTGCACCTGGGGGGCAGCCAGGCCCCAGGCAGCTGCCTGAGTCTCCAGCTTCTTGGGAAAAGCAGGGGAAGCATCAGCTGGGCAGCAAGTGCTGCCACAGAGCTCACACTGGGCACACCTCCTCTTGGCAGCATTTCTTTCCTCTGCCACAAAAGAGCAGAGGACAGAGGAGTGCTCAACACCGTGCCAGGGACCTCAGCTTTGTGTTGCATCAAAGGCTGCTGCAGGGTGAAGGTCCCCAGCACAGCACCCAAGGGACTGGGGTGGAGGTCCCCAGCACAGCACCCAAGGGACTGGGGTGGAGGTCCCCAGCACAGCACCCAAGGGACTGGAGGGACACAGCACCCCCAGGCCTCAAGTGCTCCCCTTGGCCCAGCAGCCCACAGAGCACCAGCTGGAGATGTTCAGCTGCAGTTTCCAGCACAGCAGTACCTGGGGGCTTCAGAACAATCCTGCTGCCAGGCTGTGCCAAGCAAGGCTGCCAGGAGCAGGGGAAGGGCTGCTTGTGCCATCTGGATCTGCAGCCAGACACACCTTGGCCAATGCACCAGCCCCTGTCCCAGGGGCAGGCCTCAGTCCCAACAAGAGGCTGAGGTGCTGCAGGGATGAGCAGCAGGCTCTGCCCTCCCTCCTGTTCTGCTGCCTGTGCTGAACACCTGAGAGCTGCCTTAGCTTGTGCCAGCACAGCAGTGATGCTGCTCTGAGCCACACAGGCTCCAGCTCAGGAGGAGCTGCAGCCCCCTCCCTGCCATCAGTTCCTTGGCTGCTCCTTCAGATGTCAAGTGGCAGGAACCATCAGCCAAAAAAGCTCTCCTGACTCTGTGTCCTTAGCTCTGGCACAGAGCTGCTCCTTGCCTGGCTCCACCACCTCAGCTCAGCTCTCCTTCCACACCAAACACCACTCTCAAATGTTCTCAGAGCAGAAAAGGAGCTCTGCCTGCTGCTCATTGTGGAGAAGGGCAAGGTTCTTCTACACCCCAAGCTCCAGCAGGTAGTCTGGAGGAGAAAGATTTGGGGGTGTCAGTTGGTGACAAACTCCCCAGGAGCCAGCAGTGGTCCCTGGCAGCCCAGCAGGCAGCTGAGGGCTGAGCTGCAGCCAGAGCAGGGAGAGCAGCAGCACAGGGAGGGGATTCTGCCCCTCTGCTCTGCTCAGAGCCCACCTGCAGCACTGTCTCCAGTTCTGGGGCCCCCAGCACAAGAAGGACCTGGAGCTGCTGGAGAGGGGCCAGAGGAGGCCATGAAGATGATCAGAGGCTGCAGAACCTCTGCTGTGGGGAGAGGCTGGGAGAGCTGGAGCTGTTCAGCCTGGAGAAGAGAAGGCTCCAGGGAGACCTCAGAGCAGCCTTCCAGGACCTGAAGGGCTCCAGGAGAGCTGGGGAGGGACTTGTGACAAGGATTGGGAGTGCCAGGATGAGAGACAATGGCTTTGAGCTGGGAGGGGAGAGATTGAGAGTGGAGATGAGGAGGAAATTGTTGAGAGTGAGGGTGGGGAGAGCCTGGCACAGGTTGCCCAGGGAGGCTACGGATGTGCCCTGCCTGGAGGTGTTCCAGGCCAGGCTGGATGAGGCCTTGAGCAACCTGTGCTGGTGGGAGGTGTCCCTGCCCATGGCAGGGGGTTGGAACTGGCTGAGCTTTGAGGTCCCTTCCAACCCAACCCATTCCATGACTCTATGAGAATCCCTTGCTAGACTCTCACCTGCAGCAAGGGACAGGACAAGAGGAAACAGCCTCAGGCAGTGCCAGGGGAGGTTCAGGTTGGAGACTAGGAAAAATCTCTTCCCAGCAAGGGCTCTCAGGCACTGGCAGAGGCTGCCCAGGGAGCTGCTGGAGTCACCAGCCCTGGAGGGGTGTCAAAGCTGCAGGGCTGTGGTGCTGAGGGCTGTGGTTTAGTGGCAGTGGCTGAGCAGCAGTGGTGGATTGTGAGCTCTGAGTGAGAGATTGGTCTGGGTGAGCTCAAAGATTTCTTCCACTCTCAAGAGCCCTATGACTGTCTGACTCCTGAGCAGCTGCAGTGCTACTGGTTCTGCATTGCCACTACAGCTCTCAAAAGCAAGCAGGAGCTCCCTGGAACAGCTCAGGGAAAGAAACTAAAACCCAACCTCAACCAAGCCAAAGTCTTCCTCCCAGCCACTGGCAAGAGCTGAGTTGCCTTGGTCAAAACAAAGTCTATGTCAAAAATAGTGAAAGAGCAGGTGAAGGCTAAATGCAGAAGGAGCAGCCAGCCTGGAAATAGTTTTGGCCATCACTCTTAGTGCTTTATTTGCTCCCAGCCCAGCCAGAGAGGAAGCAAATACCCCTTCTGCACAGCACCTATCCACTACCCCACTGCACAGCACCCAGCTGAGTGGAGAGGTTGGAAGGGACCTCTAGAGATCATTGAGTCCAACTCTCCTGCCAGAGCAGCATCCCCCAGGGCAGGGCACACAGGAACACATCCAGGTGAGGCTTGAAAGGCTCCAGAGGAGACTCCAGAACCTCTCTGGGCAGCCTGCTCCGGGGCTCCAGCAGCCTCACACCAAAGAAGTTTCTCCTCAGGGTGAGGTGGAACCTCCTGGGTTCCAGCCTGTCCCCACTGCTCCTTGTCCTATCACTGGGCACCACCAAACAGAGCCTGGCAGCTTCACCCTGCCACCTTCACCCTGCCACCTTCACCCTGCCACCCACCCCTCAGATATTGATAGGCACTGATCACATCCCAAACATCTACACCCAGGTACACTGAGTCACACAGAATGGAAGGGACCACTGGAGGTCACCAATTCCAAGCCCCCCTGCAGGGCAGGGGCACCCAGAGAAGGTCACTCAGGAACACATCCAGGTGGGGTTTGAAGGATCCAGAGATGGAGACTCCACCACCTCCCTGGACAGCTTGCTCCAGGGCTCCACCACCCTTCAGTTACAGAAGTTCCTCCTTCTTGTGGTCAAGTCTGTGCCCACTGCCCCTTGTCCTGGCACTGGGCACCACTGAACAAAGCCTGCTGGCACCCAGCTGACACCCACCCTCGAAGTATGGCTCAGCATGGATCACTTCTCCCCTCAGGCTGCTCTTCTCCTGTCTGAACAGCCCCAGTCCCCTCAGTTTCCCCATCAGAGATGTTCCAGACCCCCCAGCATCACCACCACACCGAGAGGGCCCAGGCTGCCCTGCCAGACAGGGCAGGTTTGGTGCCTTGCTCCCAGCACAGGAGCTGACAGCTGCACCGGGAGCAGTTGATCACTACAAGGAAAAGCTTTCAGCTGCCAAGAGCCAACCAGAGCCTTTCTACACACAGAGTAATAAACTTCAGAGGCTGAAGGCTCCAGAGCTCTGCCTCTGCTCAGCCCTTCCCTGACTTCTCCGCAGCCGGCTCTAGAGAGGCAAGAAGAATTCCTCCCTCCTGGAAGCCATTCCACCCCCAGGGACTCCCCCACTGCTCACACTCCTCACCCACCTCTTTTCCCTCCAAGCTCTAACCCCCAGGAACAGCCCCAAGAAAGGCAAAAACTCCAGGGAAATCCAACCCCACAGCCCCCAACCCCCAAACCTTCAGCACAGCAAAGCTGCCCCCGGCCGAGAGCCTGGGGAGCAGCCCGGAGCTGGCCACGGCTCGCAAACAAAACCCAGGAGGGGTCCCAAGGAGCACCCACAAAAAAGGGAAGGGAAGGAATGAAAATCAGGCATTACCTTGTAAAGAGCTGGGAACTTTAGCCAGAACTGCATTTGGGACATTTTAAAGCACCGGTGGAGCAGGAGGAGGAGGAGGAGGAGGAGGAGAAGGAGGAGGAGGAGGCGGCCGGAGGAGCGGCGAGGTGAGAATTGGCAGCAGAGAACGGAGCAAGGTCTTCATTCATGACCCCCGGGGCAGCAGGAGCCGGGGAAGGAGCTCACTGGGGAGGGCTTTGGAAAAATTAAGGTGCAAGAGTGGGGAAAGGGGAGGGAGGGAAGGGCAAGGGGGCACAAAGCCAGGGGGCAGCCATGCAGCGCGGCTGTCCCGAGCCGGTGGCGATTTGCATAGAGCCTTGAGTCGTGAAGGAGAGAGCTCTTTGACTTCCTCTCAGCACAGAGGGCTGACTTTCAGGAAATGATGCCTGCCCGCTTGGTAAGTCAGGGAAATTACTGGCAGTGCGCTGAGCATTACTGTATGTGCTGTAATCCAACCACAGCCGCACTGTAAACAAAGCTGCGCTGCGCTCCGCGCCGCCGGCCGCCGGCCCCGGGGCGGCAGAGCTCCGGCCCCCGGCCCCGGGGCGGCAGAGCTCCGACCCCCGGCCCCGGGGCGGCAGAGCTCCGGCCGCCGGCCCCCCGGCCCGGCGCTGCCCCACGGCCACCCCCAAAACCTCCACCAAGCCTTCCCCCGCTGGGGGCTGGGGGGGTCCTGCCCGCCAAAACAACAACCCAGCAGCCTTTCCTCAGCAGGGACTAGGGGGTTCCAGCCCCCCCACATCTCCCTCCAGCCTTCCAGGCTGGGGCTGGGGGGTCCTGTCCCCCCCCATAAAGCACCCCACCAGCCTTCCCCAACTGGGGCTGGGGGGTCCTGTCCCCCCCCATAAAGCACCCCACCAGCCTTCCCCAACTGGGGCTGGGAGGTCCTGTCCCCATAAAACCTCCCACCAGGCTTTCCTCGACAGGGATTAGGGGGTTCTATCCCCCCCAACCCTTCCCCAGCCTTCCACACTGGGGCTGGGGGATCCTGTCCCCATAAAATGCACCCTCCCCCCCTCCCAAACCTTTCCTCATTGGAGCCTGGGGGTCCTGTCCACCAAATCCCCCTTCAGCCTTCCCCCAACTGGTTCTGGGGGGGTCCTGTCACCATAACACCCCCCGCCCCCCAGCAGCCTTTCCTTATTGGAGCTTGGGGGTCCTGTCCACCAAAGCTTCCCCCCTCAGCCTTCTCCCAACTGGTTCAGGGGGGTCCTGTCCACCAAAGCTTCCCCCCCAACCTTTCCTTATTGGAGCTGGGGGGGGTCCTGTCCACCAAAGCTTCTCCCCTCAGCCTTCTCCCAGCTGGTTCAGGGGGGTCCTGTCCACCAAAGCTTCCCCCCCAACCTTTCCTTATTGGAGCTGGGGGGGGGTCCTGTCCACCAAAGCTTCTCCCCTCAGCCTTCTCCCAGCTGGTTCGGGGGGGGGGGGGGGGGGGTGGGGGTGGGGGTTCTGTCCACCAAAGCTTCCCCCTTCAGCCTTCCCCAACTGGGGCTGGGGGCGGGGGGGGGTCCTGGTCCTCCTCATCTCAGTAATCAAGCTGAAAATGATTAGGAAACCCAGTCACAAGTTGTTCCCCCCCCCCCAAGAGCCATTTGCTCTCTTTTGTCTTCAGTACCTGCCCCACCCTGAACACTGCAAGGAGAAAATCCAACGGAGAAGCCATTTCCTCCAGGGCTTTTTTGTGTGTCCCCCCCCCAGCTCTTGGCCATTTCTTGGTGTCCAGAAGACCACCTCGGATTATTCCCTCCCCTCCCCCTGTAGCTTTTCCAGTTTGGGTAACAGAAATCAAGGAAATTTCTGGTGAGGAAGAGGGGAAAAAAAGGCAGCAAAACAAAAAGAGCCAGAACTGGGGGGGGAGGGGGACACAGAGTGGAAGAGCTCTGCTACAGCTGAGAGCCCTGGGGGTGGTTAGTTTGGAGAGGAGAAGGCTGAGAGGGGATCTGCTGGATGGCTATCAACACCTGGGGGGTGGGGGGCAGGGTGAAGGTGCCCAGGCTCGGTGCCAGGTGGTGCCCAGTGAGAGGACAAGGGGCAATGGGCATGAGCTGGGTGACAGGTTGGACTTGATGATCTCTGAGGTCTCTTCCAACCTGGGTGGTTCAGTGACAAGGAGCAATGGGCATGAGCTGGGACACAGGAGGCTCCACCTCAAGCTGAGGGCAATGGAGAAGAGCCTGGAGAAGAGGAGGCTCAGGGGAGACCTCATTGCTGTCTACAGCTGCCTGAAGGGAGGTTAGAGCCAGCTGGGGGTTGGGCTCTTCTCCCAGGCACCCAGCAGCAGAACAAGAGGACACAGTCTCAAGCTGTGCCAGGGGAGGTCTAGGCTGGAGGTGAGGAGAAAGTTCTTCCCAGGAAGAGGAATTGGCCACTGGAATGTGCTGCCCAGGGAGGTGGTGGAGTCCCCATCCCTGGAGGTGTTTAATAAGAGCCTGGATGAGGCACTTGGTGCCATGGTTGAGCTGATAAGAAGGTGTTGGGTGCTAGGTTGGACTTGATGATCTCAAAGGTCTTTTCCAACCTGGTTCATGCTGGATTCTGGAGAGGGAAGAGCTTTGGATCTTTAATTGATTGATTGATTGATTATTTCTGTTTACTTGGTTTCTTTTTCCCCCCCCCTCCAGGCTTATTTTTTTCAACCAGAGGATTGGGGGAGTTTTAGGCTGGAAAAGAGCAGCCTGGGAGGTGCTCAGAAAGGGACTGGATGTGGCACTGGGAGCCATGGTTTAGTTAGTCAGGAGGTGTTGGGTGGCAGCTTGGACTTGGTGATCCCTGAGGTCTTTTCCAACCTTATTGATTCTCTGACACAAACTGGAACCCAGGAGCTTCCACCTCAATAGGGAGGAGAAACTTCTGTGGGGGGAGGCTGCTGGAGGCCTGGAGCAGGCTGCCCAGAGAGGTTGTGGAGTGTCCTCTGGAGCCTTTCAAGCCTCACCTGGATGTGTTCCTGTGTGGCCTGCCCTGGGGTGATGCTGCTTTGGCAGAGCTGCTTTGGATGCTCTCCAGAAGTCCCTTCCAAGCCCTACCCCACTCTGTGATTCTGTGATCTGAAGGGGATTTGGTCACTGGAAGCTCAAGGAAGAGTCTTCTCCCCCCACCCCCAGCCCTTTGCCAGCCCCCAGCCCCCTGCAGAGAGCCAAGAGAACTCTTCTGTCTGCTTTGGCTGCAGGAGCTTCCTGCTTGCTCCTCCCTGGCACAGCCGATGGCAGCGCCGGGGCTGGGCTGTGCCTGCAGGGGCAGTGCCCAGGGGCTGGATGCTCTCTCCTGCTCTCAGTGTGTCCCCACAACCACAGCACAGCTCCAAGGGAAGCTCCAGCTCCTGGCTGCTCAACCTTAGAGCCAGGGCTGGGTCCCTGCTATTACTGCTCCTGGGGTCTCATGCTGAGAGCTTCAGGAACCCCCGGGCTGGAAACTTCCCCAAAAGCAGAGCTCTGGAGTGACAGGAGGCTGGAGGGGTCTTGAGGAGAAGGACTTGGGGGTCTCAGTTGGTGACAAACTCAACATGAGCTGGCAGTGGGCACTGGCAGCCCAGAAGGCAACCATGCCCTGGGCTGCATCAGAGGAAGTGTGAGCAGCAGGGTGAGGGAGGGGATTGTGCCCCTCTGCTCAGACCCCACCACCAGAGCTCATCTCCCCCCCAGTGCTGTGGCAGTGCTGCTCCAGGAGCCATTCTGCAGCACCCAAGGGGAGAAGGAAAGGTTTGCTTTCTGTGGGCAGCTGGTTTTGGGGTGGAGAGAGAGGCAGTGGGGCCCTGACTGCTGCTTCTGGCTGGACTGGAGTGGCCTGGAGCTGGAGCTAGGTGCTTGGATGAGATGTTTGAAAGTGGAGAGACCAAATCCACTCCTGAAATGTCCTCATTAGTGACCTGCCTTGCTGGGTGACCTGGATTAAAGCCACCAGGCTCTTGCCCAGGGTTCCCAAGCTCTTGCTCTTTATGCCACCAGTAAAAAGCAGCTGCCTGGTTTCCCCTTCCTTTCCTGCTCCTTGGACCAGCAGGGCACAAAGCAGGCAGCAAACCCAGGAGAGGAAGCACAGCATCTGACATGGTTATGGATAACCAGGGCTGCTAAATGCATTTTACAAGACCACAGTAATATAATCACAGCAGATAAGATAGCCCAGTGAGAAACCACCACCTGGAATGCTAACCACCAGCCCCAGGGGAGAAGGCACAGCACAGCTCCTCTGCTCCACACACTTAATCATGGACTGCTTTGGGGTGGAAAAGGCCTCAGAGACTGAAATCCTGGGGGGGAGGAAGGGTCCTGACACCACAGCAGGGCTCAGAGGATGGAATCCTAAAGTGGCTGAGCTTGGAAGGGACCTTAGAGATCACCTACTCCAACCTCCCCAGGGATGCCTCTCAACTGGACTCAGCTGCTCAGGGCCTCATCCAGCCTGGCCCTGAACACCTCCAGGCAGGAGGCAGCCACAGCCTCCCTGGGCAGTCTGTGCCAGGCTCTCCCCACCTTCACTCTCAACAATTTCTTCCTCCTCTCCAGTCTCAATCTCTCCTCTCCCAGCTCACAGCCATTGCCCCTGGTCCTGTCACTCCCAGCCACATGTGAGGTGCCAGGGACAGGAGAGCAGAAGTGTTCCAGGATTTACTTGACCTGCTGGCCTCCAGCAAGGCCTGAGCTGCACAGCCCAGCTGGTTACCTCCTGGGGTAACCTTCACAGCCTCCTGTGCCAGCTGCTCAGCACTGAGCTGCAGCACAGCTTGCTGGCACCCTGCTGGAAGCAGGAGCAGGACCTCTAGGAAAGGGCAGCCATGGATCAGCCCAAACCTACACCCAGGAGAGTCACAGACAGGTAGGGGGTGGAAGGGCCATGGCCATAGGTTGCTTCAACACCTCCAGGCATGGGGACTCCACCACCTCCCTGGGCAGCCTGTGCCAAGCCCTGACCATTCTTGCAGCAAACAAATCTTACCTCATCTCCAACCTAACCCTCCCCTGGCACAGTTTCAGGCCATTTCCTTTCATGCTATCACCTGATCCTAGGGAGAAGAGCCCAAGCCCCACCTCACTGCAGCCTCTAGAGAGCAAGGAGGTCTCCCCTCAGCCTCCTCTTCTCCACACTAACCACCCCCAGCTCCCTCAGCTGCTCCTCCCCAGCCCTGTTCTCCAGACCCCTCCCCAGCTCTGTTGTCCCTCTGCAGTGGAATTGCTGCACACAACCCCTGGACTCCAACCCAGCAGCACCTGAGGCTGGAGGAGCCAACAGCAGGGAGGGAGGGAGGGAGGGAAGGGATGGAAACCAAGAGCTGCCTCTCTCCAGGACTTTGCTACCTAAGGCTGTGTCTGCCTGCAGCCAGGGGACCTTTCCCAGAAGGAGATGGCACCACGGGGTGGGGGGTGAGGCTTTGGCTTCAGAGCTGCCAAAACATCAGACCCCAAGATGGCCTCAGAGAACCATTTCCTAAACCTCCTTGCAAGCCACTTGTTTATCCAAAGAATGCCAGCAGCCCAGGCAGGATGAATCACCCAGCAGCAAGCCAAGAGCCAAAGAAACAAAACCCCGTGGAGGAAACAAGCTGAAGTTCACCTCAGGCTGCTCTGAGCAAGCAAAGCTCTCCCAGCATGCAGAAGGGGCTGGGGGAGGCTGCTGAGCTCCATGCAGAGCAGGCTCTCCAGAGCCAGGCAGCAGCAGTGGCTCAGTCAGCTGCAAGGAAATTCCCTCAGCACTTGAGAGAGGTGGCAGCTCCCACTCCTGGCAGCCTCAGGCCAGGGCAAGGCTTCACCCTCTGAAGATCCAGCTGAGGATCTCCAAAACAAAACAGGAGGCAGTGGGGAGGAAATGCCAGAGCTGGAGGAGCTTCCCCCCCCATCCAAACTCCCATTGCCCCCCGCCCCTGGGGCACAGGAACAATCCCCCAGGCCCTGCCACTGACACAAAGCATCTGCTGCCCCTCAGAGCTTTCCAATCCTTCACATTCTCAGGCTGCAGCAGGTTGGGAGGGAGCCTCCAAGGGCAGCTTGGCCAGACCCCTGCAGGGACAGCTCCAGCCAGAGCAGGCTGCACAGGGCCACAGCCAGGCTCACCTTGAATGCCTCCAGGGATGGAGCCTCAACCCAATCCCTGGGCAACCTGTGCCAGGGTCTCCTCACCCTCCCTGTGCAGAGCTTCCAACCTCACCCTGCCCTGCTCCAGTTTCAAACCATTTCCCCTCAGCCTATCCCCACAGCCCCTTCTGCACAGCCCCTTCCCAGCCAGCCTGCAGCTCCCCTGCAGTGCAGCTCTAAGGTCTCCCTGGAGCCTTCTCTTCTCCAGGTGGAGCAGCCCCAACTCTTTCAGCCTGGCTTCATAAGAGGCTTCCTTGAAGCTCCTGAAGGAGACAAGGAGCCAACATGGTCAGCCCCCATGTGCAAAGGCAGCATAGACTCCCCTCAGAAGCCCCCAATCCATCAGGATTTATCCAAGGCTCTCTTACCAGAACATCCAGCAAGCTCCTCATGGTCTCTCTCTGCTTTCACTCCTCTTTGGCATGGCCAAACCAGCACCAAGCTGCTGGAGCCTCACCACTCCCACCAGGGCAGGATGGAAAAGGCAGGGACTTTCCTCCAGAGTCCCTGGGAATGCTGGAACCACCCCAAGGTGCTCCCACACCTTCCCAATGCCTTGCTTCAGCTCTCCAGGCAGGTGGTTAACACTTTGGCATCTGGGACAGCAAAAAGTCAGGAGGGTGGAAGATGCTGCTGAAGCAAGAGATGGAAAAGCTCCAGCATGCTCCCAGAGGAGTCCAGGCTGATGCCACCACCTCCAGTTCAATGCCTGCAGCTCCACCAGCTCCAGCCTCTTATTCTGGCTCCTGGGGAGGGAGAATTCCCTCCCTGAGAGGGGACTCTGCCCTGCTGAGACTCCATCTCTAATACTGTGTCCAGTTCTGCTGTCCCCAGCATCAGGAGGACACAGAGCTGCTGGACAGAGTCCAGAGGAGGCTACAAAGATGAGCCAAGGGCTGGAGCAGCTCTGCTGTGAGCACAGGCTGAGGGAGCTAGGGGTGTTCAGCCTGGAGAGGAGAAGGCTCCAGGGAGACCTCAGAGCTGCCTGCCAGGACCTGAAGGGATCCTGCAGGAAGGCTGCAGAGAGACTTTTCCTGAGGGTGTCTGGAGACAGACCAAGGGGGAATGGTTTGGAGCTGAGGCAGAGCAGGGTTAGACTTCAGCTGAGGAAGAACTTCTTCAGCCTGAGGGTGGTGAGAGCCTGGCACAGGCTGCCCAGGGAGGCTGTGGCTGCCTCCTCCTTGGGGGTATTCAGAGCCAGGTTGGATGAGACCTGAGCAGCCTGGGCTGGTGGGAGGTGTCCCTGCCCATGGCAGGGAGGTTGGAACTGGATGACCTTGAAGGTGCCTTCCAACCCAAGCCACTCTGTGCCTCTCTGCATTTCCCCTGCAGCAGGGGAAGGAAGCTCATTGACCACTTACTAGAAAACACAGAACTTGAAGAAATGCTGAAGGCCTTTTCCCGTCACAGACATCAACCAAACTGCACCAGCCCTGCAAGCCAAGGCCTGGGGACAGGACCTCTCCCTCTCCCCCTTCCCCTGGCAGCCTGTTAAGTGGCCTCCACAAGCTGATGAGCTCACATTTCTGCCTCCCTCCTCCCACAATTAACTCTGCAGGAGGCCAGGATCGATGCTGGTACAATTCACTGACCTGGCCTGGTTCAGCCTCTTACAAGATTCAGGTCAACAGCTAACTGGTGCCCAAGCAGACCCAGCTGGGCCAGGCCAGGCACCACAGAGCCACAGATTGCACTGGGCTGCAAGGGACCTACAGAGGGCAGCTTGGCCAAGCCCCCTGCAGGCAGCAGGGACAGCTCCAGCCAGAGCAGGCTGCACAGGGACACAGCCAGGCTGACCTTCAATGTCTCCAGGGATGGAGCCTCCACCACCTCCCTGGGCAGCCTGTGCCAGTGTCTCCTCACCCTCCCTGTGCAGAGCTTCCTCCTGATGTCCAACCTAACCCTGCCCTGCTCCAGTGCCAAACCACTGCCCTTGGTCCTATCCCCACAGCCCCTTCTGCACAGTCCCTCCCCAGCCTGCCTGCAGCTCCCTGCAGACATTGCAGTGCAGCTCTAAGGTCTCCCAGGAGCCTTCTCTTCTCCAAGCTGAACAGCCCCAACTCTCCCAGCCTGTCCTCACAGGAGAGGTGCTGCAGCCCTCTGGGAAGGGCAGAGGCATTAGAGCCACCTCAGGTGTCTGGAGCAGTGGTTTGCTCTTGGCCCATGTGTGTTACCAAACCCTCTGTGTGCTGGCAGGGAATGAGTCACAGATTTCACCCTGTGCAGAACTTCCAACCCAACCCTGCCCTGCTCCAGTTCCAAACCATTGCCCTTGGTCCTGTCCCCACAGCCCCTTCTGAGCAGTCCCTCCCCAGCCTGCCTGCAGCTCCCCCTTCAGACACTGAAATGCAGCTCTAAGGTCTGCCCAGAGCCTTCTCTTCTGCAGGCTGATTTCAGCCTGCCCTTGGAGCAGATCTGATCTCCTTGGTGGCACCCACAGGAGGAACTCCAGCAGCAAACTGCATTTGGGCAACCACCTCAGCGGCTCCCCTCGAAGCAGCAGAGCTCCCCAGCCCCTGGAAACCCAGCCCTGCAGAAATCAGAGCCCTGAGGAGCTTCAAAGCCTCTCTTCAGCCACCCCAAGAAAACAAAAGCACAATTAAGGGGGGAGTTAACCCCTCAAGGAGAGGGCAAAGGCATTGATTTGCTGATGCATCGCTTCACGAGTCAGGCAGGAGGAAGAGCCAGGTGAGGAAGGAGAAAGGTTGTGTTGAAACACATCTTGACATTCAGTGACTGAAAATGAAACAGATCCAAAAGCCACAGCAGCTTAAAGCCCAAAGCTGTGCCAGGTCCTCCTGCCTGCTTCCCCAGGGCCATGTGCTGAGTGTGGAGAGCCTCAGATGGGCCAGGGCTGGGTGCTGAGCAGCAGAGTTGAGAGGGAAAGCTCTGCAGACCTGCTCCAAATCCATTCCTGATGGAACATCTGCTCTGCCTGGCAGCATGGAGGCAGTTCAGCTTGGAGAAGAGAAGAGAAGGCTGCAGGGAGACCTCAGAGCAGCCTGCCAGGACCTGAAGGGGCTCCAGGAGAGCTGGGGAAGGACTTTGGACAAGGGCTGGGAGTGCCAGGATGAGAGACAATGGATTTGAGCTGGGAGAGGAGAGATTGAGAGTGGAGATGAGGAGGAAATTGTTGAGAGTGAGGGTAGGGAGAGCCTGGCACAGGCTGCCCAGGGAGGCTGTGGCTGCCTCCTGCCTGGAGGTGTTGAAGGCCAGGCTGGATGAGGCCTTGAGCAGCCTGTGCTGGTGGGAGGTGTCCCTGCCCATGGCAGGGGGCTTGGAACTGGCTGATCTCTGAGGTCCCTTCCAACCCATTCTGGGATTCTATCACTGAGCAAGGCCTGCAGGGAACTTCTGAACTGGTCCTGAGAGAGAAGCCACCCCCAAAGCACCCAGCTCAGGAGGTGCTGGACATATCTAAAGGTCCCTTCCATCTCCTCCTTTCCCTACCTCCAGAAGACAGCACTGCAAAATGACCACCCCCCAGCCCCCACCCTCCCCCCAGAGCCAGCAGGAGCCAGGTACTCACCTGAGGAAAATCACCATTTTTTGGTAAGAAGTCAGTAGGGTCCACAGCTGCATAGTTTGTGTCCAAGAAATGTGGTCTGCTGAGGGGGGTTGTATAAAAATCAGGAGGGGGATTAAAATATTGCCTGAAAGGAAAGGGGAACAGAAGTTAATGGTGGCCTGCCAGTGCTGAGGGCTCCTCAGGAGGCTTCAGGCTCCAGGGGGGAGGCTGCAACCCCAGGATGCTACCTAAACCATGCTGGGAACCTGTGACACACAGAGGAGATGGGTGGGAAGGAAAAGCTTTGCTCATCCAGGGAAAACAACAGAGCCACAAGTCCTGGGAATCATGGAATGGGTTGGGCTGGAAGGGACCTTAAAGCTCAGCCAGTTCCAACCCCCCCTGCCATGGGCAGGGACACCTCCCCCTAGATCAGGTTGCTCAAGGCCCAACAGCCCAACTGGAGCTCACAATCCACCACTGCTGCTCAGCCACTGCCACTAAACCACAGCCCTCAGCACCACAGCCCTGCAGCTTTGACACCCCTCCAGGGCTGGTGACTCCAGCAGCTCCCTGGGCAGCCTGTGCCAGTGCCTGAGAGCCCTTGCTGGGAAGAGATTTTTCCTAGTCTCCAACCTGAACCTCCCCTGGCACAACCTGAGGCTGTTTCCTCTTCTCCTGTCCCTTGCTGCAGGTGAGAGTCCAGCAAGGGATTCTCATAGAGTCATGGAATGGGTTGGGTTGGAAGGGACCTCAAAGCTCAGCCAGTCCCAACCCCCTGCCATGGGCAGGGACACCTCCCACCAGCACAGGCTGCTCAAGGCCTCATCCAGCCTGGCCTTGAACACCTCCAGACAGGAGGCAGCCACAGCCTCCCTGGGCAACCTGTGCCAGGCTCTCCCCACCCTCACTCTCAACAAGTTCTTCCTCATCTCCAGTCTCAGTCTCCCCTCCCCCAGCTCCCAGCCCTTGTCCCTCATCCTGGCACTCCCAGCCCTTGTCACCAGTCCCTCCCCAGCTCTCCTGGAGCCCCTTCAGGTCCTGGAAAGATGCTCTAAGCTCTCCCTGGAGCCTTCTCTTCTCCAGGCTGAACAACCCCAACTCCTCAGCCTCTCCCCACAGCAGAGGTTCTCCAGCCTCTGATCATCTTCTTGGCCTCCTTCATGGACCCTCTCCAGCAGCCTCAGGTCCTCCTTGTGCTCTGGGAACTCCAGAACTGGAGGCAGTGCTGCAGGTGGGGTCTGAGCAGGGCAGGGCAGAGGGGCAGGATCCCCCCTGGCTCATCCTTCCCAGACTTAGCAGTGGAGAGGCTGGAAAGCTGTGTTAGGAATTCTCTTCTTGGCAATTTGTGTGAGCTGGGAAGGCTTTGACAGACAGGAAATGCTCTGGGGGACTAAAGGAGATTTCAGCCCTGACAAACAAAGCAGAAGCCCAGGCTCTGAGCTGTCCCAGTGCCAAGTGTTTGATGGGTGTGATGGAACCCAACACTACACAGGGACAGGCATGGAGTCCCAGGGCAGCTGGAGCTGAGGAAGAAGCTCTTCAGTAGGAGGGAGGTGAGAGCCTGGCACAGGCTGCCCAGGGAGGCTGTGGCTGCCTCCTGCCTGGGGGTATTCAAGGCCAGACTGGATGAGGCCTTGAGCAGCTGAGTCTAGCTGAGAGGTGTCCCTGCAGGGGGTTGGAGGAGATGATCTCTGAGGTCCCTTCCAACCTGAGCCATTCTGCTTTCTGCCCTCACCATCATCCCTTGCATGAGGAGAGAAGATGGCCAAGGGTCCAAGTTGGGGCTGTTCAGTCTGGAGAAGAGAAGGCTCTGAGGAGACCTTCTGGTGGCCTTCCAGTATCTGAAGGGGGCTACAAGAAAGCTGGGGAGGGACTTGTGAGGGTGTCAGGGAGTGATAGGACTGGGTGGGGTGGAGCAAAACTAGCAGTGAGGAGATTCAGATCCTGCCCCAGCCTGGGGCAGAAGACAGCTCCAGCAGCCAGGGCAGAGAGCATCACCCTGCACACAGCCCTGAGAGGGAGGTTTGCTGCTGCTCAGCTTGAAGCCAGTTCAGAGTGGAAGGGTTAGGGATGTGCAGCTTTAGACAGACCTCTCAGCCCAGGCAGCTGAAGGATGGATGGAACCCAGCAGAGCCAGCTACAGAGGGAACACCACCAAAGGGCAGGACACATCCCAGGGCTTCCTCCTGCTCCCTCCCCCAGCTCCTGCTTCCTGTGGCTGGGCAGGGACTGCAAAAGGGCAGAAAAATCAGGGAGCTTGAGGTTGGATGTCAGGAAGATTCATTTACTCCATTATGGAGACTTCTGGGCACCAAGTGGTGGTGGTGGGCAGGATGGGCATGGAGGAGGGGGGGCAGGATGGGCATGGAGGAGGTTGCCATGCTCCTCACTCCTTGCCTTGCAAGCTGGGGAAGGCTCTGATCTTCTCCCTAGGATCAGGTGATACAGTAAGAGGGAATGGCCTGAAATTGTGCCAGGGGAGGGTTAGGTTGGAGATGAGGAACAATTTCTTTGCTGCCAGAGTGGTGAGGGACTGGCACAGGCTGCCCAGGCAGGTGGTGGAGTCCCCATCCCTGGAGGGGTTGAAGAACTGTGTGGCCATGGCCCTTGGTGCCGTGGCGGGGTCGGCTTGAAGGTTGGACTGGGTGATCTTGGGAGCCTTTTCCAATCTAAACAATCCTCTGATCCCTTTCCTCCTTGCAGGAGCAGCCTGTGGTGCCCAGCTGAGTGTCTCCTGGTTCTGCTGTCCCACAGGCAGGCTGCTTCCCAGCCCTGCAGGGCTGAGGAATGTGCTTCGCAATCCTTCCCGTCAGGGCTCCGCTCGGCTCTGCCTGCTTGGGCAATCACCACGTTTGCAACCACTCAAACCTTTCACCCACTCAAAACCTTTCACCCCAGCTGCCTGGGCTTCCTCTTGTGGCAAGATGAACGTTCTTCAGAATGCCAGAGCTCCAGAACCCACAGCCACCAGCTTCAAGTGCGGGGAGAGGGAGGGAGGAGAAGCAGAACGCCAAAGGCAGCCCTGCCCAGGAGCAGGGCGGGGAAGGGCTCTGCTGCCAAGGGGCTGCTGGGCAACCAAGGTGCCCTGTGTGGCCAGCAGCTCCTTGGTGACCCTGCCCTACATCCACATGGGGGTTTAGCTGCACACACAGTTAGCTCCTGCTGCTAAAGACATTTTTCCTGCTCTTTTTTTCCCCCTATCCTTAAAGAGAACAGCCTCAACAAGAGAGAGCTGCCCTCCCCTTCTCCCCCTTTCTCCTTCAAGGATAACAGCCTCAACAAGAGAGAGCTGCCCTCCCCTTCTCCCCCTTTCTCCTTCAAGGGTAACAGCCTCAACAAGAGAGAGCTGCCCTCCTCTTTCTCCCTTTTCTCCTTCAAGGAGAACAGCCTCAACAAGAGAGAGCTGCCCTCCCCTTCTCCCCTTTTCTCCTTCAAGGGTAACAGCCTCAACAAGAGAGAGCTGCCCTCCCCTTCTCCCCCTTTCTCCTTCAAGGATAACAGCCTCAACAAGAGAGAGCTGCCCTCCTCTTTCTCCCTTTTCTCCTTCAAGGAGAACAGCCTCA
Source organism: Dryobates pubescens (assembly GCF_014839835.1). Lineage (NCBI taxonomy): Eukaryota > Metazoa > Chordata > Aves > Piciformes > Picidae > Dryobates > Dryobates pubescens. Next base: position 3,821,767 of record NC_071642.1, read on the forward strand.
ACAAGAGAGAGCTGCCCTCCCCTTCTCCCCTTTTCTCCTTCAAGGATAACAGCCTCAACAAGAGAGAGCTGCCCTCCTCTTTCTCCCTTTTCTCCTTCAAGGATAACAGCCTCAACAAGAGAGAGCTGCCCTCCCCTTCTCCCCCTTTCTCCTTCAAGGATAACAGCCTCAACAAGAGAGAGCTGCCCTTCCCTTCTCCCCCTTTCTCCTTCTCAAGGACAGCCTCAGAAAGGAAGAGCTCTTTCCTCTTCTCCCTTCTTCTCCTCCTCAAGGATAGCCTCAGAAAGGAAGAGCTCCTTCCCCTTTCCCCCTTCTTTTCAAGGACAGCAGCCTCAAACAGGAAGAGCTCTCTCCTCTTTCTCCCCTTTCCTTCTTTTCAAAGCCAACAAGGGGATCTTGATGTTTATAAAGAGCTGAAGGGTGGAGGGGCAAGAAGAAGGGCCCAGGCTCCTTTCAGTGGTGTCCTGTGATAGGACAAGAGGCAATGGGCACAAACTGGAGCCCAGGAGGATCCACCTCAATGCGAGGAAACACTTTGGTGTGAGGCTGCTGGAGGCCTGGAGCAGGCTGCCCAGAGAGGTTGTGGAGTCTCCTTCTCTGCAGACTTCCAAGGCCCACCTGGGTGTGTTCCTCTGGGACCTGCCCTGGGTGACTCTGCTCTGGCAGGGGGCTTGGACTGGATGATCTCCAGAGGTCCCTTCCAACCCCTCCCATTCTCTGATTCTGTGCTAAGAGCCTCAAAGAAGGAAGAGCTCCTCCCTTCTTCTGCCTTTCCTCCCGTTCAGCACTGTCACTTTGACCTCCTGCAGATGCAGCAGGACAGGGACCTGACCCCATGGGAGCACCATGGAAAACAGGAGCTGGCTCTGACAAGCCAGCTGCTGACTCCTGGCTCCTCCTGATCTGGCCAGGCATGTTCCAATCTGTGCAGAAATCCTGGGAATGCTGCATTTGCACACAGGGAGAGGTCTCTCCCCATGCCTCTCAGGCTGAAAGCGCTGCGCTCTCGCTGCCCCCCCTGAGCCAGGACAGAGCTTGGCCACCACTGCACAAACTTAACCAGGGCAGGCAAAAACTCTCCTCACCACAGCAGTGAACAGCAGCTTCTCTTTCACCAGCTCCTCAGGCTCTGGACCAGTGAAGGTGACAGGAAGGAGACTAAAGGACAGCCCCAACCTCCCTGGCCTCAGCTGCTGCAGAACACTCAGCTCTGGTTGTGTTATTTTCATAGCATCACAGAATGGGTTGGGCTGGAAGGGACCTTAAAGCTCAGCCAGTTCCAACCCCCCCTGCCATGGGCAGGGACACCTCCCCCTAGATCAGGTTGCTCAAGGCCCAACAGCCCAACTGGAGCTCACAATCCACCACTGCTGCTCAGCCACTGCCACTAATCCACAGCCCTCAGCACCACAGCCCTGCAGCTTTGACACCCCTCCAGGGCTGGTGACTCCAGCAGCTCCCTGGGCAGCCTCTGCCAGTGCCTGAGAGCCCTTGCTGGGAAGAGATTTTTCCTAGTCTCCAACCTGAACCTCCCCTGGCACAACCTGAGGCTGTTTCCTCTTGTCCTGTCCCTTGCTGCAAGTGAGAGTCCAGCAAGGGATTCTCATAGAGTCATGGAATGGGTTGGGTTGGAAGGGACCTTAAAGCTCAGCCAGTTCCAACCCCCTGCCATGGGCAGGGACACCTCCCCCTAGACCAGGTTGCTCAAGGCCCAACAGCCCAACTGGAGTGACCCAGAATTGCCTGGAGCAAGGAACATCTTGGAAGGCACAGCACAAAGGGAGCCCAGCTCAGTCTCAGCCACGAGCTGAGCTCCAGCTCCTCCCTGCAGGTCACCTGCAGCTCCCTCCCTCCCTCTGCTCTCCCAGAAGCTTTTAACAGACTGTTTACATTTGGTTTTTCAGGTGAAGAGAAGCTGAAAGCAAAAGGAGGGGGAAGCTTTGCTTTGCTTTCAGAGAACTTCCCTAGCATGAAGAAGTTAAGTCCTGAAAAGAGAACAGGAAAAACCTGCTCCAGGACAAAGCAGCTGCTGAGGATGAGCCAGGGCCAAACACAGCCACTGGCAAATGAGGTTTCTTCTGCCCAGGCTTTAAAGCTCACCTTGCACTCACTCCACTGCCAGCTGCATTTTTCTGCTTTCCAACATTCTTCCATCTTCCCATCCCTCAATCCCTCACAGGATTCCTACCTGCAACACCCTAGAGCCACCTAAAAAGTGCTTCAGGGCTAAGGGGGAACCTTAGAGCTGCCTTCCAATAGCTGCAGGGATCCTACAGGAAGGCTGCAGAAGCCTTTTCATGAGAGTGTCTAGAGATGGGCCAAGGGGGAATGGTTTGAAGCTGAGGGAGAGCAGGGTTAGACTGGAGCTGAGGAAGAAGGTCTTCAGTATGAGGGTGGTGAGACTCTGGCACAGGCTGCCCAGGGAAGTTGTGGCTGCCTCCTCCTTGGGGGCATACTCAAGGCCAGGTTGGATGAGGCCTTGAGCAGCTGAGTCTAGTTGAGAGGTGTCCCTGCTCAAGGTGGGGAGGTTGGAGGAGATGATCTCTAGGGTCCCTTCCAACCTGATCCATCCCATGATGAGAAAAAGAAGATTCAGCTGCAACTTTCCAACCCAAAAGGAGAAGAACCTTTAGGAGTCCACTCCATAGAGACATGAAAAAATTTCCCCTACAAGGTCATTTTTACAGTTCCCAGGTTATGAAGAGCAGGAGGTCAAGGTGGAGCTTTGGTTAAATCAATCCTGGAGCAAACAAACCCTGCAATGAGCTCCATCTCCAAAAGCAACTGCAGCAGAGTCAACAAGTTTCCATTTGTGCTGGAGGAAGGCATGTCCTTGCAGGACCACGGCTGCATTGTTCCCAGCAGCATTGACTCAAGCAACAGGAAGGAAGTGAGGGGTAAAAAGCAGAGCAAATAAGGAGAGAGAGAGAAAGGAGAGAGAGAGAAAGGAGAGAGAGAGAAAGGAGAGAGAGAGAAAGGAGAGAGAGAGAAAGGAGAGAGAGAGAAAGGAGAGAGAGAGAAAGGAGAGAGAGAGAAAGGAGAGAGAGAGAAAGGAGAGAGAGAGAAAGGAGAGAGAGAGAAAGGAGAGAGAGAGAAAGGAGAGAGAGAGAAAGGAGAGAGAGAGAAAGGAGAGAGAGAGAAAGGAGAGAGAGAGAAAGGAGAGAGAGAGAAAGGAGAGAGAGAGAAAGGAGAGAGAGAGAAAGGAGAGAGAGAGAAAGGAGAGAGAGAGAAAGGAGAGAGAGAGAAAGGAGAGAGAGAGAAAGGAGAGAGAGAGAAAGGAGAGAGAGAGAAAGGAGAGAGAGAGAAAGGAGAGAGAGAGAAAGGAGAGAGAGAGAAAGGAGAGAGAGAGAAAGGAGAGAGAGAGAAAGGAGAGAGAGAGAAAGGAGAGAGAGAGAAAGGAGAGAGAGAGAAAGGAGAGAGAGAGAAAGGAGAGAGAGAGAAAGGAGAGAGAGAGAAAGGAGAGAGAGAGAAAGGAGAGAGAGAGAAAGGAGAGAGAGAGAAAGGAGAGAGAGAGAAAGGAGAGAGAGAGAAAGGAGAGAGAGAGAAAGGAGAGAGAGAGAAAGGAGAGAGAGAGAAAGGAGAGAGAGAGAAAGGAGAGAGAGAGAAAGGAGAGAGAGAGAAAGGAGAGAGAGAGAAAGGAGAGAGAGAGAAAGGAGAGAGAGAGAAAGGAGAGAGAGAGAAAGGAGAGAGAGAGAAAGGAGAGAGAGAGAAAGGAGAGAGAGAGAAAGGAGAGAGAGAGAAAGGAGAGAGAGAGAAAGGAGAGAGAGAGAAAGGAGAGAGAGAGAAAGGAGAGAGAGAGAAAGGAGAGAGAGAGAAAGGAGAGAGAGAGAAAGGAGAGAGAGAGAAAGGAGAGAGAGAGAAAGGAGAGAGAGAGAAAGGAGAGAGAGAGAAAGGAGAGAGAGAGAAAGGAGAGAGAGAGAAAGGAGAGAGAGAGAAAGGAGAGAGAGAGAGGCCCAATTCCCCCAAAACACAACCCCCAACACAAGAGATAAACACAATCTAATCTTGTGGTTCAATACAGCAAAACAGAAATTCTGTTACAGCTCTCCTGAGGATTCAACCAAGTGGAATTTACAGGAATCGTGCTCCAAAAGTACCCTCAGCTTCCAATCAGAGCCAGCTCAGAGCACAGGCACTGAATCACTCAATGGGTTGGGTTGGAAGGGACCTCAAAGATCAGCCAGCTCCCTGCCATGGGCAGGGACACCTCCCCCCAGCACAGCTTGCTCCAGGCCTCATCCAGCCTGGCCTTCAACACCTCCAGAGTGGAGGCAGCCACAGCCTCCCTGGGCAACCTGTGCCAGGCTCTCCCCACCTGCACTCTCAACATTTTCTTCCTCATCTCCAGTCTCAGTCTCCCCTCTTCCAGCTCAAAGCAGTCCCTCACCCTGTCACTCCCCAAAAGTCCCTCCCCAGCTCCCCTTCAGGTCCTGGAAGGCTGCTCTGAGGTCTCCCTGGAGCCTTCTCTTCTCCAGGCTGAACAACCACAACTCCTCAGCCTGTCCCCACAGGAGAGGTTCTCCAGCCCTCTGCTCATCCTTGTGGCCTCCTCCAGCCCCACTCCAACAGTCTGATGTCCTTTCCCCCATAAATCTTCAGCCCAGTACCTATGAGACCTTTTTCCCTTCCTTCACCACCTGGTGGAGGTGACCACCACAAAACATCCTTCTCCTTTTGTCTTCCCACCTCCCTGAACAACCTCCAACACCACCAGGAAGCCTTTTTTAGCTCAGCAGGCACCGATGCAACCATGCAAAGAGAGCTTGGAGCTGACAGGATGGCTTTGTTCAGCCTGACTGAGGTGGTTTTAGGACCTCCCTTAGGCTAACCCCAGGCTGTTCCTTCCCACTGGCAGCCCCCAGGTTTACCAGAAAGCAAAGTTTGCCTCTGGTTTGTTGGTTGGTTTGATTTCCTTCAAGCTTTTTGCTGCCTTTTTTTGGTTTGCTCTGTTTGGTTTCCCCCAAGCTGCAGCAGTTGCTGCTGTGCCACAGGCCGAGGGTGATGCAATGATTTTTTTTCCCCCAGCAGGAAAACAAACAAGGGAAGCAGCAAAGGAGCAGCTGAACCACAGGGTGTGCAAGAGCAGGAGGGAATTAAGAGGAAGGAGAAGGGCACTCACTGGTTTTCACTGGGGAAAGAGGAGGCTGGGAAGGTGGCAGGGTAGCAGCTACTCCACGAGTCGGCAGCCAGCATGGAACTCTGAAAGGAGAAAGCAGAAGAATAAGAGGTCTGCCACAGCTGCCTGCAGCCACACAGCCCAGGCCAGCCTCAGCACCTCTTAGTGCCCCTGTAAGCAGAAGTGGCTCTCCAGGGGTCCCAGAGGACAAATCACAGAGCCACAGAATGGGAGGGATTGGAAGAGACCTCCAGAGGTCATTGAGTCCAACCCCCCCTGGCCAAAGCAGCAGCCCCCAGGGCAGGGCACACAGGAACACATCCAGGTGGGGCCTGAAAGCCTCCAGAGAAGGAGGCTCCACACCCTCCCAGGGCAGCCTGCTCCAGGCCTCCAGCACCCTCACATCAAAGACATTTCTCATGTTGAGGTGGAACCTCCTGGGTTCCAGCTTGTACCCACTGCAACTTGTCCTATCACTGGGCACCACCCACCAGAGCCTGGCACCTTCCTGCCCCCACCCCTCAGATATTGAGAGACATTGATCAGATCCCCTCTCAGCTTTCTCCTCTCCAGCCTAATCACCCCCAGGGCTCTCAGCAGAGATGTTCCAGTCCCTTCATCATCCTCATAGCCTCTGCTGGACTCTCTCCAGCAGGTCTCTGCCCCCCTTGAACTGGGGAGCCCCAAACTGGGCACAGTATTCCACGGTGTGGTCTCAGCAGGGCAGAGCAGAGGGAGAGGAGAACCTCCCTAGAGCTGCTGGCCACACTCTCCTTGCTGCACCCCAGCTTCTGAACCTATCTTCCTGTCCTCAGGAGCCCAAGAGGGTCACTCCCCTTGGCCAGCCCTTTGATCTCAGTCTCTGCAGGCAGGAAGCACCAATGCAGTGAACCTGAAATGTGCCTGTGGGGGTCAGCACCCCAAAACATCCTTCTCCTTTTGTCCTCCCACCTTCCTGCACAAGCTCCACCACCAACAGGAAGCTCTCAGCTCGGCCTGCCCCGGTGCAAGCATGCAAACAGCTCAGGATCTCATTACTCAGGTACAGATCACTCTTCCTGCTGGCCTTTCCTGTGGCCAAAGCAAGGATACCTCAGGCCTGAATCACGGTGGCACAGCCTCTTTGGAACCTCCCTAAGCCCTACAAGCAGGCAAAACTCAAGCAAGAGCGAGAAAGAGAAAGCTGCAGGAACTTGCCAGCTGTTCTCCCCAACCCTGGGCAGTCTGAGGACTCAGCCTGGCAGGGTGCTGGGCTGGGCCAGCTCTCTTCAGCCAGGCTGTGACCTAGAAAGCTTGGGCCAGATGATCCTCGAGGCCCCTTCCAAGCTGGCTCCCTGTGATTCTGGGTAGGGGTTCGCTCGGAGAACAAATGCATCAGGGGCTTGGCCAAGGCCAAACAGAGCCCTGCTCACCTCTGCCACCCTCCCAAGGGGCACAGCTGGCCCCAGCCAGAGCAGCAGGGAAGTTTGCAGCCCTGTGCAAACCCTTCCCAAGCAGCCTGGCACCATCCAGCTCGGGCACAGGCACTGCTTCAAACAGAGCCTTGCTCTCCTCCTCCCACTTCAAAAGGCAGCAGCCAGAGCCACCTCAGCCCTCCAGCACTCCCAAGCAATGCTTCATGGCCCTGGACAGCTGCCTGGGAGAGTCTGGCTGCCAGCTCCTGTCCCACACACAGGGACTCCCCAGGCTGTGCCACTGTGGTGGTTTTAGGCTATGCCTTGAAAAATCTTTTCACAGCTCTTGAGCAGAAAAGGAGTAAAATGCAAACAAATCATTACTGGGTGTGAAAAGGGAACCAAAGATCATTCCAAACAATCCCACTGGAGAGAGAGCTACCAGAAGATTGGTTGTGTCAAAACAGTTCTCCCCTCTCCTCTTGCTGCTTGGCTCTGGAGAGATCCTAACTCGCTTCTGCTTGGCCTTGGCTGTGTTGTTCTGGCATTAACTTCTCTCTGCTCCTTTCTCCCTTTTGTACAAGGAGGGGTGAGGGAGTCTGGGGAGGTCTTTGACCAGGGGAGGGTCCTCATGCTCTTTATTAGTTGTAAATACTGCAAATGGTTTGCACACATTGATTGCACTCCATGGCAGGTTGTTCTGCCTGTTAAGTGCAGCTCTCATTTGCTTCCATCTGGGCTGGGCTGGCAAAGGTAAATGCTGGGGAGGGAGAAATTTCAACCCACCACAGCCAGGGCTGCAGTGCTCTGCCCCCAGGCCTCCCAGAGCCTCTGCCCCCAGGCCTCCCAGAGCCTCTGCCCCCAGGCCTCTGCCCCCAGGCCTCCCAGAGCCTCTGCCCCCAGGCCTCCCAGAGCCCCTGCCCCCAGGCCTCCGCCCCGAAGCCTCCGACAGCCCCAGTGCCAAGGCCTCTGCCCCCAGGCCTCTGCCTTGAGGCCTCCCGGAGCCTCTGCCCCCAGGCCCCTGCCCCCAGGCCCCTGCCCCCAGGCCCCTGCCCCCAGGCCTCCCGCAGCCCCTGCCCCCAGGCCTCTGCCCCCAGGCCTCCCGCAGCCCCTGCCCCCAGGCCTCTGCCCCGAGGCCTCCCAGAGCCTCTGCCCCCAGGCCTCCCGCAGCCCCTGCCCAGAGGCCCCTGCCCCAGGGCCTCTGCCCCCAGGCCCCTGCCCTGAGGCCTCCCGCAGCCCCTGCCCCAGGGCCCCTGCCCCAGGGCCTCCCCCCCCAGGCCTCCTGCAGCCCCTGCCCCAGGGCCTCTGCCCCCAGGCCTCCTGCAGCCCCTGCCCCAGGGCCTCCCCCCCCAGGCCTCCCGCAGCCCCTGCCCCAGGGCCTCCCCCCCCAGGCCTCCTGCAGCCCCTGCCCCAGGGCCTCACCTCCATGGCTGGCACGGCGAGCTGGGAGCGGAGCCCGGGCATGCTGTAGAGGGTGCTGCCAGGCTGCTGGTGCTGGTGCTGGGGGTAGTTCTGCCCCCCCTCCATGGCAGGGTGTGCTGAGGGCATCAGCCTGTGTCCTGCTGCTGCATGAAGTCCTCAGGGCAGGGAGGACACAAGAGGCTAAAGCAGGGCTGGCAGGTTCTTTATCTGTGCTCTTCACCCTGCACCATGTCCTGGGGGGGGAACAAACATAAACAAAGCAGATTTACCTTCTGTGGAAGGGGAGGGGGAGAGGAAGGGGGAAGAAAAACCCAAGCAAAGGCAGCTGAGGGGTCAGCAAACAGAGCTCAGCCTGCTCTGAAATGCCTGCTGCCTCTCCACAAGAGAGAGGATTTTCCTGGGAAATAGGCTTCTCAAATATCACCACACCTGCAACTCCCCCAGAGCCCTGGATTTAAACACAGCTTCTCCTGCCTCACTGCAAGCACCCTGCAGAGCACCAGCAGCAGCTGCCACGGCTGCAGCTGCCTTGGAGAGGAGGAATTTGCTTGGCTCACACAGAGTCAGAGAGCGGTAGGGCTTGGAAGGGATCTCCAGAGATCGCCTGTGAGAGCTGGAGCTGTTCAGCCTGGAGAAGAGAAGGCTGCAGGGAGACCTCAGAGCAGCCTGCCAGGACCTGAAGGGGCTCCAGGAGAGCTGGGGAGGGACTTGTGACAAGGGCTGGGAGTGCCAGGATGAGGGACAATGGCTTTGAGCTGGGAGAGGAGAGAGTGAGACTGGAGATGGGGAAGAAATTGTTGAGAGTGAGGGTGGGGAGAGCCTGGCACAGGCTGCCCAGGGAGGCTGTGGCTGCCTCCTGCTTGGAGGTGTCCAAGGCCAGGCTGGATGAGGCCTTGAGCAACCTGGGCTGGTGGGAGGTGTCCCTGCCCATGGCAGGGGGGTTGGAGCTGGATGATCTTCGAGGTCCCTTCCAACCCAACCCATTCCATGAGTCTCTGAGAGGCTGACACCAGCCCCCCAGTGAGAAGTCACCTGGCTAAGACCCCACCTTCAGAGGACTACTGGGTGAAGATCAGAGCCTGATGATTCCTCTGCTCCTCTAAGGAACTGTGGGCACACAAAAGCCTTCCCAAGACTCAGGCTTCCAGCCTGCATGAAATCATCAGCCCCAGGCCAAGAACTCTGTGGTTCCCCTCTCTTAGTTGAGCCCAGGAGGGAGCAGCGCCTGGGATGGCCCAGGGCTGACATCAGCTCCCAAGGCTGTGCTGGATGAAAGCTGTGGCTCATCAGGGTGGGGCTGGGAAGCAGAAGGCAACTTCCCCACCAGCAAGTGGCCAGCAGTGGGTTCAGAGAGGCTGAGCTTTGCTTTCCCACAGCCTGGAGAGCTGTGGGGAGACAAAAGAGACGAAGGGTCCAGGACACAGGAGCAGTCCCTAGGGGAAGCACAACACAGCCGCTGGTGACAGCTGGCACAAGGCTGCTCTGACCTGGCAGAGAATGGCTTCAGCTGCAAGGGACCTCAGAGATCATCTACTCCACCCCCCCATGAATGGTTTGGGTTGGAAGGGACCTTCAAGATCATCCAGTTCCAAACCCCCTGCCATGGGCAGGAACACCTCCCACCAGCCCAGGTTGTTCAGGGCCTCATCCAGCCTGGCCTTGAACACCCCCAGGGAAGGGACAGCCACAGCCTCCCTGGGCAACCTGTGCCAGGCTCTCCCCACCCTCACTCCCAACAATTCCTCCCTCATCTCCAGTCTCAGTCCCCCCTCTATTCAGGGATCAAACCCACCCAACCCACCAGAAAAAGGGAAAGCCATCCCAAAGCTCCAAATACATCACTGGATTGGATTTTTTTTCATCTCCCTGCTCCAAAACCTCTACAATCACAACAAAAATCATCTCAAATCCCAACCTGTAGAAGCTGCTGAGATACAACCAAGAGTGCTTACACCTGAGAGTGCCTCCAGCCAAGCAGAGAAGTTCCCAGACTCACCAAAGCCAAGGTCCCTGCTACCAGCAGCTCTCTTCAAGAAGAGGAAGGATCAAGAGGAGCAGAGCAGCCCCTGGTACAAGCTGGGACAGAGCATCCAGGAGCCCCAAAACCCTAAGAAGCTTCCAAACTTCCACACCTTCAGCCATTTTTTCCTTCTGCCAAGTGGTGCTAAGAGCAAACTGATCTCCTGGGCATGCAGGCAGGGATGCCACAGCCCAGCACACAGCCCTGCTTGCTCCTTGGTGGCTCAGCAGCCCCAGGTTCAATCCTCAAAGGGGTTCCCTGTGTGCTGAGCAGCCTGATGGTAGCAGAAGTTCTTCTGATGAAGCTGCAGGAACAGTTTCAATCTCACTGAGTTTACTCAGGGCTTTGCTCCCCAGCCCAGGAGCAGCCTCAGGCTGGAATTCCTGCACAATTCATCACACCCAGAGGCAACAGAGCACAAATTCCACCTTCTAACAGCCTGAGCTCCTCAGAAGCCTATGGGATGAGCCCTGCAGGAGCCAGGTTCTGATTTGAGCAACATCACGAGGTGCTCTGGGAGGTGTGGGCCAGGGCTTGGCTGTTCATGGGGATCTGCCAGCAGCAGAGGTGAGGACAACCCCTTGGAGCCACTAGAGCTGTGGGCACTTCCTCCAGCAGTGCCTCAGCCTTTGCTGGTGCATTTCAAAGTGCCTCCAAAGGGAGACAAGCAGGGAAGCAAGAGGCAGGCACCCCCCAGCCAGAGCTCAGCCTCTCACCACTCACTGGATCTCAGCACTCTGATGCAGTTCCTCCTCCTGCTGCAGCCTGGCTCCCACCCACACCCAGGGAGCAGGAAGGGAGTGCCAAGCCTCCTGCCCCACTCCACCCACTGCTGCCAGTGAAGAGCAGCAGGGCACCCAGGGGAGGCAATTCTGCAGAACTCAGCTGAAGACACTGAGCCCAAAGCAATGGGAACCTGGCCTGGGGAACTCTGAGAAGCCACTTTTAGAACCAGAGAGCTGTCAGGGTTGGAAGGGACCTCAAGGCTCAGCCAGCTCCAAAGCTCTGCCACAGGCAGGGACACCTCACACCACAGCAGGTTGCTCACAGCCACATCCAGCCTGGCCTTCAACACCTCCAGGGATGAGGCTTCCACCACCTCCCTGGGCAACCTGTGCCAGTCTCTCACCACCCTCATGGGGAACAACTTCTTCCTAACATCCAATCTCAATCTCCCCATTTCTGGGGTTTTTTCCCATCCCCCCCAGTCCTGTCACTCCCTGACACCCTCAAAAGTCCCTCCCCAGCTTTCTTGTAGGCTTCCACTTTTGTACCTCAGGAGCCAAGTGTCCAGTGTCAAGTTCAAGTTCCTCTTTACTGCTTCTCCTTGCCATGGTTTTGGACAGTTTAGACTGAGGGATGACATGGGAAGGGCTCAAGGATTGGCACAGCCTGCCCAGGGAGGTGGTGGAGTCCCCATCCCTGGAAGGTGTGCAAGAAACCTGTGGCCATGGCACCTGGGGGCATGGTTTGCTGGCCATGGTGGGGTTGGGTTGATGGTTGGACTCAAGGATCTTAGAGGGCTTTGGCAACCCAAAGAATTCTGATTCTATGAGTCAGAGCCTCCATCACTGCCACCCACAGTGACTCACCCAGAGAAATAGGAAAACCAAGGGAGGGAAGCAAGGATCTACCCTCCTAAAACCCCACCTCCAACACTGCCTCCAGTTCTGGTGTCCTCCAGCATGAGAGGGACACAGAGCTGCTGGAGTGAGGCCAGAGGAGGCCACAAGGATGAGCCAAGGGCTGGAGCAGCTCTGCTGTGAGCACAGGCTGAGGGAGCTGGGGGTGCTCAGCCTGGAGAGGAGAAGGCTCCAGGGGCACCTCAGAGCTGCCTGCCAGGAGCTGAAGGCATCCTGCAGGAAGGCTGCAGAGGGACTTCTCATGAGGGTGCCTGAGCCAGGGAAATGGTTTGGAGCTGAGGCAAAGCAGGGTTAGACTGGAGCTGAGGAAGAAGTTCTGCAGTTGAGAGTGGTGAGAGTCTGGCACAGGCTGCCCAGGGAGGTTGTGGCTGCCTCCTCCCTGGAAGGTGTTCAGGGCCAGGTTGGATGAGGCCTTGGGCAGCCAAGTCTGGCTGAGAGGTATCCCTGCCCATGGCTGTGGGGTTGGAGCAGATGACCTCTGAGGTCCCTTCCAACCTGAGCCATTCTGGGATTCTATGATCCAGGCATGGTCCCTGGAGCTACCAGGAGGCTGAATCCTTCTTGGAACAGGAGCAAGCAGGCAGAAGTCAGTGCCTGAGCACAAACACCCAGCACTGAAGAAGCATCCAGCCTTTTCCCTGTGGGTGAGGCAAATCAGGGAAGGCAAAACCATTTTTTTGCTTCTCTCCACTGCCTGCAGCTTCACTTCCAGCAGGCAAATCCAGCTCCTTGCAGAGCACAATTCAGCACTGCTGGAAAAGGAATTCCAAGTCCATTTAGAAAGGACTTGAAAGCAAAAGCTAAGGAAGAAGCAGAGAATGCTGTGGGTGACTCACTCCAGCTCTCCACTGCTCCTAACTGGAGAATTTATAGCCAAAGGCAAAGGATCCAAAGTTTGTTCCTCACCAGGAACTGCCTGAGGAGAGCCTGACCCTGACTGGATGCACCTCAGGGAATTGTTCTGGTTGGAACAGCCCTTTAAGACCATCCAGTGACCTTCAAGATCATTCAGTCCAACCATCTCTAACTTGACCAAGGCTGGTGCTAAACCATGGCCCTCAGCACTGCATCTCTGAGGCTTTTCAACCCCTCCAGGGATGGGGATCCAACCCCCCCCCCCCCCAGGGATGGGGATCCAACCCCCCTCCTTGTGCAGCCTGCTCCAGTCTTTGAGAACCCTCTCAGTGAAGAAAGTTTCTTCTAATGTTCCACCTAAAGCTCCCCTGGTGCCACCTGAGGCCACCTGCTCTTGTGTTAAACCTCCCTGAAAGCCAGCTCTCATTCACCTCCCCGTTTGAAACCAGAGGAGGGCAGAAGGGCTCCAGGCAACAGCAGTTTGGTGCAGACAACTTCAAAGCAGCACCTGAGTAAGCTACAGAAAAGAGGGCAGAAAATCCTGACCCTAGGCAGATGAGGAACAAGGAATCTTAAGAATCATGAAGGTTGGAAAAGCCTTCCAAGATCATCCAGTCCAACCCAACCCCACCATGGCCCCAGGTCCAGGCATGGGGACTCCACCACCTCCCTGGGCAGCCTGTGCCAAGCCCTGAGCACTCTGGCAGCAAAGAAATTGTTCCTCATCTCCAACCTAAAACCTCTCCTGGCACAATTCCAGGCCATTCCCTCTCTTCCTATCACCTGAGCCTAAGGGAGCAGAGCCCAAACCCCACCTCACTGCAGCCTCCTCTCAGGGAGCTGTAGGGAGCAAGAAGGTCTCCCCTCAGCCTCCTCCCCTCTAGGCTTAACACCCCCAGCTCCCTCAGCTGCTCCTCCCCAGCCCTGCTCTCCAGGCCTCCTTTCAGGCAAAGGTTTCAGCACTTTCTAGACCTTTGCAGCACCTGCTTGGCCCTTGGTGTGTCTGCAGCAGCAGGCAGCAGCCCAAGCCTGCCATGCCCTCTAACCCAGGGCAGTAACAGGGCACAGAGGCTAAGACCAATTTAAGCCACTCATTATCTGTGATGAAAACAGAACCACTTCAGGACACCCCAAGCTAAGCACTTTAAGCCACCTTGATCTCCTGAGGGCTCTGGGCAGGGAAGGATGAGCTCAGGAACATTTGTTCTGCACAGAGCTGGAGCTGTGTGGGCACAGCTCTGCCAGGCTCAACACAGGGCAGGAAACTGGGCAGAGCCTGCTGCCTGCCCAGGCTCTGCACAGGACTGCAGAGGGAAAGGAGCTCCCTGACAGATTAACTGCTGCAATTAGGTCTTCTGTAGGCAAAGGGAAGCAGAATTGAGCCTGTTCCAAAGCGTCCTGCCAAGATCTCTTGCAAGATAAATGGTGGTGAAGGCAAAGAGTAAGCTTGGCCTCCAGAGCCCAGAGTGAAAGGAAGAGCTTCAACCCTTCCCTGCTGGCTTCTCCTCACTGGAAGTGCAGATCAGGCAGGAATGAAAATAATCAAAGGCAGCTTTCTGGAGGGAAAAGTTCTCTTGACAAGAAAATATCAACTGTCCCATGCAGGGAGGCTTGAAGTCAGGCAGGCAAATGTCAACTGGAGTGTAACAGGGGCCAGGAAAAAAGCCTGGAAGCTGAAAACCAACACACTCTGAGGCAGGTCAGGGTGCCAGGGTTGTAGCTGCAGAGGAAGAAGAAGGAGATCCTGCTCTGGCAGGGGGTTGGACTTGATGGTCTCCAGAGGTCCCTTCCAACCCCTAACACTCTGTGATTCCTTTGTGACCTTCCCTAGGGGACCCTGCCCTGGCAAGGGGGGTTAGAGATGATCTCCAGAGGTCCCTTCCAACCCCTACCACTCCATGATTCTGTGATTGTGTTACCAAAGGCTGAAGAATTTGATGTTTGATGCTGAGAAACTCCTCAGGAAGGCCAGAAGGCTTTCCTGGGAGATGTGGGCACCCTCCAATGACAGCCCCAGCACGGGGGCTGCAGGGAGCTCCTCAGAGCAGTGTCACTGTTCAAGCAGCTCCAGCCTTGTGTCAGCATCTTTACTGCAGTCCCCCCCATGGCAGGGATCTATCATAAAAGCCATGAGAAAGGCCAATTCATAGAATGGGTTGGGTTGAAAGGGACCTTGAAGGTAATCCAGTTCCAGGCCCCTGCCATGGGCAGGGACACCTCCCACCAGCCCAGGCTGCTCAAGGCCTCATCCAGCCTGGCCTTGGACACCTCCAGGCAGGGGACAGCCACAACCTCCCTGGGCAGCCTGTGCCAGGCTCTCCCCACCCTCACTCTCAAGAACTTCTTCCTCCTCTCCAGTCCCAATCTCCCCTCCCCCAGCTCAAAGCCATTGTCTCTCATCCTGGCACTCCCAGCCCTTGTCACAAGTCCCTCCTCAGCAATCCTGTAGATCTCCTTCAGATATTGAAATGCAGCACTGAGGTCTCCCTGCAGCCTTCTCTTCTCCAGGCTGAACAGCCCCAACTCTCCCAGCCTGTCCCCACAGCAGAGGTTCTGCAGCCCTCTGATCACCTTGGTGGCCTCCTCTGGACCCTCTCCAGCAGCTCCAGGTCCTTCCTGTGCTGGGGGCCCCAGAACTGGAGGCAGTGCTGCAGGTGGGCTCTGAGCAGAGCAGAGGGGCAGAATCCCCTCCCTGTGCTGCTGCTCTCCCTGCTCTGGCTGCAGCTCAGCCCTCAGCTGCCTGCTGAGCTGCCAGGGACCACTGCTGGCTCCTGGGGAGTTTGTCACCAACTGACACCCCCAAGACCTTTCCCTTCAGCAGGGGGACACAACCCTCAGACACCCCCAACACATTCCACAACAAAAGAGATTTGTAGCCACCTGTGCTTCAGGGTTTGAAATCCCTGGGAGGAGAGCAGCTGCTGCTTGGCAGGGTCAGGGCTGGCAGAGCAGCAGGTCCCGTGTCTGCCATGTGACAAAACACAACGCTGGGGCCTGCTGCTTTTGTTCTGGAGCTGGCAAGGGATTACTGGGGTGGGGGGGACCTGGTGGGTGGGGAATGCAGCAAGCACAGAGCATCAGCACCCAATCAGCAGCAGCTGAAGGGAGGATGAAGCAGCTTCCAGCAGAAGGATGTTCCTGATGGAGATGGAAGGGCCTGAACAAGGTGAAGTGTGGGAGGAAGCTGCATGGAGCTAAACACTGACTCCAGAGAGGGGATTTAAGAGGAGTGAGCTCAGGCACAAGGAAAATCCACACGTGGGAACTCAGCAGGATCTTTCAGAAGGCTTTTAAAGCCCCAAACCACACTGGCTGTGGTGTCTCCTCTCACCTTCCCCGGGGTCACTGCTGCATCTCCTCTTTCAGCTGGCCTGAAACCCCAGAAGCAGGAGAATGGCCCCAAGAAGAGGTAAAACCCTACTGAGGGAAGCATAGAATGGTTTGGGTTGGAAAGGACCTTCAAGATCATCCAGGTCCAAGCCCCTGCCATGGGCAGGGACACCTCCCACCAGCCCAGGTTGCTGAAGCCTGGCCTTCAACACCTCCAGGGAGGGAACATCCACAGCCTCCCTAGGCAACCTGTACTAGTGTCTTCCCCACCCCCACTGGAAAGAATTTCTTCCTCCTCTCCAGTCTCAATCTCTCCTCTCCCAGCTCAAAGCCATTGTTACTCATCCTGGCACCCCCCAGCCCTTGTCCAAAGTCCCTTCCCAGCTGTCCTCTAGCCCCCTTTTCACCTCCACTCAGCCATCCCAGCTGCTGCTGAAACAACCCCTGATGAAGACTGCCACTGTTTAACTACACAAAACTCCTCCAGCAGCCAGCACAGCTCTGTTAACTCCAGCCCCTGGCACTGGGCAGACTGGGAGGTTAAGCAAGGTCATGCCAGGCACTCCAGGGCGACAGCAGCTTTGCAGTGCACCAAAGCTAAGCACAGAATCATGGAATTGTCAGGGTTGGAAGGGACCTCAAGGATCATCTGGTTCTAACCCCCCTGCCATGGACAGGGACACCTCACATCACAGCAGGTTGCTCACAGCCACATCCAGCCTGGCCTTCAACACCTCCAGGGATGAGGCTTCCACCACCTCCCTGGGCAACCTGTGCCAGTCTCTCACCACCCTCATGGGGAAGAGCTTCTTCCTCACATCCAGTCTGAATCTACCCATTCATCAAGACTTCAGATGGTTTACAGGCTGCTGCTTTGGCCATGACTGTAGCTGCACTTAGAGAATGGTTTGGCTTGGAAAAGCCTTCTAAGATCATCCAGCCCAGCCAGCAACCCAACCCCACCATGGCCACAAGTGCCATGGCCAGACATTCCTTGAACACCTCCAGGGATGGGGACTCCACCACCCTCCCTGGGCAGCCTGTTCCCAAGCCCTGACCACTCTGGCAGCAAAGAACTTTTTTCCTCATCTCCAACCTAAACCTCCCCAGCACAATTCCAGGCCATTTCCTCTCCTATCAACCCATCCTAGGGAGAAGAGCCCAACCCCCACCTCACTGCAGCCTCCTCTCAGGGAGCTGTGGAGAGCAGTGAGCTCTCCTCTCAGCCTCCTCTTCTGCAGACTAAACAATCTTCGGCCAGCTCCACGCTGCAGCCAGCTCAAGAGTTCTTCCTTTAGGAGAAACGGTTCACGACCCTTTGCTCAGTTTGGCTCCTCCAGGTGTTCCTTTATTAGGGTTTGGGTTCTTTTTCCTCTTTTAAAGGCTTCTTTTAGGACAATTGGAGTTGTAAAAAACAAACCCAAGCAAGAGGGACCCCACCAAAACCAGAACAAGCAGCGGAGGTGAGAAGGGAACTCGGGCTGCCAAAGCCTCCAGCTCACATCCTGCCTTCACCAGCCCCGCAGAAAACTTTTACTGCTTTATGGAGAGCAAAACATTTCCCCCAGCTCACACCAGAAGCATTAGCACCTCATTTCCCACCTAAAACCATTCCCCACCGCCTCCTGGCTGCCCAGCCAGCTCAGCTCCGAGGGAGCTCGGCGTTTCCAAGCCCACGTAGGTGAACCCGCAGAAGGCAGGCAGCCCTGCGCGGGGCTCTCTCTGCCCACTAATTCACCACAGAAACCAGAAACATCCCCCCGCAGGCTCCGGGATCCCGGGGCTGAACCTGCAGAACTCGCTCTTCAAAAGCCATTCCCATTTCCCTTGTAAATAGGGAGAGCCAAACGGGAGCCCCAGTCCTCCCCCGATGGTCGCTTTCCGGCAGGGAAGCTTCCCAAAGCCTCTGCTAGGATTTAACGATGCTAAGAAGCCAGCGCAGCAGTGACCGCTAAGAGCACCGGAGTTAAAGAGCCTCTCGGCATCAGCTCTGCTTCCAGAGGCTCTCCCGCGCTCGGTGAGAGCGTCTCCGCACCGGGCACAACCTGGCAGCCGAGGGCACAGCCCGCGGGGGGGTTCCTGTGCCCAGCCCCGCGGCATTCCGGGCTGCGGCCCCGGGGCGCTCCCGGTGCCCGGCGGCCGAAGGAGGAGGACAGAAAAACGAAAGTTTGTGGTTTTCTGCCACCTCAGCTGCTGCTGCCGCTGCTCAGATCCCGTGGAAGGCACAGAGAGCTCAGGGAGACGGGGGGGAGACGGGGAGGTGGGGGGGGGAAAGTCTTTGCTTGAGCAGAACCGGGACCGGCACACAATGAAACTCCCCCCGCAGCACCCCCGGTCCCTCCGTGCGGCGGTGTCCCCCGAGCAGCGCTCCGCCGAGACACGCAACGACCCCTCCGAACCCAACGGGACAGACCCGGGCGGGCAGCGACCCCGGCCCGTGGGGAGACTCCCACCCGTGGGGGAACACCCACGACCCACCCGCCCGCCCGGGGGGCTGGAGCTGGCTGGCCGCCCCCCACCCCGGCCGCTCCCCCGAGGAGCAGCCCCAGCGTTCCGCGGGGGCTCTCGTTCACCGGGACCCCCTCCCGCCAGGCCCGGCCGCACGGAGCGCAGCTCTTCGCCCGCGGAGGGGACCGGACCGGGGCCGGGGGGCGACGGCAGCGGCCCGGGACTCGGAGCCCGCAGCCCCGGGGCGGCCCGGCGCAGCGAGCGAGGAGGAGCCGCGGCGGGGGCGGCGGGCGGCCCTTACCTGCGTCCCGGGGGGCTCAGGCTCCCGCCCCGCGGCCGCCGCCGCTCCGCACTTCCGGGTTCCGCGCGGCCGCCATCTTGGGGGCACGCGGACTTCCGGGAGGAAGTGGGCGGGGGGCGGCCCCGGGAGCGGGGGAGCCGCCGCGGGGGGAGCGGGGACGGAGCCGGGACCGGGGACGGAGCCGGGACCGGGACAGGGTGGAGAAGCGGAACGTGCAGGGAACTGGAAACGGCAGCGGGGGGCGGGGAGGGGAGATCCGGGACGTGGGGGAACCGGCACCGGCGAGGATCTGCGACCGGGGAAACCAGCACATGGGGGCGGGCAGGGACCGGAGATGCGGGGAGATCCGGGATATGGGGGGACCGGAACTGGGGCCGGGGGGGAACCAGGACCTGGGGCCGGGGGGAACCGGGATAACCAAGTGAACCAGTCTAGGAAAAGAGGCCCCGGGGACAGCCTGGAACCGGGACCGAGGAAAGCAAAGCCTGGGGACATAGGCAGCCGGGAGGAGCCGGGACCGGAGGGTATCGGGACCGAGGCAACCGGCAGCGGCAGGCAGCGGGCCCGGGGGACAGGCAGGGACCGGAATCGGCCCGGGGGAAGCAGGGGAACCAGGCCCTGAGGGCAGGGGGAGAACGGGGCCAGGCCACGGGGGAAGCAGATGAGGAAGCGCCCAGGGTCCGGTGGGCGCCGGCAAGGAAGGGTCTGGCCCCTGCTGCGGGAAGAGCAGCCGGACCGGCGGCGATGGGAAGGGGGTCCCAGGGCTGAGGGAACACAGTGAGGCCTGGTGCATGGGCAGGGCTGTGCCCACACACACCCCCAGCCTTTGGTGGGCTCCGGGCAGCCGTTCCTGGGCCAGCAGCCATCACCTGCGCCCTCCCGAGCCGGGAGGGCTTCCAGTGCTGGCTCTTGACTGCCTCCTGCACGGAGCCATCCGTTCCAGCGGCATTGATCACTCACACACAGCCCCGGGGGGCACTGGCAAGTCCTGCTCCCCAAAACAAGGAAAGGACATTCCTCCATTTCCCTACCTGCAGGACAGGGGCAGGAGCTATCTGCCCGCAGAGGAGGGACACACTTAAATCACACAATCATAGAATTGTTAGGTTTGGAAGGGACCTCAAGGCTCAGCCAGTTCCAGCCCCCTTGCCATGGGCAGGGACACCTCACACCACAGCAGGTTGCTCACAGCCACCTCCAGCCTGGCTGCAAACACCTCCAGGGATGAGGCTTCCACCACCTCCCTGGGCAGCCTGTGCCAGGCTCTCACCACCCTCCTGGGGAACAACTTCTTCCTAACATCCAATCTGAATCTCCCCACTTCTAGTTTTGTTCCATTCCCCCCCAGTCCTATTCACTCCCTGACACCCTCAGAAGTCCCTCCCCAGCTTTCTTGGAGCCCCCTTCAGGAAGGCCACAATTAGGTCTCCTGAGAGCCTTCTCCTCTCCAGCCTGCACAACCCCAGCTCCCTCAGTCTCTCCTCACAGCAGAGCAGCTCCAGCCCTCTGCTCCTCCTCGTGGCCCTTCTCTGGACACCTTCCAGCACCTCCAGATCCTTCCTGGCACAGAGGCTCCAGAACTGGACCCAGAGCTCCAGCTGTGGTCTCAGCAGAGTGGAGCAGAGGGGCAGAATCCCCTCCCTGGCCCTGCTGGCCACACTTCTCTTGCTGCAGCCCAGGCTCTGCTTGGCTCTCTGGGCTGCAAGTGCTCCCTGCTGGCTCCTGTTGAGCTTCTCCTCCCCCAGCACCCCCAAGTCCTTCTCTTCAGGGCTGTTCTCAAGCCAGTCCCTGCCCAGCCTGCATCAGTGCTCCTGAGCAGCTTCCCAGGAATGCCTGCTCCCTGCCATCCACAGGAGCCTTGCTCTGGGAATTAACAGCATAGCAACTCAAGTGCTGAATTGTGCAGCTGAAAACTGCTGTGCCAAGCCACCCTGTGCTCCTTGCTGTGCCCTCCCTACCCATTCCTCTCATGCCTTTCTTTCCCCCCCCCCCCCCCTTCTTTTCCATTTCCCATTGCTTCTGTTGGAATCTTGCCCCCCTGTGAAGTCCTGGGATGAGAACAACAATCCTGATGGGGTCACATAAAGAGCCTGCCAGCCTGGGGCTATTTTTACATTGGCATCCCTAACACAGGAGGATATCTGGGGTTTGCTTTATCCCCCAAGAAGGAAAGCACCAGCAGAGCAGAGCCACCACTATCTGCTTGGCCTTTGGAAATGTCAGCCTCTCACCAAAGGCAGCAGAAGGGAAGGAAGGAAGAGGAGGGCTCAGGGAGGGCTCTGACACCACAGCCAGGGCTGGGAGTGGCTGAGGGAGCTGGGGTTGTGTAGGCTGGAGAAGAGGAAGCTCAGGGGAGACCTTATAGCATTGTCAAGGTTGGAAGAGACCTCAAGGCTCAGCCAGTTCCAGCCCCCCTGCCATGGGCAGGGACACCTCACACTACAGCAGGTTGCTCACAGCCACATCCAGCCTGGCTGCAAACACCTCCAGGGATGAGGCTTCCACCACCTCCCTGGGCAACCTGTGCCAGTCTCTCACCACCCTCCTGGGGAAGAACTTCCTAACATCCAATCTGAATCTCCCCACTTCTAGTTTTGTTCCATTCCCCCCACTCCTATCACTCCCTGACACCCTCAAAAGTCCTTCCCCAGCATTCTTGGAGCCCACTTCAGATCCTGGAAGGCTCCAGACTGAACAGCCCCAGCTCCCTCAGGCTGTTGCTCAGAGCCACATCCAGCTTGGCCTTGGGTTCTCATGGCAGCATAGGAGGAAGGCAGCCCCCACCTCCTGCTCAGCACTGCCTGGGAGTCCCAGCCCCTGCTCAGCTGGTCCCCTGCCCCCTCCCAGCACCCAAACACACCTGGGGCAGCTTCAGAGCCAAGAGCAGCAAAACCTCAGCCTCCTGCCTGCCTCCCTCAGCTCTCCTGCAACTTGCTGCCCTTAGCAGACAGCTTGCCTGGCCCCCAAACCCTCTAAACCAGCCAGGGGGGGCAGAGGGAAATGCAGCCCCCTGCTCCCAGTGGTCCCAACACATGGCACAGATCCCCAAACTGGGACCCTCTCAGCCCATAGGCTGAGCCATGGGGAAAAGCAGAGTTTCTGGTGACTTCTCCACCCCAGCCCCCACCAGGAGGTTGCCTTTCTCCTGCTCAGTGCAGAGCTGATCACGTTTGGGCTTTTGATCCCATCAAGGAGCTGCTCTCCAAAGTCTCAGCTCATTTGCAGGTGTTAATTAAGCAGAGCACTTGTGTCATGCTTTGGGGAACCCAGAGCCCAGCACCTGAGGATCTGGCTCTGCTAAATCCCAGCCCCTGAGATCACACAATCAGGATTGCTTGGGTTGGAGTAACCCTCTAAGATCATCCAGTCCCAGCCAGCAACCCAACCACACCA
The DNA here is from genome assembly GCF_014839835.1 of Dryobates pubescens. Taxonomy (NCBI): domain Eukaryota; kingdom Metazoa; phylum Chordata; class Aves; order Piciformes; family Picidae; genus Dryobates; species Dryobates pubescens. The sequence continues at coordinate 3,843,689 of NC_071642.1, forward strand.
TGGCCACTAAACCATGGCCCCAAGTGCCATGGCCACAGGGGTCTTCAACACCTCCAAGGATGAGGACTCCACCACCTGCCTGGGCAGCCTGTGCCAATCCCTGACCACTCTGGCAGCACATAAATTGTTCCTCACCTCCAACCTAACCCTCCCCTGGCACAATTTCAGGCCATTCCCTCTCCTTCTATCACCTGAGCATAGGGAGAGCAGCCCAGCCTGGCTCCAGCCTCCTTTCAGGGAGGACCCCAGCACAAGTTTTGGTGAAGCTGTTGCTGCTGGGGGATGAGTTGGGTGTTTCCCAACCACTCAAAGCCATGAGGCTGCAACCCCAGAGTTGGGAGCAGGCAGGAGGCTCTCCCTACCCTTGCCCCCCCCCCATTGGTGGCCCTGCCTGCCCTGCACCTCCCTACCAGGCAGAACTGGAGGGGAACTCCCTGAGGAGAGAGTGAAGTGGTGCTGGGGGGGACTGGGGGCAGTGGGGGCTGCCCACTGGTGGGATGTGAGGAGGGCAAATGTGGCGTGCTGGGGCCATGGCCGGGCTGGGTGCTGCTGCTCTGGCCCTGGCAGGGGAGGCAATGCCCTGGGAAATGGCCTTGGCTTCCCCTGGAAGAGCCCTGCTCAGGCAGCTGGGTCCCTGGGGGACACTCAGTGCCCAGGACATGGGGTCAGGGATGGGAGCCTTAGGGCCCTGATCCTGCAGGCTTTGCTCTTGGGGCTGCTGTGCAGCAGCTCTGGCTGGGGCAGGGTGAGCTTGGGGTGAGCTTGGCTGCTGTCACACACAGCTGGTTCCTGTTTTTCCCTACAGCCTGGAAATCCCCAGACTTTCCATGGGTGAGGAGCAAGGAGCCCTGCACCCAGCTGCCCCCACACCCCCCCCAGCTTTGGGAAGAGGTGGCTGTGGGGACAGAGTGGTAGCCCCCAGGGAACTGGCACTGCCCTGCTGCTGGGGTCCTATCTGTGCTGCTAGTGGAGCTGGAGCATGCAAGGAGGCAGAGCAGGACCTGGCAGGGACCTCCCTGGGGTGGGAGAGCCATGCAAAGCCATCTCCTGTTTGGGCAGAGCCTTCCTTGCCGCCCTGGCAGTGTGGGGTCCCTGTTGTGTGGGGCTGAGAGTGCTGGTGGAAGGGGTGAGGGGACAGTGGTGGCCATGCTGTGAGCTTTGCAGGTCTCAATCCCACTGCCCTGGGCCCTGGGGCAGGGTCACCTCCCAGCTGGAGGTGAAGCTGCTGCTGCAGGCACTTCTCGAGGCTGCTGCAGCCACGAGCCCCTGGCTGGGGACAGTGCTGGAACACCCCAGGGTGCCTGGGGAGGACACCCTATGTGTGTTGGGGGGGCCCTGCAGTGAGACCCCAATCCTGCCCCCCTCCAGCTGCCCATTCCTGGAGGGCTGGGGCAGGATTTCACCTCCCAGGATCACCTTCCCTTGCCACCCTGTCGGGGTGGGCAGCATCAGGACTGGCAGGGAGCAGAGTGTGGCCGATGGGAGCTGCCTCCTGCCCTGGTGTCTGTGCTGTGGATGGCTTCCAATCGATCCTGCCCTGCTGTGCTGGGAATCTGGCCCTCCTGGGAAGGGGAAGCACAGCACTTACCAGAATTTGGGTGATTGCTTTCCAGCACTCTGGACTTGGTGCCAAGATCAAAGTAAATCACACGTGGCTGGGTGCTACCAGGAGAAAAGCCTGAGAGAAAGCAGCAGGGAAACAGCACTGGAGCCTGGGGGGGGGCTGGGAAGGGGAATCTGCCCCACTTCTGCACCCTGGAGTCACTCTGCTGAGCCCTTGGAGCCTCCCCTGCCTTCTCCTGACCTTTCAGGGCTGGACACCCCAAACAAAGCAGCCACAGAGCTGGGAGGAGATCCAGGGCAATGCTGTGCTCTGAGCCCTGCCCCTGGGGACCCACTGTGGGGACCCCAAGCTGGAGGGATGTGCTGTGACAATGCTCAGCCCCTCCAGATGTGCTGGGAGTTCTGCCTGGGGCAGATCCCCTGTGGTGCCAGCAGCTCCTGTGAGAGGGCAGAGCTCGTGGATTTATCCCCTCCTGTCTCCAAGGGACAAGCAACAGGACAAGAGGAAATGGCCTCAAGCTGCCCCAGGGGAGGTTTAGGTCGGACAAGAGGAACAATTTCTTCCCCAGAAGGACTGTCAAGGCCTGGCCCAGGCTGCCCAGGGCAGTGGTGGAGTCCCCATCCCTGAGGGGTGTTTCAAGGCCCTGGAGATGTGGTGCTGAGGGCCAGGGTTTGGTGGTGACCTGGCAGTGGCAGAGAGAGTGAAGAACCTGTGGGAACACAGGATCTGTGGCACCAGGATTTGTGTGATGAAGAATCTCCTTCAGGAGATGCAGCTCAGGGGCTGGCACCAGTTGGGCTGGGGCTGGGCAGGTTCCTAAGGGCTGGAGGGATTCATGCCAGAGGGGATCTGTGCCAGAGACTGTCTCAGGGGATTGAGGGCTCCCAGCAGCACATCTCAGCCCTGTGTTTCCAGACCTGGCTGTGCTGGGAGGAGTGCTCCTGCCTGCCATGAAGATAAGCTGTTTGGGGAGGATTATGTCCAGCAGCATCCTGTGGCTGCTGGGTGATCCTTGGGTGCTGCTGCTACAGAGAAAGGCAAATGAACAGCTGTGAGATGAGGCAAGAGGTGGGCAGGAGGGTCCATGAGTGAATGCCAAACACATACAGTGTGAGCAAATCCCATGGGGAAGCACCACCCAGAGCTGGAGGACCATTCCTGGCTGTTCTGCAGGTGGGGAAGGGTCAGGACACACCTGGATCAGCTGTGGTTTGGGACTCCTGGGGTGGCCTTCGGGGCTCCTGGGGTGGCAGCAGCCGAGCTCACTGCTGGAGGAGGTTGTTGTGCTACTCAAGATGAGCAGGAAGAATTGGCTGAGGGTTTGGGGGTGGACAGGAGATGGAGCACTCTGTCTGGCTCGATGGAAATCCTTCCCTGTCCCCAGGTTTTATCAGGAACAGAAGACTTCGGTGCTTGTGTTGACACCACACAGCAGAGACAAAACAGATGCCAGCTGCCAGCCCTGAGCTGGCTTCAGTTCAGAGGCTGCTGCAGCCTGCCCAGGGCTGCTATCACCTCCAGGGGTCACAGATAAAAACCCTGTTCTGGTTTATTTACCATCCTTTATTTGTTGTTATTCCAGAGCATGGGAACACGTGTTGGGACTCAATGTCCTCACCAAAACATCCAAGCCTGTTGGACCTGTCAGGAGCCTTTGGCAGGGGGCAGAAGCAGTCAGGGAAGTGTGGTCTAAGCAGGGAGGATGGAAAAAGGGCAGGGACAGCAAGAGAGGCCAGCAGCTATCTGGTAGGGAAAGAGGATTGTTGCCTCAGGAGAGCTGCTGTAACACAATTCCCTGCAGAGGTTTAACACCTTAAATTTAGCATCGAGTGTAGAAAGAGAGAGAGAGGAAGAGGTTCCCAAGATGTGCTTTGACTCGGGGACAGTCCATGCTCTGCTCGGGAACAGGCAGTGCCCAGTCCTTGTTCCTAGCAGGTGGGCAGTGGAGAAGCAGCTTCCCGAGTGGCCAAGTTTTGACTCCACTGCTCTTCACCCACCGACCTGCAGGACCGCGCCCCGCCAGAAGGGCTGTGGCGCACACAGGGCAGCAGGAAGCCCCCAGCCCTGCCCGGCTGCCTCGGGCAGAGGCCGCTGGGCCACACCGGGAACCCAGCTGAGCTCTGCGGGACGGCATTCACTGTGGAGCTACTGCTGAGCAGCCCGAGAGCGGCAATAGAAGGGCTAGCTCAGGGCAAGCCCCAGCTCCCGGGGAGGCAGGGCCCAGGCGGGCAGGGCTCCGCCGCCGTCTCCGTAGCGCCGCTTCGCCTTTGCCCTCTGCCCTCCCCTGCCCCGCCGCCGCCAGCACCGCCCCTGCCACTGACAGGCAGCCCCCGCAGCCTATCGCAGAGCTCCGCCGCCCTCCAGAGTGGGTGGGGCGGGTTGCAAACGCCCGGGAGCCAACCGGAAGCGAAAGCTTCACGGCCGGCTCCGCCCTCTCCGTAGCACAGTCGCAGCCAATCATCGGGCCAGTCGGCGGGGGCGGCTCCGGCGCGGGGGCCAATGGGAGCGCACGTCGGTCGCCAGGGAGGTGCGAGGGGCTGGGGGGGGCAGCGGCGGGAGCGCGGCGGGGCCGGGCGGGGGCGGGAGGTAAACAAAATGGCGGCGGCGTGCGCGCCGCGGCGGGGGTAACGGGGTTGCGGCGGGGGTAACGGGGTTGCGGCGGGAGGGCTGGAGCGGGGTCGCGGTGGCAGAGCGGGGGCAGCGGCCGGTTGCGCTCCCCCAGGGGCGAGGGGGAACGCGGTGGGGAGTGTGGCGCCGGCACCCGGCCCGGTTCCCGTAGCCCGGTGGAGGGGAGGGGGGACGAGGCTGCCCGCCCCCCTCCCCCGATTCGACAGCGGGGCGCGGAGGCTCGGGGGCTGAGGGAGCGGCCGGAGGTGGCTGTTGGGCTTGTTCCCGGCCCACAGGGGAAAGGCCCGGCCCGGGCGGGCTCCCCCCGGCCTGCTGTGGGAGCGGGGAGCTCGGCTGCGGCCGGGGAGCATCCGGTGGTCGCCTCCCCCCCGCTGCGGGGGTCCCTGCTTTCTGGGTTCTGTCGCTGGCTTGGTTGCACTTTGAAGTGTTTTCTCCCCTCTTCACTCCCTGCCTGCTTTCCCCCGCAGTGCCGCTGCCTTCCCTCCCCGCCCGGACTGACACCTGTGGCAGGGGGTAAAGGGCGGGGGGGTGCCCGGGCGGGGCTGGCACATCCTCCGTGACCTTCCCTCCTCGGCAGGGGAATGGGGTGCCTGGGGGCTCGGGCAGAGAGAATTGCTTCCTCCTGACCCTTTCCCGGATTGAGGCGGGCCGTGCCGCTGGGGGTGAGGTTTTGCTTTGGGCACCGGCTGGCACCTGGAGCAGTGCTGGTGACACATCATGTGCCAGGCGGAACCCCAGCGGTTGAAGGATGCCCCTGGGAGGTCGTGCTAGGCACCGAAGGCCTCAAACTTTTGTAGGCGTGCAAAGCGAAGACGTTAGGATTGCTTCGGAAAACTCCTTCAAAGAAACTTGGTTCCAGCTTCCAAACGGCTGAGGACACAAAAAAAAAACCTCAACCCACCAAACCAAAACCCGACCCAACCCCCACCCCAAAGCAGGAGCCTGAGCCGTGCTGGGAGCTGGAGGACAGCAGGGCAGACCCCAGGCTTCCCCCTGCCGACCCTGCTGCTGCTGGAGCTGCCGACTATGACCTACTAGGAATGGAAAGCCAGGAAAGAGACTCGGTGATCATCTGCTTTTATGTGGTGGCCTGAAGTCCCAGAGGATGACCTAGCACTTGAGAATCGAACTGGGCCAAGTTAAAGGCCGAGTGGACTTGAAAAGAACCCCAGCGAAGTGGGACCAGGGTTGGAAGCAGAAGGAGGTCCCAAACTGAGTGGTGTTTGGTGGAAAGCCCTGAATTCAGTTCTGAGAGACACTGCTGGAGCCAGGCCTGGAGCTTTTAGCATCCAGTTGAGCTGGAAGCAGCTGGGAGGTTTGGTTTTGAGCTTTTATTTTACCTCTTGTTTTTTTTTTCTCCCTTTTTTTTTGGGGGGGGGGGGGTGGGAGGGAGGGTGGTTGTTTGGAGGCTTTTTTGTTGTGCTTCTGGGGTGGTGTTTTTTTTTAACTCTTCTTCATGTTTGTACAATCTTCTGGCGATTTGTTCTCGAGAAGGAGTAAAAGGGAGTGCTGGAAATTAACAAACAGGATTAAACCTCTGAGAGCTTGAAGGAGGAAAGAGAGAAGGAAAGAAAGAAACCAACCAACCCCCAAACAAAACAAAACAAAACAAAACAACAACAAAAAAAGCCACAAACAGGTTAAGGAACTTCATCCAGGATGGATCTGCAGGAGCCACAGCAGCTGGGGATGTTTGCAGAGGGGGAGCTGATGTCTGTGGGCATGGACACCTTCATCCACCGCATCGACTCCACCGAGGTCATCTACCAGCCCCGCAGGAAGAGGGCCAAGCTCATTGGCAAATACCTGATGGGAGACTTGCTGGGAGAGGGCTCTTATGGCAAGGTCAAGGAGATGTTGGACTCTGAAACCCTCTGCAGGAGAGCTGTGAAGATCCTGAAGAAGAAGAAGCTGCGCAGGATTCCCAACGGGGAGGCCAACGTGAAAAAGTGAGTGGCTGGGGGCTGAAGGGTTAAACCGGGACAGGGGTTTCCTGCCGAGGCTCTGTGTTACTCGAACTGGCAACGTGGCTGTGGGAAAGGGCTTCCTGAAGCCTAGGTGTTGAGAGTTGGGGCTGTTGGTGCAGCCTGGAGAAGAGGAGGCTCCCAGGGAGACCTCAGAGCAGCCTTCCGGTACCTGAAGGGGTTCCGGGAGAGCTGGGGAGGGACTTGTGACAAGGGCTGGGAGTGACAATGGCTTTGAGCTGGGAGAGGAGAGAGTGAGACTGGAGGTGAGGAGGAAATTGTTGAGAGTGAGGGTAGGGAGAGCCTGGCACAGGCTGCCCAGGGAGGCTGTGGCTGCCTCCTGCCTGGAGGTGCTGAAGGCCAGGTTGGATGAGGCCTTGGGCTGGTGGGAAGTGTCCCTGCCTGTGGTGGAACTGCATGAGGTCCCTTCCACCCCAAACCATTGCATGATTCTATGAACCCAACCAAAAGGGAGCAGGTTTGGCTCTAAACTGCTCCAGCTGCTCACACAGGGCTGTAGGCTGTGAAGTCAAGCCAAGCCAAGCAGCTCTGATTCTTTGGCCACACTTTGTGTCACCACAGCCTGTGGTGCTGTGTGCCTGGCCTGGGGGGGTTGTGACTCTGCAGCTCCTCGGGATCACAGTTCCTGGAAGGAACAGGGAATGGGAACCTGATCCCTTGTGCAGCCAATGGGCATAGGAAGGTGGGGGGGGGGGGTTGGGGTTGTTTGTTGCTTTCATTTTTGCCTGCTGAGTTTGGGGGGAGCAGGCTGGAGCCTTTTAGGGGGAGCACTTGGGGACCTTTTCAGTTGATTTCCAGAGCTGTGAAATGGGCACAAGGGCTGTCAGCCTTCTTTGTGTTTATTGGAGTGACTCAAGCTCTGTGCTTGGGAAGCTTTCACAGTGCCAGTTGCACACTGATTAGGACACAAGGAACTAACTAATTAGCCATGGAGTAGCTTGGGTGTTGCACCAGGTGTAGGAAACTTTCCCTTCTCCTGGGGCTGTGCTGGCAGGGCTGTGCTGGCAGGGCCTGGCAGCCAGCTGGGTGTTGCAGGCTGAGCTGCTGGAGCCAGCCCCACCAGGTCCTTGTTTATCTGCCTGTGCAGGGGGAGCCTTCTGCAGCCAAGCCAAACAGGTTGCCAGGGTTTATCTTGGAGTGAGAGGGCAAGCTGGGGAGATGTTCAGAGCAGCCTTGTCTTCTGTCTCTAGCTGTGCTGACCTGCCAGGGTCTTGTTTCTGTTTGGTTTGAGTTTCTGAGCTCAGCTGTGAGATGCTTCACATCCTGTACCAGACCTTCTGTCAGGGAACTCTTCAGGTTTGCCTTCTGCCCCTCCCCCACCTGGCTTAGCTGTGGAATAGACAAATCCCAGTGCTGGGGCTCTAGCTGGGGATCATAGCATGGGTTGGGTTGGAAGGGACCTCCAGAGGTCACCCAGTCCAACCCCCTGCAGTCAGCAGGGACATCCTCCACTAGATCAGGTTGCTCAGAGCCCTGTTGAGCCTCACCTTGACTATCCCCAGGGATGGGACCACAGCCACCTCCCTGGGCAACCTGTTGCAGTGTTCCAGCACCCTCCTGGTGCAGAACTTGTTCCTCACATCCAGTCTAAGTCTGCAGCTCTTTAATTTCAAACCATTGCCCCTGGTCCTGTCCCTGCAGGCCTTTGGGAACAGTCCTTTTGCAGCCTTCTTGTAGCCCCCTTCAGGTACTGGAAGGCTGCTCTGAGGTCTCCCTGGAGCCTTCTCCTCTCCAGGCTGAACACCCCCAGCTCCCTCAGCCTGTCCCTGCAGCAGAGGTGCTCCAGCCCCCTGATGATTTTTTGTGGCCTACTCTGAACCTGCTCCATCAGGTCCATGTCCTTCCTGTGTTGAGGGCTCCAGGGCTGGATGTGGGGCTGCAGACCAGATCTTAGCAGAGGTGTCCCTGCTGCCTGCAGGGGGGGTTGGCCAAGATGACCTCTGAGGGTCCCTTCCAACCCAGTGCAGTCTGTGAGGCTGTGCTGGAACTTCCCTGGCTCAGGTTCAGGATCAGAGTCAGCTCAGCTCTTGGTTAATGTGTAATAAACTGTTCCTTGTTTTGCTGCTGGAGGCCTGAGTGCCCCTTTCCACCCTTGCCCCCTGCAAGAGCTGCTGCAGGAGGGCCTTGGGGGTCTCCTTTGGAGTCAAGCTTTCCAAACTGCCCCCCCCCCCCCCAGTGCCAAAGGGGCTGGAGGGGTTTCCTGCTGCCAGAACCTCAGCTATGGTCCCATGTCCTGAAGTGAACTCCCTGGGAGTTGTGCTCCTTGCTTGGAGCAGTCTGGGAATGTCTGGCTGGTGTCATTAAGGGTTGGTTATTAAAGCAGAGCAGGCAAGCACTGCAGGGGGGGGGTGAGGGGGTGGTGGTTTCTGGCTCAGCCCCACCTGCTCCACAGCACCAAGGTGGATTGCAGATGGTGTCTTGTAAAGCAGGGGTTACTCCAGTTCAGCTTCCTGGGTTTGTCACCTCCTGGTCTTCATCTGCTGCTCCAGTGGGGATTTGCTTTGTATTTGCCTCATTCTCTTTGAGGCAAAGATGTGGGATGGAGGTGGAGGAGTCCCCATCCCTGGAGGTGCTTTAAAAGCTGTGCAGATGTGGGGCTTGGGGACAGGGCTCAGTGGGGGACTGGGGAGAGCTGGGTTAATGGTTGGACTTGATGATCTTGAGGGGCTACTCCTACCTGAACTCTGCTCTTGTGAGACCCCAGCTGCAGTGCTCTGTTGAGTTCTGGAGCCCCCAAAGCAAGAAGGACCTGGAGCTGTTGGAGCAGGTCTAGAGGAGACCACAGAGATGAGCAGAGGGCTGAGAACCTCCCCTGTGGGGCCAGACTGAGGAAGCTGGGGCTGTTCAGACTGGAAAAGAGAAGGCTCCAGGGAGACCTCAGAGCAACCTTCCAGGACCTGAAGGGCTCCAGGAGAGCTGGGGTGGGACTTTGGACAAGGGCTGGGAGTGCCAGGATGAGGAACAATGGCTTTGAGCTGGGAGAGAAGAGAGTGAGACTGGAGGTGAGGAGGAAATTGTTGAGAGTGAGGGTAGGGAGAGCCTGGCACAGGCTGCCCAGGGAGGCTGTGGCTGCCCTCTGCCTAGAGGTGTTGAAGGCCAGGCTGGCTGAGGCCTTGAGCAGCCTGGGCTGCTGGGAGGTGTCCCTGCCCGTGGCAGGGGGATTGGAACTGAATGATCTTGAAGGTCCCTTCCAACCCAGCCCATTCTGTGACTCTGATTTCTGTGCTACCCTTTCACCATGGCACTCTGACCTTATCAGAGCACTTTGTCACTTCCACTGCAGGCAGCTGTCTGTGCCCTGAGTAAAGCTGTGGTGCTGAGGGACGTCAGCAGGGCCCTGTGGCTTCCCTGGGCACTGTGGGCTGGGAGGGCAGCAAACCCTTGCTGGATTTCCAGGTAGTGCTGGAAAGGCCTCTGCTGACCTTTTGGGTTTAATGTCACCTTGCTTGGCCAGGATCCCTGAACATGTCACTTGCTGTAGCTGTGTGAGAGCAGCTTGGAGCACTCTGTGTCCTGCAAACTGCTCAGCTCCAATCAAGCAGCAGCAAAGGGGGGCTGTGGACCCTGCAGCCTGCTCTCCCCTCCACATGAGGAGAAGCTGCTTTGGTGTGAGGCTGCTGGAGGCCTGGAGCAGGCTGCCCAGGGAGGGTGTGGAACCTCTCTTTCTGGAGGCTTCCAAGCCCCAGCTGGATGTGTTCCTGTGTGCCCTGCCCTGGGGGCTGCTGCTTTGGCCAGGGGGGGTTGGACTCAATGATCTCTGGAGGTCTCTTCCAACCCCTCCCATTCTGTGGCTCTGTGATTTGTCCTCTGGGACCCCTGGAGAGCCACTTCTGCTTACAGAGGCACTAAGAGGTGCTGAGGCTGGTCTGGGCTGTGTGGCTGCAGGTCCCTTCCAGCCCCTGTCACTCTCTGATGCTAGGTGAACCTGCCCTGGCAGGGGGCTTGGACTCAGTGATCCCCAGTGGTCCCTTCCAGCCTCTACCACTCTCTGATTCTGTTTAGGTTCTGCTCCATTTCTTGAGAGCTGCTCCTAAGTGCAGTGCTGAGTGTTAGTGAGGCCTCTGTTCCCTGTGCCCTTACCCATACAAGGCTGCCTGCAGCTCAGGAGGTGAGACATGGCTGTGATTAGCTCTTTAATCTTTGTAAACATCCACACTTGGTGCTTTTGGAGGTTAAAAATCCTTCCCCTGCCACCAGGGGAAGGCCAAGAGACTCCTGCACTTGTTTGCCCTGCTGCAAGGTCACCACTTCATGCCTTAACTAGTGGTCAGCTCTCTGGGCATCAATTTCTTCCTATAGCACTGGAAGCACCTTCCAGAAATACATTGAGGGGATGGAGAGCATCCAGAGAAGGGCCTGGAGAATAGGGCTGGGGAGGAGCAGCTGAGGGAGCTGGGGGTGTTCAGCCTGGAGAAGAGGAGGCTGAGAGGAGACCTCCTTGCTCTCTACAGCTCCCTGAGAGGAGGCTGCAGTGAGGTGGGGGTTGGGCCCTGCTCCCTAGGGTGAGAGGAAATGGCCTGAAGTTGTGCCAGGGGAGGCTTAGGTTGGAGATGAGGAACAATTTCTGTGCTGCCAGAGTGGTCAGAGCTTGGCACAGGCTGCCCAGGGAGGAGGTGGAGTCCCCATGCCTGGAGGTGTGCAAGAGCCCTGTGGCCATGGCACCTGGGGACCTCAATGGCTGTGGTGGTGTTGAGTTGATGGTTGGACTTGGTGACCTCAGAGAGCTTCTCCAACCCAAACAATCCTCTCATTCTGTGATGGTTCCAGCTGGGGCCTCATCCTGTGTGTGCTGCCCCAGCCCTGCCTCTTGATGCAGTACCAGAGCTCTGGGGACAGGGCCTGCAGGGACAGGACAAGGGGCAGTGGTTTGAAATGAGAGGAAGAGCAGATTGGGATTGGAAGTGAGGAACAAGTTCTGCACCATGAGGCTGCTGGAGCACTGCAGCAGGTTGCCCAGGGAGGGAGTTGAGGCCCCATCCCACTCGAGGTCAGGCTGGCCAAGGCTCTGAGCACCCTGACCTAGGGGAGGATGTCCCTGCTGCCTGCAGAGGGCTTGGACTGGATGAGCTTTGGAGGCCCCTTCCAACCCACTCTGTGCTGTTATGCCTGAAACATGCTTGAGAGGTAGCTAAAATGGAATCCTCCTCCTTGACCCCAGAATGGTCCCATCCTGCCCCTGAAAGACTGAGATCTGTGCCTGCTGGTGAGGAGGTTGAAGGCTTTCAACTCCCCAAGAGTTCAAATCCTGAATCAATCTGGGCAGAGTTTTGTTTCTCTTCAGTCCCTCCTGAGGGACCTTGAGGGGGGTTGGGTTGGTTAGTTGCTGCTCCTGGTTAATGGAAAAGGAGGGGGAAATAAAAGAGTGCAGCAGGGTTGCCAAAGATCTGAAAGAGAACTTGGAAGCTGCTTTGTCTGGAGCTGCTCAAGGTTAATAAAAGTGTCTGCTAATAGCCTCAGACTTTAATTAAGTGTTTGGGCCTCCCTCTGCATATCCCCAGTGCCTTTGTGCTGTACTTAAGCAGGCTCAGTGATTGCTCAGCTTGGAGAATGTGGCTCATTAGAACTCCTCAGAGGCCTCAGATGTGCCTCTGCCTGGGCACCTTGCCCCTTGGAGCTGCACATCAAGTCTTGCACCTCAAAAGGTGCAGGCCCCTGCTGAAGGAAGCTGCAGGTTGAGTCACCGTCCCTGGAGGTGTTTGGAGGTGGTTTGGATGTGGGGCTTAGTGATGAGGTTTAGTAGGGAACTTGGGAGAGAAGAGTTAATAGTCCAGGGGGACCTCAGAGCTGCCTGCCAGGACCTGAGGGGATCCTCCAGGAAGGCTGCAGAGGACTTCTCATGAGGGTGTCTAGAGACAGGCCAAGGGGGAATGGTTTGAAGCTGAAGGAGAGCAGGGTTAGAGTGGAGCTGAGGAAGAAGTTCTTCAGTGTGAGGGTGGTGAGGCTCTGGCACAGGCTGCCCAGGGAGGCTGTGGCTGCCTCCTGCCTGGGGGTGTTGAAGGCCAGGCTGGATGAGGCCTTGAGCAGCTGAGCCTAGCTGAGAGGTGTCCCTGCCCCTGGCAGTGGGGTTGGAGGAGATGATCTCTCCATGATGCTGTGATCCCAGCCAGCTGTGCTGTGGTGGATGCAGGGCTTGTGACATCAGCTGTCCCTGCCAGGAGCATGGTGTGGAGGGAGGCCTGGGGCTGGTGGAACTCTGTGCCATCACCTCAGGCAGAGGAGTTGAGGAGCAGGGCTGGCTCCTTGAGGTGAGGGCTGCCAGGGTTCAGATGGTTGGGCTCAGTGGTAGAGGGTCTGCTCAGATCTCACCTGCAACTCTTAACCTCTCCAGGGTGCCCCTCAAGAAGTGTGGGTGAGCACCAGGGATGTTTGTGTCTAGGCATGGGGAGGCTCTGGGACCGTGGTGAGGACCCTGTGATGCTCTCAGCATAGTTTTGGGTGGTGGCTGGGGAAGTCAATACTGGAACTTGAAAGCTGTAGGGCAGCACTGGAGGCATCAAGGTGATGCTGTCAACCCCTCCTGTGCCAGGTGTATGCTCAGATGCTTCACTTGAAGCAGGGAACATGGTTTGGTGGCCATGCTGGGGTTGGGGTGGTGCTTGGACTGGATGATCTTGGAGGGCTCTTCCAGCCCAAACCATTCTCTGGTTCTCTGCCATGCTCTGCTCAGCTGCTTCTCTGGAACCCCACTCAAGAGAGTGGAGAGGGTCCTGCAGCAGAGAGGCCAAGCTGCACCCTTGCCAGGGGAGAGCTCTTTTGGGTGAAATAAAAGAGCCAAAAGCTCTTCCCAAGCTCCACCTTCAGCATTGTGCTCTGTGGGGTGCTGAGGACGCTGCCTTGTAACTGCAGCTTGCTTGGCTGCACAGGTTACAAACCCAGGCTGGAACAAACACAGGATGCAGCTTTCAGCTGCAGCCAGCCCAGAGGAATGGCTCTTCAGTGCCCCTGCAGCACTTGGCAGGGGTGCTGCTGGTGAAGCTGAGGTAGGTGCCAGCACTGGCATATGGAGCTCTTCTCTGGGCACATCGTGTAGCCCTTAGCTGTGCCACCAGTGCTGGGATGGAGCTGTGCCACTTCCTCTTGCCTGGTCCCCCAGTCCCTCATGCTGCATGTGGAGAGCTTCAGATGGGCCAGGGTTGTGTGCTGAAAGAGCAGAGTGGGTGAGGGAAAGCCCTGCAGACCTGCTGCAAACCAGTTTGTGATGGAACACCTGCCCTGGAGGGACGATGTGGAGACAATTCAGCTTGGAGGAGAGAAGGGAAAGCTCTGGGGAGACCTCAGAGCACCTTACAGAACCTGAAGGGGCTCCAGGAGAGCTGGGGAGGGACTTGTGACAAGGGCTGGGAGGGACAGGCTGAGGGACAATGGCTTTGAGCTGGGAGTGGGGAGACTGAGACTGGAGATGAGGAAGGGATTCTTTGCCCCTCCTCCTGCCACCACAAGATGTGGCAACCTCTGTCCTGCACAAGGCAGTGGTGCAGAAAATGGCAAAGAAAGTGCTGGGCTGGAGTGGCTTTTTTGTGGCTAATATGGAGGGGAGGGAGGGGAAAGAACACTTTGGTACCTCCTGAGTTGCAGAGCACCTGTGTTTGCTTGCTTGGAGTCTGCAAACCCAAATGGAATGGGAGGTGGCTGTGGGGCTGCCTGTCCCTGCTCCTTGGTCTCTCTAGAAGGCAAGAGCAGCTAAAAATAGGACTAATCTTGCCTCTGGGAAATGGGCTGCTTGGCCTCTGCCCCAGAGGTGGCTGCACTGCTCTGGCATTTCACATTGCTTCACAGAGTCCTTCTTGGAGCAGGGGAGGGGCAAAAAACCCTAAATCCTGATAGGATAGGCTGAGAGAGTTGGGGCTGTGCAGCCTGGAGAAGAGAAGGCTCCCAGAGAGACCTCAGAGCAGCCTGCCAGGACCTGAAGGGGCTCCAGGGGAGCTGGGGAGGGACTGGTGACAAGGGCTGGGAGTGCCAGGATGAGGGACAATGGCTTTGAGCTGGGAGAGGAGAGAGTGAGAGTGGAGATGAGGAAGAAATTCTGTGCAGTGAGGGTGGGGAGAGCCTGGCACTGGCTGCCCAGGGAGGCTGTGGATGTGCCCTCCCTGGGGGTGTCCAAGGCCAGGCTGGATGAGGCCTTGAGCAGCCTGCGCTGGTGGGAGGTGTCCCTGCCCATGGCAGGGGATTGGGAACTGCATCAGCTTGGAGGTCCCTTCCAGCCCAAGCCATTTGATGATCCTGTGAACATGAACAGATGATCAGTCTGCCAGAGGTGCAGGGACTTCAGTGTCTGTGCTCCAGAGCTGGAGCTGCAGGCAGCAGGACTTGGGCTGCAGCCCAAATATCCGAGCCTCTCCTTGCCTTCACAGCAGAGCTGACTTGCTTAAGACAGCTCTGTCCCTGGCCAGCTGGGTCTGAGCACTCAGCCCTGTCTCCCTTCATTATGCAGAACTTCTTAGAGCTGCCCTAATGCTGGCTGCAGTTTGGATGCTAATTTAATCCCCTCCAGCCTTTTGCTCCTCGCTATAATTAGAGCGGCCACGTCGCAGAGCCTGCTGCCAGCTCAGCACCCAGAGCTCGGCCTGGGCCTGGGTCTGTCTGCTCAGCTGCTGAAACTGGGGCTCTAAACCATACCTGGGAAATCACAGAGCTGTTGAGGTTGGAAGACACCTTTGAGATCATCATCATCATCCTAGAATGGCTTAGGTTGGAAGGGACCTCAGAGATCGTCTGCTCCAACCCCCCCTGCCATGAGCAGGGGCACCTCTCAGCTGGGCAGGGGCACCTCTCAGCTGGGCAGGGGCACCTCTCAGCTGGACTGGCTTGCCCCAGGCTTCATCCAACCTGGCCTTCAACACCCTCATGGAGGGGGCATCCACAGCTTCCCTGGGCAGCCTGCTCCAGGGGCTCACCACCCTCTTCCTGAAATTGTTTTTCCCAAGCTCCATTCTCACCCTGCTCTGCCTCAGCTTCAAACCATTTCTCCCTTGTCCTGTCTCCCTCATGAAAAGTCCCTCTGCAGCCTTCCTGGAGGACCCCTTCAGGTACTGGAAGGCAGCTCTAAGCTCCTCCCCAGAGTCCAGGCTGAACAACTCCAGATCTTCCAGTCCAGCCTCTCACCCAGAGCTCACAATCCCCTCCACTGCTGCTGAGCCCCCACCACTAAACCACAGCCCTCAGCACCACATCCACACTGCTTTGAAACCCCTCCTGGGATGGGGACTCCACCACCTCCCTGGGCAGCCTGTTCCAGTGCCTGAGAGCCCTTGCTGGGAAGAAGTTTTTCCTGATAGTAATAAGAAATCCAAGTCTTTCTCCCAGAGGGATATCTGATCAAAGGACAGAATTATTTAGGCTGGAGAAGACTTCTGAGCTCAAGTCCCTAACTGTCTAAGAGCCTAGAGGAGTAAATCTATCCTGGAGGACTAAATCTATCATAAAGGAAGAGTCCCTGCAGGAAGTTCTCAGGGCCCCTCGAAATCTTCTTAGCCCTGCTTGAATTCCTGCATCCCCTGAGCCTTCAGAAGGAGCCAAGCTCGGTCCAGATGCCTCCCCAAGCTTTTGTGCTGGCCACAGCTCGTTAGCAGGGGCTGGCTAATTGTGCAGGCAAGCAGTGAGTGGCTTTGAGCTGCCTGTGTCATGGGTTTGGGCAGAGGCTCTTCCAAAGCTGTGCTCTGAATTCCTTGCAGTGCTGCTTCCAGGAATCCAAAGTGTTGAAATGTGAGCAGGCTGCTTCCAAGTGGTGAGAGGAGAAGAGTTGAGCACAAGGCCAGAAGCAAAGAGCAGTTTCTGTGCTTCAGACACCAACAGAACCACCCTGACCTGACTGTCCTGATCCTCCTGTTCCTCCCCATCCCAGCCAGCACCCAGGGGGATTTCACAGGCTGAGTTTAATTCAGAATATGCTAAAATGTGGTTTGGGGCACAGTGTGAAACCCCAAGAGACAGAGATGAAACCAGCTGGTAGAGGACAGAGAAGGGGCAGTTCTCACAGCCAAGGAAGAGCTCTCCCTGCTGCAGTGGAGAACCACAGAATGGTGGAGGTTGGAAGGGGCTCCTGGGTCACCCAAGAACACATCCAGGTGGGTTTTCAGTGTCTCCAGAGATGGAGACTCCACCACCTCTCTGGGCAGCCTGCTCCAGGGCTCCAGCAGCCTTCAGTCACAGAAGTTCCTCCTCATGTTCAGATGCAGCTTCTGATGATGGGCAAGTTTGTGCCCACTTGTCCTGGCACTGGGCACCACTGAACAGAGCCTGGTGCCACCCTCCTGACAATGATTCTCCACGAGCAGAGGACTCAATTCAGGTCTCAGAACTGCTCAGTCAAGTGAAGTCAGGACTGAAGGTTGGGAGAAGTGGTATTTCGGGGTTGATCTGTGTGCTGGAATGGGCTGGGGAGGTGTGGACCTGGTGCTTAGGGACTGCTCTGTTCTGGTGAGGCCTCCCCTGGAGCACTGTACCCAGCTCTGGAGCCCTCAGCACAGGAAGGACATGGACCTGATGGAGCAGGTCCAGAGGAGGCCAGGGCAATGATTAAGGGCTGGAGCACCTCTCCTATAAGGGCAGCCTGTTGAGCCTGGAGAAGGCTCCAGGGGGACCTCAGAGCAGCCTTCCAGGACCTGAAGGGGCTCCAGGAGAGCTGGGGAGGGACTTGTGACAAGGGCTGGGAGGGTCAGGACCAGGGGCAATGGTTTGAAAGTGGAGGAGATTTAGATGGGATGTTGGGAACAAGTTCTGCAGCAGGAGGGTGGTGTGAAAGGTTGCCCAGGGAGGGAGTTGAGCCCCAGTCCTTGGAGGTGTTCAAGGTCCGGCTCAACAAGGCTCTGATCTAGTGGAGGATGTCCCTGCAGGGGCTGGGAACTAAATCCCCTTTGGAGGTCCCTTCCAACCCCTTCTATGGTTCTGTGCCACAGTTTAGTGTTGACCTTGTGGTGCTGGGTCAGAGGTTGACCTTAGATGGTCTTCAAGGTCTCTTCCAACCAGGTATACTCTGGGAACCCCTCTGCCACGGGTGGCACCAGGCAGTGCCTACCTGTGCCAGCCCAGGAGCTGCTGTTGGCATCTGGGGAGGGGGTGGAGAGGGGGGGAGTTCATCCCGGTCATGATGCTGATGGCAAACACAGCCTCGAGCGTGGAGGCAGAAGCCCAGGGCCAGTTTATTTCTGCTCTTGTAACTGCAGATGACACTTGAGTGCAAGGAAGCACAAAGTGCAACCATAAAAGGTTTGACTGGGAAGTGGCTGCCCTAGATACAGAGATAAACACCAACAGAGAGCTTCGGGGCTTCAACGAGGGAGTGACAGCGAGCACAGCTCCCTCAGAGCCTGCCCGGGGCAGGGCAGAGCCTCCCTCAGAGCCCAGCACAGAGCCCGCCCGGGGCAGGGCAGAGCCTCCCTCAGAGCCCAGCACAGAGCCCGCCCGGGGCAGGGCAGAGCCTCCCTCAGAGCCCGCCCGGGGCAGGGCAGAGCCTCCCTCAGAGCTCAGCACAGAGCCCGCCCGGGGCAGGGCAGAGCCTCCCTCAGAGCTCAGCACAGAGCCCGCCCGGGGCAGGGCAGAGCCTCCCTCAGAGCCCAGCACAGAGCCCGCCCGGGGCAGAGCAGGGCAGAGCCTCCCTCAGAGCCCAGCGCAGAGCCCGCCCAGGGCAGGGCAGAGCCTCCCTCAGAGCCTCCCTCAGAGCCCGCCCGGGGCAGGGCAGAGCCTCCCTCAGAGCTCAGCACAGAGCCCGCCCGGGGCAGGGCAGAGCCTCCCTCAGAGCCCGCCCGGGGCAGGGCAGAGCCTCCCTCAGAGCCCAACGCAGAGCCCGCCCGGGGCAGGGCAGAGCCTCCCTCAGAGCTCAGCGCAGAGCCCGCCCGGGGCAGGGCAGAGCCTCCCTCAGAGCCCAGCACAGAGCCCGCCCGGGGCAGGGCAGAGCCTCCCTCAGAGCCCAGCACAGAGCCCGCCCGGGGCAGGGCAGAGCCTCCCTCAGAGCTCAGCACAGAGCCCGCCCGGGGCAGGGCAGAGCCTCCCTCAGAGCCCAGCACAGAGCCCGCCCGGGGCAGGGCAGAGCCTCCCTCAGAGCTCAGCGCAGAGCCCGCCCGGGGCAGGGCAGAGCCTCCCTCAGAGCTCAGCACAGAGCCCGCCCGGGGCAGGGCAGAGCCTCCCTCAGAGCCCAGCACAGAGCCCGCCCGGGGCAGGGCAGAGCCTCCCTCAGAGCTCAGCGCAGAGCCCGCCCGGGGCAGGGCAGAGCCTCCCTCAGAGCCCAGCACAGAGCCCGCCCGGGGCAGGGCAGAGCCTCCCTCAGAGCCCAGCACAGAGCCCGCCCGGGGCAGGGCAGAGCCTCCCTCAGAGCCCAGCGCAGAGCCCGCCCAGGGCAGGGCAGAGCCTCCCTCAGAGCCTCCCTCAGAGCCCGCCCGGGGCAGGGCAGAGCCTCCCTCAGAGCTCAGTGCGGAGCCCGCCCGGGGCAGGGCAGAGCCTCCCTCAGAGCTCAGCACAGAGCCCGCCTGGGGCAGGGCAGAGCCTCCCTCAGAGCCCGCCCGGGGCAGGGCAGAGCCTCCCTCAGAGCCTGCCCGGGGCAGAGCAGAGCCTCCCTCAGAGCCTGCCCGGGGCAGGGCAGAGCCTCCCTCAGAGCCCGCCCGGGGCAGGGCAGAGCCTCCCTCAGAGCCCGCCCGGGGCAGGGCAGAGCCTCCCTCAGAGCCCGCCCGGGGCAGGGCAGAGCCTCCCTCAGAGCCTGTACGGGGCAGAGCAGAGCCCCCCCTCAGAGCCCGCCCGGGGCAAAGCCTCCCTCAGAGCCCAGCACAGAGCCCGCCTGGGGCAGGGCAGAGCCTCCCTCAGAGCTCAGCACAGAGCCCGCCCGGGGCAGGGCAGAGCCTCCCTCAGAGCCCGCCCAGCGCAAAGCCGCCCTCAGAGCCTGTACGGGGCAAAGCTGCCCTCAGAGCTCAGCACAGAGCCCACCCGGGGCAGAGCAGGGCAGAGCCTCCCTCAGAGCCCACCCGGGGCAGGGCAGAGCCTCCCTTAAAGCTCACCCGGGGCAGAGCTTCCTTCAGAGCTCAGCACAGAGCCTCCCTCAGAGCCCAGCGCAGCTGCAGAAGCTTTCCCTGGAGGAGAGCTGCTAAAGCTGCATCTGTGAGCCAGCCCTCACCTGCTCTTGGTGTTTGGCCCTGGCAGTGGCAGGGTGGTGTTTTGGTTCCAGGGTTGGTCTCTTCTCCCAGGGCTCAGGTGATAGAGGCAGTGGCCTGGAATTGTGCCAGGGGAGGCTTAGGTTTGGAGATGAGGACCAGTTTGTTTGCTTCAAGAGTGGCCAGGGGTTGGCACAGGCTGCCCAGGGAGGTGGTGGAGTTCCCATCCCTGGAGGTGTTCCAGAAACCTGTGGCCATAGCACTGGGGACCATGGTTTGGTGCCCCTCATCCTTTCACTCCAAGCCCTTGTCAAAAGTCAGAGATCAGCTGGAGAGAGTCCCAATGGAGGCTACAAGGATGGTGAAGGGCCTGGAGCATCTCTGCTGTGAAGAAAGACTGAGAGACCTGGGGCTGGTTGGCCTGGAGAAGGCTGAGAGGGGATCTGATCAAAGTCTATCACTATCTGAGGGGTGGGTGGCAGGGTGAAGCTTCCAGCCTCTGTTTGTTGGTGCCCTGTGCCAGGACAAGGAGCAATGGGCATGAGCTGGGACACAGGAGTCTCCACCTCATTATGAGGAGAAATTTCTTTGGTGTGAGGGTGCTGGAGGCCTGGAGCAGGCTGCCCAGAGAGGTTGTGGAGTCTCCTCTGGAGCCTTTCAAGCCCCACCTGGATGTGTTCCTGTGTGCCCTGCCCTGGGGGATGCTGCTCTGGCGGTGGGGTTGGACTGGATGCTCTCTCCCAAGTCCCTTCCAACCCCTCCCGTTCTCTGCCTAACACGACTCAAAGCACCTTCAAGATCCCTCTGGATTTCCAAAGCATTCGTTTTTGTTGCACAGCAGGGAGCTGGAGGCTGCTGACCACCCCTCCTGACCACCCCTCCTGAGCTCTGTTCCTTTTGTTTCCCTGCAGGGAAATTCAGCTCCTGCGACGGCTGCGGCACAAGAACGTGATCCAGCTGGTGGATGTGTTGTACAACGAGGAGAAGCAGAAGATATATCCTTTGCTCACCTGCCTCTTTGAAGCTCTGAGCTCCTCTGGTTCTCTGCCCCACTGCTGAATCATCAGAGTGCTGCTTTTAAGACAGCTTAAAATTGCTTTCCCTGCTGTGATAAACACACCCCAGAGAGTTCATAGAGTGGCTCGAGGTGGAAGGGACTTCCAAAGGTCAGCCAGTTCCAACCCCCCTGCCATGGGCAGGGACACCTCCCACCAGCCCAGCTTGCTCAGGGCCTTATCCAGCCTGGACTTGAACACCCCCAGGCAGGAGGCAGCCACAGCCTCCCTGGGCAGCCTGTGCCAGGCTCTCCCCACCCTCACTGGCAACAATTTCTTCCTCATCCCCAGTCTCAATCTCCCCTCTCCCAGCTTAAAGCCATTGTCCCTCGTCCTGTCACTCCCAGCCCTTGTCAGAAGTCCTTTCCCAGCTCTCCTGTAGCCTCCTTCAGGTACTGGAAGCTGCTCTGAGGTCTTCCTGGAGCCCTCTCTTCTCCAGGCTGCACAGCCCCAACTCTCTCAGCCTGTCCTTGATCATTGTCCTAGCCTCCTCTGGACCTGCTGCATCAGGTCCACGTCCCGCAGGGGAGGTTCTCCAGCCCTCTGATCATCTTGGTGGTCTCCTCTGGCCCCTCTCCAGCAGTTAGGTCATGGTATAAAAGGTTGCTTTTCTTTTTGACAGTGGCTTCTAAACGCTGCCTTCCAACTGCAGCCCTTCAGAAAGTGCCTAACTTCATTGTGTGCTTTAATTAGCCCAAGCACTCTGCCACCAAATCGTTAGCACACAAAAGGCAGAACAACTTCTTGCTCCTGTTCTGCAGCCTTCCCTGGCCCCAGGGACTGCATTTCAATTAGTGGCTGTTGGAAGCAGCTGAGCTGCTCAAGTGTGGGGGGGAAAAGGAGCCCGAGAGAGACCTCATGTGTCGGTACCGGGAGATGACAGCTCACGGTGGTGGTGCAGAAGCAGCCAGGAGGGATCATAGAATCGTAGAATGGGTTGGAAGGGACCTCCAGAGGTCATCCAGTCCAACCCCCCTGCAGTCAGCAGGGACGTCCTCCACTAGATCAGGTTGCTCAGAGCCCTGTTGAGCCTCACCTTGAATATCTCCAGGGTTGGAGCCCCAACCACCTCCCTGGGCAACCTGCTGCAGTGTTCCATCACCCTCCTGGTGCAGAACTTGTTCCTCACATCCAGTCTAAATCTGTTCTGTTCCATTCCATTCCAATTTCAAACCATTGGCCCTGGTCCTGTCCCTGCAGGCTTTTGGGTACAGTCCCTTTGCAGCCTTCTTGTATCCCCCTTCAGGTCCTGGCAGGCTGCTCTGAGGTCTCTCTGGAGCCTTCTCCTCTCCAGGCTGAACACCCCCAGCTCCCTCAGCCTCTCCCTGTAGCAGAGGTGCTCCAGCCCCTCTGATCTTCCTTGCTTTGCTTTCTGATTGGCAGTGGCTGATAAAAGCAAAGTGGTTTTCAGTCCTTCCCCCTTGCCAGGTTGGCTTCACTCTTTTGATCTTTCTCTGTTTTTACACTCTTAGAAGGTTTGTTTCTGGGTGCTCCTGTGGATTGAAGCTGGGAGAGGGGAGATTGAGACTGGAGAGGAGGAAGACATTCTTGGCAGTGAGGGTGGGGAGACACTGACACAGGTTGCCCAGGGAGGCTGTGGATGTGCCCTCCCTGGAGGCTGGATGAGGCCCTGAGCAACCTGGGCTGGTGGGAGGTGTCCCTGCTGCCCATGGCAGGGGGTTGGAACTGGATGAGCTTTAAGGTCCCTTCCAAGCCAATCTATTCTGTGTAACATGAAGGGGGAAGAGCCAGTGGCTTCCACATCACTCAGAAGCAGTTCACAGATTTTCTTTCCAGACTAAGAAGTCTTAGGAATGACTTTTGGAAGCTCTTCCTGCCAGTCCTTTTCCTGCTGGGTGGCATCATGCCCATCATGGAGTCCCAGGGTGCTTGGGTGCCCCTTTGAAGAGCAGCTCCTGTGGGGGGGAACATTGCAGGGGTTGGATGAGTTCCCACCATGAGCTGCTCCTGGACTGAATGTGCTGCAAAAGGGGCAGCCCCAGCCTTTAGCACAGGCCTCACTGGAAAGCACAGATCAGCTCTTGAGCCTCTCCTGCCTCAAGAGTTAAGGTGGTCCTGGGACACAAGCAACTTATTTCAGGCTTAGGTTAAGAAGGCATCTGCCAGCCATGATTAGAGTGAGCTGAGCAGGGGCTGGGCAAGCAGGGGCTGGCTGCCACCATGAGCTGGCTGCCACCATGCTCTGCTCCTCATCTGGAGGGTGCACTCCCTTGGCAAAGCCAGCAGATGTCTCAGGGTCTGCTCCTCCGGGCTCCTCTCAGCACACTCTGCCTTTCAGAGCTGCAGGAGAGGAGGAGACCTGAGGCAATCCTTGCTTTAGGCACTTGGTGTAGTACCCATCGTTTGATTAAAGCTTAAGGAGAGGAAAACTGAGGCTGTGCTGCAAGGGAACCAGTCCTGGGAAGTGCCACCAGTTCCTGGCCCTCTCTGCTATCTTTTTTAATCTATGCAGAGCAAAAAGGCTTCCCAGGTCTCTAGGGAACTTCCCTCCTGCTGCTGAGATGCCACCCTGCCACTGGGGGCTGGGCAGCACCTACAGCCCTGGCACTGTGCAACAGGAGATGAGGAGTCACCAGCCTGGGGAAGGTGCTGGAGCTCACTGCCATGTCCAGTGCAGGGCAGTGGCAGAACTCAGCCTGCAGCTCTCCTGCTGGAGCTCTCCTGCCTTTCTGTAGGCACCTCAGGGTATTTATTGTCCCATTTCTGTCACTCTTGTGACCTCTCCAGCTTCTGGAGTGCCCATCCCGTCACAGGTCTGATCACAGCTGGGCAGCAAGCAGAAGAACTTCCTGGTGGCTTCTGTGCCTCCTCCTGTCAGCTGGAGGAAGGTGGCTGCCTGGGGAGGTGCAGCACAGCTTGGATTCTGCCTCTCCAGTGTGTGGCTCCCAGCACTGCCTGGGGGCAGCTCCCAGTTGCGCTGGAGTGGGGCTGCAGCCCTCAGGCAGCGTTTGCCTGAGGCGTGTCGAAGCCTGAAGCTGCCTTAACTCGGCCTTCACGTATATGGTGATGGAGTACTGCGTGTGTGGGATGCAGGAGATGCTGGACAGTGTCCCAGAAAAGAGGTTTCCAGTTTTTCAGGCTCATGGGTAAGTAGAGTTTGGTTCCTTGGGCTGCTCTATCCTCTCCCCACTCTGCTGTCTGGAGCTGAGCAGCACGTCCTGCCCTGTTGCTTGGACAGGCAGAACTGGCTTTGGGCTTCCATCCGTGGGGAAAGGTGGAAGCCTAAAGCAGCTGTGGCAGGGATAAGCCTTGGATTCTGGGAAGAAGCCTGTCTTTCTCCTGGGAAGAAGCCTGTCTTTCTCCTGGGAAGAAGCCTGTCTTTCTCCTGACCCTGCTGTTACTGTTGCTTTCCTTCATCCTTTCCCCTTCCTGCCCCATTCCTGCAGCTCTGCTGTTCGTGAGGGTGAAGTTGATGGAGGAATCCCTTAGGGCTTGCCCTGCCTAAGCAGGGCCAAGAGGCAGGGTTCAGTGTCAGGAGAGAGATTAGAGGGCTTTGGGTGGATTAGGGCTTGGCAGGATCCAGCAGGATCTCTTAGCTTGTTTGGGGAGCAGGCAGGGCCAGCTGGAGCCCTTTTCACCCTGCAAGCGAAGGAGCAGATAGGAGAAGGGAACTGTGAGCATCAAACTGTGAGCTGGGCAGGTCTGGGGAACCTGCAGCCTTTTATGTTTGCATTTTGGGTTGAACAAAGCCCTCTGAGGTTACAGCTAGCTGCAGGGAAGCACAGGCATGTGGAGTAGTTATGGATATTGTGGGATAAACTTGTATGGCACAGAGTCACAGATTGCATTGGGTTGGAAGGGAGCCTCCAAGGGCAGCTTGGCCAAGCCCCCTGCGGGCAGCAGGGACAGCTCCAGCCAGAGCAGGCTGCACAGGGACACAGCCAGGCTGACCTTCAATGTCTCCAGGGATGGAGCTTCCACCACCTCCCTGGGCAGCCTGTGCCAGTGTCTCCTCACCCTCCCTGTGCAGAGCTTCCTCCTGATGTCCAACCTACCTCTGCCCTGCTCCAGTTCCAAACCACTGCCCTTGGTCCTATCTCCACAGCCCCTTCTGCACAGTCCCTCTCCAGCCTGCCTGGAGGTCCCCTGTAGATATTGAAATGCAGCTCTCAGGTCTCCCAGCCCCAACTCTTTCAGCCTGTCCCCACAGCAGAGGTTCTCCAGCCCTCTTTACCCTCTTGGTGGCCTCCTCTGGACCCTTTCCATCAGGTCCATGTCTGTCTTGTGTTGAGGACTCCACAGCTGGACACAGCCCTGCAGGTGAGGTCTCCCCAGAGCAGAGCAAAGGGGCAGGATTCTCTCTCTCCAGCTCTGGCCACACTGCTTTGGATGCAGCCCAGGCTGCCCTTGGCCTCCTGTGCTGCCAGTGCCCATTGCTGGCTCCTGCTCAGCCTCTCCCCCACCAGCACCCCCAAGGCCTTCCCTGCAGGGCTGCTCTCAACCTCATCCTCCCCAGCCTGGATTGGTACCGAGGGTTGCCCCAACCTAAGTGCAGGGCTTTGCACTTTGCCTTCTTGAACCTCCTGAGGTTCTCCTCAGCCACCTCTCCAGGTCCCTCTGCCTGGCTCCCATCCTGTCCTTCAGTGGTATCAGCTGCAGCACTCAGCTTGGTGTCACCTGCAGAGCTGCTGAGGGTGCCTTAGTCTCTGCCTCTATCCTCGCAAGTGCTGCCAGCCTCCTTCTGTTGTAGCAATGACCACCTGTGTTTTTTCCCCTCCCCTAACCCTTTCTGCAGGTATTTCTGTCAGCTTATAGATGGCCTGGAATACCTGCACAGCCAAGGGATTGTCCACAAGGACATAAAACCTGGGAACCTCCTGCTGACAACCAATGGGACACTGAAAATCTCCGATTTAGGCGTAGCAGAGGTAGGTGAGGAGCTCAGGGGAGGCAAGCAGGATGTGTCCTGGGTTTGGGTCAGCTTTGTGCTGTCACAGGGATCACTTCTGGTGCATTTGGGTTTCTTGTGTGGGCTTTGCAGAGTGCTCCAGAGTGACTCTTGAGTGTTTGTTGCTATTTAGTTGGTACCAGCAGCCACAGAAACATCTGGGAAGGGGATAAAGGAAAACAGCAGTCTTGGGCAAACCCAAAGGTGTGGTGAAGTGGTGAGGAGATGAATAAGCTCAGCCTTCAGAGGCTCACTAGGGTTGGAAAAGCCCTCTGAGAGCATTGAGTCCAGCCATCAACCCAGCACCACCATGGCCACATGGTTCTGGCACTCCTCTAGGGATGAGGACTCCACCACCTCCCTGAGCAGCCTGTACCAAGCCCTGACCTCTCAAGTTTTTCTTCATCTCTGACCTAAACCTCCTTTGGTGCAGCTTGAGACCACTTCCCCTTGCCCTGTCACTAGTTCCTTGAGACAAGAGCCCAAGCCCCACCTCACTGCAGCCTCCTCTCAGGGAGCTGTAGAGAGCAGTGAGGTCTCCCCTCAGCCTCCTCTTCTCCAAACTCAACAGCCCCAGCTCCCTCCCCAGCCCTTTTCTCCAGACCCCTCACCAGCTGGGTTGCCCTTCCCAGAATCACAGAGTGGTTTGGGTTGGGGAAGATCTCTCAGACCACCCAGTCCAACCATCAGCCCAACACCACCATGGCCACTAAGCCATCTCAGCTAGGCAGGAGGTGGGCAAGAACCTTTGCTGCTGTGCTTGGTGGCACATCCTGGGAGGTGAGCAGATGGCCAGCAGCTGAGTTGTCCCTTTTGTGTCCTGGGGGAAGCTCCTGCAGCCAGAGTTGGTTTGCCTCAGAGCTCTGGGGCTGCTGCAGGTCCCTTTTGTGCCCTGGGTGAAGCTCCTGCAGCCAGAGTTGGATTGCCTCAGAGCTCTGGGGCTGCTGCAGGTCCCTTTTGTGCCCTGGGGGAAGCTCCTGCAGCCAGAGTTGGATTGCCTCAGAGCTCCGGGGCTGCTGCAGGTCCCTTTTGTGCCCTGGGGGAAGCTCCTGCAGCCAGAGTTGGATTGCCTCAGAGCTCTGGGGCTGCTGCAGGTCCCTTTTGTGCCCTGGGGGAAGCTCCTGCAGCCAGAGTTGGATTGCCTCAGAGCTCTGGGGCTGATCCAGGTCCCTTCTGCTACAGGCCTTGCATCCCTTCGCGGAGGACGACACGTGCAGGACGAGCCAGGGGTCGCCAGCATTCCAGCCACCAGAGATTGCCAATGGCCTTGACACCTTCTCAGGCTTCAAAGTGGACATCTGGTCTGCAGGGGTCACGCTGTAAGTGCCCCTGGAGCAGCCAGCCAGCAGCTGCAAGGACAAACCAGCGGCCCCCAGACAGCTCCAGCTGCTGCGGTCTGCTGCTGTCACTGCTCGGGCCAAGGGGAAGGGAGTGGTGGTGGTGGGGAGGGGGTGGTGGTGGTGGGGAGGGGCTGTTTAGTCCCTTCTGGGGGTGGTTTGATGTTGGCCAGAGTAGCTGAGTCGTGAGGAGCAGGCTGTAGTCTGGGTGAGGGCCTCTCTGCCAGCTGCTTCTCAGCATCCAAGGTGCACAGCTTCTGCAGTCATCAAAACCACAAAGACCTCAGGTGTTTATCTTTAAGTTTCTCCCCTCCCAGGCTGTCAGGGAGGTGTCTGGGGTGGCTTTTACTCATGTGAATGGAGAAGCTGTGCTGAAGGAGGGCTGAGTTCCCAAATACTCTCTGACATTCAGCTCTTCAGTTCTGACTCCTTTTGGATTTCTGCAGTCACCTAAGAACCATAGAATCAGAGAACTGTCAGGGTTGGAAGGGACCTCAAGGCTCAGCCAGTTCCAGCCCCCCTGCCATGGGCAGGGACACCTCACACCACAGGAGGTTGCTCACAGCCACATCCAGCCTGGCCTTAAGCCTCCAGGGATGAGGCTTCCACCACCTCCCTGGGCAACCTGTGCCAGTCTCTCACCACCCTCCTGGGAAACTACTTCTTCCTCACATCCAATCTGAACCTCCCCACTTCTAGTTTTGCTCCATCCCCCCGAGTCCTATCCCTTCCTGACACCCTCACAAGTCCCTCCCCAGCTTCCCTGCAGCCCCCTGCAGATCCTGGAAGGCCACCAGAAGCTCTCCTCGCAGCCTTCTCTTAAGACCTTGCCCACCTGTTCTTTGTGCTTCTCCTTCTCACCCAGCTGCTCCCTCTGCCCCCACAGGTACAACATCACCACGGGGCTGTACCCCTTCGAGGGGGATAACATCTACAAACTGTTTGAGAACATCGGGAAGGGAGACTACAGCATCCCTGAGGACTGCGGGCCGCCGCTCTCCGACCTCTTGAGAGGTGAGTCCCCAGCAGGCACCACCACGGCTTAGCCCTGGGGCAGCAGTGAGCCCCTGTGGCCAAAAGGGCCAATGACAGCCTGGGCTGCAGCAAGGAGAGTGTGGCCAGCAGCTCTAGGGAGGTTCTTGTCCCCCTCTGCTCTGCCCTGCTGAGACCACATCTGGAGTACTGTGCACAGTTTGGGGCTCCCCAGTTCAAGAGACCTGCTGGAGAGAGTCCATTGGAGGCTGAGGATGATGAAGGGACTGGAACATCTCTGCTGAGAGCCCTGGGGGTGGGAGAGGAGAGGGCTGAGAGGGGATCTGTAAATATCTGAGGGGTGGGGGACAAGAAGGGGCCAGGCTCTGTTTGGTGGTGCCCAGGGATAGGACAAGGAGCAACAGCTACCAACTGGTTCTTGGGGGTTCATAGAATGGTTTGGGATGGAAGGGATCTTAGAGATCATCCAGTTCCAACCCCCCCTGCATGGGCAGGGACACCTCCCACCAGCCCAGCTTGCTCAAGGCCTCATCCAGCCTGGCCTTCAACACCTCCAGGGAGGAGGCAGCCACAGCCTCCATGGACAACCTGTGCCAGTGTCTTACCACCCTTCCTGGAAAGAATTTCTTCTTAGTCTCCAGTCTCCATCTCCTCTCTTTCATTATGCTGCTGGTGCTCTGAGAAGCTTTTAGATCTAAAGACAAAAACCACATGAGGTGAGGTTTCAGCTGACCTCCCAGCATCGATTCAGGCTTTGCAAATGAGAAGACTCCATTAAATTCCTTGCCCAAGCTCTCTGTAATGTGAAATTCTGAGTGCTCAGCTTCTCTTCTCCCTCCTCATCACCCTCTGCTCTGAATTTATTTGCTTCTGTCCCATTTGTCTCCTTTCCCCCCCCAACATTTGGAGCTGTGGAGATGTTGGAGCAGACTGGCTGGTGCCCACCTTCGCAGCTGGGCTGGGCTGGAAGCAGCAGTGCCACTTTTCTGGGTAGGAGGGGAGAGAGTTGTGGCTTTTGTTGGGTTTTTCTTCTTCCTGCCACTTACTGCAACAGTTTGAGGTTTCAACAGTGTCTGCTTCAGACAGCAGCCCAGGCCAGGGCAGCTCTTAGGGCTGTGTGGAGCAGCCAGCTCGGTGATGTGGCAGCAGAGGGGAGATGATTCCAGCCCCTGGGAGATCCTAACCAGAGCTCCTGCTGCTCCCACTGGCAGGGAGACAGCTGGGTGCAGTGGTGCTCTCCTGCTCTGCCTTCAGCTGCTTGGGAAGGATCAGACCTCAGCTAGGTGAGGTGGCACCATCTTGGTTCAGGTTGAGTTCTCTGCTTCTTGTGCCAGCCAGGCTTAGGAGGTCACTGGGGGGGAAGGGCTGTGGGGCAGTCCCCTTCCCCAGGCTGGAGAACAGAAGACTGAGAGATCTTTAATTCATGTCTGAGGGGTGGGGGGCAAGAAGAAAGGCCCAGGCTGGCAGGGACAGGACAAGAGCCAATGGATACAAACTGGAACCCAGCAGGTTCCACTTCACCAGGAGAACATTCTTTGGTGTGAGGCTGCTGGAGGCCTGGAGCAGGCTGCCCAGAGAGGCTGTGGAGCCTCCTTCTCTGAAGGCTTTCAGGACCCACCTGGATGTGTTCCTGTGTGACTCTGCTTTGGCAATGGGGTTGGACTCAATCTCCAGAGGTCCCTTCCAGCCCCCACCCTTCTCTGACTCCCCTCCTGTCAGCAGTGTCCCCAGGTGTGCTGGGAGCAGAGCTGCTGTCCCCACCTTGTGCTGTGCCCTCCGCGCGGCCCCAGCGCTGCTGCACTTTGTGGCCAGCCCAAAGCCTCCTCGAGCCCAGAGGATTCCCTGGCTGCAGTTTTGTCTCCAGCTGCTGCCAGGAGCTGCAGCTCCAGCCTGGCCCCCAGCAGGTCCCCTGCAGCAGAGCGCTGCTGCCGTTGGTGTCCTGGCTGGGTGGCAGCAGGTGGTGCTGTCTGTCCGAGCTCTGCCGCTGCTGCCGCCGCCGCCTGGGCTCCCCGCAGCCCCCTGCTGCCGAGGGGGTGGCAGCCCTCCCCCCCCCCCGCATTCCCACTGCTGGGAGACTCTTTGAGCTCCCCTGGCCCTGTGCCCATTATGCAATGAGTTTATTTCCATGTGCTTCCGAAAGCATCCAGCAGCTTCACCGACACCCAGGCAGCAGCAGAGCCACTGAGTGGCTTGGAAGGGAGCCTCAAAGGGAGGCTGTGGCTGCCCCCTGCCTGGAGGTGTTCCAGGCCAGGCTGGATGAGGCCTTGAGCAGCCTGGGCTGGTGGGAGGTGTCCCTGCCCATGGCAGGGGGGGGTTGGAACTGGCTGATCTTTAAGGTCCCTTCCAGCCCAGACAAATCTGAATCTTGTCCAGCCCCCTGCAGGCAGCAGGGACAGCTCCAGCTAGGGCAGGTTGCTCAGGGCCACATCAAGTTTGATCTTGAATGTCTCCAGGGATGGAGCCTCTGCCACCTCCCTGGGCAACCCTTTCCAGTGTCTCCCCACCCTCACTGTGCAGAACTTCCTCCTGAGGTCCAACCTAACTCTGCCCTGTTCCAGTTTCAAACCATTGCCCTTCAGCCTATCCCCAGAGGCCCTTCTGAACAGTCCCTCCCCAGCCAGCCTGCAGGGCCCCTTGAGATACTGAAATGCAGCTCTAAGGTCTCCCTGGAGCCTTCTCTTCTCCAGGCTGAGCAGCCCCAACTCTCCCAGCCTGTCCCCATGGGAGAGGTTCTGCAGCCCTCTGCTCATCTTTGTGGCCATCACTGGCTCTCAGCACAGCAGCAGCTCACCTCTGGCAGCTCAGCACTTCCAGCCCCTGCCTGTTCCCTCTGCACTGCCCCAGGGGGCCATGCCCTGATCCACAGCTGCTGCTGGAGTTCTGAATGCTGGCTCAAAACATGGCTGGTTTTATGAGCTTGGGAATGGCCCAAATGGAGTAAATCCTCTGCTCCATCCATCTGGCCTGGCCAGCAGCCTCCTAAAGCACCCAGCAGAACCCATTTGAGGCTGGTAGAAGCCTCTCAGCTGCACTTAGTGCAGTCCCCCAGGGACAGTGAGCATTTGTTTCTCTGTTCTTGTCCTGAGGATGTTGCTGGTCTTAGACTCTTGTGTTTTGTGAGCAGAACAACTCCTTTTGAGTTGCTTTTCCATCTCCTCTATGAGACCTGGAGCCAAAACTTCCTGCTGTTCCTTCTGCCTCACTGGAAAGAGAGCAGCCTCCTGCCCAATGTCCTCTGTCCATCTCTCACAGCCTGAGCTGTCTGCTTCCTCCTGGCCACTGCCTTGTCTCCATCCCTCCTGTGTTTGGAGCCCAGAGATGCCCTTGGGAGGCGGAGGAGCTTACCCTGGGGAGATGTCTGTGTCTGCCCACTCGATCCTTTCTTCCCGGGTGATGGGAAGCACAAAGGACTCCTTTAACTGTCCTCCCTCCACCCCTCCTCTTGTCATGCACCTGTCACACAGTGACAGCTGCCCAGACCTCCTCCTCCTCTTCTCCTTGCTCGGCCCAGCACACATTCTCCGGCAGCTAGGAGGACACAGTGGACCTGAAGTGATGGAACTGGAGAGGTGGAATTGTTCTGGGAGGCCTGAGCATCTGCCCAGCCCAGCAGCCAGGCAGCTGCAGGAGGAGAGGGCTGAGCCTTGTGCTGGTGACACTGTAGCTATGGTGACAAAACCTCAACACTTTCCAGCTCTTGCTTCTCCTCCAGCTGCGTTTCCTGCTTAGGTGCCTGCTCCTTCTTGCAGCAGGTTGCAGCTGAAGCAGAAACCTGTGGCTAGACTTCGGGCAGCGGCTGGCTGGGGCCTTTTCTGCCAGCAGCACAGAGACCCCCAGCTCAGCTCTGCCTCACCCGAGGCTCTTCGGCCCTTTGTGTGGCTTTTCAAAGCCTCCTCGAAGCACTCCGCGGTGCCGCTGAGCTTTTGTTCTGCCTTTCTGAGGCAGGGTGCTGCAAAGTGTTTGCTTCCTCCCGGCCCCTGCCTGCTGCGGTGACCACAGCAGGGGGCTGGCTGGGAGGCAGACACCAGGAGACACTTTGAAAGGCCTTCTGATGGCTGCTCCCGAAGTGGGGTTGTTCCTTTTCCCCTTCTTGAGCTTGGTTTTGCTGCTTTATTATTCTCTCCTTCCAGCAGGAGCAGAGTTTAGAGGACTTAAAGCTTCTGTGGCATTTGACTTGTAAAGAGGCTCACATGGCTCTGTATTCCCACGGATTAGCTGGGCTGCTGCTCCTCTGCTTGTCTCCCTAATCAGGGATGAAGCTTTATTTATACTCTTCAGTGATGGAAAAGAGAAGGCCCAGTGCTGGCCTGGGATCTGAGTGTGCAGGCTGCAAAGATCTGTGGCAGTTAGGAGCATTTCTAAACAGAATCATAGAATGGGTTGGGTTGGAAAGGACCTTCAAGATCATCCAGCTCCAACCCTCTGCCATGGGCAGGGACACCTCCCACCAGCCCAGGCTGCTCCAGCCTGGCCTTGAACACCTCCAGGCAGGAGGCAGCCACAACCTCCCTGGGCAACCTGTGCCAGGCTCTCCCCACCCTCCCAGGCAACAATTTCTTCCTCTTCTCCAGTCTCAGCCTCCCCTCTCCCAGCTCAAAGCCATTGTCCCTCGTCCTGGCACTCCCAGCCCTTGTCACCAGTCCCTCCCCAGCTCTCCTGGAGCCCTTTCAGGCTGCTTTAAGGCCTCCTTGGAGCTTTTTCTTCTCCAGGCTGAACAGCCTCAGCCCTCCCATCCTGTCCCCATAGCCTTAAGGTTTTTCTGTCAGCATCTGGAGATCACCTCTCAGCTTGAGTGCAGTTTGATTCTGCTTGAGGAGAATGCACAAGGTCAGCTCTTCCTCCTGATAGACTTAACTGGAAGAGAAAGCTCTAAGGCTGCAGTTTGTGCATTCAGCATCTGGGTTGGTTTCCAGGCTCTGCTGCAGCTAGGGCTGAGTTGCTTGGATTCTCAGTGCCCCCTTGCAGAGCACAGAATGAGCCAGGTTGGACAAGACCTTTGAGATCATCAAGTCCAACCCATCACCCAACACCTCTGATCAACTCAACCATGGCACTGAGTGCCTCATCCACTTCCAGTGATGGTGACTCCACCACCTCCCTGGGCTCTGTTTCTTCACTCCTAGAATCCCAGAATGTGGGTTTGGAAGGGACCTCTGGAGATCATCCAGTCCCAGCCCCCCCCCTGCATGGGCAGGTCACACAGGAGCACATCCAGATGGGGCTTCAAAGTCCCCACACAAGGAGGCTCCACAGCCTCTCTGGGCAGCCTGCTCCAGGCCTCCAGCAGCCTCACACCAAAAAAAAATCTCCTCCTGTGGAGCTGGAACCTCCTGGGCTTCAGCTTGTGCCCTTTGTTCCTTGTGCCATCCCTGGGCACCACCAAACAGAGCCTGGCACCACCTTCTTGCCCCCCACCCCTCAGCCACTGCTAAGATCCCCAACTATCCCATGTGTGGGCACAGAGAGTCCCTCTGCAGCGCCAGGGGAGCAGAGGTTGGCCTTGGGTGTCCTCCCTGGTGCAGCCTGGCTCCTCTGCTCCGCTCTCACAGGAGCTGCCTGGAGGTCTTTACCGTAAATGGCAGTGAGGGAGGCTGCTGTGGGCAGCTGCTCCTCCCTGCCTTGCCTGGTGAACAGCACAGGATGTTTTGTCTTGATGAAGCCTCTCTTCAGCACAGGACCTTAGAGCTGCCAGCAGTGAGTCAGAGCTGAGTGCCTGCCTGGGCATTTGCAGTCCTTGGCTTTTCCATGGCCCTTCCTTGCCCCAGACTGAGTCCTCTTGCACTGAAGTGAAGATGCTCTTTGCTCAGTTATCTTAGAATCAGAGAACTGTCAGGGTTGGAAGGGACCTCCAGGCTCAACCAGTTCCAAAGCCCCTGCCACAGGCAGGGACACCTCACACCACAGCAGGTTGCTCACAGCCACATCCAGCCTGGCCTTCAAAACCTCCAGGCATGAGGCTTCCACCACCTCCCTGGGCAACCTGTGCCAGGCTCTCACCACCCTCCTGGGCAACAACTTCTTCCTAACATTCAACCTGAATCTCCCCATTTTAGTTTTGTTCCATCCCCCCAAGTCCTATCACTCCCTGACACCCTCAAAAGTCCCTCCCCAGCTTCCTGATGGCTTTCTGGTTGCTTGAGAACCAGCCAGCTCTGCACCCTGGCTGTTTGTAACTGCTGCTGTTAGACCTCTTCAGGGTTTACCTTAGATCTTTGATCTTCTGCTCATACTGCTCCATGCTGCAGGTGGGGACACTGAGCAGCAGACCCAGTCAGGTAGTGCTGACCTCCTGATCACATTCTTGCTGGAGGTGGGGGCTCCCAGCCAGGGCCTTAGGGGTAAAGATTCCCAGCCAGGGTCTTGCTGGAGGTGGAGGCTCCCAGTCAGATTCTTAGAGGTGAAGGTTCCCAGTGAGGTTCTTCCTGGAAGTGCGGGCTCCCAGTGAGGGTCTTGGAGGAGAAAGCTCCCAGTGAGGCTCTTGCTGGAGGTGGAGGCTCCCAGTCAGGGTTTTAGAGGTAAAGGTTCCCAGTGAGGTTCTTGCTGGAGGTGGAGGCTCCCAGTCAGATTCTTAGAGGTAAAGGTTCCCAGTGAGGTTCTTGCTGGAGGTGGAGGCTCCCAGTCAGGGTCTTGGAGGAGAAGGCTCCCAGTGAGGTTCTTGCTGGAGGTGGAGGCTCCCAGTCAGATTCTTCTGGAGGCAAAAGCTCCCCAGGCTGCCCTGAGGGCCTGAGCACAGCACCTGCTGTTGAGAGAGGGGGAAAAGGGTGGGGGAAAGGGCAGAGTGTGATGCTTCCTCTCCTCAGCCTGCCTGAGAGCACCTGTGATCACAGCTGGCCTTGTATTTCTTCTCCTTTCCAGGGATGCTGGAGTACGACCCAGCCAAGAGGTTTTCAATACAGCAGATCAGGCAGCACAAGTGAGTCCTCAGCTCCTTCCTCTTAGTCCTTCCCTTTCTGCTTCTGATGCTGATGTCCCTGTGCAGTGCTCTCATCCCATCCCTCCTTTGGACAGCAGACACCTGGAAGTCCCTGGATCTCCTTCCTCCAGCTCTGCTGGAGCTCTGCCAAAGCTACACTTGGCTTTTTTTGGGTGGTTTTGGTCCCTCTCTCCTGTTAGAGCATCTGGTTAGAAGCAGTTGAGTTGCTAAGCAGTGAAGAATGAACCTGGTGGAAACCTGCTCCCAGCTTGACTGCTTCAGCAGTGTGCCCAGGGGGCCAAGAAGGCCAAGGGCATCCTGGCCTGGATCAGGAGCAGTGTGGCCAGCAGGAGCAGGGAGCTCATCCTGCCCTGTGCTCAGCACTGGTTAGGCCACACCTTGAGTCCTGTGTCCAGTTCTGGGCTCCTCAGGTCAGGGAAGATGTTGAGATGCTGGAAGGTGTCCAGAGAAGGGCAACAAAGCTGGGGAGGGGTCTGGAGCACAGCCCTGGGAGGAGAGGCTGAGGGAGCTGGGGTTGCTTAGCCTGGAGAAGAGGAGGCTCAGGGGAGACCTTGCTCTCTGCAACTCCTTGAAGGGAGGCTGTAGGCAGGTGGGGGTTGGTCTCTTCTCCCAGGCAGCCAGCACCAGAACAAGAAGACACAGTCTCAAGCTGTGCCAGGGGAGGTTTAGGCTGGAGATGAGGAGAAAGTTCTTCCTAGCAAGAGAGATTGGCCCTGGGAATGTGCTGCCCAGGGAGGTGGTGGAGTCCCAGTCCCTGGAGGTGTTCAGGAGGGGATTGGATGTGGCACTGGGAGCCATGGTTGAGTTGTCAGGAGGTGTTGGGTGACAGCTTGGACTTGGTGATCCCTGAGGTCTTTTGCAACCTTATGGATTCTGTGCTTCTATGTGTCAGGAGCAGACCAGAGCTTCCTTTAAGCTGGGTTGCTGAGCTGGGCCTGCTCAGGGCTGCCTTAGCTGAGGGTTTTCTGGCCAGTCTGGTGACAGAAGCACCCCTTGGGATTTGCTCCATATGGGATCAGCATGTGCAGAAGCATTCCAGGACCAGAGGAGTCTTTTTTTCCCTCCCTTTCTCTTTCATGTCAAACCCTTCCCTCCTCCATATCCTCCCCCTTTATCCTCAGCAGGGTCTGAACTAGGGGGTGGGGGGAGGCCCTATTATCTCTGAAGGGCTTTTGGTTTGAACATGCAGCCCTGGAGCAGAGATTTCCTGGGTGGGGAAAAGTACAGGAACAAAAAGCATCATGAGGCTGCTTCGTGGTGGAGGCTGCAGGAGCTTTATCTGCTCCTTGAATAGGAAGAGCTTCTGAGGACACAGCAGAGCTGCCTGCTGGGCTGCAGCTGCTGGGCACAGCTCCTGCCTGCAGCCTTGCCCAGAGAGCTTTAAGGGCAACCTTGGGGAACCAGGGCTCTGATCCTGCAGGGTGCTGGGCCTGCTTGGTGCTACCCACAGGGCAACTTGGATCCTAGGTTTGCTTTTGGGCCTCTCACTCTGAGAAGGCCAGTGAGGGGGTGGAGAGGGTCCAGAGAAGGGCAGCAAAGCTGGGGAAGGGTCTGGAGAACAGGGCTGGGGAAGAGCAGCTGAGGGGACTTGGGGGTGTTCAGCCTGGAGAAGAGGCTGAGGGGAGACCTCACTGCTCTCCACAGCTCCCTGAGAGGAGGCTGCAGTGAGGTGGGGGTTGGGCTCTGCTCCCTAGGCTCAGGTGATAGAAGGAGAGGAAGTGGCCTGGAATTGTGCCTGGGGAGGGTTAGGTTGGAGGTGAGGAACAATTTCTGTGCTGCCAGAGTGGTCAGGGCTTGGCACAGGCTGCCCAGGGAGGTGGTGGAGTCCCCATGCCCAGAGGTGTTCAAGAAGCCTGTGGCCATGGCACTTGGGGCCATGGTTTGGTGGCTGGGGTGGGGTGGAAGGTTGTGCTGGGTGCTCTTTCCCCACCCAAACAAGTCCATGGCTGTAGTCTGCTACTGAAAGCTCCACGCAGAGCTGGGCTTCCAAGCAGCAGCTCCTGCTGTCACTGACTGGCCTCCCTCCCCTCTGCTGCTGAGGACTGGGCAGCAAAGCCCTGGGAGCTGTTGCACCTCAGAGTGAAGTGGTTCTGTCCATCACAGCTGCTGGTGGGTGGTGGTCAGCTGGCAGCTGCCCTGCTTGGGCACCAAACCTGGCAGGACCTGAGCCCCTGGGGGTAGGTTCCAAGGAAGCACTGGAAGCCTTCATTTCCTGCTGATGCCATGGGCCCAAAGGCTGCCCCTCAGGCTGGGGCAGTGGGAGCTGGCTCCATGAGTCACTCTCTGCAGGTCTCTGCAGCACTTCCCAGGCTCTCTACCTGGCTGTGAGCTTCTCCCAGGTGGCAGCGAGGCTCTGCGTCAGCTCTGCCCAGCTGGCAGCAGGGAGCTGCCTCCAGAGAGCCTTCCTGTGGCTGCAGAGCAGAGAAACTGGAGCACAGGGCTGGGCTGGAGAGCTGTGGCAGAGCTCCCAGGCCCTGGCTGGGCACAGCCTGGCCCCTGGCTGGGCATGGCTGCTGGAGGTGAGGCTTTTCATCTTGCAGCACTGAGGGGAGCCTGGAGAAAGCCTCTCCCTGCTGCAAACCCAGGAGCATCTTCAAGGAGCATTTTCAAGGCTTAGGCTCCTCTTAGTTTGCTGTGAGCTTAGCCAGTGCTTCTTAACAGGCTTTGCTCCCCTCTCAGTAATTGCCTCCTTCCTCCTGCTGTGGCATCCCCATAATTACATCAAGCCCAGCAGAGCTGCCAGCCCTGGGCTCTGCCTCTCTCTGGTCATCTCCTGAGTGTGCTGAAGAATCCAACCTCTGCCTCTCCTGGGCTGCTTTAAATAGAAGAGAAGCTTTTTGCTCTCCTGCTGAACCTGACCCTGATTTGTGGGATTGATTTTATTTTAGAGCTGGGAAGGAGAGCAGGAAGCCATTCAGATACTGCTGGAAGGGTTTGGGGAAAGCACTGGAGCCAGAAAATGTTTCTAGAGTCCTTGGATTTAGCAGAGGGGGACAGTAAGAGGCTTGAATGGGTTTGGGGTTCTCTACACTCCTCCCATAAAATCCTGGGCTGCAGCCAGAGGAGTGTGGGCAGCAGGGCAAGAGAGGGGATTCTGCCCCTAGGCTCTGCTCCTGTGAGACCTCACCTTGAATCCTGCCTCCAGTTTTGGTGTCCTCCAGCATGAGAGGGGCACAGAGCTGCTGGAGTGAGGCCAGAGGAGGCCACAAGGATGAGCCAAGGGCTGGAGCAGCTCTGCTGTGAGCACAGGCTGAGGGAGCTGGGGGTGCTCAGCCTGGAGAGGAGAAGGCTCCAGGGGCACCTCAGAGCTGCCTGCCAGGAGCTGAAGGCATCCTGCAGGAAGGCTGCAGAGGGACTTCTCATGAGGGTGCCTGAGCCAGGGGAATGGTTTGGAGCTGAGGCAAAGCAGGGTTAGACTGGAGCTGAGGAAGAAGTTCTGCAGTTGAGAGTGGTGAGAGCCTGGCACAGGCTGCCCAGGGAGGCTGTGGCTGCCTCCTCCCTGGAAGGTGTTCAGGGCCAGGTTGGATAAGGCCTTGGGCAGCCAAGTCTGGCTGAGAGGTGTCCCTGCCCATGGCTGTGGGGTTGGAGCAGATGACCTCTGAGGTCCCTTCCAACCTGAGCCATTCTGGGATGGTCCCTGGAGCTACCAGGAGGCTGAATCCTTCTTGGAACAGGAGCAAGCAGGCAGAAGTCAGTGCCTGAGCACAAACACCCAGCACTGAAGAAGCATCCAGCCTTTTCCCTGTGGGTGAGGCAAATCAGGGAAGGCTGGTGGGAGGTGTCTCTGCCTATGGCAGGGAGGCTGGAACTGGATGATCTGTAAGATCCCTTCCACCCCAAGCCATTCTCTGACTCAAACTCCTCTTCCTGCACTCCTGTCAGGATCCATCAGGACAAACCTAAATTCTCCTTGCTCTCAGAGGCTTTTTTTCCAGCCCCAGTCAGGCTGGGCAGGGCAGGGCAGGGCAGAGCAGCCCCCACGAGCTGCAAATGGCAATGAATCAAACCTCTGTCAGCTGCAGAGTTTAGGAGCTGACCCTTGAATAACAATGAAGGCTGCTCTTCCCACAAGGATCTGGAGAGGATGATGCTGGATGGGAGTCTGACACTTTGACTTCACCCCAGTGAATATTAGTTTGTTGGCTTTCCCCCCCACCTCCCCTCCTCTCCTCCTGGGGCTGAGGAGCAGTCAAGAGCAGCTGCCAAGAGCCAGGGAGTTTGCAACCTGCTCCCTGTAGATTATTCCTCATCCCCTCTCTGCCCTGGGCTGTTGCTGAAGGGTTTAATGCTCCTGCACTGCATTTTGTAGCTAATTCACTGACCCTGCTGCAGCACTTGAAGTGATGAAGTGGATGCAGAATTCTACCTCTGTCCCTTGTTTCCAAGGCAACCATCCTGCCTTCTCCACCAGTGTCACACTTCATTTCTTCACTCAGAGATACCATTGCAAGAGTTTGTAGCAAGAGAGGGAAGGTCCTTTCCACCTT
The DNA here is from genome assembly GCF_014839835.1 of Dryobates pubescens. Lineage (NCBI taxonomy): Eukaryota > Metazoa > Chordata > Aves > Piciformes > Picidae > Dryobates > Dryobates pubescens. Next base: position 3,882,657 of record NC_071642.1, read on the forward strand.
TGAGTACTGCAGGTGTCTTCTCCTGATGTCCCAGGGGCTGCTGTGCCACCTTCCTGAGTGCTTTGGCTCACCCCAGAGTCCTCCCAGGAGCTCTGGAGGGAAGCTGCTGGATGCTCTGCTGTGCTGTCCCAGCTGTGGGTATCACACCCCCTTGGGGCCCCCTCACTACAGGATGGATGTTGAGGTGCTGGAGCATGTCCAGAGAAGGGCAACCAAGGTGGTGAAGGGCCTTGAACACAAACCTTGTGAGGAGTGGCTGAGGTGGATCAGTCTGGAGAAGAGGAGGCTGAGGGCAGAGCTCATTGCCCCCTGCAGCTCCCTGAGAGGAGGTTGGACCCAGGTTGGGTTTGGTCTCTTCTCACATGCAGCAAGTGACAGGACAAGGAAATGGCCTCAGGTTGTGCCAGGGGAGCTTCAGGGTGGATATTAGGACAAATTGCTTCCCAGCAAGGGTTCTCAGGCACTGGAACAGCTGAGAGGTGATGGAGTCACCATCCCTGGAGGGATTTCAAAGCTGCATGGATGATGTGGTGCTGAGGGCTGTGGTTTGGTGGTGGTGGCTCAGCAGCACTGGTGTCATTGTGAGCTCTGGGTGAGAGGTTGGTCTGGAGCAGCTCAGGGGTCTCTTCCAGCCTCAGCACTTCCATGGCTCCCTGAAATCTGGTTGGTTCTCTCTGTAGGAGGGGTGTCAAAGGAATGTGAGGCTCCATCTGCCTCCCTGGAGGAGTCAGAGCTGCCACCTTTGGCCCTAGCACAGCACAGGGAGAGCTGCTGCTTTCTTACTCATCTGGGGACCCTGACTCAAGAACTTGGCCACCTCTTGGCCTTAGAGGAGTTGGAGCAGTGAGCTCAGGGATCTTGCTGTCTCTGGCTGGCCTGTGCTGCCTCTGCCCAGGGCACACTGCTGGCTGCTTCCACCTCTGCCTGGGAGAGGACTGAGTTCCACTGCACTGCTCATAGTTGCTTCTGGTGGTGGTGGTGGTGACCTCCCAGCCAGCTTGGAGCCCCTGCACAGTCTCAGGGGAGGTGAGGAATCATTCACCCCCACTGCTGGCTGGCAGCAGGGCAGTGATCTGCAGCCTGGCAGCTGCTTTCAGGGGGAATTGGCCACCTAGGGAGGCAGCAAAGTGAAAGAGCTGTGCCCTGCAGTGGGCACTGAGTTTAGCTGGGAGCAGCCTTTGGAAGCTGCAGCTGTGCTGAGCTGAGCCTCCTTTTAACCTTGCTGATACCAGAGCTTGAGAAGAGCTAAGTGCTGACTTCTGATGTCAAAGTCAAGCTTGGAAGCTGCAAACCAGATGGGTTCATTAAGCATCAATCAGCCCAGCTTCCCTTTCCCCCCCCTCAGTTCTTGACCCTCTCTGTCTTATCTCCCTGTGGATGGCAGCATCCTGCCTGGACAGCAGCAGGAGCACAATTAATCCTTGTGCCACTGAGCTCTGCAGCTCTTCTGCTTTGCAGGACTTCTCCAGGAGCTGCAAAGTAGTGAGGAATTGTCTCCTCCAGCTGCTCCCTTCCCTCCCTTCTGCTTCAGAGGGCTGGGAGGAGTGGCTAAGAGTCGTTGCACAGGCCAGGGAGGGATCTGCCTCTTCCTCCTGGGATGGAGTGCTTTTGGGGATCTGCAGCTGAGATCTGAGTCTCTCTTCCCTGGGTGTTAAAGCAGCAGGGAAGTGGCTGCTGGGGCCAGAGGAGCTGGCTCAGGAAACCCCCAGTGAAGCTGGGCAGGAATGGTGCAGTCTGACAGCTCTGCTCCAGACCCTGTGCTTTAGGGGCAGTGTGAGGCAGGCTGAGAGGAGAGGAGCTGCTCCCTGCCTTAGTGGTCAGTAGATCCTCGAGGCAGGTTAGGAGGTGTGATGGAGCCAGTGGCCCTCAGCTGAGCAGCAAAGCTTCACTAAGAATCAGAGTCCTTGACTGGTTTGGGTTGGAAGGGACCTTAAAGATCATTGAAGATGATCAAGGGGGCTGGAGCACCTCTGCTGCAGGGACAGGCTGAGGGAGCTGGGGTTGTTCAGCCTGGAGAAGGGAAGGCTCCAGGGAGACCTTGGAGCAGCCTTCCAGTACCTGAAGGGGGCTACAAGAAGGCTGCAGAGAGACTGTTTGCAGAGGCCTGCAGGGACAGGACCAGGGCCAATGGTTGGAAATTGAAGAGCTGCAGACTGAGATTGGATGTGAGGAAGAAGTTCTGCACCAGGAGGGTGCTGGAACACTGCAACAGGTTGTCCAGGGAGGGAGTCAAGGCTCTGTCCCTGGAGATATTTAAGGTCAGGCTGGAGAAGGCTCTGAGCAACCTGATCTAGTGGAGGATGTCCTGCTGACTGCAGGGGGTTGGACTGGGTGACCTTTGGAGGTCCCTTCCAACCCAACCCATTCTGTGATCTAGTTCCAACCCCCTGCCATGGGCAGGGACACCTCCCACCAGCCCAGGCTGCTCAGGGCCTCACCCAGCCTGGCCTGGAACACCTCCAGGCAGGAGGCAGCCACAGCCTCCCTGGGCAACCTCTGCCAGGCTCTCCCCACCCTCACTGGAAAGAATTTCTTCCTCCTCTCCAGTTTCAGTCTCCCCTCTGCCAGCTCAAAGCCCTTGTCCCTCATCCTGGCCCTCCCAGCCCTTGTCCAAAGTCCCTTCCCAGCTCTCACTGTCAAGAATTCCTTCCTCACCTCCACTCTCAATCTGCCCTCCAAGTGACACAAGTGAAGGCAGATCTGAGCTGTCCAGTTCCACCTCTGGCTCATGAGGTGGCATCAACCTGTGCCAGGCTCTCCCCACCCTCACTGGCAGCAATTTCTTCCTCATCTCCCATTGAGGTTTCCCAGTGTCCAGCACCAGTGCAGGCAGCAGAGCATTTGTCCCTGCTGGAGGATGGCTTGCCAGGAAAGTCTCTTCTCCTCCAGGCAGCATTGCTGGAGGCTCCTTCTGAGAGATCTTTGATTGCTTTATTTATTTCTTTTCTTTCTTTTTTTTTTTTTGCTCAGAACTTCAATGAATTTCTCTCCTCACTCTGTAGCCTCATTTCCATGCATGCATATGCAAGTGTTTGAAATCACCTCCCAGAGGATGGAATCATCCATGACTAGAGTGCAGTGATTCAGGTTTCTGATATTAATAAAACCCCCTCTATTTTTACTCTCCTGGTAAGTAGGACAGGAGGCAGGAGCTGAAACACAGCAACCCCCCCCCCACAAACACAGGTTTGCTGTAGCCTCCTAAGCTCTCTGCCTTCCCAATCCCCCTTTTGGTGGCACTTGTTCTGATCTCACTTGGCCTATATATTCCCTTCTCCTGAGATCCCTCCTGGTGTTTCATTTGGCTCCTTCTAGCTCCAGTGCCCCTGGCAGCAACCACTGGTGGCTGCCTTGGCTTTCCTGTTCTGGGCAGGGTGATGCTGCCAGGTGGGCAGGAGTTTGTTCTCATAGCATCATGGAATGGGTTGGGTTGGAAAGGACCTCAAAGATCAGCCAGTTCCAAGCCCCCTGCCATGGGCAGGGACACCTCCCACCAGCCCAGGGAGGAATGGGTTAGGTTGGAATGGGTTAGGTTGAAAGGGACCTCAAAGATCAGCCAGTTCCAACCCCCTGCCATGGGCAGGGACACCTCCCACCAGCCCAGGGAGGAATGGGTTAGGTTGGAATGGGTTAGGTTGAAAGGGACCTCAAAGATCAGCCAGTTCCAACCCCCTGCCATGGGCAGGGATACCTCCCACCAGCCCAGCTTGCTCAAGGCCTCATCCAGCCTGGCCTTGGAACACTTCCAGGGAGGAGGCAGCCACAACCTCCCTGGAAACCTGCTCTAGCATCTCCCCACCCTCTAACCCCTTTCTCTTGTCAGTTCTGTCCTTGCTGAAAGCATCCCCCAAGGAGAGGGAATCAAATGATGGCACTGGGAATGCTGTGTGCCACCTGCACCACCACAGAAACCATCTGCAGGACTTGTTGCAGCTGTTGGGCCAAGGTCTGCTTGTGTTGGAGCTGTGTGCTTCCTGCCAGCACAGGGGCTGGGGTGACCTTTCCATTAACTCTTTTGATGCCACCTCATGAGCCAGAGGTGGAACTGGACAGCTCAGATCTGCCTTCACTTGTGTCACTTGGAGGGCAGATTGAGAGTGGAGGTGAGGAAGGAATTCTTGACGGTGAGAGCTGGGAAGGGACTTTGGACAAGGGCTGGGAGGGCCAGGATGAGGGACAAGGGCTTTGAGCTGGGAGGGGGAAGATTGAGGCTGGAGATGAGGAAGAAATTGTTGAGAGTGAGGCTGGGGAGAGCCTGGCACAGGCTGCCCAGGGAGGCTGTGGCTGCCTCCTGCCTGGAGGTGTTGAAGGCCAGGTTGGATGAGGCCTTGAGCAGCCTGGGCTGGTGGGAGGTGTCCCTGCCCATGGCAGGGGCTTGGAACTGGCTGAGCTTTGAGGTCCCTTCCAAGCCATTCCATGATTCCCTGAAAGCTTTCCCTGCAGTCTCCAGCCTGGCCATGGTGTGGCCGTGGGGAAGATGCCAGTAGGTGCCACTGGAATGTGCCAGCCTGGCTGCTGCTTGGGATGTTGTCCCTGCACCCAGCCTGTCTCCAGGGGAGGAGGGAACACAACTGGCAGCCAGCAGGGAGGGAGCAGAATTCCTTGCATGACATTGACCTGCTCAGTGATGAACCAGAACACAGTTCCCTTTAAAACGTCAGGCTGCAGCAGCTGCTTCGCTCCTGCTGCAAGCAGCAAGGCACAGAGCAGCAGAGTGACCTTAGAACTCCATCACTGCAGAGAAAACAGCTTCAAGATGCTCACTGTGGAGCAGGCTTGCTGCTTTTCTCCTTTGATTCCCAGCTGATTGATCCCAGCAGCTCCATTTGCCTTGTGCTCATCTCCTCGCTCCCTTTCCCTGGGTTTTGGTGGTGGCTTTTCCCTTACAGTGCCACCGGATTGGAGGTCTCCTGTCAGAGCAGTGCAGGAGTAGAGCAGAATGATAATTACAGCTCCTCTGGGCAGGAGGGGAGTCCAAGCCCTGCTTCCTAAACTGAATTTGGAGCTGGAGTGATGAAAAGCAGATGGCTCAGGGCTGGGAGAGAGCTCTCTGGTGGCTGGCGTCAGGCCCTCGCTGCTGGGGGGCAGCCAGGAGTCGCTGGATGCCTCTGCAGGCCGGGCCCGGAGGAGCACTCTGTGTCACATCAGCCTTGTTGAGGCCAAGAAGTGAACACCTCACGAGGGGACAACTTTTCCATCTCCCTCTGCTTTTGAGGGATGGGTGTTTTTTCCCAGAGGGCTGTGAAGTGGCTTCCTGAAGCAGAACCTTCTGGGGTTGAAAGGGAATGTTGACAGCAGGGAGAGGTTGGGAGGGGGAGGGGGAAACCATTAAAGCTTTGACTTTGTGAGCTGCCTCCTGCCGTGAAAGCCTCTGAGTGTCCCCTTTGTGCAGCTAAGTGGCATCTTGGTGGTGTTCAGCAAGGTGAGCCCAGGAGCAGGGCTGATCTGAGGCTCTTCCTGCCTTTGCTGCCCGTGCAGGGAGCAGGAAGAACAGGTCCCAGAGGCTTCCTGGACATCCAGCCCTCGGTGTAGCAGTTGGGGAGGTTGATAGCAGGGCTGGTTGCAAAGTTCATCAGCAAAGCAGCCTGCAGGGCAGGGGAGGTCCTACCTGGAGGAGGTTTTGATGCTTTTTCTGGCTCTTTTTTCATGTGGAGTGATCCTCCAGGCCAAGGCATAAGCAGCAGAGAACCATGGAATGGGTTGGGTTGGAAGGGGCCTTAAAAATCCTCCAGTTCCAACCCCTCTGCCATATGGGCAGGGACACCTCCTGCTAGCTCAGGTTGCTCAAGGCCTCATCCAACCTGATTTTGAACCCTTCCAGGCTTGGAGCTTCCACAGTGTCTCTGGGCAGCCTGTTCCAGTGCCTCACCAGCCTTGTGGTGAAGAATTTCTTCCTAATGCCTGATCTAAACCCAGCAGCTTTGGAGTTTGAAGCCATCACCCTTCCTGGCACTACAGTGACAGCCTGAAGGGCCTTTAGGGTCTTCTAGGGACAACCTGCTGAGCACAACACCCTCAGAGGCAGCAGAACAGCACCAGGAAGGAGCAACTGGGTGCCCATGGCCTGAGTTGCTCCTTGGCTCACCACAGGCTGGGGATTGCCCCTGCTGTGGGCCACGATGCAGTGGGAGCAGGGAAGGCTGGAAAGGTGATTTAGAAGAACCTGGGACTGGAGGAACTCCTCTTCCCTCCTGCATCTGAGAGGCTCACCAGGAGAGGAGAGGCTCCAGCAGGGCAGGGACAGATGCCCCAGGGACAGTGCAGTGCTGGAGCCCTGCTGTGAGGGTAGATGGGATGGCAGAGGGTGCCTGCAGGGCTCTGGGATGCTGTCGGGACCTTGATCCGCTTAGGAGCAGCTTTGAGGCCTGAGAGCCTTGGTGGGCAGATGGTGGGACTGAGCTCTGGGCTGAGTGCTGACAGAGCTCCCTTGAGGCAGAGGTGGGATAAAAAGATGAAGCAAAACCCCTTTTGCTGTGGCCTTGCAGGAAACTGCCTGCTAAAGGAGCTCATGAGTGAGCTCCTCTCTCCATAGCCTGACCTTCTGGCTCCTGCTGGATTAGCCTCGGCTTTAGGACTGGAGAAGTTTCTCCTTTGCTGCTTGCTGTGGCCACCCACCTCAGGAGCTCAGGCAGCTCTGCTGATGGCTTTTCACTTGGTGGGTGGTTTGGGCTGGAGCTGGTGATGCAGAACAAGTGCCTGATCTGTGTGTGCAGACCTGAGCTGCCCCTCTGTAGACATCCTGTACCCCAGTGGGGCTTGCAGCAGCCTTCAACATGCTGAGAGTGGGGCAGAGCTCTTAGTGTCCCCTTGGCTGGTGGAGCACCTGGTGGAGGTGGCCCTGGGTGTCACAGAATCATGGAATGGGCTGGTTTGGAAAGGGCCTTAGACATCATCCAGTTCCAACCCCTCCTGACGTGGGCAGGGACACCTCCCACCAGCACAGCTTGCTCAAGGCCTCATCCAGCCTGGCCTTCAACACCTCCAGGCAGGAGGCAGCTACAGCCTCCCTGGGCAGCCTGTGCCAGGCTCTCCCCAGTATCACAAAGGTTGGAAGAGTCCTCAAAGACCATGGAGTCCAACCTGTCACCACAGGCCCCGAGCCCCACCCTCCCTGGCACGGATTTCCTCCTCATCTCCAGTCTGGATCTCCCCTCTCCCACCTCAAAGCCGTTGTCCCTCATCCTGTCCCTCCCAGCCCTTGCCCAAAGTCCCTCCCCAGCTCTCCTGGAGCCCCTTCAGGCCCTGGCAGGCTGCTCTGAGGCCTCCCTGATGGATTAGCTGCTGTTGGGTGCGAGGTTGGACTGGGTGACCGCGGAGGTCCTTCCCGGCCCGATTCATGCTGCCTGCTGTACGTTTATAAGCGTGGACAAGGTCACCTCTCAGCCTCCTCTGCTCCAAAGCTAAAGAGCCCTCAGCCTCTCCTGGTAGGGAAGGTGTTGCACTGCCTTAAACCCTGCTCCTTTGCAGCTGGTTCCGGAAGAAACACGCCCAGGCCGAGGCTCTGGTGCCCATTCCCCCCAGCCCAGAGACCAAGGACAGGTGGAGGAGCATGACGGCGGTGCCTTATCTGGAAGATCTGCATGGCTACAATGAGGAAGAGGATGATGACTTGTATGACATTGAAGATGATATCATCTACACTCAGGACTTCACAGTACCAGGTAGGAGAGGAGGAGGAGGAGGAGGATGGCAGGGTGGGCACAAGAGTTATGGCGGGCAGTGGCTTCTCGTTGGTATCTCTCAAGCTTTCCAGGAAGGGCCTGGAGGTCTCAAATGGTCTTCTCAGAGCTGGGGGTGTGAGTGAGGCCTGCTGCTCAGGATGCTTCTCTTCTTTATCTGATCCCCAAGATGCCCCTTCCTGTGTGTCACCCACATGTCAGTTTCCTTCCTCCCCCCGCAGCAGCAGCTCGCTCTGGCTGCACTTTGGTCTTCACCACATTGCATTTTCTGGCCAGGTTTGGTGGCCTGGCTGATGTCAGAGCAGGGCCCTGAGGTGACTCAGTGTTGAGCTGAGGTGGTACAGCTGGGGAAGAGGCTGCTTCTGGCCCTGCACTGAATCAGAGAATCACAGAATTGTCAGGGCTGGAAGGGACCTCAAAGCTCAGCCAGCTCCAACCCCCCTGCCATGGGCAGGGACACCTCACACTACAGCAGGTTGCTCACAGCCACATCCAGCCTGGCTGCAAAAACCTCCAGGCATGAAGCTTCCACCACCTCCCTGTTCCCCCTGTGCCCAGGGGAACAGCTTCTTCCTAACATCCAATCTGAATCTCCCCATTTCTAGTTTTGCTCCATCCCCCCCAGTCCTATCCCTGCCTGACACCCTCAAAAGTCCCTCCCCAGCTTTCTTGTAGCCCCTTTCAGATTCTGGAAGGCCACAATTAGCTCTCCTGGGAGCCTTCTGTTCTCCAGACTGAACAACCCCAACTCTCTCAGCCTATTGCTCAGGTGGGCAGAGAAGTAAAGCAGCAGCAGGCAGCCTGAACATCCTGTGAAAGGTGGTGAGGTTCCCTGGGGGGATGCTGTCAAAAACCACAGTCCAGATGTGGGCTTTTGGAGCTCAGGAAATCCCCAGGGAAGCATCCAGAGCAAGAAGAGGATTTCTGTCTGCTGGATGTTCTTGTGCTGCTCCTCAGCAGCCCTCACTGCCAGGCAGGGCCCTGTCTTAGGTGGGTGGTTGAGTCTGGACATGTGTGGCTCTGTCACTCTTGATTTGGGAGCACAGTGGAAGATGGAACAAATTCTTCTTCCTCAGACAAATCTGGTTTGGCTTGCCCTAGAAAGGATAGGAAGCAGATTCCAGGCTGCCCCAAACCTAGCAGGAGCTGATTTGGTTTGGATTAAGCACTGAACAGCTGAGAACTGGTCCCAGGCTAGGATGGCTCCATCTCTGCTTGACCCTCCAGGTCCTGATGGGGCTGAGGGATCAGTCTCTGCTTGACCCCTCAGCTCCTGATGGGGCTGAGGGATCAGTCTCTGCTTGACCCCCCAGCTCCTGATGGGGCTGAGGGATCAGTCTCTGCTTGATCCTCCAGCTCCTGATGGGGCTGAGGGATCAGTCTCTGCTTGACCCCCCAGCTCCTGATGGGGCTGAGGGATCACTCTCTGCTTGATCCTCCAGCTCCTGATGGGGCTGAGGGATCAGTCTCTGCTTGATCCTCCAGCTCCTGATGGGGCTGAGGGATCAGTCTCTGCTTGATCCTCCAGCTCCTGATGGGGCTGAGGGATCAGTCTCTGCTTGACCCCCCAGCTCCTGATGGGGCTGAGGGAACACTCTCTGCTTGATCCTCCAGCTCCTGATGGGGCTGAGGGATCAGTCTCTGCTTGATCCTCCAGCTCCTGATGGGGCTGAGGGATCAGTCTCTGCTTGATCCTCCAGCTCCTGATGGGGCTGAGGGATCAGACTCTGACCCTCCAACTCCTGATGGGGCTGATGGACATCCAGCAGTTCCCAATACCCCTTAACACAAGGCTGTTACCCAAAGCAAGAGAGGGGCTGCTGAGCTGGGCCATGAAGGTGCCCTGAGAGGTTCAGTGTTTGTGGTGGACCTCAGCAGAAGCGCAGCAGCCTTGGCAAGCTCCTGGGAGGAAAGGGGGTGAGGAGGAGGAGCTCAGCATGGCTTCAGTTAGCTCTGGTGGGTTTGTGAGGGAGGTGGGGGTGCAGCTGCCTGGAGGATAAAGGCCAATTCCTTATCTCCTCCCCCCCCAAAGCCTCCCTGCAGGATCCTTTTGAACTTGCTCAGCTCCCTGGGAGTTTTGCATCTCCAGCAGTGACGCCAGAGGGAAATCAAAACGTGAAACACCTGGGGAAGAACCAGCTCAGCCCTGGCTCTGCTGGGCAGCCAGAGCAGGAGAGCAAATGACTCATGGGGTGGGAGTGGGTGTTTGGTTTGGGAAGGGAGAGAGGGAACCTCATTAAATCTTAACGTTCTTCAGAGGGAGAAGGGGCTTGGAGAATGTGCTGGTGTTTGAAAGGAGTTATTTAAAGCCTGATGCAGCTCTGGTGTGGAAGAGCTTTGAATGCTCTCCCTGCCCCTGCTTCAATGGCTGTTAAACAGCTCAGCTGAGGGAAGTGCTGAGGAGAGGAGAAGGGTGGTGTGGAGCTCGGGGTGGAGCAGCCTTTCCAGCAGTGGCAGCATCTTGCTGGTTGCTTTTGTTGCTGCCTTTCCCATTTAGCAGGCTCTGCTCTGCTTTTTTCCTCCCCTGCATTAACTCCTTCCTCCCCTCTAGCCCAGGCCTGCTGAGGAGGCACCACCATGCTGGTGGGGTTTGGGTCCTTCCCTTAGCCTTCAGGCTGGGGCTGGAGAGGGGAGGATGAGGCTGGGGCTGGAGCAAGGATGGAACAGGAACTGGAGAGGTGAGACTGGAGCTGGAGAGAGGAGGATGAGGCAGGGGCTGGAGCAAGGATGGAACAGGAACTGGAGAGGTGAGACTGGAGCTGGAGAGAGGAGGATGAGGCAGGGGCTGGAGAGGGGAGGATGAGGCTGGGGCTGGAGCAAGGATGGAACAGGAACTGGAGAGGTGAGACTGGAGCTGGAGAGAGGAGGATGAGGCAGGGGCTGGAGAGGGGAGGATGAGGCTGGGGCTGGAGCAAGGATGGAACAGGAACTGGAGAGGTGAGACTGGAGCTTGGAGAGAGGAGGATGAGGCAGGGGCTGGAGAGGGGAGGATGAGGCTGGGGCTGGAGCAAGGATGAAGCTGGGGGTAGAGAGGAGGATGGGGCTGGAGCAGGAACAGAGATGGAGAGAGGAGGCTGGGGCTGGAGCAAGAACAGCTGGAAAGAGGAGAATGAGGCTGGGGCTGGAGCAAGGATGGAGTGAGGATGGGGCTGGGGTGAGGAGGAAGGAGGATGAGGATGGGGCTGGAGGCTGCAGGCAGGGCTGGAGCCAGGGAAGGTGCAGGTTTGTGGCTGCAGGTCACGTGTGCCTTGCTCATGCCTTGCCAAACCCAGCAATTCAAAAAGCTCTTCCTGGTTTTATTTTGGAAGCCTTCTTTGTGCCTGAATGAGCTGGCAGGAGGCAGGAGGAGAGGGGAGAGGTGGCAAGGACGAGCCTTGCACGTTCCTGGTGCTTCTCTCTCAGCTTTTCCTTGGGTCCCTGGGGGTGGGGGGGTGGTTGGGTTTGCTTTTGGGGCTTTGTTGTTGGGCTGGGTGAGGTGGAGGCTGGAGCTGCTTGCACAGACACAGCACTGGGTCATGGCTTCTGTGTGGGCAGGCAGCTGCCAAGACTTCAGCCCAGGGTGGATTTTATTTCTTTCCCCCTCTATTTTTTTTTCTTTTCTGTATTATTTTCATTAATTTGAACGTCAGCAAACTGTCAGTGGTGAAAGGAGGTAAAATTAGCTCCCTCCTCAGGTCCATAATAGACTCCTGGGACTGGGGGGGGGGGGGGAGGAGAGGGAGGAGGGAAGAGTCACCCAGAAGATAAATGAACTGTTTGGATATTTTATGGTGAGGCTGCTGGGGTTGGTTGTTTTGGTGGGCTGCTCTCCCCCTCCCCAGTCAGAAATGTGGATTGACTTGGCCTGAGCTCAGCTGGGGGAGGAGGAGGAGGAGTGGTGCTCAGCTCTGCTGGCACTGGGGTTATTTGAGGCTCTGCAGAACAAAACAGGAGGGATGGAGAAGGGGAATGCAAAAAAGCCCTGGACTTTGGGGTTGGGATGTGCTGCTCTGCTCAGAGGCACTGAGGAGAGCTCTGTGCCTGCAGCAGCTCAGGGAATGTGTCCCCTCTTCTGGGGGGGGTCTCAGCCCTTCCTAGCAAGTCACACACACACCCTTAGGGGTCAGAGGCTGAAGGGATCCATAGCAGGTCCCTGAGGGCACACTCAGGATTTCCTGAGCCTCTGGCCTTGCCAGTTGTGTTCAGCAAGTGTCTGAGGTACCCCCAGATCTCCAGCACCCTGTGCTGAGCTGTGCCAGGGCCTGGGGCTGTGCTTCTGGGGAGGTGCAGGGCTGGAAAGGCCCTCCCAGAGAGCCCAAGGGACTCTTCACTCATGTGGGACCTGCCCTGTGAGAGCCATGCAGGGATGGAGCATGGGGCAGAGTGGGCAGGAGCCCACAGCGGCGCTAGGGCAGGATGTGACAACACCGAGGAGAGCACAGGGCCCAAGGTGGACTCTCCTGCAGAGGAGAAGCAGCTCCCCCACCACAGAAGCATAGAGTGGTCTAGGGGTTGGAAGGGATCTCTGGAGAGCATCAAGATCAACCCTCCTGCCAGAGCAGGATCACTCAGGGCAGGTCACACAGGAACACATCCAGGTGGGTCCTGAAAGTCTCCAGAGGAGACTCCACAACCTCTCTGGGCAGCCTGCTCCAGGCCTCCAGCAGCCTCACACCAAAGAAGTTTTCTCCTCATGCTGAGGTGGAACTTGCAGTTTGTCTCCATTGCCCCTTGTCCTATCACAGGGCACCACTGCTGAGACCCTGCTCCCTTCTTCCTGCCCCCCACCCTTCAGCTCCTTCTAAACATCACCAAGATCTCCTCTCAGGCTGCTCTTCCCCAGGCTAACCACCCCCAGCTCTCTCATCCTTTCCTCATCCCACTCCACTCCCTTCAGCATCCTCACATCCTCCTCTGTGGACTCTCTCCAGTACACCCCTGTCCCTCTTAAACTGGGGAGCCCAGAACTGTCCCAGATCCTCCAGCTGTGGTCAGAACAGAGGAGAAGGAGAATCTCCTTTGACCTGCTGGCCACACATCTCCCCACCTGTGTCTGTGTGTGTGCCCCTCCTGCCCGGGGGGCTGCTGGCTGCCTCCTGGCCCTGGCAGTGCCAGGGCTGAGCATCCTTTAAAGAAAATGATCCTTAATCATCTTACAGCTCCACTTCCACCCAGCCCTCTGAGTCATAACTGAAGGGCCCTGGAGCGTGACGTTCCTGCTGGAAGGAAATTGCCTCGGCTGGATCCGGTGGGGGGGCCGGGGGGGGGGCAGGGAACCTGCTGAGTCCTCTCCCCCCTCCCAGCCCTGCGGCTGGCCAGGGGATGCCAGCCCAGCAGGAGGTGGGAGGCAGCTGTGCTGTGTCCCCCTTCTGCTCTGTGGGGGGTTCTTTGTCATCACCACACCCCACACCCCCCCTTGCTGAATGGATGTGGCCTGAGCCCTGTCCAGCTGTGGCAGTGGTGCAGATGCCTCTGGCAGTGCCTCTGCCTCGGCTGTGCTGAGTCACACCTGAGCTGGCTGCAGGGGCAGAGGGGCTGCCTTCAGGCAGGTGTGTCCCCTGGGTGTCCCCTGTGGCAGGGCTGAGCTGCCCAGGCAGGCAGTGCCCCCAGGCCCCTGCAGCAGACGGAGCAGAGCTTGGACCTTTAACCCAAAGTGGTGGAGTCCTCACCCCTGGAGGCGGGGGAGAAACTGGTGGCGGCTGCAGCCGGGGCCGTGGTTTGCTGGCCGTGGTGCTGTTGGGCTGCCGGCTGGACTGGGTGACCTCAGAGGCCTTTTCCAGCCCTGGCACTGTCGTGACTCTGAGAAAGCAGGAGGGCATTGGCTCTACAAACACATCCAGCCCCTGGGCACCCCACGGGTCCATGGATGGGGCTGGGACCTGCAACCTCCTCCAGAGAAAGGAGGAGGAGTGGTGACTTCCTCCACTGCTGCCTAGGGGTTCAGGGGGGCTTGATGGCTGCCTGAGGAGTGGACATGAGATGTACCATCCGTGACAGACCATCCCTCTCCTGGAGCCCCTTCAGGTGCTCTGAGGTCTCTCTGGAGCCTTCTCCAGGCTGAACAGCCCCAACTCTCCCAGCCTGGCCCCCACAGGAGAGGTTCTGCAGCCCTCTCATCACCTTGGAGGCCTCCTCTGGACCTTCTCCAACAGTTCCATGTCCCTTTCGTTGTGGGTTGCATGGCCCTTGGGGTCCCTTCTGTTCTGTTGACGCTGGGACCGATTCTGTGACTCCTGATGATTTCTGTGCTCCTTCCTCACCATCTCCCTTCCCTTGCAGGACAGGTGCCTGAGGAGGAGGCAGGGCAGAACGGGCAGAGCCGGGGCAGGGGGCTGCCCAAGGCTGTGTGCATGAACGGGACGGAGCCAGGGCAGCTGAGCACCAGGGGCAAGGGGGAGCGGCGGCCGAGCTCCTCCTCCAACCCCTCCCGCAAGGCCTGCTCTGCCAGCAGCAAGATCCGCAAGCTCTCCACCTGCAAGCAGCAGTGAGGCCCCCACCCCACACAGGTAGGCAGCCCCTGCCCCCCACCGGGCTGTGACCCCCCCGGGAGAAGGCCCCGAGCCCGGCAGGGCACATCCCAGCCCGCCCCAGCAGCTGAGCGTTGGGCTCGGAGGAGAGAAGGCTCCGAGGAGACTTCCTTGGGGTCTTGCAGTGCTTGGAAGGGAGCAGGCAGGGAGGGTTGGCTCCACCTTTCCCCCCCACACACACACTTAAAACACCTTAAAACCTTTGGAAGGGGAAAATCCTTTGGAGCCCAGGACCTTCCCTGGCTGCATTTCCTCCTTGGGGTTTTGCTTCCCAGCTCCATGGGCACAGTGACCTGGCCAAAGAGGGTGGGTGCTAGACTGGCCCCTCCACCACCCCCCTCCCAGGTCGGCCAGGCTGCTGCCACCACCCCCCTGAGCCCCTTAGCCAGGTCCTTGCCATCCCCAAGCCCCTTGAAGGAGGCAAAGGAGGGGTTCGAGGGGGGGGGGGGGGGGGAAGCTGAGGGCTCTGCTTGCTTCCTCCTCCTCCTTCCGGCTCTTTCCACAGCCTGCTCCTCTCTCCCCACCCCTCATTCATCCCGGAGCCAGCAGTGACTCATGCTCAGCGCTCATCCACCCCCGGCCCCAGGCTCCCGCGTCAGCGGCCGCTCGCTGGGGCTGAGGCTCTGTTATCACTTTGGATCACGACCAGCTCTGTGGTGTGAAAGGCACCAGAAATAAAAGCTGGTTCCATCCCCCCCCTCCCCTCCCCGCAGCTGTCGGACCCCGCGCAGCCCTGCCGGCAGCTTTCATCTTTAATTCATAGCTGGCACTGAGTCACCTGCGCTGGGGCTTCACTGCCGCGGTCACAAACACCCTCGGATCCGGGGGGTGTCCCCCGGGCAGCTCTGGCTCCTCTTTTGCTCCCTCTCACCTGGGGTCCTCACCGTTCGGGGGGGAGGGGGCTTCGTGGAGAAGGTCTTTGCAGGGTGGCCAAGCCTGGCTGGGTGGCTGGCTCCGTTCCTTCTGCTCTCCCAGCTGGAGGGCGTCGAGCTGGGAAGCCCCAGCGCTGCTCCCACCCCCACACACACACTTAAAACACCTTCAGAACCTTGGGAAGGGGAAAGTCCTTGGAGTCCAAGACCTTCTTGGCTGCATTTTCTCCTTGGGGTTTTGTGTCCCCAGCTCCAGGGGGCACAGGGAGCTGGCCAAAGAGGGTGGGGGGGGTGCTAGACCCAGCCCCTCCACCACCCCCTTCCCAGGGCCAGAGCAGGACCCCCCCAGCCCCTCTCCCTCCTGCCCACACAACCTCCAGCAGGAAGCGAGCTGCCCATGGTGGCATCGGGGGCCAGGAGCAGAGCTGGCACTTGCCCCACACCCCCCAGTTTGGCACCAGCTTCCCCCCCCTAATTCTTTTCCTCTCCTTTTCTTTCTCAAGCAGCATCCCAGGGCCTGGGCCAGCCTGTGCCCCCCTGCCTCAGCCCCTCCCTGCCCCTCTCCTGGGACTGGACTGTGCTTGTGATCCAAAAACAAACTACGAAACCAGAGGAAACCAACCAAGGAACTGTAACCCCCCCACACCACCACCACCTCCTTTATCCTGCAGCCCCCCCCCCACCACCACCACCAGCTCCAGCCAGCTCCAGGATCCAGAAGCTGCTGCTGGCCAGACCCCCACCCCTCCCCCCCAAGCCCCCCAACTTTGAAACCACCTGGGAAGATGAAATAAACTCTCCAAGCCGCGAAGCTGCTGCCGCCCCCTCCCCGCCTCCCCTGCCCCCTCCTCCTCTTCCTCCCTTCCCTTTGCCAATCAAGACACTGATTCTGGTTTTAATTTCACGATGGGGTGGGGGAGGGGGAGGGGAGATAGAAAGGAGGGAGGGGTGGGGGGAGGGGCTCTGGCTGGGGGGAGTTGGGGGGGGGGGGGAGTGGCAGGACCCAGGTGGGGGTCCCCTCCCCTTCCTTCCCCTTCCACCTTGGCTGTGTAGAAGTTGTGCAAAGCCATTGCCGTGCACTTTATGTTTTAGACTACTGCTATATATGATCTATTTTCCTCTTTTTTTTTTGGTGGGGGGGGGTGGGGGATGAAGGCTGTTTTGGGGGGGGGGTTGTTTTTTGGGGGGGGGGTGGAAGGAGGAAAGGTTGGGGGTTGGTTTTATTTGAGGGAGGGAGGGAGGAGGAAGGGGAAGGGGAGGTTTGTTTCTATTTTGCAGTATCTTTAGAGGTTCCTACACATGGTGATGTGTTAAAAAATAATAATGACAATAAAAAAGAACCCAAAAAAAAAAAAACCAAACCCAAAAGGAAGGGGAAAAAAAAAATAAGACAACAAACAGATGGGGGGGGGGGGAAACCACACCCCCACACACACTCCCCTTCCCCCCACACCTCCCCCCCCAGGTATTGGAAACTGAACTTCTCTTAAACCTTGCATGCTGGAACAAGGGGGTTTGGAAAAGGGAATCATGATGGAAGGGGGGGGAGGGGGATGGGCAAGGACACTTTTTTCCCCTTCCCCCCCCCCCCCCCTTTTTTCCCCTTTTTTCTTCTTCCCCCCCCTTTTCCTTACCCCTTTTTCTTTCCCACCCTTTTCTTTTCCCTTTCCCTTCCCCTCCCTTTTCCTTCCCTTCCCTTCTCTTTTTTCTTTCCTTCCCTTCCCTGTTCCTTTCCTTTCCCTCCCCTTTTCCTTTTCCTTTCCTTCCCCGCCCCTTTTTCCTTTCCTCCCCCTTTCCTTCCCCTCTCATTTCTTTTCCTTTCCTCCCCCTTTCCTTCCCCTCTCATTTCCTTTCCTTTCCTCCCCTTCCCCTCTCATTTCCTTTCCTTCCCCTTCCCCTCTCATTTCCTTTCCTTCCCTCCCCTTCCCCCCTCTTTTCCTTTCCTTCCCTCCCCTTCCCCCCTCTTTTCCTTTCCTTCCCTCCCCTTCCCCCCTCTTTTCCTTTCCTTCCCTCCCCTTCCCCCCTCTTTTCCTTTCCTTCCCCCCCCCCTCCCCCCTTCTTTCCTTTCATTTTGGGTTTCTTTTAAGGAAAGCCCCCACTAAAGTGCAAGGAGCACAGAGGGTTTCATCTCCTTCCTCCCCCCCAGGCTCTTCCAGGCTGGCTCCCATAGCACCCAGGGCAGGATGTCTGTGTGCCTCCCCCCTCCCCTCCCCAGCAGACACAACCCGGGGGGGAGGTAAGAAATGAGCTCAGCAAAGTCAGGTTCCGAGGTTGGTTTGGTTTGGTTTGGTTTTCCTCTTCTCTTTATAGCTTTTTAAAAAGGCTGAGGGGGGAGTGAGTGCTTTGGACAGACTTTGCAGAGGGGCTGGCATGCACTTGAGGGCTGGGGGGGGGGGGGGGATGGAGGGGTACAGGGGGGGTTTGGAGGGGAGAGAGGGGGCTGGGGGTAACCCTGGCTGAGCCATGTTGACCCCCACCCCTTTGCCCACCTGCTGCCGAGTCTCCAGGTACCACAGCTCAGATGGGTTCCTCTGTTTTTGGCTTGGTTTTGTTTGATTGAGGGGGGGGTTTGGGGGGGTTTTCCCTCCCTCCCCAATCCTTTAAAACTCAAAATAAAAACCCCAATAAAAAGCTTGCCCCCAGCGTCCCCCCCCTGCCCCTTCCCTGGTACCTCAGGAACGATCAATAAATAACCCTCAAGACCTTGTAAGCTTCTCCCACACCCCAAGAGGGCAAGAGGGGGGTGCAGAGCCCCTCGTGGGGGGTGCAGAGCCCCTCGGGGAGCGTCACCCCATGGCACATGCTGCCCCCACGCTCTGCCATCACCCTGCTTGCCCAGGCAGAGGGGCAGCCCCCACCCCTACGAGGGGGTATTTAGAGCAGGGGGCCGGGGGAGGGAGTGGGGGGGACAGGGCTGGTCCTGCCTCCCCAACCTTCAGGACGCTGCTGTGGGGTCCCCGTCTCACCCATGCTGCCCCCCTCCACCCCCCTCCATGGGGGATGAAAAAGCTCCTTGAGCATCCTGCTGCCCCCAGCCTCCCTTTTCCAGTTTAGATCCCAGGCTCCCTGCAGAACTAGGGCGGGGGGGGAGTGGTTGTGGCTTAAGGAGGTGACTCCCCCGTCCCCAGATAACTGCCCCCCGCCAAGGGCAGCACCGTGGCAGCTGGCCGGGGGCGGGGGGGGTGTGCCCAGCTCTGGCCCCCTCCTGGCGAGGCTGTTCCCCGTTATTGCTTGTAAAATCCAGGGGGGAGCTGATCGGATCTGCTACAGCTCTGCGGGGGGAGTCGGGGCCGGGCCCCAGCTGGGTTTGGAGCTTCGTCAGCGGAGTCCCTCGGTGCTGACGTCACTGCACCCCGACCCCTCCCCGGGCACCCCCAGCCTGCGCCCTCCACCTGGCACCTCGCTCCCGGGAGCAAGGGGGCTCGGCCACCCCACTCTGTCGGCCCCCACCACCACAGTTTGGGGGGCGGGGGGGTGTTTACAGCCAGCGGACCCCAAGTGCCCTCCTGGCCTTCTCACGCCAGGGCCACCCTTCCTGCGGTGCCCCTGGGCACCGGCTTGGTCCCCACCGCCGGCAGCAGGAGGGGACGGACCCCGAAGCCCTGTGCCGGGGTCTCTGCCCCCCCCGCGCTGGGCCTAGACAGGGCTGTGGTCGGGGGGGGCGTCGCTGGTGGCCACGGCCACCATGTGCTGCTCGGCGCCGGCTCCCGCCTCCCTCAGGTGCCCGTAGAGCCTCTCCTCCAGGCCCCCCGCGATCTTGTCCAGCAGCTCCGAACCGGAGCCCAGTCCCAAGCACCTCCCGGAACCGGGGCAGTCGCCGCCGCCGTCATCATCATCGTCGTCACCCCCGGGGGGCTCGGAGCCCGCTTTGGGCTCGGGGGCCGCTTCTCCAGGCTCCTCCACGATCACCTGGATCTCAGGGTCGGGCAAAGGAGGGGCGCTGGGGACCCCTTCGGCCGCCTCGGCCGCCTCCTCGTCGGCGTTGCTGACGATGCGGGGCAGGGGGCTGTGGAAGCGAGAGTCCAGGGGGGAGTTGGCGCTGTCGCCGCGGCGCAGGGGCGTGCGGTGGCGCTCGGGGTAGCGCACCCCGGGGTCGCTGTACTGCTTGGTGTGCTGCCACTGCTTGCGCAGGTGCGTGCGGGAGCGGTGCTTGCCCCGCAGCGGGGACTCGTCGAACTGGGGGTCGTGGCGCACGAAGGCGTTGAACAGGGCGTCCGTCTTCTCGTCGATGCTGTAATCCCGCCGGGGCGTAGCCTCCCGCCCGGGGAACATCTGACCGTAAGGGGACCAAGCCAGGGGGCTGTGGGGACGCGGGGAGACCCCCCCCATCCCGCCCACGGCGCCCCAAGAGGTGGTCCCTTCCTCGTCTTCTTCCTCTTCTTCGTCCTCTTCCTCCTCCGGCTCCCTGCCCTCGAAGCTCTCGAAGATGGTCCCTTTGCGCCCCGCGCTCGTGAAGCAAATTCGCTTCTCGGAGGCCGTCTGGTCCTTGGGGGGTCCCTCCTCGCCCCCCCGGCTGGGCGCCTCGATGGAGGCGTAGCCGCTGTCCATCTGCAGCAGCTTCCGTGTGCCGGGCTCCGACTCCTCGGGCTTGGGCCGACCCCAGAGCTTCTCCTCGGGGACTTCAGCCTCATCCAGGGAGGAAGAGGGGCAGGGCCCCACGCCGCCGGTGGAGGAGACGCTGTCCCCGCCGTCGCTGCGCACCGAGTCCTGGTCGTTGCTGCGCTCGGAGGAGGCGTAGAGCTCCAGCGAGGCGCGCAGGCTCCAGATGTCGTGGTAGGCGCTGGGCTGCTCCGGGACTCCGGCATCACCGGGGCTGCCCGCGGCCCCCTCGCCCGGCTCTAGCCTGCAGGCACCACCCAGGCGTCACGGCAGGGACCGGCAGGGGCCGGGAGGGACCCAGCCAGCAGCAGGCAGAAGTGCCAAGTGGGCACCCAACAGACTTCACAGGTGCCATGCAGTCCCCCTCGTGCCGTCCCCGCCACGTACCCATGCCCCAACCACGTACCCATGCCCCAACCCTCTACCCATCCCCCAACCCACTCTCCCCCCCTCCAGACCCCTCACCCCCATCCCTGCCACCCCACCGAAGCCACTCCAAGGTGGGAACCCCCTCGCCATGCAGGGGGCATCGCAGGGTCCCTCGGTGCCTTCCCGGTGCCCGGCTCCCAGTGCCCACCCTGTCCCCTCTATCTACTGAAAAATACCTGCCGAGAGAGGGTGGGGGGCTGGCGGGGGCGGGCAGGAAGGGGCTGCTGGCAGGGTGGAAGGCGACGTCGTCGGTGTGGGCGATGTACTGGATGATGTCGGTCTGGTGCGGGTCCCGGTCCTCCTGGTCCATGCTCTCGCTGGCCGCCCTCTGCCGCTGGAACTGGCGCCTCTTGGGGGACCCTAGAGGGTGGCACAGGGCAGGGCTGAGGGAGGGGCACAGATCCATCCCGGCACAGCAAACAACCTCCCCCCCCTCCCCCGTACCCCTCACGTGTTCCCACCCCTGCGGGGCTATGCCCTGGACCTGCCCCCCCCCAGCTCCTACCTCTGGTGTCCAGGCTGGATGCCCGCTGGGTGCTCTCCAGCTTCCACTTCTTGATCTTGAAGTAGGGGCTGGCCCCGTCCAGGCTGGCGTGGCGGCGCAGGCGGCTGAAGAACTGCAGGACTGGGCCCTGGGGGGGGGGCCGGGGGGGACTCCCCGGGGCTGGCACTGACCACCCCAGCCACCTTCCCACTCCTGGGCGCTGCTGATGCGAACTGGGGGGGGTGTGGGGGGAGCTGTGAGTGCCTGCTCAGCTCGAGCCACAGCCTCCCCCCTCCCCCCCTGTCCGCCCCCCCCCCCCCCCAGCTCTGCTCCTTTTGTCCGGTCCTGCCGAGCTGGGCTGCAGCAGATGCACAAATATCCCCCAGGGCAGGGGACAGGGAGGGGGGGCAGGGCCTGTTTCCAGCTGGGTGCTCCTGGCATGGAGCATGGGGGGGGGGGGGGGGGGGGCAGACCTGGGCTGGGGGATGGGGGCAGGGAGCTGCACAAGCTGCCAAGGCTGGAGACCCCCTTCCCCTGTCCGGTCCCACCCCCCACCCCCCCCGGCACTCACCGAGGGGCCCTCCCCAGAGTCGGAGGAGGTGGTTGGGCTGGCCTCGGTGAAGCTGGTGTCCACGGTGGAGTTGTAGGTGTCCCCGGGCAGGGCAGAGCTGGGGCAGACTGCATGGCTGGGGAGCGCCGGCTGGGGCAGGGCCCCCCCGGGGGACTGCAAGGCAGAGGGTGCTCAGGGAGGGGGCTTTGCACGAGGGTGGGGGGGACCAAGAGGGGAACTCCCCCCCACACACACACCCTGTCCCCGCATCAAGCAATGCCCCAGCATTCCTACCCAAGGCCCGGCGCCGCCTCCTCAGGGTGTCACAGGGTGCCTGGACCACTGTGCCCCCAGGATGCCCCCATGCCCCCCAGGTCCCTCACCCCGCTGGGTGCCGGTGGCTCACCTGGAAGATGGCGAGGCCGGGCTTGGCGGGGGGCAGGCGGGGGGTCATGGCCAGGCTGTTCTCGCTGGACTCACACTCGTGGATGGTGACGATCTTGAGGGCAGGCGGCGGGAGGTGCAGGTGTGTCAGGCGAGCGTTCTTCAGGTGGTGGAAGTCCCCCTCCGTCAGCGTGTACCTGCCGGGCACGGCTGCCTTAGGAGGGGCGGCCCCCTCCCCCCAAACCCCTCCCCCAGACATCCAGCCCCAAGAGCTGAGCTTCACCTCCTCCCCTTCTCCTGGGTCTTCTTGCCCTGGTCGAAGAGTGCAGCCTCGTTGAAGGAGACCCTGCGGGCGGTGGAGGAGCTGGAGGACAGGAACCGTTCGCTCTCCGCATCCCGGCAGCTGGAGGAGGAGAGGCAGTCCGGGTCCTCCACTTTGATGGTGATATCTGCAGAGAGGCCTTGGTCAGCACCTGGGCTCTTCCCTGCCATGGTCCATGCCAGCTTCCCCAGATGAGGCCTGGAAGACTTGCTGCACTGCTGGGGTGTGTGTGGGGGTCTCAATGCCAGCCCAGGGGTCCCTGTTCCTGACACCCCCCCAGGTCCCGCACAGCCAGGGCACCACTGGGGGGGATGATGGAGGTGTGTGGCCATCCCTGCCCCAGCGCTGGGGGCTGCAGCTGGGAGAGAGGAGGTCCTGGGAGGTGCTTCACTCCCTGCTGGGGGTGCTGCTGGGGGTGCTGCTGGGGGTGCTGGCACTCACCCTGGGCAGGCTGCGAGTCATCCAGGTAGGTGGTGTTGGTCTTCTCAGGGTCATCGCTGGCTCTGCAGCAGGCAGTTGGAGGGTCAGTGTTACCTCATGCCAACCCCTCCCCCACCCCCACCGACCCTCGCCCCCCCTTTTCCCCTGTGCCACAGGCCCCAGGGGACACTGGTGGCCTGGCCCCAGGGCCCATCCCCACCTGGAGTGGCGGCGGTCAGCCTCGCAGCAGCGGCGGCAGACGATCAGGATGCCCGAGAGCAGCACCAGGGTACCGCCGATGAAGATGGAGAGCAGGGCCAGGAGCAGCACGTAGCCATCCTGGGGGGACACCTCGCCGGGCACCGCCTGCAGGGGGTCGGGGGGGCACTCAGCTGGGGTTGGGGCTGGGGGGAGACGCGCTGCCTGGCCCCAAACCCAAGCCCTGCCTCGCTGCTGGGGGGAGCCAGGGCTGACGCCGAGCTGCTCCCCCGCCACCCCCAGGCCTGCTGCCGGCTCCAGGGACCTGCCTTCACCAAGGCAACCGCGGCTGGGGGGGCAGAGCCGCCAGCAGCCCCCGCACCCAGCAGGGGTGGGGACAGAGATGGGACCCCAGCCCCGGCCCAGCCTCAGTGTGGGCTCAGCGCTGGTGCCCCTCTGGCCAGCAGCAGTGCTCCGGACCACTTAGACCCTCAGCATCCAGAGCATCTTAGAGGGCTGCAAAAGCATCTAGGGGGGGCACAGAGGGGACAGGGGGGGTGTCACTCATCCCCGGGAATAGCAGAGCAGGGTGGGTGACAGTGGGACTGGGTTGCTGCTGCTGTCCCCACCTTGGCCCAGACTCCAAACCCACAGCATCCGTTTCCCCCAGCTGCCCCCACACCGGAACGTGCATCCCCCATCCCCCCCTCCCGGGACCCCGAGGAGAGCAGAGGCAGGCAGGGAACGGGCAGGGTGGTCCCGCTCACCGTGACGCTCTCCGTCGCGTTGTCCCAGGGTGTCGGGTCATCGCTCATGGTCCGTCCCGGCCCGAATGTGTCCTGGTGGGGTGGGGGAAGATAAGAGAGGAGGCACCGGGGCCGGGCTGGGGGCGGCGGGAGCGGCTCCTGCCCGGCCCCGGGCCCTGCCCGGGCACCGCGGTACGGAGCTGCCGGGAGGGACCGGGAGGGACCCGGGAGGGAGGGACCGGGATGGAGAGATGGAGAGAGGGAGGGGAGGGACCGGGATGAAGGGATGGAGGGAGGGTGTGGTCAGGAAGGAGGATGGAGGATGAGGGAGGGAGGGGCGGAGGGTGTGGTCAGGAGGGATGGAGGGAAGGTGGCTCCGGAGGGATGGAGGGAAGCACGGTCGGGGAGAAGCAGAGATGGGGAGAAGCAGGGATGGGGAGAAGCAGGGATGGGGAGAAAGAGGCACGACCCCTGCCCCTCCCCGGGGACAGTCACTAAGGTGGGACAGGCACTGCAACCACTCCACTCTCAGCCCCGGAGCTCCGTGGGGGGCAGACCCCCGATCCGGAGCTCCACACCGGCAGCCCCACGCTCCCCATGCCGGTCCCAGTGGCAAGAACTGGCTCGGGGAGTCCTGGCCCTGCCCCTGGCGCGGGGGTCGCAAGGGAGGAGGTGACATCGTTCCATAGGAGTTGTCCCCAAGGAGCCGACACACAGCCCCCCCAGCACTTCTGGGGTCCGGGCTGGCCACGGGAGCTGGGGGGGGGGGTGGGGGGATGGGTCGTGGGGGGGAACAGCAGTCGGGCATCCCGGCAGGGCAGGGTGACAGATGGCTGCCCCACGCCTCATGTCAACGGAGCTGGCGTGGGTGTCGCTGGAGCTCGGTGGGTGACGCTTCTGAGTCAGCTCCGTCACCGGCTGTCCCCGCGCGGGAGGGGACGGGGCCGCCGAGGGGCCCGAGGGGGATGGGGCGGTGATGGAAAAGGACTGGGGGGACACACACCTGGGTACCCACCCCCCCCGGTTTAACGCCGGCCGAGACCCCCTCCGCTCGCCCTTCCCGTGCAGGCTCCCGGAGGGCTCCTCCGAGATCCCATCGCGGGTCCGTGTGGGGCTGAGCTGAGGGGGCTGATGCCGGTGAGGGAGTGAGACGTACTGGTGTGGGGATGGGCGACGCTGCTGCCGGGGTGGGGGCTTGGAAACCTCTCAAAATCAGGTCAGCAAAAAAATGTGAATGGAGCCACCGGGGGCGGTGTTGGGGGGGGGGGGGGGGAAGCCACTGTCGGGGACAGCGCCGGGGGTGACCCTGTCATCGGTGACGTCTGCGCTGCACGGGGCTGGGGGCAGCCCTGCCACGGTCCGGGGTACGCATCCCTCGGGAGGATTCCGGGGTGCTGAGGACCACCCGGGGCAAAGACAACCCCTCCGCACACGCCCTCGGGTATCTCCCAGCTGCTGGGCAGCGCGGGGCGATGTGAACCACCCCCCCCCCAGCTTTGAGGGACCCCCAGCTTTGCTGGGGACGCCGGGCATAGGGAGAACCCCGGACGAGGGGCTGCAGAGCCAAGCCGGGTGGGCACCCCACGGGCGGGATCCCTACGTGGCACCCTCAGGCCTGAGCCGGGGGGCTTGGGGGGGGGCAGGAAGAATGTCCCTGCTGTTCCCCATCATGGTGGAATCCTGTCTCCATGGCGACCCGGCGGGAACAGGCCGGCCATTGTCTGGAGGAGGGGGCCGGTCCCCAGGGCTGTCCCCCTTGGCTGGGCGACACGGGGCTGGGACACGGGGGCGCTGCCGGTGCCCGGGGCTGGGGGAGTTTGGGGCAGAGGGACCCTGGTGCCGCCGCGCTTCTGCACGTGGGAGCCCATGGGAAGGGGCACGGGGAGGGGGGAGAGGGGGGCGGGAGGTTCTGTGCCCCACGCGTGTGTATGTCCTGGGGGCTAGAGAGGGTTAAGGAACTCCTCTTCGTGATCCACCCCGCACCATCCCGGTGGTGAAGAATGCACGCAGGGATGTGGGGCAGAGATGTGGGTGGAGGATGCAGGGAAGGATGTGGGGCAGGGATGCAGGCAGGGATGCAGGCAGGGATGTGGGGCGGGGATGGAGGCTGTGGGGCAGGGATGTGGGAGGAGGATGCGGGCAGGGCAGTGGGGCGGGGATGCGGGCAGGGCTGCAGGCAAGGCTGGTGACAGCAAGGCAGGAGCCTCCGGGCGCGGTGGGGCGTGATGGGGGCTCCCCTCGGCTCCGGCTGTCGCGATAGGGGCTGTTGCGAGGCGGCGGGGCCAGACACTCACCTACAACCGGGACCGGGGCTCCATCGCCGCCGCTGCGCTCGGTGCGGCCCCGGGATTTATGAATGAACCGGAGCCGCCCCCGCGCGGCGCGGGCGTCACGTGGGGACAGGGGCTGCCCCAAGCCCTGCCTGCACCACAGCCCTGCCTGCACCAGAGCTCTGCCTGCACCATATCCATGCCTGCATCAGCCCTGCCTGCACCAGTCCTGCCTGCACCACAAATCCCTACCTGCACCCACAAATCCCTGCCTTCATCACAGCCCTGCCTGCGCCGCAGATCCCTGCCTGAACCACAACTCCTGGCCTGAACCACAGCCCTGCCTGTACCAGAGCTCTGCCTGTACCACAACCCTGCCCGCACCGTGCCCTGCCCGCACCAGCCCTGCCTGCACCGAGCCGGGGCCGCCCCAGCCCCTGCTGTCGCAGGGTCGCAGCCCGGGGAGAGGTCGCAGGCTGGGGAAGCCTCCTGCGCTGCAGTCCCACACACACACACGCTCCCCGCTCCGGACCGAGCCGTCCCTAACCCGAGGAGGACTCGGGGGGGCGGTGGTAAAGAACTACCGCTCCCATGATGCTCTCCGTCGCACATGGATGACGTCATTCGCACTCGCCGCCAGCTGCCCCACGGGCTGTGTAGTCTGGCCGCGGCGCGAGGCACGCCGGGAGCTGTGGTCCCGCCCCCGCCAGGCCTGGCCCCGCCCCGCGCCGCCCGCTCGTCCTTGCCCGCCGCCGCCGCCATGTTCCGCGCCCGCCGTCTCCTCCTCCGCCTCGCCACCCGCCCGCTGCTGCCGCCGCCCCATGCCCGCGGCTATGCCGAGCCCGCCGCCGGGCCGGCCGCCATGGCCTTCACCTTCGCCTCGCCCACGCAGGTAGCCGCTGGGCCCAGCCCCGGCCGGCCGAACCGGCACCTTCCCCCCCGGCTGCGGGCCTCGAGGCGAGGCCTGCGGAGCCGCCGCCGGGGCTGGAGCGGGAGCGAGTGCCCTTGGGGCCGGCAAGGAGCGGGCCTGGGGGAAGCGGCGGGACTGGGGGACGGACTCCCTGGGGCTGGGAACGGTCCCGGTGCGGAGCAGGGTGGTGCGGTGCGAGGGCTGCGCCGTGCTCCCTGCCGCTCTCGCTGTGCTGTCACCGGCCCTGCCCTTGGCCGTGACCTCGGCCCCTGGCTCTCCTCTGCCGAGATCCCCTCCCGGGCCGGCTGCTCCTTTCTCCAGTCGCCCGCTGCAGCGCTGCCGGGGCCCGCGGGGTGACGTTCTTGCTCTTCCAACCCCGGCCCTTGGTCCTCCCGGAGCCGCTCTTGGGGCCCCGCCAGCCCGGAGCAGTTTCTTGGCCGCGCTCCCGGGAGTGGGACCCAGCCTCCGCCTGCCCCCGCCCCGGGTTGCCCCGGGCTGCGGAGGCGGCCGGGCTCCCCGGTGTCCCAGGGCAGGGCGCTGGGTGCGAGGCGGGACCGGTGCTGTGTGGGACGGAGCGGTGCCGGCTGGCGTCAGGGGCTCCCTGTGCTCTTCCCAGCTGCGCCCTTCTCCTCTCGCCCACTCCCGGCTCCGTGTGCCGCCTCCCTGCCGCCACCACCGCGCCTCTCCCGAGCCTCCCGGCGCTTTCCCACTCCCTTTTGCCAGGACCCTTCCTCCAAAGCCCGGCCCTGCTCCCACCCTGTGGCTGTGCAGGGTGCCCTGGTTGCACCTTGCTGGGTGGTAAACCCTTGGGCTGCGCCCTCAGGGTGGGAACAGGTTGCCCACCGTGGCCGAGGAGCTGCTGCTCTCCTTCCCTCCACCCCTGGGGACTGGTGCCATCTGCTCTGCCCTCCCTCTGCAGGTGTTTTACAACGGTGCCAACGTGAAGCAGGTGGATGTGCCCACTCTGACAGGCTCCTTTGGCATCCTGGCCTCTCACGTGCCCACCCTGCAGGTCCTCAGACCAGGAGTTGTGACAGTCTATGCTGAGGACGGCACAGCCACCAAGTACTTTGGTAAGTCCAGCTGGGGAGGAGGGAGACCACCTGGGGAGGGGTCTCACCGTGATGCATGCTGCCAGCCAAGGTGGATATGCCCCTGGGGGGGCACTTGCAAGGATTTCTGCTTTCCCAAGGGCTGCTCTGCAGGGCCAAACTGGTTGGACTGGATGATATCCAGAGGTTCCTTCCAGTCCCCACCACGCTGGGATTCTGTGATTAGAGGCTCCTGGGTCAGGTTTTGTTGCTTCTGCTCAGCACCCGGTGCTGCAGCTTCCCTTTTGGTAGGAACTGAGTTCCTGCTGGGCTTGGGAAAGGTTCCAGGAGAGCACTGAGGTTTTGTTTTGACTAAGGGATGGTGGAGGTCCTGGGGATGAGCTCTCCAGCACTGTCCTGAGCGTGGAGCCCCAGAGGAGGTCCATCTGAGGAGGTCCATCCTCTACTCTGCCCTGGTGAGACCTCACCTGGAATACTGCATCCAGTTCTGGGCTCCCCAGTTTAAGAGGGATAGGGGTCTGCTGGAGGGAGTCCAAGGTAGGGCTGTGAAGATGCTGAAGGGACTGCAGCACTGCCTGATGAGGAGAGGCTGAGAGCCCTGAGTCTGGAGAGGGGAGGACTGAGAGGGGATTTGATCAATGCTTATCAATATCTGAGGGCTGGGGGTCAGGAGGGAGGGGACAGGCTCTGCTCAGCTGCACCCTGGGATAGGCTAAGGGGCAATGGATACAAATTGAAGCCCAGGAGGTTCCACCTCAACATCAGGAGGAACTTCTTCCCTGTGAGGGTCACAGAGCCCTGGAGCAGGCTGCCCAGAGAGGTTGTGGAGTCTCCTCTGGAGCCTTTCCAGCCCCATCTGGATGTGTTCCTGTGTGACCTGTGCTGGGTTCTATGCTCCTGCTCTGGCAGGGGGGGTGGGTCAGACTCAATGACCTTCAGAGGTCTCTTCCACCCCCTAAGATCCTGTGTGGTGCTGTGATCCTGTGTGATGCTGTGACCTGCAGCCCTGCCTGACCCTGCCCTGCTCTCCTGCCTCCGCAGTGAGCAGCGGCTCCGTCACGGTGAACGCCGACTCCACCGTGCAGGTGCTGGCAGAGGAGGCAGTGACAATGGACATGCTGGACCTGGCTGTGAGTATCCTGCTGCTTCCTGCACCAGGGATCTGCTCCCTCGCCTGCAGATCCTCCTGGGGCTGTAGGAAGCGTGCCCAGGCCCTGCCCGTGCCGGCGGTGGGGTCGCCGTCGCCGGCGGTGTTCGCAGGAGGTGTGGCCGTGGCACTTGGGAGCATGGTTTGATGGTCATGGTGGTGTTGGATTGCTGGTTGGACTCAGTGATCTCAGAGGTCTTTTCCAAGCAAAACAATTCTATGATTCACCCTGAGCTTCCCCATCACCTGCTGCTGAGGGTCAAAGTCCCAGGGCTCCTCCTGGCTGACCTCTCCACGGGCTGTGCAGTCACCAACCCTTCTGCAGGCCACTTCCCTCCCCTCAGGCAGGTGCTGGTCTTGCCCCTCTCCACCCCTCTTACTCCCCAGAGCAGCGTTTTCCCAGCAGGGCCTGTTGATAAGGGCTCAGCCGGCCTGTGGGGCCCCTGTGCGTGGGGTAACAACTGCAGGGAGGGAAAGGGAGGAGTGAGAAGGGAGAGGCTGACTCGGAGGTGGGTTGTGGGGCAGGTCAGCTGCCCTGTGGTGGGCTCCCAGTGACACACTCCTTGTGCTCTTGTCTTCAAGACTGCAAAATCAAACCTGGAGAAGGCAGTTTCAGAGATGGCTGCAGCGTCTGACGAGGCAGCTAAAGCAGAAGCTCAGATTAAAGTAGAAGCTAATGAAGCCCTTGTGAAAGCCCTGGAGTGATCCAGGTGAGTGGCACCTCTGTCCCAGCTGAGGTGCCCAGCCCCTGCCACGTGCTTCCCCTGGCAGCCCCCAGGCTGGTGGGGGAGGAGAAAGGGTTTGTGTTGGGGTTTCAGGGAGCAGTGACACAAAAGCTTTCCCTTTTCTGGGCTCCCCCACTTTGTTAAGGGCTTGTGGAGGCTCTTGGGATGGCAGCAGGGCCTGGTGCCACCCTGGGCCCCTCTGCCATGGGTTGGGAGCCTGCTGGGGCTGTGCTGCTGCCAGGAGGAGCTGCAGGCATCTCGGGGAGGGGGGGCCAGGACAGAGCAGGATGTGGCCTCTGCTCCATGTACCCTTGGAAAACAAACAGCTCCTGGCTCAGGGTGGGCAAGGCCAAGCTGCTTACCCTTGTGGCCCCTTTTCCCTCTCCCCTGCTAAAACTCTGCCTCATGCCTCACCTTCCCACGTGCTGGCAGCTGGGCCACTGCTGTGCCTGGCAGGTGAGTCACCCAAAGCCTCTCCTGGAGCAGGCAGGGCAGCAGCTCCCCCACTTCACCTCTGGTCCTTCTGCTCTTTGGCCAGCGAGGTCAGGTCCAGGAGGGCTGCTGCCTCTTGTTTGCTCCTGGTGCCTGAGCAGCCCAAGCCAGGAGCCAAGCCCTGGGAGCAGACTCCAGGGCTCTGCCCCAGCCCAGCCCTGCTGCAAACCAACCCAAACTCCACCTCTTGTGTTGCAGGAATCCCACGGCCGGTGCAGAGAAGCCCTTGGGGGTTGTCCTCCGTGTCCTGGCTTCCCCCTCCCCCCCCACACCTTGTGCAGATGGAGAGGGACAAAGGGAGGAGGAGAGCAGGCTCTGAGCAATTAAAAGGAGATGAAATCCCTGCTGGCAGCACTTTGCCTTCTTCCCAGGCAGCAAACCTCGGCTCACAGCGTGCCCACGGCTGCCTGCCCGTGGGCAGCACCTGCCCTGCACCAGGGCTCTTGCTCTGGGGGGGATCCAATTCCCTCAGGGCAAAGGGGACATGCCCCTCGCCCCCCTCCCCCAGTCCTGTCCTGGGGATTCACCTGCTGGAGGTTGCTCAGGCAGATTTTCTGACCCCCTGCCTGTGCTGTCAGCCACCTGCACTAATCCAGGGGCCAGCAGGATTATGGCAGTGCTGGAGGTGGCACCCACAGGGCAGCCACAGGTCTGTGCCAGGGCTGCTGTCTTGCCTCCCCCCCACTCCCCCTTGCCCCATCCTGGCCCTGCTGCTGCAGGATTCACCTCAGCTGAGCTCTTCCTTCTCAAGTTCCTCTTCCAGAACACTTCCAGCTCTTGCAAACTGGAGCCCAGGAAGCTCCACTTCAACCTGAGGAGAAACTTCTCTGGGTGTGAGGCTGCTGGAGGCCTGCAGCAGGCTGCCCAGGGAGGTTGTGGAGTCTCCTCCTCTGGAGACATTCAAGACTCATCTGGATTCCTCCCTGTGTGACCTGCCCTGGGTGATGCTGCTTTAGCAGGGGAGGTTGGACTCGGTGATCTCCAGGGATCCCTTTCATCCTCTACCATTCTGTGATTCATGCTCCTCCTTGCAGCTGGACAGCAGCTGCCTGGGCTCTGCCCCCTTCCCTGCTGCTGCATTTCCATAGAGCCTAGGGAACTTCCCCCTCCCTGTTCCTTGGAGCTGGCCTTGGTGTGGAGAGGGAAGCAGCTGCTGTAGGTGGTGGGGAGTCCTCCCTGCACCCCTGTGTGTGGGGGGTGGCTGCTGAGGCTCTGCTGAAGCTGCTGCTTGCCTGGGGGCCTGTGAGCTGGCCAAGGAGGCTGCCCTGGGCTGCAGGCAGCTGGGAGGAGCTGGGAGGAGCTGGTGTGTCTGCAGGCAGCTCGCCGGTCCCCACACGCCTCCAGAAGCAGCAGCAGTGCTGGGAAGGAGCAGGTTGGAGCCAGGGGCAGGTTCTGCCTGTGCCAGACACCCAGGGACCTGTCTTGCCAGCAGCACCATCTGCTGCCAGGCTCCTTGCTCGCTGCCATCCTCCCTGCCTCTCCCTGGAAGCACAGCCCCCACGCCGTGGGCTCACCAGCTGAGACAGCCACTGCCCCCCGTGGGGCTGCAACCCCTCCACCTGGCTCTGATCCCCTTTCACCTGCACTCTCCCAGCCTGCCACCACACACTGGCTCTCCTGTGTGGACAGCAGGCCCAGCCTCCTGCCTGCCCTCCCCGTGGGCCACCAGCTTGGCTGCCTGCTGCTCCGGGAGCAGGGGCAAGGCTATTTCTGGCCGCTGCCACCCAGGATGTAATCTTGGCTGCCTCCTTCTCCTCACCACCACCACCACCTCCTCCTCCTCCCCCTCCTCTCGCTCCCTCTGTCTCTCCCCTCCCTCCCTTCACCAAGGGATCAAAAATAGTGCCTGTGGTGTTAAATTTCTCACTCTGGAGCTTATTAAAAGCCTCAGCGTGCCTGACGCCGGAGCCCAGCGACGTCCCAGCTTCTGAGGCTGCTCCACTGCCTTTCAGTGCTGCCTTTATTCTCCCTTTGCCCCCCACCCCGTTCCTGTGCCCCCCCTTCCTCCTCTCTTCCCCCCCCTTTCTCCTCTCTTCCCCCCCCCTTTCTCCTCTCTTTCCCCCCCCCCTTTCTCCTCTCTTTCCCCCCCCCTTCTCCTCTCTTTCCCCCCCCTTCTCCTCTCTTTCCCCCCCTTTCTCCTCTCTTTCCCCCCCCCCTTTCTCCTCTCTTTCCCCCCCCCTTTCTCCTCTCTTTCCCCCCCCCTTCTCCTCTCTTTCCCCCCCCCTTCTCCTCTCTTTCCCCCCCCTTTCTCCTCTCTTTCCCCCCCCCTTTCTCCTCTCTTTCCCCCCCCTTTCTCCTCTCTTTCCCCCCCCCCTTTCTCCTCTCTTCCCCCCCCCTTTCTCCTCTCTTCCCCCCCCCCTTTCTCCTCTCTTCCCCCCCCCCTTTCTCCTCTCTTCCCCCCCCCCTTTCTCCTCTCTTCCCCCCCCCTTTCTCCTCTCTTTCCCCCCCCCCTTTCTCCTCTCTTCCCCCCCCCCTTTCTCCTCTCTTCCCCCCCCCCCTTTCTCCTCTCTTCCCCCCCCCCTTTCTCCTCTCTTCCCCCCCCCTTTCTCCTCTCTTCCCCCCCCTTTCTCCTCTCTTCCCCCCCCCTTTCTCCTCTCTTCCCCCCCCCCTTTCTCCTCTCTTCCCCCCCCCCTTTCTCCTCTCTTCCCCCCCCCCCTTTCTCCTCTCTTCCCCCCCCCCTTTCTCCTCTCTTCCCCCCCCCCTTTCTCCTCTCTTCCCCCCCCCCTTTCTCCTCTCTTCCCCCCCCCCTTTCTCCTCTCTTCCCCCCCCCCTTTCTCCTCTCTTCCCCCCCCCCTTTCTCCTCTCTTCCCCCCCCCCTTTCTCCTCTCTTCCCCCCCCCCCTTCCTTTTCGGGGGCCGCCCCCCCCCCCCTTTTTTCCCCCCTGCTGCTTCTCCAAAGGTCACGCGTTGTGCCTCGCCTGAGCAAAGCCTCGGAGGCAGAGCGAGCGCTAATTAAAACGTCTCGGGAATAGCTGGGGACGGCGGAGCAGCTCCGCTGCCTCTTCCGCTCGCTGCCGCTCTCCCCTCTCCCCGCTTTCTATTCCCGGCACCGCCGCACGCCGCCGCCCGCTCTGACGGAAGGTGCTTGGCTTATTTTTTTGGGGGGGGGGGGGAAGGGGAAAGCGGGGGGTTGGTTCTTGGCTTTTTATTTTTTGTGTGTGTGTGTATTTTTTTCGCTTTATTTCATCTAATGGAAGCGCGTTGGCGAGGCCGGGAAGCTGGGGAAACGGCCAGCTGCTATTTTTAGGCTGGGAAAGAAGTGTCTCCGTCAGCGTCCTCTCACCAGCTCCTTCCCACTGCCTCCCGCCAGCGCTGCCGGTGGGGAAGGGGCGGGGGGGGAGGGGATGAAGGGAGGAGGGGTGGCAGCCATCTGGCCGTGCCCACCCCTCGCACAGTGCCCTTGGCTGTGGTGCCTGCTGGGACTTGTAGTCTGGTTTGGAGAGGGGGAGCGGCCAGGACACGCGGGTGGCTGAGGGAGGGACCCCAAGGTCCCCACCCCCAAGGGGTGGCAGTGACCCCATCAGACTGCTCCCCCCCTCCCCCCGAGCGGGGTGTGGGGAAAGGGCTTTTCCCCAAACGCCACTCTGCCAAGCCGCTGGCACTGCCAGGCAGGACTGGAGCAGTGCTGGGCAGGATCCTGCACCCGGGCACTGCAGCCCCTCTCGCCCTGCCCCGCAGTTTGGGGGTGCAGGGTGATGTGTGGGGGTGGATCCCCAGGCTCTCCCCATTCTCGGGGTGCCCCTGGCGTGCCCTGGGCTCGGAGCCCCTCACCTCTGTCCTCTCCTCTCGCCGCTCCTTATCTGGGGCTGTCAGCGTGGGCGTTCTCCTCCCCCGGCTCCCTGCGCTCAGCTCTCGCTCCCTCTGCCCACGCTGGAGCCTCCATCAGTCACATCCCGCTGGATGCCGCCAAAATGGTCTCTCTGCCTCTGCTTGGTGCAGGAGATGTGCGGCTACGGCTGAGCTGGAGGGCAAAAACCCTTCCCTGCTCCCAGCTTGGCCTCAGCGCTGCAGGGATGGACCTGGACAGGGACAGCTGGGGGTCAGGCCCTGGTGTGGACCACCCCTGATGTGACTCAGTGGTGAATCCTCCCTCCTCTCCTCCCCAGACCGGTGTCTCCCGGAGCTATTCCAGCTGGCTGTCCCTGGAGCGCTGCCACTTGCCCTTGGGATGCAGGACTGGGGCAAAAGGGTCTTCCCTCGATGCTTTTCGGGGCGGTGGGTGCCGAGGCAGTGCCTTGGTCCCCATTCCAGCAAGGAGGACACAGGGCTGGGAGCATCAGCAGAGTTATTCCGGGAGCCCAGGATGTTTGTCTCCGGCTTTCGGGGCGGGGTGGGCGTGCGAGGGAAGTGCTAAGGCCAGGAGGGGAAGGGCTGCCTGGAAAACGGCGTGAGCGGGGCGGGGGGCGGCTGCCACCCTCCGCCTTCCTTTCCAGCGAGGGCTTTCACCCATGACTTGCATCTTCTGCTGCCAGATGGAGGGTGGGGAGCTGGGCTGGGGAGTGCTCGGAAAGTGAAGCATCATCACCCTCTCTGCCGGCGGTGCCGACGGCGTCGCTCCTCTTGGGGGATGATTTCCGAGAGGGACCAGGCTCCGCTGGGTTCATTCTCCGGCTGCCGCATGTCCCCTCCCCGTGCTTGGCCGCTCGGCCTTTCCACTGTCACACCCAGCTCTTGAATGCAGGGGAAAGGTTCAAGCTCTCATCTCTCGGCAGGAAAACCAAACCCCGAATTCCCGCCGCAGCCCCAGGAGTCCCCCCCCCAGCTCCCGGCAGTTCTGACTCACCGGGCAGAGCCTCCCCTTTCCCTGCCCCAGCCCCGCGGTGCTGAGCTGCTGCTATCACCTCGTGTCCTCAGTGCCCACCTTGCGACACCAGGCGCTGCCCCCTCGGCCCTGGCTGTGGGTGATAAAGGGCAGCAGCTCCACTCACAACCCCCCTCCCCCCCCTCCCCAGGAGCTTGGGGAGCCCCAGCGCCCGGCAGCTCCCTGCCAAGGCTTTGTGGCACCCGGCTGCAGCTAGGACCCTTCCCCGGCCCCCCGTGGCCACGGGTTGCTGGCCTGTGGCCCCGGTGCCAGCGTGGGAAGGTCTGCAGAGGCTGGCAGCAGGAGGCTGGCAGCAGGAGCCTGGCCATGTCCTTGGGCCACGTTGCCCTTGGGTGGCTCGGAGGCCGTCTCCTCGCAACTTCCTCCTGCGGGGGGAGCGCGGCTCTAATGATTAACCCGCGCTGCGTTAATCGTTCCGTCCTCTAACCTTTTTTTCCCCTGGCTTTCCAGAGCTGGAAAATGCTCCTTTTCCACTGACCTCCCACGCACGTGGCCCCCGTGCTGGGGAGCATGGCAGGGCTCTGGGAAAAATCCCCGCGGGCAGAGGCAGGGGACCCGGGATCGGGGCAGGATCTGGCCCAGCCGCGGGTTCTGGGTGCTGAGCTGGGTTGGTTTTTTCTTTCGGGGGGGGTGGGGGGTGGGTGATTTGCCGGCAGATGGCAGTGGAACTGTGGGGAGCTCTGTGTCGTCTTCCCCCACCCCCCCCCCCCGCCCCCCCGCCTCGGCCTCCCCTTCTGAAATCGGGGTGCAGGAGCAGCTGCCAGCGGGTGCTGCAGAGGGCAGGGTGTTGCAGGCAGCAGGATGGTGCTTGCCGTGCAGCTCCTGGGCCAAGAGCCCTGCAGCGCCGCGCTGGCGAGCCAGCCAAACCCTTGGCCCGGGGCAACTTCTCTCTCCTGGGGAAACTGAGGCACAGCTGGGGACAGCCACTGGCAGGCTGTGGAGAGCAGGGAGGGGAACATGGGAATCCCAGAATCTTCTGCTGCAGTGTGCTGCTCAGGGATGCCAGTTTTGGGGTTACCCCCACCCACCCCCCAAACACACACACCTCCCCCCCCGGGGGTTGCTGGGGTCGAGCGAGGGGCATGGCACATTGCCCTGTGGTCCCAGGTGCCTTGGCAGGGATTTGGGGGCTGTGGGCACAACCCTCGCTTGGGGCAAGCCTGGAGCCAGCCCAAAGCCGCAGGGTGTGTGGAGAGGGCAGAGGGGGCCTGTGCTGGGGGTCTGAACGAAGCCTCCTCCCACCAGGCTCCACCACCCCACCCCCAGCCGGGGCCATGACCCGTGCGGGGCAGGGGGAGGCCGGGGAGGAAGCTGCTGCCAGCTGGGCTCGATGCCGGCTACAAAGACAGCCCAGAGAGCCCGAGCGGAATGAGGTGGCACCGGTCCAGGTTCCCACGGCAGCCCCGGTGCAGAAAATACAGCCGGAGCTGGTGGCTGTTGCCACAGCGATGGGCAGGGTGCCACGCTGCGGGGGGGGGGAGGGGGGCACAGCCCTGCACCCAGGTGTGCCAACACGGGACCCTGGTGCGGGGCAGTGGGAGCACTGCGGGGTGGCAGAGCTGGGCGCTGGCAGGGACCAAAGGCTCCTGCCCGGTTTCCCGTGCCCCCGCCTGCCTTTGATGTGCCGGGACTTCGCCCTTGGTAAAGCTGGGAGGTTCCCAAGGAGTTCCCGGCTGGAACACAGCATCCAGCACCCAGCTGTCCCAGTGTGAGCCCCAGCAAGTCCCAGGGCTCCGTCCACAGCTCGGTTTGGGCTCAAAATTCCCCACCAGCTCCCCCAGTTGCTGGCGGAGCTGACTGGGAGGAAGCGACTGCAGCTGGCCCCAGTGCGGGGCTCTTCCTGGCGGGGCTGGCGCCGGGCTGGGGGCCCGGGGTGGGGAGGGGAAGCTGGAGGGGGAGGGGGCAGGACCGGCTGCCCTCTGGGATGCCCCAGCATGTGGCGGGGAGGAGGAGATGGCAGCGCCCTCGCCCCCACTGCCTCAAGGGCTGCCCATGTGCCAAAGGGGTGTCAATAGGAGGGATTGAGGACTGCCGTGACACTGGAGTCACTTCTGCCACCGCAACCTCGGGTATCCCATCCCCCCCCTTCCTCTGTCTCCCCACACCTCAATGGGGTCATTGTGAGCCGCAGCCCCGCAGGGCACGTCCCGAGCAGCTGCTGAGCCTGACCCCATCTGTGTGCATCTGTGTGCAGGGGACACCGCGGGGCTCCGGGTGGCCCACGAAGGAAGGGCGAGAGCCACGCACAGGACAGGCGGTGGCTTCTCGCCATCCCCCATCCACACCTGGCCGTGCTGACCGGCTCTGCCCTGGCCCTGCCACCCCCTCCCTGCCCGGGCAGCGCCGGCAGCTGCTCTGGAGCGTAATGCTGGGGTGTGCCAGCCCTGCCCGCCCCGGGGTGGAGAGCGGCGCGGGAGGCTCCTGCCACCCAGCAAGACGAGGCCGGCCGGGTGCGGAGCTTCCCTGCCTGCAGCCGGCGTGGCCACACCTGTGTGGGCTGAGCAGACCCTGCTCCCACCCCGGGCACCCAGCACAACCAGCTCCTTGGCGTCCCAGCTGCCCGCGGACAGGCTGCTGCAGGCAGGGCACCCCCCGGGCCAGGCAGGTGCAGGGTGTTAGGGAGTGCCCGGCATGGGAGGGGGGGATGTGAGGGGCCAGGAGGAGTTGGGGCTGTCTCTGTCCCTGCTATGCCCTCTCCCTGAGCACACCTGGAGGGCTGGGGGCTGGAGGGGCCGGGATCTCGCTCTCTCCTAGCCGGGGATTTCCCGGATGCGGGATGTCCCTGTCCCTGCTCGCCCCTCGTTGCTTCCCCACATTGTGTCCCCCGTCCGGCTCCACATCCTGTCCCAGCAGATGGGCTCCGGCCCCCGACCCCGGCTGTCTGCAGCCCCTTGCATCTCCCGGCCCAGCTGGGGCACCCCACGGGTGTGGGGTCCTGCTGGAGGAGGGGGCTGCAAAACAACCCCGCGGGCAGCTCCTGCAGGCTCTCAGCGTGGCATGGGGAAAGCCAGAGCACCCCGCAGCGAGGGGGGCAGGCAGGGGCCCCTCCAACAGCACCATCAGCTGGGGAGGGGGTCCTGCACCCCACATGCCCCCGTCTGCTCCAGCCGTGCTCGGCCAGGGCTGCTTTACATCCCCGTCCCACTTTGGAGAGCCAGGACCAGCTGGGCTGCAGCCTCTTTGTTCCTGGTCGCCTGGGACATGGGCACGCAGGGGCCCTGGGGTGCAACCTGCGGAGGGTCCGGGACAGCTCTATGGTGTGTTGGGGGGGAGGGGTCTAGAGGCTGCAGGTACCTGCTCCAGGAGGAGCAGAGTGAGGATAAGTGGCGCCAGGCTGTGCCAGGCATTGCGCAGGACCCCAGCCAGGAGCTTTCTGAATTCACCGTGGGTTCAGCAAAGGAAAAGGGAAGGGCCGGGGGGGGCTGGGGGCTCAACGGGCAGCGTTTCCCTTTGGAAGCTCAGCTCCTGTGAACCCTCAGCTGATGCTTTTGGCTTCGCAGGCTGCCTGGAGAGGGGCAGGTGGGGCCGGGGCTGCTGCAGGGCCAGTTTCGATTTTGCTTTAGTTTGGCTCTGCTTCGGCCGAGCTCCTCTCCCCCACCACCACCCCACGCCGAGCACGAGTGGGCTCCCCAGGCTCCGGCTTTCTGTCGCAGCAGGAGTGACGACGTGGCTGCATTTTTGGTGGTGAGGGTGGGGGCTGGTGGGGGCCGTGCTGCCCCGGGGAGGGTGGCAGAGGTTACCCAAGAGCCTCTCTCTGCTGCTGCTCCCAAACCCACAGGTTGATCTAATCGCCTGCAGCCTAACCTATCGCTGCCGTATCGCATTTCCCCTCAAAACCTAATCCTGCAGAGAGCACCCGACGCCAGCCCAGCCCTGCCGGCAGCACCCTTGCTCCTCCCGACCCCAGCCGTGCACAGCACCAAGCACCACAGCAGGATGGTGCCCTGGGAACTGCTTTTTGCCGGCCACCCAGCCTTGTCTGGAGGACTATCCAGCCTCAGTGTGAGCCCACAGCTGGATTCTCGGCACCATTTGCCCCCTGCAAGGGAGGAGAGAAGGAAGAAAAGCAGAAGGAGAGCCCCAGTGCAGCGCTTCCATCCCCTCCCCATCACAAGCAGCTCAAAGTTTCCCATCCCCGTGGCTGATGCAGCCGAGGAGCTCCAGTCCCTGCCCAGTGGGTGCTGAAGCCTCACGGTCAGTGCCAGCCGGAGGGGCTGCCAGCCCGGGGGCATCCCAGGACACTCTTGGCATCGCCCAGGCAAGGGGCTGGAGAAGCACCTGGCTTCCTCTCCAGGCTCTGCAGGCAGCTGGCGCTGGCCAGGCTCGGGTCCAGCCCCCACGTCCCTCGCTGGCACGTGGTGTGCCAGGGCGTGCCCCAGCCCACGCCAGCAGCCGCCCGGCACACGCGGGGTGAGCCAGGAGCCTTTCGGGGCAGGGCACCGGCCTGGCACGGCCCAAGGTCTCCATCGGGAGCTGAAGGCACTGTGGGGAGCCAGAGGTGTAATGAGAGGTTGTTGGGCTCCCTCTGATCCTTCCGCCCATTATCTAACCCCAGCAGGGCATTTAGAAGGCCACGGCGCAGGCTGGGTGAGTCACTTCCCTGGCCCATGCCTCAGTTTCCCTCGCCAGGCTGAGCCCAGCCGGTCTCCCCGCAGCGTGTCTGGGCGCTGGGGAATGTGGCACAGTAGGTCCTGCCCAGGGCTGGACTCCTCCATCTGCTCCTCGCTCTGCGCTGACTCACCCCCACTCCGGGCACCATCCCCACCCCCCGACCCCCGATCCGAGCTGGGGAAGGGGTGCGGGGTGGCCCCCCAAGGAGGGGAGGCAAGAGCCAGCCCTGCCCAGAGGTGCTGAGATTCCCCGGTGCCCGTGTCCAGCGGCACAGGGCACAGGGCAGGGGCGTCCATGCCTCCAGCCGCAGCCGGCAGGGTCCTGCTCTCCTCCCTGCCGGGATTTCCTGCTGCCGTTCCCAGAATAAACCCCGGCCGTGGGCAAGCCTGGAGCCAGCCCTGAGCAGCGCCAGGACCTGGGGTCAGGGGTGGCGGCACCGGGCACTGAGGCCACGTGGCAGGACGTGTGGCAGCGTCCCCTGCCCTCACCAGGGCAGGGAGGGCAGAGCAGGAGGCTCCGTGGCCTCGCTGGGAAGAGAGGGGGTGCCAGCGCCCACAGCAGGGGGATGTGTGCCAGCGGTGCCAGGCAGGAGCATGGCTGTGGGAGCAGCACCCACCTGGGTGAAGATGCATGGGCATGAGTGTGCCACGTGCACGGGAGAGTGTGTGCCAGTGTCTGTGTGCATGGACCCAGGCAGGGCAGTGCCAGCAGAGGGGCTGCAATTGTGTGTGCAGGGATGAGGCTGTGAGGCAGGGATGAGGCTGTGAGGCAGAGCCACCCTCTGTCCCCAGCCTGGCCTGGCTCGGGGTTTCCTGTGGCACAAAACACTCGTGGAACTCCTCTTCCTCCTCCCCGGCTTTGGCTGCTTCTGGGGGTGCCAGCCCTGGCAGAGGAGCCATGTCTGGGTGTGCCCATGTGCCCACGTCTGCACTGCCTGGTGCCATGCCCATGGTGCCATAAGGGCTGCCAACTGCCCCACTGGACCCCAGCCCCTCTGGCAGTAGTCCCAAGCCCCCCCAGGCAGTGATGGGGAAGCTGTGTGGAGGGTTGCCTGCAGCCCTGGGCTGGCACCGTGCCCCCTGGCCCGGGTGAGGTTCCCACATTCCTGATGCAGCTCCAAGCGGAGCAGCGAGCAGGCACGGGGCAGGGATGCCACCATGCCGAGCCTGTGCCTGTGTGCCAGCATCTGGGGCAGCCTGGTGGGACATGCCACCCCATGCCAGGCTCTGTGGCCCTCACACCATCGCTGCCCCTGTCTCTGGGCCCAGGATCTGGGGCTCGTCAGGATCCATCCCACAGCTCCCAGCTCTGCTTCCACCCTTTGTGCGGGTAGGATTGGGCAGGTCCCCTATGGGCATCACCTTGGGCACCCACAGGCGAGCTCACTGCCTGTTGGTACACCCCCATCACCCAGCCATACCCCACGGGCCTTGGGGCACCAAGCTCTCCACAGCCTGGGGCAGGGCTGAGGCAGTGGTGCTGCCACCACAGACCCTGGCACCCCAAAATGGGGCACCCAGACTACACTCCCCATGATGCATCATGGGACACACTGGTCCCACCCACTCTGGGGTGGCCACGGTGCATTTTGGGGTGAGTAGTCCCAGGAGTGGCCAGGCTTTGGGGTGTGATGGGGTGCCAGGGTCCGTGGTGGCGGCACCACTGCCTCAGCCTGCCCTTGGCAGCCACACTCCCTGCCCCTAGGCGATGCTCCTCTCAGCAGGGTGCCCCCTGAGCCCACACCAGGGGGCAAGTGAAGTCTGGGGCAGCTTTGGGGTGAATTTTGGGGTGGTGGTGCCATGGCTGTGGGCTGAGGGGTTCAGCCCCAGGACACCAGCAGAGGCCTGGGGTGGTGCAGGTGGTGCTGGCTGGCTTGTGGCCAGGGCAGCCTCAGCTCTGCTCTCAGCCAGGCTGGACCACAAACCACCCCAGCCGAGGGATGGGATGGGATGGGATGGGATGGGATGGGATGGGATGGGATGGGATGGGATGGGATGGGATGGGATGGGATGGGATGAGGTGGGGGCTGTAACTTTCACCCTGCTTCATGAGCTTGGTTCATTTTAGGAGTGAGGTTCAGCATGTACCCGACCCGAGGAGAGGCTGCCAAAATCCTTGGTCCTTCCCCTCCCCAGGGCTGGCAACTTGCTTCAGCATTTATAATAATAATAATAATAATAATGATGATGATGATGATAATAATAATAACAACAATAACAACAACAAGCTGAGCTGTCCTCTGACTCCTGGAGCCGATGATTTAAGGCAAACCAAGAAACGCTGCGGCGGCTGGGAAGCAGCCGCCTGGTGCTGGGCTGAGGCTGGCACGGGGCCATCCGAAGGCCAGGCTGGGAAGGGGCTTTCCAGGGCAGGGAGGGGGGCAGGGTGGCAGGGCTCTGGTTCCTCTCAGCAGGTGAGGTTCGTGGCTCAGGCGCCCTCTCTCACCCTGGCAGGGGCTGGCCGCCCACGTTCTCAGGGCTCCGATGGGTCCTGCCCCAGTGGGGAGCCTCAGCCTCCAGCCTGTGCCCGGGGGAGGGTTTCATTGGTGGGCACAGCCTGGCAGCCTGCGCCCACGGTGCTGATGCAACCTCCAAGACCTCTCCTGACCCCAATTTCTGCGATTGCCACACCGCCTCCAGCACTTGGTGTGGGCTGGGGCACAGCGTGGAGCTCAGGCAGGAGGAAACAGGAGCTGCAGGGGCAGAAGGGCAGTGGCACAGGGCAAGGCTGGATGTAGTCGGTGCCAGTGCAGCTGGTACAGGAGGGAAGCAAGCTGGGGGAGATGCCCCCAGCCCTGGAGCAGTGTTTTGGTGGCTGCCAGAGCCCAGGCAGGGCTGGGGTCAGCTGGTTGGGGCACAGCTGAGCCAACCTGGCCGTGTCCTGCTCCAGAGAGCGACAGGGGACAGGCAGAGATGAGTGGGTCCTGGCCAGAGGCCAGCAGCGTGAGGGGCTGGCAGCAGAGCCAAGGGCAGGGAGTCACTCACCCTGCGTCAGTGGGGACAGGGAGCTCAGCGTCCTGAAGGGGACCGTGGTGAGCTCAGGCAGCTGAGAATAGCCCTGGCCTCACGGGGGCCACAGCCTGGCACAGCCAAGTATGGCCTCACACCTGCTCTACCCAGAGGGATTTGCCATCCTGCCAGGACCGGGGCCAGGCTGTGGGTGGGTGACTCCCCCTGCCCCAGCCGCCCCACGTCACGGCTGGGAGCTGCTTCATCCCAACCCTGGGCTGGGGTCTCCCCTGCCCACAGGGTGCATTGGGGCGCCTGTCCCCCCCATTCCTGGGTGGATGCCTGAGTCACCCCAGGGGTGACTTCATCTCTGGGGCTCTCCTGGCTCAGCCAGGCCTGAGGCGATGGGCAGAGCCCCCGGGGGGGGGATGTGGAGTGCCCCAGAGCCAAGGCGCAGGCAGGCGAGGCCGGGCTGAGCCACCAGCCCTGGCTGTGCTGG
Organism: Dryobates pubescens; assembly: GCF_014839835.1. Classification (NCBI taxonomy): domain Eukaryota; kingdom Metazoa; phylum Chordata; class Aves; order Piciformes; family Picidae; genus Dryobates; species Dryobates pubescens. Next base: position 3,925,321 of record NC_071642.1, read on the forward strand.
GTGTCCCCAGGCTGCGCCACCCGGACACGGTGCCAAGGGCCACCAGGACACGTCCCCAGGAGCTGCAAAACACAACGGAGCCGTTTGTGTGTTTCTAAGGCCACGCCTGGGTGTTTACAGCCCCACCAGTGGCACCGGCGCGGGCACCGCCGGCCTGCCCAGGGACACCCAGCACGAGCGCAGCAGGACATAGGGGGGGGTCTCGGGGGCTCTGATGGTGAGGGTCGTGCCTGGCTCGGTGTCAGGAGGGTGGGAATCAGCAGCTCCTTACTCACGGCAGTGAGTGATGGCTCACCTGAGCGCGCCGCCGGGGCACCGTGACTCACCGTTCGCCACCGTGACTAAGGCTGAGCCGCTCGGCCCCGTGGGCTTCAGGGTTCGGTGAGGGGGGGACCTGAGACCCCCTCACACACAGAGCCCTGCACCTCCCCCCACCCCAGTGGTGCCGGCAGTGCCGGAGCGGGCGGGAGGGCGGAGGTGAAGCGGTTGGGCTGCACCCTCCTGCCGGGGTGTGCCCCATGCGAGCCCAGCCGCTGGCCCCACGCCCGTGGGAATGGGAATGGGAATGCTCCCACTCGCTGCTCCGCGGCGAGGCCCTGTCTGGGTACTGTGGAGCCAAATCCACCGGCATCGGCCCCTCTGCTCCCTGTGGGAATGGGATTGCTCCATTCCCAGCGCTGGGGAGCTGGAGAAGGAGGCAAAGGGAGGAAAGGGGAGGAAAGGGAAGGAAAAAGGGGAGGAAGAAGGAGGGAAAAAAGGGAAGAAAGGGGAGGAAAAAAGGGAGGAAGAGGGAGGACAAAGGAGGAAGAGGGAGGAAAAAGGGAGGAAGAAGGAGGGAAAGGGAGGAAAAAAAGAGGAAAGGGGAGGAAAAAGGGAGGAGAGGAAGAAAGGGAATAAGAAGGAGGAAAAGGGAAGAAGAGGGAGGAAGAAGGAGGAAGAGGGAGGAAAAGGGAGGAAAAAAGGGAGGAAAGAGGAGGAAAAGGGAAGAAGAGAGAGGAAGAGGGAGGAAAAAGGGAGGAAAAGGTCCCCCCCAGGCTGCAGGCAGCAGAGTGTGAACTCCCCTTTCTCCCTCTCGCTATCGCTGCCCCAGCCCGCCGTCGGCTCTGCCCTAATCCCGTGACCCGGCGGCTTCGAGGGGAACGCTGAGACTTGTGATAAAATCCCTGTTTGCCAAAGCTGTGAGATCAGCCAGGAATGCAGCCCAGAATGGGGGGGGAGGAAAATAAAAATAACAGAAAGAAAGAAAGAGAGAAAGAAAGAAAGAAGGAAAGAGAGAAAGAAAGAAAGAAAGAAAGAAAGAGAGAAAGAAAGAAAGAAAGAGAGAAAGAAAGAAAGAAAGAAAGAAAGAAAGAAAGAAAGAAAGAAAGAAAGAAAGAAAGAAAGAAAGAAGGAAAGAGAGAAAGAAAGAAAGAAAGAAAGAAAGAAAGAAAGAAAGAAAGAAAGAAAGAAAGAAAGAAAGAAAGAAAGAAAGAAAGAAAAAGAAAGAAAGAAAAAGAAAGAAAGAAAGAAAGAGAGAAAGAAAGAGAGAAAGAAAGAAAGAAGGAACCCAACAAAAATCCAAACAACAAAACAGAGGGAAAAGAACAAAGCTGCTGCCTGGGGCTGGTGGGGGATTTCCCCAAAGAAGGCGGCCTGGGAATTCCCTTTCTTCCTCCCTCCCTTCCTCCCTTCCTCCCTTCCTTCCTTCCTCCCTTCCTCCCTTCCTTCCTTCCTCCCTTCCTCCCTCCCTCCCTTCCTTCCTTCCTTCCTTCCTCCCTTCCTTCCTTCCTTCCTCCCTTCCTTCCTCCCTTCCTCCCTTCCTTCCTCCCTTCCTCCCTTCCTCCCTCCCTTCTTCCCTTCGTTCCTCCCTTCCTCCCTTCCTCCCTTCCTCCCTCCCTTCTTCCCTTCTTTCCTTCCTTCCAGGGACAGCGCCCCCAAGAACCAACCCCCGAAAGACTTAGGGCTCCCAGGTGAAGAGGCAAGGGCCGGTGGGGATGAGGGCAGTAGCCTCGACCCTTCCCCAAATCCACCCTCCCCCTGGGACGTGCCCAGCTGCCAGGCTCCGTGGGAAGCGTCCTGGTGGGACCCCGGGTTAAAGCCCCTGCCCTCCGCCCCGGCGCTGCCAGCCCGGCGCATGTGAGCCGCGGCGGGGGCTAATCCGCAGGGCCCCGGGGTGGTTAAGAGGATTGCGGGAGCTGCGTGTGGCCTGCAGGGGGATGGATTTTGTGTGGGTATTTGCTCGTCGGAGCCGCTCAGCCGTGCGGGGTTTGGGGAACGTTCCCTCTGGAGCCAGCAGGAGCCTCTGGTGCTGCACGGCAATTATGCCCCAGTCTGGAGTGTAATCTTTGAACGATTTTCTTTATTCCCAGGGCAACACAATAAACTAAACACACACACACACAAATCTAGGGGCTGCTGGGAATCCTGGGATCTCCCAGCTCGTGTCTCTGGAGGCTTCAGATACCTTTCACCATAGCAAGGAATCTGCACAAGGTTCCCTAAAGCACCTAAGCTCCAGGAGTCACGGGAGGGCTGGAGGAAGAAAGTCTCCAGTGGGGGTGGGGAGACACTGGAACAGGTTGCCCAGGGAGGCTGTGGCTGCCCCCTCCCTGGAGGTGTCGAAGGCCAGGCTGGATGAGGCCTTAAGCAAGCTGTGCTGGTGGGAGGTGTCCCTGCCCATGGCAGGGGGTTGGAACTGGATGATCTTGAAGGTTCCTTCCAGCCCCAACTGTTCTGTGACTCCATGAGAGGAGCTTCCTCTGAGGGAGATGATGGAGCCGCTGTGGGGAGAGTGGTGAGTGGGAGAGGGGTTGTGAGGATGTGAGGAGATGTCCTGGCCTTGGAGAACCTCTCACTGTGCCAACGGACCCAAGAGTGCCACCCTCCCAGCCAGCACCACAGCATCTGTCCCATGGCGGTGTCTTCCTCTTGTCCCTTCCCACAGAGGGGCTGGGGGCTGTGACTGGGCTCTGCTCCCTCAGGAGGTGGCTCTGGGGTGATGCCTTGCCCCCATCACAGCCCCTTCCAGGGCACAAGCTGGAACCATCGCAGCAAGCTGGGGCCGTGGCCCCTGCAGGGGGCGGCTTTGCAGGCCTGGGGCTCGGCAGCTCCCGGGGAGAACAATGGCGCATCCCAGCTCCTCTCCCAGGGACAACAATGGCAGGAGCTGGAGCCGGAGCTGCCTGAGCTCATCTCCCCACTGAGAGCCCAGAGGGGGCCAGGGTGGGTGGGGGGCCACGGAAAGCACCACAAAGCCTCCCTCCCACCATCCCTCCCTCCCAGCTCCTCATGCATGGAAGGTACTCACTCCCACCCTCAATCCGTGCCCACCCCAGGGGAGGCCAGTGAGGATGGGAACGGCCACAGTGTTTGGGGACTGCCCCTGCTCCCCCCAGGCCCCTTCGCTGCTGTCCTATGGATCAGGGATACGCAGCCCCCTCCTCATTACAGGCCAGCCGCCAGACCCACCCCCCTCCAGCTGCTCCACCATTCGGTGTGCCAGGGCATTGTCTGCCAAGGGGGAGGAGGGACCTGACGAGTCAGACCAGGGCATGCAGCAGCCCTCCAACATCCTCCCTGCTGCAAGGAGGCTGCAGCTGCTGGACCCACAGACCCTGTCCCAGGGGGCATCCAGCCTGTGGCTCCTGCTCCAGGGCACCGCCGGGCCATCACCTCCAGAATCGGTGGAACCCCAGCCCACTTCTCTGCTACACAACACACTATGGGGCTGGGGGGTGGTTGGGCAGAGGGAATCCCCGGGGGGGCGCCCAGCCTCACTATTAGACATCGGTGAGTGTCCTCCGGGAGCGGCTCTGAAGATCAGCTCCCCAGGACGGCTCAGCCCATCCCAGCGACTTTGACCCCGGTGACAGGGCACCCGGACAGGGAGAGGTGTCCGGATTGTCCCCTCCCCACTGCCCCGGGCAGGCAGCTTCCCTCTGCCCGTGCCCTGCCCGCTGCAGTGCTGAGCGCTTGTGAGTAGCGGGGGCAGAGCTGGCACCGGGACCCCCGGCAGGGCAGAACCAGGACGCGAGGAGAGGCCGAGAATCCCCCAGCTCCGGGGGAGAACACCGGGAGTAAGGGGACTCAGAGCAGGGGCCCCGGTTGCAGGAGCCCGAAAGGGGACCAGGAACGAGGACGCCCCCCACCCCGCCCCACAGCAGGGACCGGGTAGGGGGCGAGGGCAGGGACCCCACCCCGGGGACAGGTGCGGGCGCGTCACCTGCGGGTCCCGCTGAGGCCGGTGCTGAGGCCAGGCCACTGCTGGGGCCGGTGCTGGGGCCAGGCCGGTCCCTGCCCCTGCCAGGCTCCACCCCGGGCGGTGCGGGATAAAACTTGGGGCACCTCCCCAGCAGCTCCGCGTCAGGGTTGAGCTCGGACCGGCTCCAGCGCTCGGGAGGGGGCACGACACAGCAGAGCAACGTGACCCTCCTCCCGCTACCCCCTCCTGGATCTTTCGTGGGTGTGTGTTTTTTTTTCCTTTCCTCTGCCTTCGGAGGAAACTGAGCTCCAGCCGCGCCGGGGAACCGCGGGACCACTCTCCGGGCTCGGTGAGTGCAACCGGGGCTGGCTGCGGGCGGACCGGCGGGCCGTCGGGGGAGCGGAAAATGGGGGGTTGAGGGTTTCCGAGCCGGGCTGTGGGGAAGGGGCCTGTGGACCGGGGCTGCGTTCGCTCGCTATTCCCATAGCGGGTGAGGTGGCTCCGCTCCCCTAGGGCAGGAGACACACGGCAGAGCCCACCCGCTCAGGGGGTCCGCGACCGCTTCCCCCACGCCGGGACCCTCCGTATCCCCGGTGACTCGGGGCTTTGTTCGCCCTCGGGACATGGGTTGCCCTCGTCTCGAAGACCCCGAGCGCGGCTTCCCGGGTGTGGGAGCTCCCCGTTCTGCCTCCACCGCTTCTCGAGAAGCGTCCCCTCGCCCGCAGACCGAGTGTACCGAGGTGTGGGGAGCCCTGCCCGGGCTGGTTCGCTTGGTACCGGCGCACAAGGCAGCAGCCCCGGGGCGCACAGCTGTCGAGCTTCCCGGTGCTCGGCAAAGGCTTCCCGGACCCCCCCCGCTCCGCTGGTCCCCTCGGGCGCAGGAGGCGCGGCGGGGCCAGCAGAGGGCGCCCGCGCTTTGCTGACTCATAGGCCCCCCCGGATTCCCCACCGCCGGTGAGGGCAACGGGGCCCCGGGGCTGCGGTCTGGCAGTAGCGGCTGGGGGCGCGCTGGGTCGGGGGTCGCTGCTGCGGGATGTCGGTGGCTGGTTCAGCCCCGTATCTGGGCTGTAACGGCGTCACCGGGAGCGTGACCAGGCGGGTGTGACCGGTCGCTGGTGACTCTGCGTGTCCCGTCCCCCCCCGCCCTTTCCGCCTCGGTGTCCCCGCGTCACTGATCTCCAGGGGCTCCAGCTCCCGCCCGTCCCCGCGGGCAGTTCCCTCCCGCTGCGGCCTCCTCCGGTGCGGGGGCCTCTCTCCGCCCCCACCGCAAAGCTGTGGGCTGCTGTCGCCGCCTTGGCCGTGTCCCGCATTCACCCCTCCGCAGCAGCGGAGCCCTCCCTTCCCTTCCTCCTTCTCCCCCGGGCTCTGCATCCCAACATCGACCCTGGGGCAGGGGCAGACCACCTCCCCAGCGAGTAGTGGGCGCTGCCGGGCCCTTATCGGACCCAGGACCCCTGCAACACTACCTGCGCACCCCCTCCCCGTCCCCGCCGCTGCCCCGAGGCCCCCTTTGTTGTGCGGCCCCAGGATTATGAATGGCTCCAGGCGCGGCGCGAGGGCGCGCGCGCAGCGCAGGGGGAGGGGGCGGGGTTTGGCGTGGGAGGGGGCGTGGCCACGGCGGCAGCGTGGGCGGGAAAAAATCCAGCTCCTCCTAATAAGCCACGTGGGAAACTAGCGCTAGGCTTCTATTGGTTGCCTCCGCGGATGTCTGGGAGCTGGACGCTCTGTCATTGGTCAGCGCTGCCGAGGGAGCCGGAGTGAATGAGGGGCGAGGCCCCGCCCGCGGGACGCTGCTCCCCCACCTCCTTCCACCCCTTCCCCGGTTCCCGTGTCCCCCCCCTACCACCTCCCCCCTTCGGCGCTTCCACGACGGCGGCGGCGGCTGCCGGTTCGGCGGGTCCGGCCCTAAAGAGAAAAGCGGGGTGGGTGTGTGGGGGGTGGGTGTGTGTAGAGAGCGGGGGGGGGGGGGAAGAAACGAAGCGTCCTCCCTCCGCGCTCCCCGCCCCTCGCCGTGGCCTCCGGGCCCGCACCCCGCCCCCAGAAACCCCGCACTGAAAGAGTCGAGCACGGAGAGGAGAAAGAAAGGAGGCGGCGGGCAGGGCGGGCAGCGAGCAGGCAGAGGGCAGGCAGCAGGCAGGGCAGGCAGCGGGCAGGCAGGCAGCACTGCTTCCACACCCCCCTTCTACCTCCCTCCCTCCTCCCGCAGCCAGCTAGCGCCGCCGCCCCGCCAGCAACCGGCGGAGCGGGAGGAGAACGGACAATTTTTTTTTATATATATATTTTTTTTATATATATTTTTTTGCCTGGGCCGCGGAGGGCCCGGTTGGTGACCGGGGATCGCCCCCCCCCCGCCTCCACCATCTACCTACCTACCCACCCACCCACCCCGGTACTTCCCGGAGGATTCGCAGCGGAACCGGAGTTCCCGTGGGTACCGGCGGGGCGTGCGGCGGAGCGGGCCCCGCTCCCTCCTTTGTCCGCTCCCCGGCACCAACCGCCGCTTCCCCCCCCCCTTCCCCTACTCCCACCAGCTCGGCGGATGGACCCGCAGCCCAGCGCCAGGAGCTGCAGCCGCGGGGCTCCCGCCTGCGAGGTGGTCCCGAACGATCCCCCCATGAACCTCTACATCAACACGACCACCGGGACTCGTTATGAGCTCTCCGTGCCCGCCGAGGAGACGGTGGAGGGGCTCAAGAGGCGCCTGTCCCAGCGCCTCAAGGTGCCCAAGGAGCGGCTGGCGCTGCTGCACAAAGAGAGGTAGGGCTCGGGGAGTGGGGGGGGGGGGGGGGATCGGAATGGGAATTGGGGGGGGCGGGGGGGGGAGTGAGATGGTGTCCGTCGGGGTCCCCATCCCCCCCGCCCCTCCCGGTAGCGGGGCTGGGCGCGGGGGCGGCCCCTTCACACCGGGCTCGGCACCGCACAAAGGCTCCCGCCCCCCTTCCCCCTGCCTGGCCCCATTCCTCTGCGGGTCGGGGCGGGGGGGAAGCAGCCCGGGGGGCCGCGGGCGGGGGCGAGTCGGGGCGGAGGGAAGGAGGGAGGAAGGGAGGAGGAGGAGAGGGAGGGAGGTGGGGGGAGGCTCCGGGCCGTGCCGGGGACCGGAGCGCGGCCGCCGCCCCCTCGCTCGGCCTTTGCCGGGGCTTCTTTGTGGGCGGCGGGTCCCGGCCGTGCCCCGCGGGGGCCCTGCCCTTTGTTCTGGGCTCAACTTCGGCGACGGTGTGGCCCCCCCCCCCCCCCCCCCTCCAGCTCTGGGAGGGCCGGGGGCGGCTGGGGAAAGGGGGGGGGGGGGTTGGGGAGGGTCGGGCCTTTGTCTGCCCAAGACCCGGCCCGAGTGGGCTGCGCGACCCCCCGCCTTGCGTGGAGCGGGGCCCAAGTAACTTGGAGAGTCTCCCCAGGAGCGGGGGAACGACCTGGTACATCTGCCGGCACCTACCGGGGGACACTTCCCCGTTGCCGCCCACCCCACGCTGGTCCTAGTTTCTCTACCACCATCCCGCCTCCGTGGGCAGATTTCCTGTGCCACAAAGCCCCGCAGCCCCCCTAGCTCCTCATTGTCTCCTTCATCTTGCAGACCCCCCAGCTCCCTTTGCAAGGAGCAAGGGACCCCTAGCACGGGGTGCATCCCCCCCCTAACCCCCGGGGGTGCAAGGGGCAGCTGGGGTAAAAGCACCTGAGGGTGCTGGGATCTTCCCTGCTACCTGTCAGGGCTTGGAAACTCTTGGGGTGGGGGATACCTGGGGGAGGGTGGGGGGTGCAGTTTGGTCCCCTGGGACCCTCCCATGTGCGTGCATGTCTCTGGGGCTGCACTGACCTTGCTTTTGGTATCTTTTCCCTCCCCCCAACTCCAGCCGCCTCAGTTCTGGAAAGCTGCAGGACCTGGGGGTCATGGAAGGCAGCAAGCTGACGCTGGTGCCCACCGTGGAGGCTGGCTTGATGGTAAGAGGCCTTTTTTTTCCCCCAGCCTTCTTCCTTCTCTACCTCTTTTCTTTTTTTTTTCCCTTCCCCTTCCCTGCCTTCCCTCCCACTCGTCCCCATCTATTATTAAAGCCCCGGGCGAGGATGTGTTGGCAGCCCCAGGGCTCCGCTGCCCAGCCCTCGCTGAGGAGGCAGCGCCGGGCACGCCAAAGGCAGCCGAGGCAGAGAGGGTTTAATATTTCAGCTGCTTTTCTCAGGGCTGGTGTAGAAAATAGTGGAAGTGACATGTCAGCCCTCCCCTCCTGCCGCACAGACGCCCCCTCTTTCTCTGCATTTGTAATGTTAATCCCCCACCCCTCCTCTTTTTCCCCCCACCCCCCCCACCCCTCACCACCACCTCCTTCTGATTTGATTTTTTTTTGTGTGTGTGTGTGTTTCCCCCCCCCCTCCCCTTCCCCCTCTCCAGTCCCAGGCATCCAGACCAGAACAGTCGGTGATGCAAGCTCTGGAAAGCTTAACTGAAACTCAGGTGAGAACCTTTGCTGCCGAGACAAAGGAGGGCTCCGGTGGGGGTGCTGCGTGTTGAGGGGTGGGTAAAAGGTGCTGCTCTGATCTGTCTCTTTGTCCCCTTCCCCAAAGGCTTTCGATGCTATTTTTTTGGTGCCTCCTCCGGTTTAAGTTTCACCCTCGTGAAGGGGTTGGGAACGCTGAGGGTGGTGCCCCGGGGCGGGCACCGTCATCCTGTGCAGCACCCAGCGCAGGGAGGTCCCACGCCAGCAGCTGCTGGCAGCCCAAACAAGCCCCGAGCCGGGGAGGGCAGAGGCGCAGGGAGGTGACCGTGACTCACCCAAGGTCACGAAGCAGGTCGGCGGCAGAGCAGGGGTGGCCTCGGTGCCCTGCCCAGGGCCGTAGGGCTGCAACCCCACCCCCGACCCCACAGGGCAAGGATAGGGCTGGTGGTCTGCATCCGCGTGGGGGCTACTGGGCCGTACTGGGAGGCTCTGGGGGTTGCAGAGTCTCCTCCCAGCACCCGCAGAGCCTCATCCCCCTTACCCTTGGAGCCGTCCTTGATGGGGGAGGGGTGGGGGGTAGGAGGGGGAGTGGAATTGGCCATGGCCAGCGCCTTGTGCAGCTCGCCGTGTGGCTGCTCGCCGGCCTTGGGCAGTGGGTGCTGAGGAGAGGAGGGGGCACAGCTGGGGGTGCACAGGGGTGGCAGCAGCAGCAGCAGCGGCGGCGTCGGTGGGGGCTGTGTTTGAGAAGTGTGAAGTTTGTTGGCAGGGTGGCTGGCGGCGTGGGAGGTGTGAGGGTGGATGGGGGAGGGGTGGGAGGCGGGCGGGGGGGGGGGTCCTCACCCTGGTGTGGGGAGGAAGCGTTGCCAGGGCTGGTGGGTGAGCCCAGGCTGGTGCTGCTGCCAAGGTGGAATTTACCCCCTCCCAAAGCCACGCAGGCTCCGGCGTCTTTGTTTTCAGTCCCTTTATTATTGCTGTTGAACTCTTCCCTTCCTCTCTGGCCAAAGCTGCAGCTGTTTGCTTTATTTCCTCCTTATTTTCTCAGAGGTGGGTTTTAACGGGGGAGGGGGTGGGGGAAGTATTGTTTGGTTTCTAACCCCACACCCCCTCCCCCCCACACACCCCCCTCAGTGAATTTGGAGAAAGGGGCTTCAAGCTCATGCTGTGGTGCAGCTTGGACAAAGAGGCTCAGTGGGGACACGGCTGTGGCCCTCTAACCTCCATGGGGATGTGGCCCTGCACCTGGGCACCTTCTCTGGTGCCCTTGGCTGCCCAGCATGACCTTGACCTTCGACAGTTGGTTTAACCCTGCATGGGCCAAAAGGGTGAGCTTGGAGCCAACCACGGGCTGGCTTCTGCCCTTGCTGTCCCCTGCCAGGGTCCCCCACGGAGCCTGCTTTGCTTTCAGGGTGCTGCCTGTCCCAGTTGAGGTGCAGAGCTGTGGGAGAGGACTGGTTCTGGTCCCCATGGAACCTGCTTTGCTCGCAGGGTGTTAACCATTCCAGTCAGGGGTGCAGAGCTGTGGGAGGGGACTGCTTGTGGTCTTCATTGGAGCCCTCTTTGCTTGCAGGGTGCTGCCTGTCCCTGTCAGGGTGCAGAGCTGTGGGAGGGAACTGGTTCTCATCACCCACCCCTGGAGGGTCTTGGTGCACCTCAAGGCTGCAGCCATTTCAAGCAGGGATCTGCAGCTGCCCACTGGCATGGGGCAGCATTGTGGGCATGTTCCTGGGAAGCCACAGAGCTGCTCAGAACCGGGGGGGGGGGCTGTGTGGCTTTAGGGTACCCTTTGTGTCCGTGGGGGCTTGTGATGCCCAGCACGGCTCCCACCGCGGGGTGCCCTGTCCGGCGCAGCACGGCAGGGGCAGGTGGGCTGTGGTTTGGAGGGCCAAACGTGTGCCACCCAGTTGGTGCCCTGGAGGCAGTGGCAGGCGGGCTGGGGGCCCGGCGGGGCTGGGGGCCTGGCAGCGCGGGCGTGCCGCGGCGGGCAACTGCTGGCTGTGGGAAGCAGCAGCTCTGGCACCTCCCTGCCCACTGCAGGTTCCTGCCGGGTCGGTGATTCAGGAAGCTGGGGCTGTGCAGGAGGAACTGCCAGCACCTGGGGGGGCGGAGGGGAGGGGAGGGGAGGGGAGAAGGGGGGGGGGGGGGCAGGAAACCACTCCTCTCATTCATGCTTTGCTCAGGCTCTGCCTGCGTCATGCATCCTCCGGCAGCGCAGGGAGAGCTGCGCCGGCTTCCTCTGGGGGGTGAGGGGAAACTGGGGTGCTGCTGCCACCCCCTCAGCTGCCCAGGTGCCTCAAACAGGAGGTGACATGGAGGGTGAGGGGTGGGGGGGTGTCCTTCCTGGAAGGGCTTCCTTCCGCTGGGCACGCTTGGCAGCTGCCCCCGCTTTCCAGGGAGCTGTGCCCACGGCAGCGGGCAGCTGGCATCGGATCTTGCAGCCTCAGCTCTTCCTTCCCCCCCCCCCCCCCACCCTCCCGGTCCCTCTGCCTGCTGGTGGGGAGCGGCAGGGGGGGAGGACAGGCTAGGGCCACATCCTGCCCAGCCAGCCTCGGGGGGTGCTGCAGCCAAAGGAATGCGGCTGGAGGGCTGTGGCCTCTGCCCTCCTTGGCATGGTGAAAGCCCTGCAGCGGTGGCACAAGTGGGAGCCGGCTGTTGGCTGCAGCTGTGCCCAGCTGGAGCGTGTGCAGGGACTTGGGGGGGACACATTTCCTGCTTCCCCCCCCTCACAGCCTGCTCTGATGTGGATCTGCCAGGAACCAAGGCAGGGCAGCTTGCCTGAGCTGGTTTGGGGTTTTTTTTTTGGCGGGGGGGGGCTGCTGTTGTTCTCCCCACTCAGGGCAGAGGGGCTGGCTAGGGGCATCCTCTGCTCTCTGGCGTCATGGGGGGAGGGGGGGGTTGGAACTGGGGGTGTCTGGGGCTGGGGTGACGCGGGGCCAGGCGCTGGCAGGAGGTGGGAATGCAGAGAGTTCTCTGAGTCATCTCCTCGCTGAGCAGCAGCCTGGAGACACTTGCTCCATCCCCGTGGGCCCCCAGCCCGGCACGCTGCAGCCAGATCCCCTTGCAGGGGGGGTGGGAGAGCACCAGAGGAGCCCTCCCCTGCCCCCCTGCCCCCCAGCCCTGAGCACTGAGGCTTTGGGGCACCCAGTGGCCCCAGTTTCCTTTGGTGGGGAGCTGCCCAAGTCCCTGTGGCGGTGCCAGCTGGGAGGGACAGGGTCCTCCCTGGGCAGCGTGGGCGGGCGAGCGGGCGGCTGGGTGGGACATGTTTGCATTGGAGCGGCCTGCTTTTGCCGGGGGGAGGGGGTGAGGGGGGGTTTGCCAGCAGGGTGGGGGTGGGTGCTGGGAGCCCCAGAGCTCAGCTGAGCTCCCACTGGGCTGCCTGCCCTGCCTGGGGGTCCCCAGGGACCGAACCAGCTCAGCGTGGCCACCGAGAACCCTCCGGCTGCAGGCTGGGGGTGCAGTAGGGTGGGCCACAGGCCCCCCGTGCCTAGGGAGGAAGGGGATGTTTTCAGTGCCACTGCCAAGGAGCTGGCAGGATGGGTTTGTTGTGGGTTTGGTGTGCTCTGGTTTCTGCCAGCACTGGTGGGGGTCAGGCAGGGCACAGGCAGGTGTGAGTCAGATGGAGCAGCAGGCGGCCTCGGGTGCCAGCTGACGTCAGGGGGGCCCCAGGGAGGTGTGTGGGGCTCCCCCCCCCGCCCCTGGTGGGGAGGGTGAGGGCAGCTGTGGTTGGCAGAGGGTGGCAGGAGCTGCTGTGGGTGCTGCCTCCCCTGGGAGGCCTGCAAGTGGTCCCCACTCTGGATCTTGCTGGGAGGAAGGACAGGAATTGCCCTGCTCATCCTGGGCATGGCTGGCAGGGGGTGGCTGCGCCTTTTCCCCAAGCGTGACCTCTGCACTGCAGCTGGGAGAGCACACCTGGTTTGGGGGAGGGTCTGTGTTTGTGCCCCGTGGGCAATGTCTCACCTGCAGCAGTGGGGCTGGGGTTGGCCCAGCAGAGCTGTGGGTAGCTGCCGCTGCCTGCCCTGGCACCGCTGCCTGCTGCAGGGTCTGCCTGGGGCTCCCACCCGGCACTGCTGACCCCGGGGTTGTCGTGGCTGGAAGTGGGGTGGTGAGAAGGGAGCTGCCAGCTGGGTGCAAGCCCATGCCCAGCTGTTGCAGGCAGGGAAAGCCTGGCAGAGGCTGTGCCATGGGGGCAGGACGGGGCTGGGGCGACGCTGCCCTGCGGTCAGGTGCTGCGTGCGGGCAGCGCAGATCTCTGTGCGCGCGGTGTGGTGTCCTCCCCAACCCCAACCCCCACCCCTCCCTGCTGTCCTCTCCCACCCCCTCGCCCCATAACCTCAGTGTCCAGGGCTGCAGAGTCTCCTTCACGCCCACCTCTTCCTCTGCAGCCTCCGCCTGACACGCTCGGGGCTTTGCCGGTGGTATTTTTAAAGCTGCTTTTCCCACGGCTTCTCAGAAGTCAACCTCCGCTGGAACCGGGCGTGGGGGAGCTGCCACGGGGCTGAGGGGGGGGTTAGAGGGGGGGTGGGCATGCTCTGTAGGGATGCCAACCCCCTGGCTGGCAAGGGGGATAGGGATGGATGCAAGGCGGTCGGGGCCGGCGCTCACCTGGTGGTGCCACCGTGGGTGATGGCTGTGCCCCGAGGTGCTGCTGGTGGGGGTAGGGGGATGTGGGTGGGTGGGTGATGTGTGCCAGGAGCTGTGCAGGGTGCTGCACGTGACAGGCTGGGAAAGCCAGGCCTGGCTGCGCCCCAGAATAGCTTTGCTGGGGGGGGGGGGGGGCAGGGAGGGGTAGTGGCAGTGCTGGCGTCATCCCCATTAGCTGTGACCTGGTGTCCTGCCCACAGCCCTGCTGCTGTGGGAGCCTGCACCCTTTAGCCAGGCAGGATGGGGGGATTGGGGGTGGGAAAGAGGCACAAACCACCACCCCACCCCCTGCTGACCCCCAGCAGCGTATATGAAAGCACCTGAGGGGAGGGGGTGCTGCCCCAGCCCCCTAGGAGTGTCATTCCCCCCCCAGCTGGGGGGATAGGGTTCTCTTCTTTCTTGGATGTTGAGTGATTTATGCACTCCCCCCAGGGTGGGTGTGCTTGGTTGGGCCAGCAGGTGTTGGGGCCTAGAGTGGGGGTGGAAGGGGGGTGCTTTGTTGTCCCCTAACCTCTTCCTGCCCAGCCAGGACCTGGGCAGGGTCTCTTGTCTCTCTGCTGCAGCTGCTCCATCACCTGCCTGTGCCAGAGACTGCCAGGATGGGCAGGGGTCAAATCCTGCCTATGCAGGCACTCTGTCAGGCCTGGTGTCATGCCCTGGATTGCATTTGGCAGGGCAGTGTGATGGTGGGGAGATGTAGCCCATCCCCCCCATCCCCAGCCTGATCACCCCAAATCATGGCAGTGGGCACAGCAGGGCCCTGGCATGTCCTCACCTGCACCCTCCCTGGCTTGTTCCCTATGCTGGAGGCAGGGGGGGCAGCCCCTCCTCATGCTGGCACTGGGCTGGCTGGAGGAGCAGTGCTCAGGTTGTGGCCCCAGCTGTGGCCCCTGCCCGTCCCTGCCTGCTGGGCACTGGCAGGAGCACCCAGCCACAGCAGGGTCACCGCCGGGGAGGGCAGGCAGCCAGGGCAGGGCTCTTTTGTGCTGGGAGAGAGAAAAGTTTCCCCCCACACCCCTGGTGCTGTCAGCTGATGGAGCTGGCACCAGCCTGGGGTCGCCTGGGGACACTGGCCGGGCTTGCCCTCTTGCCTGCCAGGCTGGCACAGCTGAGGGCCAGGGAAAGGGCTGCAGGGAGGGGGTCACCCCTTTTGCTGGCCAAATGGCTTGACCCCTGACCTGAGAGTTGGGGGGAAAGGGGGGGGGGGGCGGGCTACAGCCATCCCCCTGCCTGGTGTTGGTGGGGGAGGGTCTTGGTGCAGCAAGGGCTGACAAGAATCATAGGGAGGATGATTTGGTATTAGGAAGAAGTTCTTCCTCATGAAGGTGGTGAGAGACTGGCACAGGTTGCCCAGGGAGGTGGTGGAAGCCTCATCCCTGGAAGTTTTTAAGGCCAGGCTGGATGTGGCTCTGAGCAGCCTGCTCTGGTGTGAGGTGTCCCTGCCCATGGCAGGGGGGGTTGGAACTGGCTGAGCCTTGAGGTCCCTTCCAGCCCTGACGATTCTATGATGAAGCTTCCACCACCTCCCTGGGCAACCTGTGCCAGTGTCTCACCACCCTCCTGGGGAAGAACTTCTTCCTAACATCCACTCTGCATCTCCCCACTTCCACTTTTGCTGCGTGCCCCCCAGTCCTACGCAGAGTCCCTCACCAAGGGATCTTTTCTTTCCCTCTCCAGGTCAACGACTTCCTGTCGGGCCGGTCCCCGCTGACCCTGGCGCTGCGTGTGGGCGACCACATGATGTTCGTGCAGCTGCAGCTGGCAGCCCAGCAGAGCACCGGGCAGCTCCAGCACCGCCACCTCATCGCCAGCCGCGGCGAGCCCGGGGCTGCCGCCGCCGGCGGCCCCCACTGCCGGACGCTGCACGGCGGCGGCGCTGGCTCCGCCTCCGGTTTCTCCCGCATCCCCGTGGTGCCCAGCTGCCAGCAGAGCCCAGCTCCCAGCAGCCCCGCGGCCTCTGCCCCGGCCCCCCCTGTGTACTGTAACGCTCCCCACGCCGCCCCGGTCGCCGCCGGCGTGTTCCGGTCGCACGGAGCCAGCGCGCAGACGGTGAACAGCAGCGTGGTGTCCTCCTGCTCCGAGGTGAGCTTGGCTCTGCTTGTGCCCTCCCCTGCCTCGGGGTCCCCTGCCTCGGGGTCCCCTGCCTCGGGGTCCCCTGCCTCGGGGTCCCCTGCCTCGCCTGCAAAGTGTCCCCACCCACCAAGGTCTGGGGAGGGCTTCAGGGGCAGGGTGCAGTCCAGGTTCTTGCTCTGCTGCGGCTGTGTCCTGCCCTGCCTCGGTTTCCCTGTCTCTGTGTCCCTGCATGTGGTTCCCTGCCTGGCTTGCAAAGTGCCCCCCACCAAAGTCTGGAGAGGGGTTCAGGGGCAGGGTGCAATCCAGCTTCTTGCTGTGCTCATCCTCAGATGCTGCCAGCTGCTTCCTTCTTGCACAGCAGAACCAGCCCGGGGGAGGGTTGACCACCAGGGGGGACACCAACATACAGAGGGGGAGGGGCAGCCTCAGTTCTTTGTATCCCCCTGAAACTGAGGCTGGTGGCACCTGCTGGACCCTGCTGCTTGCCTGGGGTTGCTGGTGGGGTGGGGGTGGGCAGGGGTTGTGTTTCAGGCCTGACCCAACTGGGGCTGGGGGGTGCTGCAGAAGGGCTGGAGCAGGGCTGGCATGCCTGGGTGCTGTGCTTGGAGGATGATCTCATGTCTCTTCTTCCCCTCCCCATGCCAGGTGGACTGTGGCACCCGCAGCAGCAGCTCCCCTGGCAGCAGCCCAGCCCCCACCGCCCGCTCCCGCAAGCCAGGGGCAGTCATCGAGAGCTTCGTCAACCACGCGCCTGGGGTCTTCTCAGGGACCTTCTCCGGTAGGTGATGCTTCAGCCTCCCTGGGAGGGGGTGGGGGCTTGTGGCAGGAAGGGGTTTGGGGCTGTGGATCCCTCGTGGGGGGAAGCAGCTCTGCTCATCTCCCCCCTTCCCTCCCTCCCCGCAGGCACTTTGCACCCCAACTGCCAGGACAGCAGTGGGCGGCCGCGGCGAGACATTGGCACCATCCTGCAGATCCTGAACGACCTCCTCAGCGCCACCAGACACTACCAGGGCATGCCCCAGTCCCTGACACAGCTCCGCTGCCAGACGCAGTTCTCCTCCTCCTCTTCATCCTCCTCCTCCTCTCCCTCCTCGCCTCCAGCCTCCCCGGACCTCTCCGCCAAAACTACCTCAGAGGCGCTGCCGGCGGCCGCGGCCTCGCCGCCCCTGCACCCTGTCGTCCAGTGCCAAAGCCAGATCCGGATGTGCAAGCCCAGTGGTAAGCCCTGGGGGGTGCCCACCCTGTCTCATGGGGGGAGGAGGAGGGGGGGTGCCAGCCCTTGGGGGAAGTCTGCTCCTTGCTGGGCTCACCTCGAGTGGCGGTGCCAGGGTTCTGCGGTGGGAGCCTGGCACTTCGGCTTGGCGTCCTTGGGGCAGTGGTATCCTTGCCCCTGCCTCTGGAGGTGGTTGGGATTGGGTCTGGGGATCCCCTGCAGCCACCTCCCTGGCCAGGGCAGAGCTGTTCTCCCCGCTCCTTGTGCACAGGGTCACCCTATGCCAGCCCCTGTGGAGCCCAGTGTGGGGGTCGCTCAGGGGGTTGGGGTTTAGATGTTTCCTCCACTTGGTTGTCCTGGCACAGCTGGGGGTGTGCCAGGGCCCCACCCTGCAGGATGGGGGAGCTGAATGATTGACAGATGTCAATCAGGATGGTGGCTCTACAAGTTTGCAGGGTCTCTGTGAGGCAAATGGATGCTGCAGGGGTGGGGGACAGCCAGCAGCACCCCCAGGGACCTGGTGACCCTGCGCCAGTCTCTCCAGCAGCCCCCAAACCCTACAGGGACAGGCTCCCACTGAGGGTGGGGGGAGTCCTGGCAGTGCATGGCTGGGGGCAGTTGGTTGTGGTGTCCCCATCTCAGTTCCCCCCCTCCCCTGGCAGTGCTGAGTTCTTGCTGGGGATGTTTTGGTTGCTTTGGCTCTTTGCTCTCCCCCCTATTCATGACCCCCGGGCTAAGGGTGGGGGTAGGTTTGGCTGGACCCCGCCAGGGTGTGGTGGCTGCTTCCCATGGCTACCCCCCAGGCAGTTTTTGGGGTGCACACCTGCACAGCCTGAGGCTGGGAAGTGCCTGGAGCCGCCTGCCTTGGTGTGTGTATATTTCTCACCCCCCCTCCACAATTTGCTTAGAGAAAAGAAGTGAAACTGCCAGTGGCAGCTGGGGGGGAGGTCACCCTCCCTGCTGGGCTTTCTCTTCCTTCTCTCTCTTGGCTCAGGGGGGGTCTGAGCATCCCCTCCCTCCGGGGGTGGTTCTGTGCTGGCTCCCAGCACTCAGTGACGTGTCTTGGGGGTGCCACATGGCCAGCCCTCCCCTGCAGCTCCCCAGGGCCACCTGCACCTCAGGGCAGGGTGTGTGGGTGTGGGGAAGCCTTTTTCCCCCCCCCCTCCCTTCTGTGGTGTCAGAATCCCTCCCCAGCCCTGCCTGGGCTCACCCTGATTAGTTGGAGCCCCCCAGGTGCCCCTTGCTGACTTTCGTGCCAGTATGAAAGTCTCAGCAAGTGCAAGATGCCACCAAAAGCAGCGTCCAAATCTGGTGGCACTTGCTGTGCTCCATGCCAGGGCCTTCTTCTCCCCACCCAGGGGGATCTGTCTGGGGTTATGGGAGGGTTTATCCCCTTGTGCCCTGCTCTGTCCCCCCCATTTTTGGGGTGTCTGCCCCTAGCATGATCCAAAGGGTGATGCTGGAGTGTTTGGGGGGGGATCCTGGTATGGTGAGGCTGTGCCAGGGTGGTGGTTGAGCATGGCACAGGAATTTGGGGTGGCCATGGTGGGCTCTGTTGCCCTCCCTCAGGACCACCTCAGATCCCCATGGAGCAGTGAGGGTATGGTAGGATGTGGGGCTGGCCCTGGGTTCACCCAGTGTGGTTCATGTGGTCTTTGTTTGGTGCTGATGGCTTGGGAAGGGAGGATCTGAAGGCTGGAGGGAAGCAGAGCTGCTGAGGGGGTTGGGATTGTGGAGGCTGGAGAAGAGGAGGCTGAGAGGAGACCTCATTACAGCTCCCTGAGAGGAGGTTGCAGTGAGGTGGGGGTTGGTCTCTTCTGCCTAGGATCACGTTGATAGGAGAGGAACTGGCCTGAAATTGTGCCAGGGGAGGGTTAGGTTGGAGGTGAGGAACAATTTCTTTGCTGCCAGAGTGGTCAGGGATTGGCACAGGCTGCCCAGGGGGGTGATGGAGTCCCCAGGCCAGGAAATGTCCAAGAACCGTGTGGCCATGGCCCTTGGAGCCATGGTTTGGTGGCCACAGTGCTGCTGGGTTGATGTTGGACTCTGGATGCTCTCAGAGGGCTTCTCCAACCCAAACAATTCTCTCATTCCATGATTCCCTTCGCTGTGTCCTGAGGCACCCCCTGCACCCCTCCCAGGCACTGCAGATGGCTTTGGTGCTCCCAGTCCTCTCCCACCACAGCTTCTCTCCCAGCCAAGTTTGTTCTGGAGCAGGATCCCTTTTTCCCCCTTTCCCCCCCTCCCTTTTCCCAGCGCTGGAGCCCACGTCTGGAGCTCCAATTGTTCAGCCTCCCACACACCGCAGCAGGGCCAGGCCTGCGCCGCCTGCTGTGCCGTGGCGGAGGGGGAGTGGCAGGGCTGGCACCGCTGCCCCCCTCGCTGCGCAGATGCCCCTCTGTGAGACCAAGGGGTCCTGCCCAGTGAGAACCAGCCTGGTGGGGAGGCTGCTTGGGGTCAGTTGGCCACTCCATGGCAGAGGGGGGTTGGTCGGCACCTCCATGATAGACGAGGTTGGTTTGCCCTCCGTGGGGGATGGCATTGGCTGCTTGGCTCCTCTGTGGCAGGTAGAGGTTGGTTTGCCCCTCCGTGGGGGCTGCCATGAGTTGGTTGGCACCTCCACGATTGATGGGCTTGGTCAGCAGTGCCTCCATGGTACATGGCCCCTCCATAGGGGGTTTGCTGTTTGGTTGGCACCTCCATGGCAGATGGAGAGTGGCACGGGTGGGTTGGCCCCTCCATGTAGGTTTGCTGGTTGGATGGCCCCTCCATGATCGATGGGCTTGGTCAGCAGTGCCTCCATAGCAGATGGCATGGGTTGGCACCTCCATGAGGGATGGCATTGGTTGGTTGGCGCTTCCATGATCGATGGGCTTGGTCAGCAGTGCCTCCGTGGCAGACCGTGTGGGTTGGCACCGCCATGGCAGAGGGAGTTTGGTTGGCCCCTCCATGTGGGTTTGCTAGCTGGTTGGCACCGCCGTGGCAGAGAGAGGCTGGTTGGCACCGCTGTGGGGGATGGGGCTGGTCAATGGCACCTCCATGGGTCGGCACCACCATGGCAGAGAGAGGCTGGCTGGCACCTCGGTGGGGGATGGCATTGCTTGCACGGCCCCTCCGTACGCATTTGCTGCTTGCTGGGCTGGGTGCCCCCGCACCCACACGGCGGTGGCAGCGACTCCGCCCCCGGGTGCCCCCTTCCTTGCCCTCTCCTCACCGCCACCCTTTGCCCGCTGCAGGGGACCGCTTGCGGCAGACGGAGAACCGCGCCACGCGCTGCAAGGTGGAGCGGCTGCAGCTGCTGCTGCAGCAGAAGAGGCTGCGCAGGAAGGCTCGGAGGGACGCCCGGGCCCCCTACCACTGGCTGCCCAACCGCAAGCCCGGCCGCACCAACAGCAACAGCAGCGTCTCCAGCGAGGGCAGCCTGGACCTCGACTTCGAGGACTCGGTCTGGAAGCCGGAGGTCAAGGCGGACATCAAATCCGAGTTTGTCGTAGCATAGAAGCCGCTGCCCGGCGGCCCCCCCAAGCGGGAGGGGAGTTGTTCCCCCATCCCCCCTCCTTCCCGGCCCGCCCCGCCGCCCCGGGGGCCTCCACGGACACTGCCCCCGCCTCCCCCCACCCCGGGGGAGGGTGGGGGATGCTCTGGTTCCCATCATCACCGCCGCCCCTCCCCCATGGCTGCTGGTGGCCGTTTCTGTTGTCCTGGGCCAGATCTCCTCTTAAGATTTGCCATCTCCTCGCGACCGGACGCCTCAGGGCTGACTTCTGCCTCTGCTCCAGGGAAGCGTTTCGTGGGGGGGGAGGGGGGGGAGCAGCTGGGATGGCCTCACACCCCCCCCAACCCTGAATTGGTTGGATTTGGGGAGCTGGAGGAGCAAGCTGGAGCCTTCAACCCACCCCTTCTACAGCCTCCTCATTCAGGAGAGCTGGGGGGGAGTCCTGGCACCTGGATGGGGGCAGCCTCCTTCTGCATCCTACTCAGCCAGGAGAGCTGTAGGGGGGGTGGAGGGGAGGGTCCTAGCACCCAGTGGGGCTCCTGGTGCTTGGAGGGTTGCAGCCTCCTTCTGCATCCTCCTCGGCCAGGAGAGGTGAGCATCCTGGCACCTGGAGGGCGTGTTGTGGGGGGAGATCCCTGGGGGATATCAAAGCTGCTGCTTTGCTGTGAAAAGGGGTGCAGAAGGGGGGTGGGCTCCAGCCCTGCCTCCCTCCCGCCCCCAGCATCCTCCCCACACACACACCCCCCAGTGTAGGCAGGAGGAGATGAAGTCTCTTTTGGAGGTGCTGGGGTGTGTTTCCCCCCCCCCTTCCCTCCCCCACCCCAGATTTTTTGGGGGCCGTTTGTTTTCCTTCCCTTCTATATGTAGCATTGCTCGGCTGCGGGGCTGGGACCTCCCCTTCCTCTTTTTGGGGGGGGGGGGGGGAGTGGCTCGGAGGAGGAGGTCCGAGGGGACACCACGGGTGCCTGGGTGCCGCAGCCAGGGTTGAGATTTGGGGGTGGGGGTGGGGATGGGGTGTGGATCGGGCTCGATTGTTTTTGTTTTTTTTTTCCTTTGGGGTGGGTTTGAAAAACCTTTCTGAGGGGGTGGGGGTCGGGGTGTGGGGGTGTGTGTGGGGGGGTGTCTTTATTTTGATGTTGTTGGAGGGAATAAAAGAAGTGGCACCTCCCCTCCACGCCTTGAGACCAAGGCTCCTCCCGAGTCGTTTGGACTCTTCCTCCTGGCCCTGCCCCTTGCCCTGGGGGTTGGGAGTGGGGAGGGGGGAGGGAGGGGAGGGGGAGGTGTGGAAAAAAAAAAGTGATTTTTTTTTTTTCCCCCCCTTTTATTATTTTTTTTTTTTAACTTAAAGAAAGTTTAGGGAAAAAAAAATAAGAAAAAAAAAAAGATAAAAATAGTTACAAAAAAAAAGAAAAAAGAACAAAAAAAATAAGTGATGACTAAGCCCAGTCCTTGGTCCTGGCTGTCCCCAAGCTGTGGGGCTTTAATATTTATAGACATTAATGACCCAACCTGAGCCAATACTGACATAGTCTTGCATAGGCTGTAGAGATTATTCCCCTTCTTTCCTCTTTTTTTTTTTCTTTCTCCCCACCCCCATTTTTTAAACAATTATTTTTTAATTTTGTATTTTTCATTTTATTTTCTTTTTTAATTTTATTTTTATTTTTAATTTTTTTCCTTTTTATTTTTATTTTTCATTTGATTTTCCTTTCTATTTTTCTTTTTTCCTTTCTATTTTTCTTTTTTCCTTTCTATTTTTCTTTTTTCCTTTCTATTTTTCTTTTTTCCTTTCTATTTTTCTTTTTTCCTTTCTATTTTTCTTTTTTCCTTTCTATTTTTCTTTTTTCCTTTCTATTTTTCTTTTTTCCTTTCTATTTTTCTTTTTTCCTTTCTATTTTTCTTTTTTCCTTTCTATTTTTCTTTTTTCCTTTCTATTTTTCTTTTTTCCTTTCTATTTTTCTTTTTTCCTTTCTACTTTTCTTTTTTCCTTTCTACTTTTCTTTTTTTCCTTTCTACTTTTCTTTTCCTTTCTACTTTTCTTTTTTTCCTTTCTACTTTTCTTTTTTTCCTTTCTACTTTTCTTTTTTTCCTTTCTACTTTTCTTTTTTTCCTTTCTACTTTTCTTTTTTTCCTTTCTACTTTTCTTTTTTTCCTTTCTACTTTTCTTTTTTTCCTTTCTACTTTTCTTTTTTTCCTTTCTACTTTTCTTTTTTTCCTTTCTACTTTTCTTTTTTTCCTTTCTATTTCAAATTTTAATTTATTTTTAAAATAATTTTTTTACATTTTATTTTAAATTTTATTTTCCTTTTTAATTTTCTTTGTCTTTATTTTCATTTTAAATTTATTTTATTTTAATTTATTTTTTAATTTTTAATTCAAAATTTTTTAATCTTTTACCGATTTTTTTTTTTAATCCTCAGATCTGTGCAAATAGAGAGAGAGAAAAAAAAAAAAACCACAAAACAAAAAACCAACCCACCCCTCCCCCTCCTCCCCCCCCCCCCCCACCGTGTTGTGTTTTTCTTTTTTGTCTGTAAAAACAAAAACAATTTTTTTTTTGGTGTGTGTTTTAAATAAGGGAAAAAAAAAAAACAAAGAGGAGAAAAAAAAATTAATTAAAATTAAAAATTAAAAAAAAAAGTGGGGAGGGTGAAAGAAGAGAAAGGGGTTGGGGAGGGGGGGGAGGGGAGAGAAGCTTTTTTCCCTGGTCTTTAATATTTTATTTTTTATTTTTTTGAAATAAATTTTTTTGGGCAGTCTGGATGAGAACTGTGCCTGTGCTCACTGCTGGGGGGGAGCTGGGTCGCTTAAGCGGGGGGCAGGGGCTTGTGTGGGGGGTGGGCGGTGAGGGAAAGGGAGCTGTGGTGAGTGGCTGCTGGTTTGCAGCAGGTTCCAAGGGGAGCCTCCCGAGGGCAGCTTGGCCGAGCCCCCTGCAGGGAGCAGGGACAGCTCCCAGCCAGAGCAGGCTGCAGGGGGACACAGCCAGGCTGGTCCTGAATGGCTCCAGGGATGGAGCCTCAAGCATCTCCCTGAGTGCCCTGTGCCAGTGTCTCCCCAGCCTCACTGTGCAGAGGTCCAACCTAACTCTGCCCTGCTCCAGTTTCAAACCATTGCCCCTTGGTCCTATCCCCACAGCCCCTTCTGAGTAGTCCCTCCCCAGCCTGCCTGCAGGTCCCTTTCAGGTCTAAAAATGCAGCTCTGAGGTCTTCCTGGAGCTGCCCCATAGCAGAGGTTCCCCAGCCCTCTGCTCATCTCTGTGGCCTTGCTCTGGACCCTCTCCAGTAGGTCTGTGTCCTTGTGTTGAGGACTCCACAGCTGGAGGACTCCACAGCTGGACACAGCCCTGCAGGTGAGGTCTCCCCAGAGCAGAGGGGCAGGATCCCCTTTCTCCAGCTCTGGCCACACTGCTTTGGATGCTGCCCTTGCCCTTCTGTGCTGCCAGTGCCCATTGCTGGCTCCTGACCAGCTTCTTCCCCACCAGCACCCCCAAATCCTTCCCTGCAGGGCTGCTCTCAACCTCATGCCCCACAGCCTGGGCTGATAGTGAGGATTGCCCTAACCTAGCTGCAAGCCCTTTGCCTTCTTCAACCTCCTGAGGTTCTCCCCAGCCAGGTCACTCTGCCTGGCTCCCATCCTGTCCTTCAGTCTTACCAGCTGCAGCACTCAGCTTGGTGCCATCTGTGGAGCTGCTGAGGGTGCCTCAGTCTCCCTCTCTATGTCACTGATGAAGGCACTGAGCAGCACTGGTCCCAGTACATGCATGGGCATGTGTGAGCTGGTGGACGTGTGTGCATGTGTCCCCAGCCATGCACACTCACATACACATGCAGGAGGAAGAGGAACCCAAAATCCCTGGGAGGGAGGTACTGGAACTGCCCAACCCTCCCAGAAGCTGAGAACCAGTGGGACCTGGGCACCCACCCTGGCACCCAGCTGTGGGGGTGTGCCCAGGCTGGTGTTTCCAGCTCTGGCTGGGTGCTGGACCCCAACCCGTGGTGCTCAGCCGACTGGGTGCAGCCGGTCCCATCCCCCCTGGCCGTGCCCGCCGTGCCCTGAGGAGCTGGTTCCACCAGCTGGGCCGGCCCCGGCTGCTGGCACCTCCCTCCTGCGTCACAGCCTGGTGGCCGTGGGCCGGGGCGGAGGGTTGGTGGCCACAAACCTGCTGCCACCCCCACGGCTGGGTTCAATCCCGGCCGTGCCTCAGTTTCCCCACCTGCAGCTGCAGGTTGGTTTCCCTGTGGCTTGTACTCCGCCCCACGAGGGGTCAGAGGGTGCGGGGTGGCCTTGGGGACACACGGCGGTGCCAAGCCCATTCGTGGGCACCTGCTTCGCCCAGCCCCATCGGCTCCTGGGCGCCTCAGGAGGAAGCTGTGAGGGCCGGAGCGGGGGCTGGGGACTGGGCACGGCTGGAGGACACCGGGCTGGAGCGCCTCTTGTGCCCCACACAGGGGCACGGTGACAGGGTGGCACAGTGGGCAATGGTACCCTCAGGCATGGTGAAGCTTGGCCCTGGGGGATTGGAGAGCTGAGCTGTGGGGCTGTTATTTGGGGAGGGGGCAGAAGTGGCTGCCCATGGCCCCTTCACCTTGCCCGTGGCCCCGTGCCTCCTCCCTGCAGAGGAGCCCCACAGGATGCCCCCTGGATGGGGCAGGATTGCCCAGCTGGCACTGCTGCCTCTTCCTACGGCTGGAGGGGGGTAGGGGGGGTCCTGAGGTCTGGCCGTGCGGCTGGAGGTCCTCACTGGACCCCAACTCCACCCCCCCGCTTGAGGCCAACCAAACGCTGGAGGCAGCCCAGGGCAGCAGAGGAAGTGGCTCAGGTTGCTGCGGTGCCAAGTGCCACCCCGGGCGGTGCTGCCCGCGCCTGCTTTGACGTCACTTCAGGGACAGCCAGCCCCAGGCAGTGCCACCCCCCCTGGCGTGCCCTGCCGGGCACCCCCAGCCCGGGCAGCTCTGGCCAAATCTGGCAAGGGGAAGGGAAGCTGCTCCCTGTGCCCCGGCGTCCACTGCCAGTGCCTGAAGCCTTGTAAGGCAACGGCTGCCCAGCTGGGCACGCGTGGGGCACCCACACGAGGGTGCCCATGTGCCAGCGGGGGGGTGGTGGGAGTGCACACGAGCGTGCATGGCCTGGCATTGCATGGCACAGCATGGCACGGACCGGTTTGGAACAGCATTGCCTGGCACAGTGTGGCACGATATGGCAGGGCATTGCATGGCATAGCATGGCATGGTACCACATGGCATGATATTGCATGGCATAGCACAGCATGGCATGGCTCAGTATGGCATGGCATGGCCCAGGCTAGCTCAGCACAGCACCCAGCAGCATGGGCACCCCCAGGAGGTGTCTGTGGCACGGCAGGAGGCAAGCTGGGGCACGGGAGGCCGCTCTGCTCCGTGCCACCTGCCTGACATCACCCTGCCCGCGCCCGCCAGATGCTGCTGATAAAGGCGGGGGGGGGGAGGGAAGGGGGCCACTGCTGAGGGGGGGGTGAGGCCGGGCACAGCCCCACACTCTGCCCAGCCCAAGCGTCTGGGCACTCCACACCCCCTGGCATCCCCTCCTGCCTCCTCCTCACTGCCCCCAGCACTTGGCACTCTGTGGGACGAGCACCATGCCAGCCCAGTGCTCCCAGTATGGAGCAATGCAGTGGTGCCACCTGCGGTGTGGTGCCTGCTGGGGGGGGGGAGGCAGCAACGATGCCACCCTTGGGGTGTGTATCCATGCACAGGGCAGAGGTTGGCAGAGTGCATGCCAGGGGGCTGTGTTGGGCACGTTGAGATGTGCCCAAGTGTGAGCTCCCAGGACTCGCCCCCTGCTTCTGCACCTCCTGGCAGAGTAGCTGCCCCCTCCCCGGTGCCAATCTCAGGTTGGTGAACAGCTCAGGGGGGCTGGGGGAGGGGGGGCTCAACCACAAGCCTGGCACAAATATTTTGCTCCCGTGGTGCAGCCTAACTGGGGGGCGGTGGGGGGCCGGGGGTCACCCAGGCGCCTGTGGGCGCTGGCAGGAATGGGATGGGGACCCCCGGCGTGTCCCCCTCCCAAGCTCAGTGGGTGTGGGCAGGTTGGAGCCGGTCACTCCCCCCCAACCCCCACCCCCCAAGCTCCCCCAGTGGAGGGTGCGCCAGGAAACACCCACGGAGGCTCCCACGGCCCTCCCGGCACACCCGTGGGTCCTGGCACACACCCACGGCACCGGCCACAGCCGCGGCACCGCGGGGCACACGCCCGGCACAAACATGTGAGGTGGGGGGAGAGGGAAGGGGGCTGCACCTTGGCTCTTTGTGCGCCCAGCCCCCTGCAGAACCAGCCCCCTGCCCACCCAGCCACTGCAGAACCAGCCCCTTGCCCACCCCCCCACTGCACCCTACGACCCCTCCCACCCCCAGCGGCAGAGCCCCACCACAGCCTTTGCACACGCGTGTGCAACCCCTTCCCCCACACCTGCAGCCACACGCGTGCCCACCTGTGTGCACACACCCCCCCCCCCCGCCCCCGGCGCCAAGCGTGCCAGCATGTGCCAGGCTGCTCGCCCAGTGCCCACTGCAGCACTCCCGTGGCACTGAAACCCACCCCCCCCCACGCGTGGGGATGGAGGCCCCAGCCCCATAGTGTCGTCCCCCCCCCCAGTGCCACCTGCCACTCGTTGGGGCACCCGGCGGTGGCTGCTGGCGAGAGACGGAGCTGGCACAGCTCTGCCAGACGCCGGGTGGGCGAGGAGCTGCTGGCATGTCCCTGGCAGCAGTCGGGAACACAGAGTCTGCCAGCAGCGGGGTCTCAGCGTGGGGGGGGGTGAGCCCCGGCCCCCCCTCTCACGGGGGACCGCAGGCAGCACCCCCAATACCACCCAGCTTTGGGGCATCCACCGGGGCTAGGGCACCCGTGGGCCCAGATGCCAGGCGGCGGTGGTGCCACAGGGCTGGGCTGTGGGCAGGCAGCCCCGGGGTGGGGGTGCAGCGGGGAGGCCGGGGCGGGATCCTGGAATTAAAAACATTCCAGGAACTGACTTTGAACCAGGGGAAAAAAAACCACCAAGGAATGGCTGTCCCCGCCCTGCCCCACAGCCCCGGCCGGGCCCCACACCGCTCCCCCCAGACCCACACTGATCCCTCCAGCTCCGCACTACTCCCTCCACACCCACACTGCTCTCCCCAGACCCACACCACTCCCTCCAGCCCCAGATTGCTCCCTCCAGCCCCACACCACTCCCCCCAGCCCCACACTGCTCCCCCCAGCCCCACACCGTTCCCTCCAGACCCACACTGCTCCCCCCAGACCCACACTGCTCCCTCCAGCCCCATCTCTGTCCCTCCAATCCCACACATCTCCCTCCAGACTCATATCTCTCCTTCCAGCCCCACATCACTCCCAAGAATTGCACCACATCCCTCCCTCCAGCCCCACATCCCTCCCTCCTGCCCCACACTGCTCCTTCCAGCCCCACACTGCTCCCCACACATGTCCTGCACACACCTGTGCGTGCAGTCGGTGCCCAAGCTGCAGCCCCTGTGCCACGGAGTGCCCAGGGCTGCCATGGGGTGGGTTTGGGGTGGGGATCTCCATGGGGTGCAGGCTGAGCACCCTTGTCTGCAGTCAAGGAGCTCAGCACCCCTGGACACAGCTGCACACATGTGGGGTTTGTATGTGTGGGGGCTGTGCACAGTAGTCCCCCCCCCTTCGTCTCCCCCCAGTGCATCCCCTGGCTTCCTCCCAGCCTGGTTGGGGTTCAGAGGGACCCCCCCAGGCACTTCCCAGCCCCTCCAGGGCCTCCCCGACCCCCCCATCTTGGCCGGCAGCCCGGCGTGGCTGGGTGGTGACATCATGGGGGCTGCAGAGCCAGGGGCACAGTGCCCAGCCCTGCTCCCCAGGGACACCTCCCCCCTTCCCCCGCACGCTGGGCTGGGGTCGCAGCGAGGGCAGGAGCCGTCCAACACTGGGAACCAGCGCTGGCCAAACTGGGGACTCCCAGGCTGGCTGCTTGCCTTTCCCAGCAGCAAAGACCCCCCCAGATCTCCTCCCCTCAACCCCACAGGGACCTCCTCCCCCCCCCCCTCCCCCCTCCCCCTAAAATAAAGCATCTCCCATCTGGAATTGTTGTGGGAGGGGGGCTCAGTCCCCTCCCATCAAGTTGAGTTCCATAGGGGCTGGTGCTTAAATGCCCCCTGGTGACACTGGGGTGGCTGCAGGCTGTGCCAGCCGGGCTCTGGGCGCGGGGGGGGAAGGACAGGGTGCGCTGCAAGGGTTGGCACAGCGTGGTCCTGAGCAGCATGGCACAGCTGGTGGCGACACCGGGGCCAGAGGGCACCGCTGCTGCGTCACTGTGTTTACAAGGACCTCGAGGAGCCCTCATGACGTCCACACTGCCCCTGCCAGCCAGGACCTTGCCAGGTGGCACAGTGCCACCACCGCCACATTATCCACACCCCACTCCCCCCACACCTCCCCCCAGAAGCCACCAGGGAGATCTTTCAGGTCTGGCATGAGGCCACCTGGCTCCTGGACATTGGGGAGGGCGGGTGGGATGGGGGGCACAGAGCTGAGTGTGTGTGAATCCAGCCCCCTCCCCCCCAGCCCCATGCCAACCGGGCACGGCGTGGAGCGAGCAGATGGGGCGTGCGTGGGACTATTTATAGCGGCAGGACCCACAGGTAGCGATGCGTCAGAGCGCAGTGACGCAGCCCCGGCGACGCTCGGCCCAACGCCCCCGCAGCCGGCTCCCTGGGCGGGGGGGGGCTGCGATGATCTCCCCCCCTCCCCGGTATCCTCCATCCGACAGCACCCCCGGGGCCTGGGGACGCGCAGCTTTTGCGAGGTCCTCGCTTGGGGCTGGTCCTGGCTGGAGGATGAGCAGAGCTTGGCTGGGACGTGCGGTGGCTTGTGCTGGGTGGCACATGGCTGTGTGCCCCAGCACCACCCCGTGTGCATGTGTGTGCATGCTATGTGCATGTGTGTGCATGCTATGTGCATGTGTGTGCATGTGTGTGCATGCTATGTGCATGCTATGTGCATGTGTGTGAGCGCACGTGCGTTACGTTCATGCATGTGCATGTTGTGTGCACGTGCGTGCATGCATGTAAGTTGTGTGCATGTGTATGTTATGTACATGTAAATGCACATGGGCATGCTCTGTGCATGTGCATGCTTGCTACACGTATGCGTGCATGCTACGTGCATGCATGCACATCTATGTGCATGTGTGTGCACGCTCTGCATGTTATGTGCATGGGTGGGCATGCCATGTGTATGTCTAGGCATGTTATGTGGGTGTCTATGCATGTTACATGTATGTGTGTGCATGCTGTGTCCACGTGTGTGCATGTTACATGCGTCTATATGCACGTGTGTGCTGTGTGCATGTGTGTGCATGCGATATGTGTTACGTGCATGCTATCTGCATGCTAAGTGCATGTATCTGCATGTTATGTGCCCGTGTGTGCATGCAACATGCATGTTCTGTGCATGTGTGCATGCTTCTGCCTGTTATGTGCCTCCTGTGTGCATGTACCTGCCTCTGTGTGCCCCCAACTTGTGCCCCCACGTTGTCAGGGCTCTGTGTGCCCCTGTGCGTGCCCCTGTGCGTGTCCACGCGTGCCTGCCCATGCTGCCTCTTGCTGTGTTCGTGGCCACGTCCACGCTGCGTGTCCCCGCCCGTGTCACCCTGTGCCCGCACTCCCGTGGCTCCGCACACGCGTGTTGGCGTCTGCCCGTGCCCACGTCCCCCGTGTCCCCGTTCTGCCGCCCGCTCCGCGCGTGTGGCCGCGGCGTGCCTCTGCGTGTGGCCGCGTGTGTGCGTGGCAGGGTGGCCGGGGGGTGACTCAGCCCCCAGGCAGCTCAGGAATGCCCCCTCCCCAGCCCCCGCCTGTTGCAATGCGGTTTCCTCCGCCGGGCTGTGCTGGGAACGAGCCGTCCCGGGGCCGGTGACAACCGGGGCTGACCCGGACCCTGATGGGAAGGTGCCACCACCCTGCCTGCTGGGAACCGCCGGGGGGGGGGGGGGCGGGGGCGAGGCTGTTGGGAGTGGAGGGGCTACTCGCTGCTGGCCCTAACGCTGGCCCCTAAGGGGGTCTGAAGGGGGCTAAGGCTCCCCCACTGAGGCCCCCCCCCCAGTTCTGAACAATACACTCCACAGCCTGCCTGTGCTGTTGAGGATGGGCTCCCCAGAGACCCTCCCAGCACCAGCCCCCAGCTCATTGGGGTGTCCAGGACAGAGTGTATCGGAGAGGGGGGAGGAGGAGTGTTCCAGCTTCGGAGCCCCTCCAATCTAGCAGCCAGCAGTGGGGCAAGGGGGCCAGGGCAGTTCTCAAGCGTTGAGGGGGGTCTGACCACTTCCCCCCCAACATCCCCCCAAAACGCTGGATCCAGGCCGGGGCTTCCCCAGCCCCCGCTGCGGTGAAAAAAACCGGCCTGGATCCAAGGGCAGCGGAGCGGGATGGCCTCGGGTACCCACCGCACTGCCCGGCCCTGAGTGCCCGATGCCAGGGGGCGGTTAGGGGCGGGCAGGGGTCTGTGTGGGAACACGCGGGACCGGCCGGGTCGTGCATGGGACGCTGCGGTGTGGCGGGGCTGGGAGTCAGGGCTCGGCTCTGCTCTGGGCTCTGTCCGCTCCAGGCTCGGTTCCGTCCCCCCGCTCTCCGTTTCGGCTTCGGCTCCGTTCCGGGCTCGGCTCCGTTCCGGGTTGAACTCCGCTCCGGCCTTTCCGCGCCGCCGCGCCCCGCGCGCTCATTCATTCATAGCTCGCGCCGCGCGCTCCCGGCCCATTCATGCCGGCGGCGCGAGGGCCCCGTCACCGTCAGCGTCACCGTCACCGTTGCCGTTACCGTGGCAACCCCCCGGTTCCCGCGGCGGGGGGCGGGGGGGGAGCTGTTCCTGTGCCCAGAGCTGCAGGCAGGGAACAGGGGGCGTGGGGACCACCCGGGGAGCCCCCAGCCCGGGGCGGGGGGGTCCCATGTGGCTGTGGCAGCCACGCTGTGCTGTGGGGGGGTTTGGGGGGGATCCCCTCGTCCGCACGGCCCCCAGCCGTCCTGACACCCTACCGAGGGTGCCTGCCACGTCGGCGGGGGGGGGTGGGGGGTCTCATGAGTTTCGTTATCCTTCTCCCCTCAAACCCTGCCCGGTGCTTGCCAGGCCCCGGCGGTTTCCACCATGGGTTTGGTTTGGCACAGTCTTAACCCACCCCCGGCTCTGTGGTTGTGGTGCTGAGCTCCAGCTTGGCAGAGGAGAGTGCTGAGCCCCACCACGGCGTGATGGGGACCCCCCGCCCAACCCCTCAACACCCCCCCCGGAAATCCCTCTGGGCACGGTGTGACGTGGGGTCTTGCCCCAGGCTCAGGGTGCAGCAGGGCTGGGGAAGGGGGGGCAGTGGTGTGGACCCCCTCACACCCAACCCACAGTTGCAGCGGGAGGAGAGATGCTCACTGGGAGCACTGGGCAGGCAGTGCCCCTGCGGGCGCTGGGTGAAAGCTCGGAGGGCTGCAGCATGGGCACAGGGCGAGCTGGGGGGACACGAAGCTTCCTGCTCCTCTTCCACCTCCCTGCGGCACCCGCAGCAAGCGCCCACAGCCATGAGGTGCAGGAGGAAGCTGCTGCACATTGCCAAGCCCCACGGGGTGGGCTCCAGCCTGGGCTTCGAGGTCCAAAAGCGGCGGCCGAGTGCCCCCCGGCTGGGCAGCGTGGGGCTGGGAGCCCGCGGGTATGTGCCTGGCACGGGAGGCTTCTCCCGCGGCTCGTCGTGGAGGTGGGCAGACAGGGGACACGCGTGTGGCGGTGCATACCCGCGCCGGCGCTCACGCGTGCTCTCGGACACGTGCGCGCGGCCGCCGGCTGACGTCATCGCGCGCGGGACCGGGGCGCGCTCCCGCTCACGCCGTCGGGAGGTGTTTGCCCCTCACCCGCAGCCGTGCGCGGAGCATCCTCCGGGGCCCCTGCGTCGTGTCGCGGCGCTGCCGCGGGGGGTGACTCACAGGCTGGCAGAGGAAGCTGTGACTCAGACCTGGAGTCCTGCCGCTCCCCACTCCCCAACGCCCCCCTCCCAGCAGCCCTCGCAGCCACGTGGAGCCCTCAGCACCCGAACCCGGCACCCGAACCGCAGGACACAGCTGGGTGCTGCCCGCTGGGCTGCTGGGGGCCTGCGCCCCTTCCCTGGACTGCTGTGGGGACCCTGCCTGGCCGTGCGGACCAGGGAGTCTTTGGGCGTGCAGGAGGAGGCAGGCCTGGGCACTTGGGGTGGCACCGTGCACACCCTGAGTCCTGCCCAAGCTGGGCATCGGTTCCAGGCTCGGGCACCTTTCCCAGGGGTGTTTCAGGCCCAGCCCAACCCAGCACGCCACCCCTGGGCAGTGGTGCCAGGCGGTGCTCTAAGTTGCCACCCAGGAGGGCTCCCCTTTGTCCGGGGAGTACTCACAGGACTGCCACCTCTGGGTCCATGCCATGGGCTGCGTGCCTGGCACCGGGCATTGCCCACACCGCTGCCCAGGCTCCTGCCACCCCTTCAGTGTGCCCAGCTTGTCATAGCGGGGCATCTCCCTGCCACTGACCCACTCCTTCCCTCGCCTGATGTGCCCATGCCTGTGCCCCAGCACAGCACCAACACCAAACACAGCCGGGGCTGCTCCACCTGCCGTGGGTTTGCCGCGGGTCTGAGGTGCGGCACCAGCTCCACCTGCCCCTGGCACTGAGCCACCACTGGCACCGGGCTCTGCAGCTGCCGTGCCTGCTGGCCCCGTGCCCACCAATGGTCTGGGGTGCCAGCGGGTGCCGCAGGCAGCGCCGGGGATGTTGGCGCGATCAGAGGCTGCTGCTGGTGCCCGTGGAGGGGGCAGAGGGCAGCCTGGGTGTCGTGCCGGCGCTCAGCAGTGCCATGCAGCGCCCGGGGGGTGCTGTGCCAGCAGTGCCAGGCGGTGCCCAAGGCGCTGTGCTGTGGCACGGGCAGCCTGCGTGAGTCAGAGCGAGGCGGAGCCGCTGCCCCCTCCCCGCCCGCCCTGTTCCCAGGCCCCAGCATCGCTTTCGCAATGACTTGGGGCAGCCACCCCGGCCCTCCCCTCCAGCGCCCAGCTCTGCTGAGCTCGCCCTGGCTCCATGCCCTACAGGTTGCCCCTGCCCACGCTGCCCACATCGCTGCCCATGCCCTGGCACGGCTGCTGCCGCTGGCTTCAGCCAAATCCCCTTCACTCTGCCCTTGGCTGCTGAGCGCTGGGGCTGGGAATTCACCTTCCTGAGCAGACCCCCACGGGGCCAGGGTGCCTTCTGTGGGCATGGGGTCTGGCAGGTGGCATCCAGGGGGGCATGGCAAGTGACCAGAGCTGGCAGCAAGGGCCCGGGGGCAGCTGGGGTGAGTCAGTGGCGGCCAGGTGGGGAGGCACAGGGACGCTCTGGGCATGACTCAGCTGTCAGACAAACAGGGCAGGCTGTGTGAATCTGAGCTTCCTCTGCACCCTGGCAGCACTGGGGGTGCACCTCGAGAGTCCCCTGGTGTCCCCCATTGAGCCCCCCCCAGCATGGCAGCAGCCTCAGGAGCAGCCACAGAGATGCCACCATGCACGGTGCCATGTGCTCACCACACCTGCCAGGGAGCTACCATCCCCAGCTGCTCCCACAGTGTGGTGGGGGGGTGCATGGATGGGGGGCTGTGGGCACCCACTGGTGATGATGAGCTGGCAGCTGTGATGGGCATGGGGACATCATAGGCACCCCCATGACATGGGCACCCCACAGGGCTGGGGCTGACCCAGTGTGGCTGTGTCCTTGCCTGTGCAGGAGGTGGTCGTGGGGGCAGGGGGTCCTGGGGGGTGATGCCTGGGGTGGGCTGCTCGGTGGGGCCAGGATGGGACAGTCCCACAGGTAACCCTGAGCCAGGAGGGAGCTGGGATGGAGCCAGTGATGCACAGGGCATTGGCAGCACCAAGCAGCAGCTGGTGCATTCGAGGGCATCTTGGGCAAGGGGCAGCAGGTGGGGACAAGGGGGGCTGAGGGCAGTGTGTGGTGTCCATCAGGGACAGCTGTCCCCAGAGTAGTGGCAGCTGAGGAGCCAGGGCACAGCACCATGTGCCAGCTGCAGCACTGGGGGCATTGTGGACTCACAGAATGCATCGGGCTGGAAGGGACCTTCCAAGGACATCTTGTCCAGCCCCCTGCAGGCAGCAGGGACAGCTCCAGCCAGAGCAGGCTGCTCAGGGCCACATCAAGGCTGACCTTGAATGTCTCCAGGCATGGAGCCCTAACCACCTCCCTGGGCAGCCTGTTCCAGTGTCTCCTCACCCTCACTGCAGAGCTCCCTCCTGATGTCCAACCTAACTCTGCCCTGCTCCAATTTCAAGCCACTGCTCCTCATCCTATCCCCACAGCCCCTTCTGAGCAGCCCTTCCCCAGCCTGCCTGCAGGTCCCCTTCACATATTGCCCTGTGTGTGCCCTTCAGACACCCACAGCAGGGAACAGCAGCTCCTGACCAGGGGCTGAGAAGGGTGAATCAGGTGAGGATGGGGCTGGCAGCCCAGCACTGACCCTGGTGGAACCGTGGAAGGCCTGAGCCGGGCTGTGATTAATGATGTGCTGGAGCTCAGCGGCAGGGCTGCTGCTCCCAGCCGCCCTCAGCTCAGCCCTGCTGCCAGCCTGCTGTCCCCAGGACCTTGGATGAGCTTTTCTTTCCAAAACACATCGGGTTTTGTCAGAAGTCAGCAACTTTCCAGACACAGCAGAGATCCTTCCTGGGCTGGCAGCTGGAAGAGGAAGCACAGCCAGTCCCCAGCAGGCTCCGTGCCCTGCCCCAGGGTCCTGCATGCTGGTCAGTGGGGGGGGTGACCAGGCACCGGTTGAGGCTGGAGATCCCCAAATGCCTGCTCTTGGCCCTAGAAGCTACCACAGTGACCAGTGCTGGGCTGGTTCCTGGCTCCAGCAGCTGGGGAATTCCCAGGTCCAGGCTCACCCAGGCCATGGGCTGCAAAACCCAACCGCATGCAACCTGCCCGGGCACCCTGCGGCCCAGCTGCATGCCCTGCTGGGGTGGGAGCAAGCTGGGGGATGGCCAACCTGCCCCACAGGGATGCCAACTGCCCAGCTCCAGCTGGGCTCCATCCTCCAGCCCCAAGATTCTGTGGTTATGTGGTCCTGCTCTGGCAGGGCGGGGGTTGGACTTGCTGAGCTCTGGAGGTCCCTTCCAACCCCTAACATCCTGAGATCCTCTGATCCTGTGTGAAGATGCAGCCCCAAGCCCCTGACCTCCCATCTCTGTGCCAAGTTTTGTCTGGTTTCAGCCCCCACTTCCCCCCCAGGTGCTTCCTCCAGGCCCTCCCCCTGCAGTCATCCAGCACTGTGGTCATGCTGCCCCTCAGCAAAGGGTCCTTTGTCCCAAGCCTGGTCACCACCAGTGAGTCCCACATGTGACCCAGGGCCCTGCATGTTGCTGACAGGGCCCAAAAGGTCAGGAATGCTTCACAGGATCACAGGACTGCTGAGGTTGGAAGAGAGCTTTGAGATCATCAAGTCCAAGCTCTGGGGGTGGTGTCTTCTGCCTAGGATCAGGTGATAGAAGGAGAGGAACTGGCCTGAAATTGTGCCAGGGGAGGCTTAGGTTGGAGATGAGGAACCATTTCTTTGCTGCCAGAGTGGTCAGGGCTTGGCACAGGCAGCCCAGGGAGGTGGTGGACTCCCCATCCCTGGAGGGGTTCAGGAAATGTGTGGCCATGGCTCTTGGGGCCATGGTTTGGGGGCCATGGTGGGATTGGGTTGGTGTTGGACTGGATGACCTTAGAGAGCTTCTCCAACCCAAACAGTTCCCTGATTCTATAGCCTCTCTCCTCGAGCTCAGGATGCCACCCCTGCTGCCAGGCCACCACCCCCAGCCCACATCCCTCAGCATCTTTCAAACCCCTCCAGCCATGGGCACTCCACCACCTCCCAGGGCAGCCTGGGCCAGTGCCAGAGAACCCTTTGCTGGGGACAAATCCTTCCTAGCCTCCAACCTGACCCTCCCCTGGCACAGCCTGAGGCTGTTTCCTCTTGTCCTGTCCCTTGCTGCCTGGCCAGGAGAGACCAAACCCCAACCTGCCTCCAACCTCCTTTCAGGGAGCTGTAGAGGGCGACAAGGTCTCCCCCTCAGCCTGCAGGAGGTGCTGAGGCTTGGAAATCACATCCTGGCTTGGTCTGGGTTCTGATTTGCCCTTTCCCCCGCCTCCCCTTCGCCTCCCTGGTCGCTCCTTCCCCTGCCGTGCGCTGCGGGTTTGGCCGGGGGCCCGCAGCGGGCGGCGGTGAGCAGGCAGCGAGCAGGCAGCGCTGAGCTGAGCCCCAAGGGTGTGCCGAGGCCGCTGAGGGCTCGGAAAGTGCTGAGCTGGTGTGAACCTGCCAGCCCCAGCGCCTCCTCGCTGCCCTTTCCTGGAAGAAGACTCACGGCCCCCACCGGGCGCGGTCCCTCGCCCCGGGCAGCTGTGCCCATCCCTGGGTGCCAGGGAGCAGAGGGGGCAAGGACAAGGTGGGGTGGGGGGTGGTGATGTCTTGCTGCAGGGGGTTGGGGTAATCCCTATGGGATGAAGAGTGTGGCCAGCAGGTCGAGGGAGGTTCTCCTCCTCTGTTCTGGTGCCCTCTCCCCTCGGTGCCAGCACAGCTCCCCACCCACCCCTCACTGGCTGGAAACCATCAAGGGGCTGTGCCAGCCGTGCCAGGCATTGCCAGGATCACCTCATAGAGCCCAGAATGGGAGGGGTTGGAAGGGACCTGCAGAGATCATCCAGTCCACCACCCCCACCCCAATCTGGTGACTGTGGCCAGTTCTGGGCTCCCCAGTCCCAGAGGGACAGAGGACTGCTGGAGAGAGTCCAGGGGAGGCTGTGAGGATGATGAAGGGACTGAAACATCCCTGCTGAGAGCCCTGGGGCTGGTTAGTCTGGAGAGGAGAAGGTTGAGAGGAGACCTTATTGATCCCCAGAGGGAATCTGATCCATGCTTATCAAGAGCTAAAGGGTGGGGGCCAAGAAGAAGGTGCCAGGCTCTGTTCAGGGTGCCCTGTGCCAGGACAAGGAGCAGAGGGCACAAACTGGAAGCCAGGAGGTTCCACACTTCTTTGGTGGGAGGGTGCTGGAGGCCTGGAGCAGGCTGCCCAGGGAGGTTGTGGAGCCTCCTTGTGTGGAGACTCCAGCACCACCCTCAGCGGGGGCTGTGCTCACCCAACCCAGCTCCCTGAGGGGAGGGGGGGGTGGTGACAGGGGTGGGGTGACAGGGATGGGAGGGGGCTGATAAGGGTGGGATATGGGTGACAATGATGGGAGGTAGGTGACAGGGGTGGGAGGGGGGTGACAAGGGTGGGAGGTGGCTGATAAGGATGGGAGATAAGGATGGGAGGTGGGTGACAAGGGTGGGGGGTGGCTGACAAGGGTGGGGGGTGGCTGACAGGGGGAGGTGAGTGACAGGGATGAGAGGGGGGTAACAGGGATGGGAGGGGACTGCTAAGTATGGGAGGTGAATGACAAGGGTGGGAGGGGGTGACAAGGTTGGGAGGGGGGTGACAAGGATGGGAGGGGGGTGACAAGGATGAGAGAGAGGTGACAAGGGTGGGAAGGGGGTGAAGGGGGTGAGAAGCGTGGGAAGGGGGTGACAAGGGTGGGAGGGGGGTGACAAGGGTGGGAGAGGGGTGACAAAGGTGGGAGAGGGGTGACAAGGGTGGGAGGGGGGTGACAAGGGTGGGAGAGGGGTGACAAGGGTGGGAAGGGGGTGACAAGGGTGGGAGGTGGATGACAAGGGTGGGAGGGGGGTAACAATGATGGGAGAGGGGTGACAGGGATGGCAGCTGTGCCATGCTGCTGCCCCCAGCTCTGCTCTTTGCCCCTTTCCAGCCTGCCCAGCTTGTCCTGCAGCCACACGATGCCAACGCACTGACTGGCACCAGTGCCCACCCCGAGGCCCAGCAGGAGCTTCCAAGTGGCAGCAGATGTCAGCTCTGAGCTGTGCCAGGGCTCTGCCTCTGACCTTTTCCCTGGCAGGGTCCCTGAGAACGGTGCCAAGCCCTGGTGCTGGTGGCACACACACGGCCCCAAGGCCCTGGCACTGAGCTCTGGTGCCCACAGGAGCTGTCTGGGGGTGCCTGGTCCTGTGCCCCAGCTGGGGACGTTGCCTCCCCGGGCTGGAACTGTGTCACTTCCCTGTCCCCATGCTGGGGCTCGAAGTCTTCTGCCTGGGGCCACAAAGCTGAGTCAGGGCCACAGAGCTGAGTGCCCTGACTCATGGCCTGGGTGAGAAGTGTTGGGCAGCACTTCCCCCTGGCATGGGGGCCCTGGTACCCCCAAGTCTGTGTCAGTCCTTTCCCATCCCTCCACACCCTGAGCCAGCAGCAGGGTCCCAGCTGTGTTCCCTCAGCCCTTGTGCCTCCCAGCTGCCACCACTGCTGGCTCTGCCCCCTGCCCACACAGGGCACTGAGTACCCCCCCGACAGCCCTCAGTGCCACCTGGGGTACCACGGGGCTAGGAAAGCTGTGGGGAAGGGGTGTGGGGGAGAGCCAGGATGCCCAGGACCCCCATTTGCAGCTCCCCTGGCACACTGATGTGCACATCACAGCCCCATGGCTGCAGACCCCCTGTGTGGGGTTGGGGAGCTGCTGCCCGTGCCCAGGCAGCTCCCAGTGTGTTGCTGGCACCCTTTGGCACACTCTGCCATGCCAGTGTCACCCCCTGCCATGCTAGTGCCACCCCCTGCCATGCCTGTGCCACCCTCTGCCACCCCATCAATGCCCCCCACACGCAGAGATCCACGTGGGGACCCCACGCCCACCCGTGCCAGGGCCGCACGTGGGGTGTGGGTGGGCAAGAGCCAGCTGCTGCCCATGTCCAAACCCTGAGCCATCTTGCAGGGTGCTGAGGCAGCTGCTGGGCACCGGGATCGGCAGCCAGGGGCTGGCAGTGCTCCTGGCCTGCCCCTGGCTGCAGAGTGGATTCCAGGCGGGGGGTGGGGGAGGGGGCGTGCAGGCAGGACCTCACGGCACAGGGTGGCATGAGCCCAGCCACGGCTCGGGCACGGCAGGGCACAAGCGTGGGCACAGGCGGGTGCGCGGTGCCAGGCGGGCAGGATGGGTGCCGTGCGTGGAGCGTGGCTGCCCTCTGCTGCCACCGCCACGGCAGTGCTCAGCACCCCCCCGCCGGCGCCCAGCGCCGCGGGCACCCCCGGGCACGGCGCCCAGAGGGCTTCTCGGGGGCTGCCCTGAGGGCTGCTGGGCACCAGAGGCTGCCTGGGCACCCAGCGTGGGGGACATCCTCCACCGGACGTGCCCAGGGCACCAGGGAGGCTGAGGGAGCGTTGCCCTCCTCTGGGGGGGGTAGGGAGCTGTGCCCGGGGGCAGGGAGCTGTGCCCAAGGGGACATGGGCAAGGCAGCGGCAGAGCTGGAAGCTGGCACCAGCAAGCCTGGGCACTCTGCACCCCTGTGAGCCCTGCTGGCACCAGCGAGCTCAGCCAGCCCTGTGCCAGCCGTGGGGGGCTGGGCACTGCGGGGGCGCAGGAGGGCAGCCCCTGCCCACCTTCCCATCGGCGCTGCCAGGCCGGGCACGGCTCGCTCCCCCCCGAGCCCCCCGGCAGGTCCTGGCAGCCGCTGTGGATCTGGGCACCGCGCCCGGGCACCGTGCCCTGGCACAGCCTCCCCCACCCGCGGCCCCACACTGGATGGGGCAGGCTTGGGGGCAGCCAGGCTGCCACAGCACCAGGGTGGGGCAGGTTCCAGCCTCCCCCCACCCCGGGCGGGGGGGGGCACAGAGGTGCCCTGACCCCACTGCAGCTCCTGGGTGCCTTGGGGCAGGGCAGGGCACAGGGGTGGGTACCATGGGACAGGGCAGGGTGGGCTGGGCACAGCATGGGGGATGCCAACAGCCCTCCTCACTCCCACCCACTGCACAGCCTCCCCCACCCCCTGCCGTGGGTGCCCTGAGTGGGGGCTCTGTGGGTGTCCAGGAGCTCTGCAGAGCTCAGCTCTAGGCCTGTGCCCACCGCTGGTGCCAGCCCCCCTGTGGCATCGCCCTGCCTGCAGTGCCAGGGGCACGGTGTGGGGGGGTGAGAACCATGCTGCATCAGTGGGGGCTGTGCCAGCGATGGGGCTGGGGCTGTGCCAGGCAGCTCTGGGGCCAGCAAGGGCCTGAGGCCAGTCCCATGCCAGCCCCAGCAGCAGAGAGGACAAATAAGGAGCCGATGCCCCGTGGTGACTCATGCCACCCTCTCTCCTGCACCACCCCCATGGCCCTGTGCCCACTGTGAGCTAAAGCCTGGCACAAGGGTGGGGGCAGGCTGGGGAGCAGCAGGGGGGAGCCCCAGTCTTGGCTCTACCACAGGCTGGAACTAGGCAGAGGGGAGCTCTGGGTGTTTGCAGCCCTGTACCAGCTGTGCCCCCTGCCCCAGCTGTGCCAATCCATCCCAGCTGTGCCACTCCATCCCAGCTGTGTCACTCCATCTCAGCTGTGCCCCCTCATCCCAGATGTACCCCCAACCCAGCTGTGCCACTCCATCCCAGGTGTGCCACTCCATCCCAGCTGTGCCCCCTCATCCCAGATGTACCCCCTGCCCCAGCTGTGCCACTCCATCCCAGCTGTGCCACTCCATCCCAGCTGTGCCACTCCATCTCAGCTGTGCCCCCAGACCCAGCTGTGCCACTCCATCCCAGCAGCCCCCACCCCAGCATCCTGTGGGTACAGAGAAGGGGCTCCAAGGGGGTGGACAAAGGCAGGGGAGGGGGCTGCAGAAGTGCTGGTGAAAGTAAAATTGTCCCATCCCTCCCCTTTCCACATCCCTCCCCTTTCCTCTTCTCCCTTCCCCTTCCCTCTTCTCCCTTCCCTTTTCCTCTTCTTCCTTCCCCTCCCCTCTTCTCCCTTTCCCTTCCCTCTTCTCCCCTCCCCTCCCCTCCCCTCTCCACATCCCTCCCCCGAGCAGCTGGGAGGGAATTGAGCAGCATCGCTGCTGGGATTTACAACCCCTCCGGAGGGGACTGCAGCCCTGGGGAGGGACTTGGTTTCTCTCCTGGGGGGTTCCCGGGGGTCCCCGCTGCTTTCGGGGGTGATGCTGAGCGCTGCCGGCCCGCAGCTCGCTCCCATCCTCCATGCTGGAGCGCTGGGAAGCTTTGGGAAGCTTTGGGAAGCTTTGGGAAGCAGGTCACGTCCAGCTCCCGGCGCGCAGCGAAGCCAGGGGAGGGCTGCTGGAGGCTTTCCGGGGCGGCAGCAGCAGCTGGCTGAGCCCTGCCAGTGATCTGGGGGCCGGGGTGGGGGGGCTTAACGGGGGGAGGATTTCCTGAGGGAGAGCTGGGGAGGGACTTGTGACAAGGGCTGGGAACGCCAGGACGAGGGGGCAATGGCTTTGAGCTGGGAAGGAGGAGAGATTGGAGCTGGAGATGAGGAAGAAATTGCTGGCAGTGAGGCTGGGGAGAGCCTGGCACAGGTTGCCCAGGGAGGCTGTGGCTGCCCCCTCCCTGGAGGTGTTCCAGGCCAGGCTGGATGAGGCCCTGAGCAGCCTGGGCTGGGGGGAGGTGTCCCTGCCCATGGCAGGGGGTTGGAACTGGAGGATCTGGAAGGTCCCTTCCAGCCCAACCCATTCTATGGCTCCGAGGCTGTGGATGGCCCCTGCCTGGGCAAGGCAGAGTGGGGCTACCTGCTGGTGCCACCCTTGGGATGGGGCAGAGGGGAGCTCTGATGGGGGTACAACAGCCCCTTGCCCCCCATCAGGGGCAGCTGGTAGCAGCCCTCTCCTCACTGGCTGCTCTTGGGGTTGGGAGGGCTTGGTAGGGGGCAGGAGGGGGGCACAGAGGAGCAGACTGGGGGGGGGGGGGGGTAGTGAGATGCTGAGACTGGACTAGGTGATCTCCAGAGGTCCCTTCCAACCCCCACCACTGGCTGGGGGTGAGCTCTGACCCAGAGTGAAGCCTCCAGCTGCATCCTGCCCCACTGTGAGGCCCCAGCCCCATTCAGTCTGGAGAAGAGAAGGCTCTGAGGAGCCCTAATTGTGGCCTTCCAGGATCTGAAGGGGGCTCCAAGGAAGCTGGGGAGGGACTTGTGAGGGTGTCAGGGAGTGAGAGGACTGGGGGGGAATGGAGCAAAACCAGGAGTGGGGAGATTCAGATTGGATGTTAGGAAGAAGTTGTTGCCCATGAGGGTGGTGAGAGCCTGGCACAGGTTGCCCAGGGAGGTGGTGGAAGCCTCATCCCTGGAGGTGTTCCAGGCCAGGCTGGATGTGGCTGTGAGCAGCCTGCTGTGGTGTGAGGTGTCCCTGCCCATGGCAGGGGGGTTGGAACTGGCTGAGCCTTGAGGTCCCTTCCAACCCTGACAATTCTATGACTGTGTGATTCTTATCCCTCCTCCTCCTCCTCTTCCGTAGCAGCGCCGCAGGCTGGGGCAGAGTTTGGGTTCCAGCCTGGCTGCTGCGGTGCAGAGAGAAGGAGAGAGGGAGGCTCCGGCGCGGGGGGGGACGGTGCAGGATGAGCTCATGTGCAAGGGGAAACCTTCCGGGCAGGCAGAAACGTTGATGCTGCAGTTCAGGAGGTTCTGCAATCGTGGCTTGTTCCTGCAGAAATCTCACCGCCTCGCTCCGTGCGTGTCGGCAAGCGAGGAAGAGCTGCCGGGGAGGAGGGGCTCCGAGCTCCTCCGCCGGAGCTCAAGGTGATTTCATTCGGTGGTGTTTTTTTTAACCTTCCCCTTCAGCTGACGGCGGCTTGCAAAAGAGAGAGACCCCCGGGGCGGG
Organism: Dryobates pubescens; assembly: GCF_014839835.1. Classification (NCBI taxonomy): domain Eukaryota; kingdom Metazoa; phylum Chordata; class Aves; order Piciformes; family Picidae; genus Dryobates; species Dryobates pubescens. Next base: position 3,968,028 of record NC_071642.1, read on the forward strand.
GGGAGGGAGAGGGTTTCGTCCTTAGCAAAAATAAAAGCGCCGCTGTTGGAGGTGGAAAGCGCAAGGACGGAGAGCACGGCACCGACACCGAGTTGCTTTTGCCATCGCCGTGGAAATACTCAGGCTGGGGGGGCGGGGGGGGGGGTTTGGACAAGATGACCCTTTGAGGCTCCCTCCCGACCCGATGCGATCTGTAGAAGCTGTGATGTCAGCAGGGAAATGTGGCCACCCCCAGGAATTAACCTTTGAGAAAGGTCTCAGAGCTTCCAGGAATGACTCCCAAGGAGATGTGCTCCTCCCTGACCTGCCCCTCGGGGATCCTGCTCCGGCAGGAGGGGACGGGTTGGATTCGGTCGTCTCCAGAGGTCCCTTCCATCCCCTTCCATCCTGTGGTTCTGTGACTGTGGTGAGCCCCCCAGGGTGCAGGGAGCTGGACCAAAGGCCACCTTGCTCCGGCAGGAGGGGAGGGGTTGGATTCGATCGTCTCCAGAGGTCCCTTCCATCCCCTTCCTGTGGTTCTGTGACTGTGGTGAGCCCCCAGGGTGCAGGACCAAAGGCCACCCTGCTCCGGCAGGAGGGGAGGGGTTGGATTCGATTGTCTCCAGAGGTCCCTTCCATCCCCTTCCTGTGGTTCTGTGACTGTGGTGAGCCCCCAGGGTGCAGGACCAAAGGCCACCCTGCACAGGCTTTTTTTTTGGGGGGGGGGGGGGGGGGATGCACAAGACCACCGGCAGCAAGCAGCAGCGTGCTGGCAGCGCCAGCCTGTCCCTGCAGTGTGAGCAAGGGGACAGAGGGGGCACAGGGGGGTGGGAAGGCTCCGGTTTCCTCGGGCAGCCAAGGCTGGGTCACCTCGGTGAGCATTTCACCGGCACAGGCGCCGTGTCCCGGCAGCTCTTCCCCTCCACGGCTTGGGGATCAAAACCCTTCCTGCGCCCCCAGCCCCCTCCCGTCCTGCAAGGTCACTCCCGGTGCGTGCAGGGGGTGGAAGTTTGCTTTGCTGTGTCCTCGGGTAGCATCTCCTGACCTGAAGGGCTCCTGTGCTGCGAATACTCTTAGATGATGATTAATGAGAGCTTATATAACCCAGATGAGTCCTTAATGCAGCTGAGAGGGTGACAGGAGTGAAGGTGGCAGGGAGCAAAAGCAAGCCCCTGGCTGCTGGGAGGGGGGTTCTTTATTTCCCCACCTGAAGCAAGCAGGTTCTGCACATGGCAGATGTGGATCTGAGGGCAGATGCCACCCACGGAGCCCACCAAGGCTCTGCTGCAAGGGGCAGCAGCTAGGGCTGACCCCAGCTGGGTTTTCTGAGCATCCTGGCTCTGTTTTACACCCAAACATTTCTTCGGTGTGGAGGGGGCTGGAGGCCTGGAGCAGGCTGCCCAGAGAGGTTTCGGAGTCTCCTTCTCTGGAAGAGCTTCCAACCCCACCCCTGGCCACTGTGCTCCTGGGCAAGCTGCTGTGGGTGCCCTGCTGGGGCAGGGGGCTTGAGCTGGACGAGCTCCAGAGGTCCCTTCCAGCCCCTGCCACAGAATCAGAGAATGCATCCGGCTGGAAGGGAGCCTGAAAGGTCATCTTGCCCAGCCCCCCTGCAGGGACACAGAGTCACAGAGTGGTTTGGACTGGAAGGGACCTTAAAGATCACCTAGTTCCAAGCCCCCTGCCGTGGGCAGGGACCCCTCCCACTGCTGGGGGGACAGCAGAGGCTTCAGCTTTCCACCAGCTGGCTGAGCAGCACAGCAGCAGTCCTGACAGCCCAGCACAGCCATGGTTGCCTTGGTTACCACAGGCTACTGGCACCACCAAACCTCAGTCTTGGGTGAACTGGCACCCCCAGCCCCAAATTCCTCCTGACCTCAGTCTGGGTACACTGGCACCCCCAGCCCCGAATTCCTCCTGACCCCAGCCTGGGTACACTGTCACCCCCAGCCCCAAATCCCTCCTGATCCCAGCTTGGGTACACTGTCACCCCCAGCCCTGAATCCCTCTTGACCCCATCCCCAGTCCACTGGCATCCCCAGCCCCACATCCTTTCAGAAGCAGCTGCAGCAGGGGCTGGCAGAGGAAGCTGCAGCAGGGGCTGGCAGAGGAGGCTCCAGCAGCCAGGGCTTCTTGCCATGGCAACACCAGCACTGCGTCAGGGCTGGCTTTTTCCAGCTGCAAAGCTGGAGCAGCAGCTCCCTCAGGAGCAGCAGGGAGAGGGAAGGGAGGATTCGTTTGTTTGTGGGTGGTTTGGTTTTGGTTGTTGTTTTGTTGTTGTTGTTTTTCCTGTGGGCTCTCGGGGCTGCCAGTTCCCAAATTCCAAACCCACTCAGTGCTTCGCTCCCTGGGGTTCAAGGCTGGTGATGAGACCCCGTGGATGGTCACACAGGGGAGGCTGCCTGGGGAATAGGAAGTGCCCAGCGCAGCTCTGTGCCGTGGAAGCCTTCCTGCCTCACAGCGTGGGCTGTGCCCCGGGGCAGGAAGGAGCAGTGGGGCTGGGGAGGGATGGGATGGAGGCCCAGGGGGGCCTTTGCTCCAGCCCAGCCCCACATCCTCTCTTTGATGGACTCAGAGAAACATGGAATGGGTTGGGTTGGAAGGGACCTTGAAGATCATCCGGTTCCTGTCCCCCCCCCGCCATGGGCAGGGACACCTCCCACCAGCCCAGGTTGCTCAAGGTCTCATCCAGCCTGGCCTTGAGCACCTCCAGGGAGGGGGCAGCCACAGCCTCCCTGGGCAACCTCATTGCCCTCTGCAGCTCCTTGACAGGAGGCTAGAGCCGGGAAGGAGGGTGGGGGATTGGTCTTCAGTTAACAAACAACAGGACAAGAGGAAATGGCCTCGAGTTGCCCCAGGGGAGGCTTGGGTTGGGCATGAAGAACAATTTGTTCCCCTTCTGAGGGTCCTCAAAGCCTGGACCAAGCTGCCCAGAGGGAGTCCCCATCCCTGGAGGGGTTTCAGAGCCATGGAGATGAGGTGCTGAGGGCCATGGGCTGGTGGTGCCCTGGCAGTGCTGGGGTAAAGGTTGGACTCAACGATCTGAAAAGTTTCTTCCAGCCTAAACAATTCCACGGCTCTGTGACTCCTTCACACCCTGCTCTTCCCCCATCCCTCCTGGGAGCTCCTTGCCCCAGCCCTTGCCCCAGGCAGCAGCGCCCAGGCCTGGGGTTTGGAAGCTTCATCAGAGCAGTGCCTGGGGTGGAGGCCTCTGCTCTGCCCTTGGCTCCCAGCTCAGGCTCTGGAGCAGGTTCAGGCTCATGGAGCAGGTTCAGGCTCTGGAGCAGGTTCAGGCTCTGGAGCAGGTTCAGGCTCATGGAACAGGTTCAGGCTCTGGAGCAGGTTCAGGCTCAGCTGCTCCTGGCTCTGGGCAGACACCAACCTGTGGGACAGGAGAAAGGTTCCCACAAGCACAGGCAGTGAGCTCTGCTGGCTCTCCCCCAGACCTGCAGTGCTGCAGGAGGGGCTGCTGGGCTGCAGGATGCACCCAAGGCAAGGTCCCCTCAGAGGCAGAGGAGAAACTTGTGCAGCTCTGGGGACCTGTGGGGGATGAAGGTGAAGGTAGGAGGGTGGGAGATGAGCACATCCCAGCGTGTTGGTGCCCCCTGGAGAGGCACTGCTGTGCCGCTGGACCGAGGGCCCTGCAGAATCCCAGAGGGGGTTGGGTGGGAAGGAACCTTCCAAGCTCATCCAGCCCAACCCCCTGCAGCCAGCAGGGACATCCCCAACCAGAGCTGGTTGCCCCTCTCTGGGCAACCCGTGCCAGGGTCTCAATAACCTGTCCTTGGAGGTGTAAAGTTGGGTGAGCAAAAGCTCTGTGGGGCTGCTGGAACCAGCAGAGGAGACCCCCAGACCCCCTCCAGCCTCTCCTGAGGGATGCTTGCCCTCGGGGACAGGCACCAGCTCTGCTCCACAGAGTGATTCCCAGCAGCTATTTGTGGTCCTGGCCCAAGTGCTGGAGCTTTCACCATATTAGGTCATGGCAGCCACGGGTCCTGCTCACAGACAGCTCCAGGTGACTGCAGATGGGCTTAGGCCAGAGCAAACAAACCATGGTGCTTGGCTTGGAAACCACCACCCAGGCCTTGGCTGTTCTGCAAAGTTAACTGTTTGGTGGAGGGTTCTGCTCCAGGGGAGGAGCAGCCTCCTGCTGCAGGACAGCTCAGGGGGGACCTGCTGGAAGGCAGCCCCCCAGAGAAGGACCTGGGAGTGCTGGGGGACAAGAAGTTCCTTATGAGCCAGCAAGGCGCCCTCATGGCCAGAAGGTTGATGGTCTCCTGGGATGCACAGAGTGTGGGCAGTAGGGCAAAGGAAGGGTCTCCTCCCTCTCTGCTCTGCCCTGGTGAGGCCACAGCTGCAGCCCTGGGGCCAGCTCTGGGCTCCTCAGTTCATGAGAGCCAGGGAACTGCTGGAGAGAGTCCAGGGGAGGCTGGGAAGATGCTGAGGGGCCTGGAGCAGCTCTGTGAGGAGCAAAGGCTGAGAGCCCTGGGGCTGGGAGCCTGGAGGAGAGCAGCCCCAGAGGGGAGCTGAGCAATGCTGAGCAAGAGCTAAAGGGCAGGGGGGGGGGGGGGCGGGCAAGAGGCTGGGCCCAGACTCTGCTCAGATGTGCCCAGTGCCAGGGGCACAAAGTGGCACCCAGGAGGTTCCACCTGAGCAGGACAAACTTGTTTGGTGTGAGGGTGCTGGAGCAGACTGCCCAGAGAGGTTGTGGAATCTCCTTCCCTGGAGAGCTTCCAACCCCTCCTGGGCAAGCTGCTGTGGGTGTCCTGCTGGAGCAGGGGGTTGGGCAAGGATGATCTCCAGAGGTCCCTTCCCACCCCCACCGTGCAGGGCCTCGGTGCAATCACACCGGTGTGTTCCATTGTGTCATTAGCTGCTCTCACAAGCCCTGCAGTCACCCGGCTGAGCTACTCCCCCAGCACCAGTTCCAGCCACAGCCTCATCCATGCTGAGATGTCCCTGTCCCGAGACCCACAGCCCCCGGGGCCGCGCAGGTGACGTGGGACTGCCTGCGGCTGGCTGTTCTCAGGCTGAGGCGAGACAAGCCGCAGCTGATGCCCTGGATCAGGCAGTGAGGAACAAGCAGATCTGGAGCACAGAAAGCTCCTGAGAGCTGCAGAACTGGGACAGGAGCTGAGGCATCACGGGTGAGCTGGATCCAGCCTGGGCTCTCACCTCGTTTCCCAGCGTGACTCCCTTGGAGTCAAAGGAAAGGCATCAGGCACACGCCCGAGAGAGACCAACATCACATTTCTGGGGACGAATCCGGGCAGAGCCGCCATCCCTGGAGCCACACTGCTCCTTTTGTGCGCCCTGCTGGCACCAAAACTCCCCTGGAGCAGCACGGGGAGGTTATCAGCGCGACCTGCAGCACACCCGACCCGCGTTGACTCCGCTGGAGGAGCTAAGAACCCATCCGGCGCCGCGTTCGCCCCTGGCCGTTTGCAGCAGGCAGGGTGCGGGGCGCAGGGCGCAGCGGCTGCTCCTCCCCCTCCAGCATCCCAACGACCTCCTGGCTTGTCGCTTCTGCACCGCCCGGAAAATGGCTCCTCCGTTCCTCAAGGTCACTTCAGCCGCCCTCAATCGAGCTCCAGAAGCGCTCACGTTAATGAGCCTCTAATTTAATCAGCGTGCCGGGGACTCCCGATTCAGGGTTGGGTTCTCTCCTGAAGGGCAAAAATCGATTCGTAGTCTCAGAGGAGCCTCCCCCCGCCCTGGACACTGAGGGACCAGGCAGCCTTGTGTAAGAGTCAGAAACCAAACCGACCCAGAGTTAGTCAACAGTTTCATCCCAGAGTCGAAATTCGCAGCTAACCACCTCCAAGCAGGAAACAATTTATGCACTTGGAACCCACTCCTGTCCCATTTTAGCCTTGGGAGTCAGAGACAGCTCTCCCTCATAAGCTTCTTTCCTGAGTGCTGAGCCTTTCCTTCACCTTCTCCCAACAAAACACAGCAGCTAAACTTAATAATCGACACTCTCCGGTACACTTTAATTAGATATAAACTATTAATTAGCCATAAACTCTATATTCGAGCTTGCTCATTTGCTTTCAGGCCTGGAAAGTTAAACAAGCTTCCCCACACACACACACTATTTTGAGGGTATTATCATGACACAGCATCAACATTGGGGATTTGAAGTGCTTCTGAGCACTCCGGTGGCAGCTGGCAGTGCCAGCTCCTGCGCGCTTGGCACACAAGGCAAACCCCACAGGAATCAAGGCTGGAAACGCCTCTTGTGTGTGTGTGTGTGTGCAGCTGCTGCGATGCAGGGCAGAGAGCAGCAGCCAGATCCCTCCCTGTTTCCTCACTGCTCTTTGCCCCCGTACCCAAACCCATGCCTTTTCCTGCAGCTCCCCGAAGAAGGCACGACAACAAACCGGGGAGGGAGGAAAAGCCCAATTTCCTCACTCAGCCAGGCAGAGAATGGGGCACTCACAGCTTTGGCAGAACAATAGTGGGCAGGAAGAAAAAAAAAAGAAGAAGAAGAAGAAGAAAGATCTCTTTGCATTTCACTGAGCTTTCAACTCCTTTTCAGCGCTCAGGAAGGAATTCAATCGCGTTATCTGCGACCAAACAGCCCCCCGATTGAGAACACTCCGGGGGTGTTCTGTGCAGCCCAGCTCCGGCCGGGAACGCTCTGAGTGGGGGGGGGGGGGGGGGGGGGGGGGGGATGCAGGGGGAGGTTTCGTCCTCTCCTCCTCCTGGCTTCTGCAAACCGCGCAGGGAATTCAGGAGCGGTTTGTGAAGGCAGAGCTGCTGCCGCCCGGTCCTGCCTCCCCCCTGAGGTGACCTCCAGGGACTTGTCCTCCTCGTCTTGTTTTCTTCCATCCTTTCTTGTCCTCCTGGTCTTGGGTTTCTTCCATCCTTTCTTGTCCTCCTGGTCTTGCTTTTCCTCCACCCTGTCTCCCCAGCTCTCCTCTCCACGCTGCCCTTTCCTCTCCCGTGCATCTCTTTCCTCTCAGATGTCACCATCATCATCTTTTTTTCTTCCCTTCCTAGAAGAGATTGCTAATTAGCCTACGAAAAACCGCAAAAAAAATTTGTTTACTTTCAGTGCTTTTAAACCCCCAACCCAGCTCCCCCCCCCCCCGCAGAGCCACGTGTTTCTATGTTGCCAGAAGTTAGTTTCCTCTTTTCACTGAGGAAGTTTCGAACGCTGGAGACAACCTTAGCGAAAACCACAGCGGGGGGTGTGGGGTGGTGGTTTCGTTTATTTATTTATTTACCTATTTAAACTTTTCAGTACAGCCCAGGCTGAGCTAAGGCATTCTGATCTTAGGTTGTGGTTTTTTTTTTTTGGTTAAACAAACCTCTCTCTTGCTCTGGAGCCCACGGCAGGGCTGTTTCTCACGTTCTTTGTGCCCCCCTGCTCTCCCAAGCACGCGTGGGGGGGGGTGGTGTGGAGGCACCGAGCTCCACGCTGCGAAGCGGGAGGCTGCCCCCCTCCCCCCGCAGGGATGATCCGCCCGGCTCTGCCACACGGCGGACAGGGGAAGGCAGGATGGCTGCTTTAACCCTGCGGGGCAGGGAGGGGAAGAGAGGCCTCCCCGGGTGGCTCTGCCGGCTCCGCGACCTGGGGCGGCCGTGCGAGCCTGGGGGTGATGGAGGCGTGAAGCTGAGCCCGCCAGGAATATGGGATCTACTCACGGAGCCGCCAGTGCCGAGGCCTAAGGAGAGGCCGGGAGAAGCAGGGCCTCAGCAGGCTGCGGGATGCGGCCCTGAGGGGCTGGGGATATGCTGTCCCTCACCGTCTCCCTCAGAGGAGGGAAGACATGGCAAGGCCCTGAGGCCGGACAGGCCGCATCTTGGTGTGGGGGGCGGTGGGCGCACACACAGCCGGCCTGCCTAGTATGAACGACAGACAGCGGGAGAACAGCCCAGGAGGCACGGGAAGGCTGAGACCCGGGGCCGGCGGCGAGGGACGGGGTCGGCTGCGGGCAGCGCTCGCCACCCAAGATGGCGGCGGCCCCTCGGGCGGCCTCTTTGTCTGCAGCCGCCGCATTGCCGAGAAGGGCGCGAAACTGGGGCAGCAAGGCCACGCCCCCTCCCCCGTGCCGGCCGCCAATAAGGGCGGGGCGGATTCAGGCCCCAACCAATCAGCTGCCTCCACTTCCTTCTTTCTCACAGGGGCTCTCCCGGCCAACGGCCTCGACGGTCGCAGCCAATCCGCGCCGCCCCCTGCGCCCCGCCTCTAAGCGGGAGGGGTCAGCAGGCGCAGCCGTTTTGTTTTCTCTCCCCCCTCCTCTCGTCTCCCTGCGGGGCCTCATGAATGTTAATCACAGCCTGCCCAATCTGGTGGCGCGGCGGCGGCAGCGCTTTGGTGACGTTCTAGCCCCGCCTCCCTCTGGACTTAATTTGCATATCCATGAGATGGGCGGAGCGCAGCGCGGGCCTTTATAAGCCGCCGCCCCGCCAGCCTCAGCGTACATCGCGCTGAAGCTTTGAATTGAAGTGTTGAATCCGCGCCTCCAGGCACCGGTAAGCGCCGGGCAGGCTGGAGTGGGATAGGCCCATCTAGACTGGACGGTACCGGGGAACGCTTGGTGGGCCGAAGTTTAAGGGAACGTGTCTCAGGAACGGCGAGATTGTTAACCGGGGGAGGTCGGAGCGGAGTCTTTGTCTTGCGGCCGGGGTGACCGCCGCAGTTTCGTGGAGTCGGAGGAGTTGTCCCAGTTGTTTGCTGCGTGTATGTGGGAAGGGACCGGGGGAGGGGTGAAATGCGCTCTCGGAAACAAAATGGCGACGAGGCTCTACCGTGCAAAATGGCGGCGGGCGGGAGGCGGGGCGGCGGAGCGCGCCGGCGCCAAGGGGGCGGGGAGGGAGGGCGGGGTCGGGATGGCGCCGAGGGGTGGCGGGCGGGGCCGCGGAATGCGCATGCGTGCTTGATCGCCTCCCCTTTACCCTCCCTCTCCCATGGGGGTCCTGGACCCCTCGCTGCAGTACCGCGGCCACGTGTGCCTGCCGAGCTGCGGGGTCGGAGCCCCGACCGGGCCATGAGCTTTTACCGGGCTTTGGGGCTGGGAGCTCGACCCGGGCTATCAGCTGTGACCGAGGTCGGATGCCCTCGTGGGGCCATGAGGTCTTTACGGAGCTGCAGGGCTTGGACGCCTGGCATGTGGGCTCCGGTCCTGGCCTGGGCAGTGTGTGGCCGGGGCCGCGCTGCCGACCGTCCTGCTGCTTGCCGTGATCTCGGCTGCGGCTCCGCTTGCCCGGGGCGGGCGCTTGGCCGGCGGCCAGCCCGAGGGCTGAACCTCTGTAATGCAGAGCTCCGGTGTCCTGTGCGCGGCGTTTGCGTCATCTAAGGTCCTAGGTCGTGGTCCCAGAGCCATTTAATCCTTCAGTCCTTGTGGGAATGTGGATTTTGAGATCCCGATTTCCGTTTCCTTGATTTATTTTTCCTTTTTTTAGGTTAAAATGGCATCAGACGAGGGAAAACTCTTTGTCGGTGGACTGAGTTTTGACACCAATGAGCAATCATTGGAACAAGTCTTCTCTAAATACGGACAGATCTCTGAAGGTAAGATTCTCAGTCCTAGGATTACGATGATTTCTATAGATTTAAGGCTGCACAGGTGTTGATGGTTTGGTTTTTTTACCCCTTCCTTTGTAGTCGTGGTGGTAAAAGACAGAGAGACTCAGAGGTCCAGAGGGTTTGGGTTTGTTACGTTTGAAAACATAGACGACGCTAAAGATGCCATGATGGCCATGAACGGGAAGGTAAGGAGGCTTTGGTCTCGCTTTGTCATTCTTTGCTGTAGTGAAATGAGCATGAAACAGACTTCTGTTTAGTGCTGTGGAGAAAAATGGATAGGTAGTGGTGCTCTAAAACAGGGTTCCATGGCTTAGGTTGAAAGGACCTCAGAGATCATGTACTCAAACCCTGCCAGCCACGGGCAGGGACACCTCTCGACTAGACTTGGCTGTTACAGGCCTTGAACACTCCCAGGGAGGAGGCATCCACAACCTCCCTGGGCAAACTTGTAGTCTCACCAACCTTTTACTGAAGAACCTCTTCTAGGATCCAGTCTAACTCTGCGCTCCCTCCCCTTCAAACAATTTCTCCTTGGCCTGTTGCCAGGTTAGGAAAAGTCCTTTTCCAGCCTTCCTGTAGGATCCTTTTCAGGTCCTGGAAGGCAGCTTTGAGCTTCTACCGGAGGCTTGTCTAGGTTGAACACCCCTAGTTGGTCGAGTGGTGAGGTTAAAAGCTTTGTGAGAAGCGTTGAGAGTTAGGTGCTGGGTAGCGAGGATGTGCAACTCGAGGCTTTAAACGGCTTTTAACCCCAAGTTGTTGCCTTGTTTGTTTCCTTTTAGTCTGTAGATGGACGTCAGATCAGAGTTGACCAGGCTGGCAAATCATCAGAGAACAGATCTCGTGGTTACAGAGGGGGATCCTCTGGGGGCAGAGGCTTTTTCCGTGGGGGCAGAGGTCGGGGCCGTGGTTTCTCCAGAGGTGAGGGTGAGTATACCAACTTTTGTTTTTTTATCTCACTTTCTTCAATTCCTGATCATTTTAATCAAAGCATGTCAAAAAAGTTCCCTCCAAATAATCAATGATCTCTTGTCTCCTTTAGGAGGTGGAGACAGAGGTTATGGTGGCAGCAGATTTGATTCCAGAAGCGGTGGATACAATGGTTCCAGAGACTACTATAATAGCAGGTAAAGTTATTGTCAGGGCCCCACTGGCTTGTTGTGGGGCTCTTTTCCTTTAAGCCTCTGGAAGAACCTCGATCAGGCTGCCACAAGCTGCTGAGCAAAACCATCTCCAGCACCTAAACGCTGTTTTTCCTTCCGCACAGCAGGAGTCAAGGTGGCTATGGCGACAGGTCTTCAGGAGGATCCTACAGAGACAGCTATGACAGTTATGGTAAGTCTTGGGTCAACTGGGAATGAGTTTTGTATGGCTGTAGGAACTCTCTAAACCTCCTCACCCTCTCCTCGAGTCTGGAAGCACTCTGTAAGGCTCGGGACTTGTTGCTATTTGTGCTGTTCTCGCCCTTTTTAAGAACCAAATCTGCCGAGGCTTTGGACACGCGGTCGTTGCCGTTTAAAAACCCAACCGAAAGAGTTGCTAATTTGTAATGCATGTGTGTAGGAGTTGCTTGGATCTTAAGGCAGAGCAAGTTGCTTTTAAAAACCAATTTTCCTCAAGCTTTGTGAGAGAGAGAGAGAGACTTAAAAAAAGGCAAAACTCCAAAAAACCCCTAACTTTGATTCAAGGGTGGGGGAGTTCAACCCAAAAACCAACCCCCCCCCCAAAAAAAAACAAACCCAGAAACAAAACACCTTTCTAGCTTCTTGGAGGAAAAATAATGGAAAGGGAGTGAAATGCTGGAACTTGTCTATGCTTCAGTGCCTTTACAATTGTGCCTGCTTCTTGTCCTCAGCTACACACAACGAGTAAAAATCCTTCCTGACTCAAGATCGTCCTTCCAATGGCTGTATTTAGAAAGATTTTTGGAGCTTCGCTGAAATGGTTCTTTGTTGTAGTAACATCTCCTTGTATTTCACACAACTTTGGGTTTTAGTTTTCATTTATCAGTTGGGAATCTTGTCAGAAAGAAGGAAAAAAAACCAAACCAACCAACCAAAAAAAAAAACTAATATCCCACAGCCTGACAGCTTCTGATAGAGAAAAGCAAAGAGATGAGATGGGGTCTGGTCAAAAAAGACTTTGTTGGGTTTTTTTTGGGGGGGGGGTGTTTTTTCTTTCCTTGTTGTTTTCTCCTTGCAAAGAAAGCTCTGCTTTCAAAAAAAAAAAAGTGGGTGTTTTTTTTTTTCTTGTTGTTAAAATGCTTCTTCTGAAAGCACTTGAGATTTTAATTGCCTCCTTCCCTGATGAGCCACGGTGTGTGTTCTGGTTTGCTCTTTTATAAGTTAAGGAGGGGACCCTTTTCCCCCCTCCCTTCCTCTCTACTGCTCTCCCAATTCGTGGGTTTTTTTTCCCCCCCCTCCCCCTCCTTGCTTTCTGAGCTTAGAAAAGGACTTTTGGGAGAATTTCAGTGTTCACTTTAGAAGCTGAACAAGCTGTGGACTTTTATCCTCTCTTTTTTTTTTGATCTTATAAAGCTTTTTTTCCCTTTTAAAATTGCATTACCTTTTCCACCTCCTTTTTTTGGTAACATTCCTTTAGCGTAGCAAGGTTAGGAATGCAGCCTTGGGTGTCCCTCCCCCCTCCCCCCAAAAAAACCACCTTGATATATCTAAAGAGAAAATAACAACTTCCTCCCTCCCTTTATTACTTTTCATTTCTTCTTTTTCTTTTGTGTTGTTGGCTTTATTTTTTTGGCTTGTATGTTCTGGGATAACAAAATGAAGATCTTTTGCCTGGCTGGTATTTTTACTGTTGTAATGATGTAAATTGACCCAGAGTGGGGGGGAAAAAAAAAACAAACAAACCCAAAACCCCAAGAAGAGGAAAACACAAAAACAACAACAACAAAAAAAATAGACTTGGAAAAAGGAAAAAAAAAAAACCATAAAAAAATAGAAAAAAAAAATAGGAAAAAAAAGGAAAAAAAAAAAGAGGTTCTCTTGGAAAAAATGTTTATTTATATTGTCCTTTTTTACTGGAAGAAATAACTGCATATTCCATTGCTATTGTATTTGAAAGTGGTAAAAGGATTCTTGTATACAGTTCTTTTTATTTCACATATTTTTTTTTTTTGTTCTCCTTTTGGCTTTACGAAGCCTATTAAAAGACCATCTTGAAATGAACTCTGCTCCTGACATTTTACATTTCATTGCACAACACAAATCCTTGGAAGATGGAAGAGAGGAAAAAAAAAAAAACCAAACCAAAAACCAAACAAAAAAAACCCAAACCAAAACCCTAAACCAAATCAAACAGAGTCTCAAGTTTAGTAGAATCGACCTCAGGAGATGATTGCAGGTGGATGGCAGTTGGCTTAAACCTCAGGAGATGCAGTTTGGTGAAGCTCATGAGGTGGTTTGTGTAAGCCCAGGAGATGCCTTTTGTTAACCTCAGGAGATTTCACCTTAAGCCCTGGAGGTGGTTTTATTAAGCCCAGGAGATGCCTTTTGTTAACCTCAGGAGATTTCACCTTAAGACCTGGAGATGCAGTTTAAGCTCCGTGAGAGGGCTTGTTAAGCCCAGGAGATGCCTTTAACCTCAGGAGATGCACCTTAAGCCCTGGAGGTGGTTTTATTAAGCCCAGGAGATGCAGTTTGTTAACCTCAGGAGATGGTTTTATTAAGCCCAGGAGATGTAGTTTCTTAACCTCAGGAGATGGTTTTATTAAGCCCAGGAGATGCATTTTCTTAACCTCAGGAGATGCAGTTTGTTTACCTCAGGACATCCACTTTAAACCTCAGGAGACTCTTAACCTCAGGAGATCCACCTTAAGACCAAGAGATGGCAGTTTAACCTCAGGAGATGGTTTATTAAGCCCTGGAGATGCCTTTTGTTAACCTCAGGAGATTTCACCTTAAGCCCTGGAGATGCAGTTTGTCAAAACCTCAGGAGATGGCAGTTTGTTGACCTCAGGAGATCCGCTTCAAACCTCAGGAGACTCTTAACCTCAGGAGATCCACCTTAAGACCAAGAGATGGCAGTTTGCTCACCTCAGGAGATCCACTTAATTAAGCTGAGGAGATGCAGTTCATTAAGCCCAGGACAGGATGTCAGAGAGGAGATTTTTTTTTTTGTTTTAGCTTGAGTGCCTCAGTTGGTTGAATCCAACCTGACCTCTCTCTTGCCCACGGGAGCTTCGTCGCCGTCTTTTGCACACGGAAGCTTCCGTCTCGGGGGGCCAGAGGATTTGATAAGCGTTAGGGGCCGGTGCTAGGTTAGGAGGATGGATGTGCCCTTCAAAAGAAACCAAACCAATCCTGCACCCCACCTACACTGTAGCTGAAGACTTAGTGCTTTAGTCACCCCCCTCCCCTCCCCTCTCTCCCAGAGGAGCAGCCGCTAGGTGCGGCGTGGAACTGTCAGGCGCATTGCCGTCGCTTAGCTTAGCTCTGTGCGTTGCCTTCACACAAAGTTCTGAGCGTTCTTTGCTAGCGTTATGTGGAACACTGCAGTGTCCTTGGAGAGGAAAAAAGAAGTGTTGTGCCTCCAACAGAAACCTCTGAGACGAGAGCTGCTCTCTTGGCTAGTTCATATGTGGAAAATAGCCCTGTAATTCGAGGTAACTCCTTTTGCTCATGTCCGCATCCTTCCTCTTGTTGAGAGCTCATTTTGAAAGTCTGGATTAATGTACCTGTGAAATATTCCTTAGTTTTCTCTTTTTTATTTATATATATATATTTTTATATTATTGGGTTTTTTCTTTTGTTGTTTTATAGATCTATTTTTTTTTTCCTCCTCCACAATTCTGGTCCAAGTGATGGGGGGGAAAAAAAAAAAGCCTAAAAGAAATAAGTGAATATCCTCAAAATGTTTTCTGACACCCTCCCCTCCCTCCTCCCTGCCCCCTGTGCAAACCTCTTTGGCTTGTTGGCACAACTTTGGCTTCCACAGATCAGAGCTGTTGGGGTCGTGCAGTCCGTGTCTTGCCAGTAGGTGTTGGAAAGCAAGATGGGGAACGTGACTTCCCACCCCCTGACTCTTGGTCTTCATCTGTTTGAGGCTCTTCCTTTTAAGGCTTCACTCTGAAAGTTGCTCACTTTTTAATTGTAGCTTTTCTTTGCCATCCTACTTGGTCACCATTAACCTGTTTGTTTCCTTTTTTTTTTTACACCCCCACTGCCCCCCAAAAACCCCCAACCCCATCCCTCCCCCCAGTAGCCCACATCTGCCTAAGCAGCCCTGTTGGAAAAAAAAAATAGACAACAAACACAAAAGTGGTTAACTCCTCTCTGCTTAGGGACACCAAATGCTAAACTTTTTGGTTGGCACAAGCAAAAAAATCAAACAGAAAAAAAAAACCAAACACCAGAGGCCTCAGCCAGCCCTGGAACAGTTTTTCCCAGACTGTGCTTCTGTGGTGTGCTGGGTTCAGCAAATGGCTTGTGAAACCCTTGTTAAAGCCTGATGTGACTTGTGTTGAGGTGTTGGGGGGGGGGGGGGAGGGAGAGGGAGGAGGGAGGGTGGGTGGGTGGGAGGCAGTGTTTTGGAAGCCCTTCCTCTCGATGTCTCTGTTAATGCACTTCTGCTTTGGCAGGCTGAAGGGGAGACGGAAGCTCGCCGGCGGAGCTGAACGAGGATGCTGAGGGAGGGGTCTGAGGAAGGCAGGACCAAAGGCTTGGGCTTGCCAACCAGGTAATAAGTGCTCCTTGCCCTTCCCTTGGAAATGGTTGAGTGGGGATCTACTCAATATCTGTAAATAGAGGGGGAGTGTGGTGTCTTGAGGAGGCTGAGAAGGGGATCTTGGTATCTAAATAGGGGTAGGTGTCTTGAGAAGGCTGGGAGGTGATTGATCAATATCTAGGGGTAGGTATCTCAGGAAGGTTGAGAGGGGATCTCATCAATAGGGGTAGGTATCTCAGGAAGGTTGAGAGGTGATTCATCAATATCTAGGGGTAGGTATCTTGAGAAGGTTGAGAGGGGATCTCAATATCTATAAAGAGGGGTAGGTGTCTTGAAAAGGTTGAGAGGGGTTCTCATCAATATCTAGGACTGGCTATCTTGAGAAGGCTGAGAGGGGATCTTTAGTAATACCTATAAATAGAGGTAGGTGTCTTGAGAATGTTGAGAAGGAGACCTTACTAATACTTATAAACTGGGGTAGGTGTCTTGAGAAGGCTGAGAGAGGATCTCATCAATGTCTATAAATAGGGATGGGTATCTTGAGAAAGCTGAAGAGGGGATCTTCTCAGTGTCTATAAATAGGGCAGTGGGTGTCTTGAGAAAGCTGAGAGGAGATCTTCTCAGCATCTATAAATAGGGCAGTGGGTGTCTTGAAAAGGATGAGAGGGGATCTTACCAATATTTATAAATGAGGGGTGGGTGTCTTAAAGAGAAGGCTGAGAGGGGATCTTCCCTATAAATATCTGAGGGGAGGGTGTCAGGATGAAGGTGCCAGGCTATTGGTGGTGCCTAGTGACAGGATGAGGAATAACAGGGACAAACTGGAAGCCAGTAAGTTCCATCTCCACATGAGGAAGAAAAACCTTCTTTGGGGAGAGGGTGCTGGAGGCCTGGAGCAGGCTGCCCAGAGAGGCTGTGCAGTCTCTTCTGGAGACTTTCAAGACCCATCTGGATACCTTCCTGTGTGACTTGCTTTAGGTGACCCTGGTTTGGGAAGGGAGGGTTAGACTCAATCTCTTAAGAGGTCCCTTCCAACTCCTAGCTTTGATTCTGTTACCATTGTACAGCCTCATTCTCTTTAACTGTTGAAAGTCTCACCAGTAGTTCCTAGTTGAAATTCTCCATGGCCATTCCTTGCCTTGATACTCATTTGGCTTTCATTTTATTTCAGCAATGAAATGCATCAGAGAAGACAGGAGGAGGAGACAGCCATTGACTGGAGTGGTGGAGATGGAAGAGCTTTGAGCAGTGGTGTTACTGGTTTTGTATAGCTCTACTGACTGAGAAGTCACTTAAGCTAGAATAAACCACTGGAATGTGGGGGAAAACCCCCAAACCCTGAATTGAATCTCTGTAGTACTTTGTGGGGATACAGCAGAACATCCAAGTTGGTGCTCAGGGCATGCAGCAGAGAAACCAAATCACCTGGTGTGAAAGTGACAACCAACCGCTGCTGCTTTGGCTGTGGGGAGAGGGTAACCTGCAAGGGCTTGAGGGAGAAATTCAGTTGCAATCTTGCAAGGCCAAATTAAGCAGCCTCTAGTTAGTACACATCTGCAAAACCTTGGATGATGAACTCTCTACACAAAGTGGTTTTGCTGCTGGAAGCTCTGAGGGAGGAAGTTGGAGCTGTTCACAGAAGTTGGTGAGGTCTTAGGTGTGAGACATGAAGAGGTTCAGCTGTCCCGCAGCTGTTCCTCTGTTGAATACTTGGCTCTAGATCAAAGCTGCCTCAAGTTTCCCACCTAGATGAGGTTATTTGTGTCTCAAACTCCACAGTTTGGGGCTTAGAAAATTTAACTTGGGGGGGCTGGAATGTTAGAGTAGAGCAGCTGTATCAGATGGAAGCTTGGAGGGGAGTGAGGAGAGGGGGACAGCCTGGAGAGGGGAGTGAAGCCAGCATTGAGCTGAGCAGCTTTGGAGTACTGCAGTTAGCTGCAGACAGATTGTGGGAGCATCCAGACTTACACAGGCTAGCAGAGTGCTAGTAAAGGTTACTAGCAGGGTAGTAACTGGTTTCAGCATCTGATTAATGCTGAGGGGGTTCCCTGAGCTGCCTGGCTGTGTCCTGACAGCTGCTGATTTCTTGCCACTTGTTGAACATTTCCCTATGTCTGAAGAGCTGTAGAGCCACGACAGATCCTTGCTGCTAGGTGTGAAGGAGAAACCAGCCCCAGATGAAAGCCACCAGTTGCTGAGGCTGCAGTTCTGTGATGATGCTCTGGGACAGAATGGGTCCTAAAATGCCATCTTCCCTAATTAGCAGATGGTGCCTTTTAATTGCCATGTCCATTTGCTTCTGCAGAGTCTTCAGTGTGCAGGAGTTCAAACGCTTGGGTGTTTAATTAAGGCTCTTGATTGCAGTTTTGTTGCCCTGGTTTGCCCTTCCTTTGATCCAAACAGCTCCTGGCTGCTTGGATGTGATTCCTGCAAGGCTTTCACCAGCTGTAGGTTGGTGTTGGGACACCAGAGGTGGCTCTGTAGAAGGGCAGGTAGGGCACAAATTTCCTTGCAGGAGGTTTGCACTCTGGTATTGATGAAATACTTCCTTCTGCTCTGTTCCCTTCACCTCTGAAGTTAATGAGAGAACTTTAGCCTTTTGTGGGAGCTGGGGCTCTGCCACAGAGCTCAGACTTCCCAACCCCAGCTTTGTTGGTGGCTTCTCCTCCCCAGTTTTGTCCTGGACCATCAGAAAAATGAACCCAGGCAAGCTGACCTTTTTTTTCCCTCTAGAATATTTGTTCTTTATTACTACTTTTGTTGTTCACTTGCTGCCAAGCCCATGGCTTGGAGTCAAGTCAGATGAGTGCTGGTTGCTGAGTTCCTCCAGCTGGTCCTTGACTTCATCTTACATGGTGTGAACTTTTAAGAACTAAGTAGTGGTGGAGCTTTCCTTCAAACTCTGAGTGGAAGCAGATTGGTTTCCTTCACTGAGCCCTGGAGCAGGCTGCCCAGAGAGGCTGTGGAGTCTCCTCTGGAGACCTTCCAAGACTCATCTGGATGTGTTCCTGTGTGTGACCTGCCCTGGGTGCTGGCTGCTTATGCCAGGGGGGTTGGGTTTGATCTCTCGAGGTTCCTTCCAACCCCTGTGATTGCCACTAGGTCACTGGCTGGCAGGAGAGTCTGAAATGGATCTGGAACTGTGCTCCTCTGGCTCAAAACACGTGCCTGGTGCCCGTGAGAAAGGAGGTCTCATTCTTGGTTAAGCCCTGCCGGTGTGGCAGCTCAACAAGGGGGATTTATGGTGCCAGAGAGGCTGGCAGCTGGGAGTCTATTTTTGGCAGCTTTGAAGAGAATGGGGCAGGAGGAGGCAGCAATGTGCTATGCAAAGGCAGTAAAAAGGTTTCTGATGGTCCCTGCTCACCTCCTTTTGAGTGTGTATGAACACATTTGATTGCTTCATCCTGCCTTTCCTTCCCCCCCCCTTTAAAGAAAGCTAATTCCCTGGGTTTTGGTTCTGCTGTGCCCCACTTGAAGGCAGTGAATGATGCAAAAAACCTCTCTTCTCTTACTCTCTGAGGAAATCCTGTGGGCATTGTGTGTGGCTAAGAGGCTGCTGCAGTGGTTGAAGGGCAGCATTGGATGCACATTTCCCTGCTCCAGTTCCTAAGGCAAAGCAGTGGTGGCTGCTCAGCCTGCTGAGGTGGAGCTGCTGCCTCTGGGCTTGTGCTCAGACAGCTGTGATCGAGGCCAGACGTCAGCTAAATGAATGGGGAAAGGCAGCTTTAAAAACCGAGGCTGCTACTCAAATGTTTCCTCTTGCTGAGGAGCTGCAGGTAAAAGACTGCAGCAGGCTGCTCTCTGCAGCTCGCTGAAAGGAGGTTGCAGTGAGGTGGGGGTTGGGCTCTTCTCCCTAGGCTTAGGTGATAGAGGGAGAGGAAATGGCCTGGAATTGTGCCAGGGGAGGGTTAGGTTGGAGATGAGGAACAATTTCTGTGCTGCCAGAGCGGTCAGGGGTTGGCACAGGGCTGCCCAGGGAGATGGCAGAGTCTCCATCTCTGGTGGTCTTCCAGAACCCTGTGGCCATGGTGGGGTTGGCTTGAAGGTTGGACTCCATCTTAAGAGGTCTTTCCCAACCCAAACACTTCTGTGTGGTTGGAGCCCCATCCCTGGAGGCATCCGAGATCAGCCTTGATGTGGCCCTGAGCCACCTGCTGCAGCTGGAGGTGTCCCTGCTGCCTGCAGGAGGGTTGGGCAAGATGACCTTTGAGGGTCCCTTCCAACCTGCTGCTGACTTCAGTGAGGGAGCAAGCAGGGTGCTGGCTCATCAGCCCTGGGGGCTTGCTGCCCAGGAGCCATCACAACTACAATCACAACAACAAGTGTGCAGTGATTAAGAGTTGTAGAATTTGAGTTGGTTTGGTCAGGGAAAGACCTTTTTAAGATCATCCCAGTCCACAAAGATCTCCCCAGGAGCCCTGGGGTGGGCATTGATGCCTGGATAAAGCTTACCTCCCCAGCCCTACTTTTCCTTGGGTTTTTTTTTTTTCCTTAACCTTTTCTAAACTATCTAAGGGAACAGCTGACACACTTCTGGGGGCTGTAACCCAGCAATTAGAGGGGCACAAAAAGGCTGAGAAAACCCCACTGATGCCCACAGCAGCTGGGTGATGTATAAAGCAGAGCATTAATTGCAAGACCTTCCTAAAGAGGGTGTCTAGAGCCTTAAATGCAGGGAGAAATGGTGCAAACAATGGGGGGGGGGTTTGAGGTGCTCTTAATTTGGTGTTGCTAATAATGCTCTTAATGACTTTGTTTGCTTGCTACCTGTGGGGACTGGATGCAAAAACTCCCAAGTTGTACTCCCAGGAAGCTGTTCAGATGTCATGGATCTGATGTGATGTATGAGCTATTTCTCTTTTATTCTGCTCTTTTCTTTTCGGTCCAGCCAGCTCCAGGCCCTTTCCTCAGAGGGAAATTTACAAGGGAGAGGGGAATGGAGCTGCACTTCAGCCCCTGGCTTGGACAGCAGCACTCTGAGCTGGATTTGGAACTGGCTGGAGACTGAGCCCAGAGAGTGGTGGTGAATGGTGCCACAGCCAGCTGGCAGCCAGGCACCAGTGGTGTGCCCCAGGGATCAGTGCTGGGCCCCAGCCTGTTCAATATCTTTATTGATGATCTGGACGAGGGCATTGAGTCCATCATCAGTAAATTTGCAGATGACAGCAAGCTGGGGGCAGGAGTTGAGCTGTTAGAGGGTAGGAGAGCTCTGCAGAGGGACCTTGCCAGGCTGGGCAGATGGGCAGAGGCCAACAGGATGGCATTCAGCAAGTCCAAGTGCCAGGTGCTGCACTTTGGCCACAGCAACCCCAGGCAGTGCCACAGGCTGGGGTCAGAGTGGCTGAGAGCAGCCAGGCAGGAAGGGACCTGGGGGTAGTGGTTGATAGTAGGCTGAACAGGAGCCTGCAGTGTGCCCAGGTGACCAAGAAGGCCAAGGGCATCCTGGCCTGCAGCAGGAGCAGTGTGGCCAGCAGGAGCAGGGAGCTCATCCTGCCCTGTGCTCAGCACTGGTAAGGCCACAGCTTGAGTCCTGTGTCCAGTTCTGGGCCCCTCAGTTTAGGAAAGATGTTGAGCTGCTGGAAGGTGTCCAGAGAAGGGCAACAAAGCTGGGGAGGGGTCTGGGGCACAGCTCTGTGAGGAGAGGCTGAGGGAGCTGGGGTTGCTTAGCCTGGAGAAGAGGAGGCTCAGGGGAGACCTTCTTGCTCTCTACAGCTACCTGAAGGGAGGTTGTAACCAGGTGGGGGTTGGTCTCTTCTCCCAGGCAACCAGCACCTGAACAAGAGGACACAGTCTCCATCTGTGCCAGGGGAGGTTTAGGCTGGGGGTGAGGAGAAAGTTCTCAACAGAGAGAATCGTTCACCATTGGGATGTGCTGCCCAGGGGGTGGTGGAGTCCCCATCCCTGGAGGTGTTCAGGAGGGGATTGGATGTGGCACTTGGTGCCATGGGTTAGTGAGTCAGGGGGTGTTGGGTGAGAGGTTGGACTTGGTGTTCTCTGAGGTCTTTTCCAACCTTGTTGATTCTATGACTCGGGGTGGCACAGGGACACCCCCCGGGCTCCTGCGGTGAAAGGAGGAAGCCAGAAATGCTTAAAGTGCTCCTGTTTGAAAGCAGTGTTCACAGCTGGCCGGGAAATCGGCATCGGGGCAAGGGCAGGGCAGCCTGGAAGGGGGAAAGGGCAACACCGAGAGGGCAACCATGACCCTGGGGGGGAAACCGCGGCCCCCGGGCGGGCGGGGAGGCTGCCTGTGAGGGGGGACCCGGGCGGAAAAGGGTGGCCCTGAGGGGACTATAATGGCGCTGAGGGAGTAAATGGTGACCCCGAAGGGGAAGTACGGCTGAGAGCCAGGGGGAGCCTTGCTGCGAGGGGGGAACGATGGCCCTGGGTGGGTCAATGGTGACCCCGAGGGGGAAGTGGCGGCTGAGAGCCAGGGGGAGCCTTGCTGCGAGGGGGGAACGATGGCCCTGGGGGGTCAATGGTGACCCCGAGGGGGAAGTGGCGGCTGAGAGCCAGGGGGAGCCTTGCTGCGAGGGGGGAACGATGGCCCCGAGGGGGCAAAATGGCGGCCGCGGGCGGGAAATGGTGGCCCGGAGGGAGAGCGGACAGCCCTGCGGAGGCCATGGCGGCCCCGTGGTGGCCTCGCGTTGTGGGGGTGGGGGGAAACCAACACCTCTCGGAGAGGCGGAAAGGCGCGGGGTCGAGACTCGGGCCGGCCCGGAACGGCGCTGCCCCGGAACGCGGCGTGCGGCTCCGCAGGGCCCAGCCGGCTCCTGCACCGTGCGGCACCGTCCCGCCGCCGCCTTCCTGCGCCAGCCCGGCCGAGGCTCCGCTCCGCGCCGGCCATGCTGCGGCCGGAGCCCTTCTGCCTCTTCCTTCTCCTCCTCCTGCACGTCGCCCGGGCCGACTCCCCTACTGCTCCGGCCACCCCCAGCGCGCTCAACGGCACAGAGGCACCGCGGGCCACCGCGGGTAACGGGACACGGCAGGACCCGCCGCCGGTGCCGGCATCGCGGCGACCGCCGGGCTCGGGGCTGCTGCCGGGGTCGGGGTTGCCGGTGCTGAAGCGGGCGGTGTACGTGCTGAGCGCCCTCTCCTTGTTGGCTGCTCTCTATTTCCTGCTGCGGGCGTTCCGGTGAGTGCGGCCCCACACGCTTTGTCCCGGATCCCCGCTCCCTATCCAGGACCATGTCTCTGCTTGTCCCGGATCGCTCATCCCGGCCCGGAGCCGTGCTCCTGCTTGTCCCGGTTCCCCTCTCCGGGCCCTGAGCCGTGCCCCTGCTTGTCCCGGTTCCCCTCTGCCCCGGGCCTTGCGGTTGTGCCCTGGATCCCCCTTCCTCCTTTCCCTCCTTCAGGCCACAGCTGAGCCAGCGCATGGGAAACGCCTTTGTAAATCGATGCCGCAGTTAATTACCGAACGTAATTAGCAGCGAAACCTCTCCCCTGTCCGCTTTGTTTTGCCCGTCGGCTGCTGAAGGCCCTTGCAAGTGCTCTGGTGTGACCCTGCGCTCTCCATGTCCCCCAGCCCTAGGTCGGAGGGACCCAGGCATGAGCGCAAAACTCGTTCCAGGTTGAAGAAGCCCCAGAGGAAGAAGTATGGCCTCCTGTCCAGCTACGACGAGCACATGGAGATGGCCTCCTTGGACAGCGACGAGGAGACGGTGTTCGAAACGAGGAACCTCCGGCGGTGAGCAGATGCTTTGTGTGCTCCCCTGCTCCCCCCAGGGGCTGAGGCTCCTTTTGCTGAGCAGTGTGTGCTGCCCTGCTCCCCCCAGGGGCTGAGGCTCCTTTGCTGAGCAGTGTGTGCTGCCCTGCTCCCCCCAGGGGCTGAGGCTCCTTTGCTGAGCAGTGTGTGCTGCCCTGCTCCCCCCAGGGGCTGAGGCTCCTTTGCTGAGCAGTGTGTGCTGCCCTGCTCGCCTCCAGGGGCTGAGGCTCCTTTGCTGAGCAGTGTGTGCTGCCCTCCTCCCCTCCAGGGGCTGAGGCTCCTTTGCTGAGCAGTGTGTGCTCCCCTGCTCCCCCCAGGGGCTGAGGCTCCTTTGCTGAGCACTGTGTGCTCCCCTGCAGAGGCAGCCCTCATCTCCACTCTGAGCCTCCCTGCACTGCACAGGAAACCTAAAACTCTTGAGTGTCTCTCAGCTCAGGAGCTGCTGGCCCATCACATGGCAGCTAAACCTGGAGCAGCTCCTGTTGCTCTCACAGTGCTGTGCTCTCACCCTGGGGCTTTGATCATCAGCTCCTCAGCCCTCCCAGCCCTGCTGAAGTCGGTTGTGGTCTCCACCTTGTCCCTGCTTGCTCTCTGACTGTGGCTCTCTTCTCTTTTCCAGATGATTTGGGACTGGCCACAGCAGCTGCACAAAGTGATCCACGGGGGTGCAAGTCCACTGGAATCACCCTACACAGTGCTCAAGTTTTCTTTGCTTCTGACTCTTAATTAACAGGACAAAGGGGTTCCATAGCTGGGGCAAGGGCAAAGGGACCAAACCTGTTTTCTTTACAAGCATTTTAGTTGGGGGGGGAAGTTGGAGCTGAGAGCTAAATGATGCTGCTCTGGCTGCTAAGTGCACAGGGAGAGGCTGAGGAGAAGGTGGATCCCCGGGATGAAGGCTCAGCAGTTGAAGTCTTAACCACTCTGGACTCAAAAAGCAGTGGTGTCTGCTGGCCCCTGGGTGTCTCAGAGGTGCTCACATCCCTGTGGCTGTTTGGAGTATGGAGCAAGTGGAATTCCTTTTGCTTTCCTTCATGCACCATCAGGGTTGCTGCTTTGGGATCTGTCTCTGTAATCAGTTCTGAGCTGGTGGGGTCGAGGAGAGCTCTTTAGGGGTGGGGATTGTGTTGGGATAGTTTGGATAGGGAAGAGCTTTGGGAATGAGTGAAACTCATCCCATTCCCATGGGTTTACAAAGATGTGTTTACAAATGAAATGTGCCCAGAGTTGGGGGGGGGAACATCTCCAAGAGAGCAATGGGTTGGGAGGTTGCAGGGCTGCCCAGCTCCAGTGGTTGTGTTCACCAAAGGGACAAGCTGACACCTGCCAAGCTTCTGGGTTTGGAGCTGCTGGCTCTGTCTGAGGAAGACCCAGAGAATTTGAACTGCTGATGTGCTGAGTGCCCATCTGATGGCTGGGAAAGGAGACACCCCCCTCCCCCCCCCTCCAAGCCCTTCAAAACCCAGCCAGCCCTGCCTCAGAAATCATCTCAGTTTGAAGATCAGTGGAGTCTTGACTCCAGCTGCTGGTCCCCAGCCACAGCCCAGCAAACTGGGATGTCTCTGTCTTGGTCTTTGGGATCTTCTTGTGTAGGACCAAATCTGAATGTGTTAGGAGGTCCATTGTTAAGTGGATCTGCTGCTAAAATGCTGCAAACAGCTTCCAGAGTTGCCCACAGCACTTTTCAGCCCTTCCTTCAACTCCCCTGAGCCGCTGCAGACCTGAATCTCCTGGTCCCACTTCCACCCCCAAGCTGGCAGTGCCTTTGTTAGGAGGACCAGGGAAGAACCTGCAGGCCAAGGTGTTCCCTGAGTGACCTTATCTTGAGATAAAGATGGAGAATGTCTCTGGAGTTGATGCCTCTTTTCTTTTGCTTCCCAAATCCTCTGCAGGTCAGGGGACAGAGCTGCCCCAGAGCACAGAGTGAGCACCAAGGGGAGTCCTTGATCAGCTTGGGAGGACAAAGGGCTTTGCTGCAGACCACCTGGGAGCTTGGGGTCTGCTCCACATGCTCCAAATCATAGAATCATGGAATGGTCTGGGTTGGAAGGGACCTCTAAAGGTCATCCAGTCCACCCCTGCAGTGAACCAGGAGCACCCTCAACTGCATCAGGTTGCTCAGAGCCCCAGCGAGGCTCACCTCAAATAGCTCCAGGGATGGGGCCTCAAACCACCTCTCTGGGCAACCTGTTCCTGGGTCTGCTCTTCAAAACACAGGATATGCTCTCAAAGTGCCAGGTCTGCTCCCCCAGAATCCAGGGTCTGCTCCCCAAAATCCTGGATCTGCTCCCCAAATCCTGGATCTGCTCCCCAAAATCCAGGGTCTGCTCTCAAAATCCTGACTCTGCTCCCCAGAATCCTGGATCTGCTCCCCAAAATCCTGGATCTGCTCCCCAAAATCCAGGGTCTGCTCTCAAAATCCTGGCTCTGCTCCCCAGAATCCTGGATCTGCTCCCTAAATCCTGGGTCTGTTCCCCAAGATTCAGGGTCTGCTCTCAAAATCCTGACTCTGCTCCCCCCAAATCCTGGCTGTGCTCCCCGGGTCCTGGCTCAGCTGCCGGAATCCCTCCCTGGGGCAGCCGAGGGGGTGGTGTGCTGCTGGGAAGTGCCTTTCCCGGCGCAGCCTGGGGGAGGTTTCCTGGGGGAGGTTTCCTGGAGGATCCTCAGCCCAGGTGCCAGCAGCTCTCTCTTGCACACGTGCAGGAGGGTTTGGGTTTCTAAGAGCTTTCTATTTTTAGTGCCACAGCCCTCGGCTCTGCCCTAATTTCATCCCGGTTCTATCCTTCCACGCCTCTCTCTCAGGTACTCTCTGCTCGCCTCAGCTGACAGTGAAGCTTTTGGCTGTGTTCCTTCTGCGAGGATCCCAGCGATGGCTTCAGTCAGGCTGTGGCCACCCCCCGGGGTGAGCAGAGAGCTGGTTTGTTGGGGGTTGGAGCTTCAATCCTCCCACAGCCTGGCAGGTCTGTGCCTGTGCTGAGAACTCCCCAGCTCTTCAGCTCCCTCTGTGCTGCTGTTTCTTGCCTGCCGTTGGGAGCCTGGGCTGTGGCTCAGCCCACCAAGGTGCCCTGGGCTTGGTCTTGAGACCTTTATGTGGGGAATGGTTCTTTCAGCTCTGCTCTGCCTAAGGACGGGAGGGGGAAGGTTTGATGCCTCTCGAGGTGGTGTTTTAGTGGTACCAGAATGATTTGGATCAAAGAGGGGACCTGGAGCTGCAGGTTCCTTGCCAGCAAAATGATTCTTCAGAGGGTTGTGATGTTGCTGCGACAGGGAAAGGTGTGGAGGGGCACAGCTGAGGTCCCTGCTCTGGCCCTGTGCAGGCAGATGGTGGTGGAGGGGAAGGCTGGAGGGTGCTCAGCCCAATCCCTCTGCACCACCTAAGTGTTTTCAGGCTCCTGCTGGCTGGCTTTAAAAGGGTGAAGAATGAAAAGGTGGTTGTGGGGCTGTGGTGTAGCAGTGCTGTCACTGCTCCTGTTTGGGCTGGAGACAGGTTTGAGCTGTAATCAATGACCCTGCCTGGCTGTTTCCCCTCTTTTTTTTTCCTTCCCCCCCCACCCCCCCCCCACCCCCTGCAGCATCCTGCAGCTGGGAAGGAGGATTTGCTCTTCACAGGCTGAGACATGACATTGCTGCTCTGCTCTAAATCACCCTGAAAGGCACCATTTGAGAGGAGCAGAGCAAGCTGCTGATTGCAGATCTCAGCCTCCTTGGAGGGACAGCATCTATTGCTTGGCACAGCTGTTCCTGACTCCATTTCCCCCTGGAAGAATAAATCTGGAGCTGTGGCAGCAGTGGAGCAGTGCAGCTGAGGGCAAGCAGCAGGAGGCCTTTCTTCCTTTGGTGTTTTAGGTGGGGGGGTGTGTGGATGTGGATCTTGCTAAATAATAGTGGCTTGGAAAGGCTTTTTTTTGTTTCCTTCCCTTTTTGATGGCTTTTAAAGCCTCACATTGCTTCCATACTCAGTGAGCAGTTCAGAGTGGCCTCAGTTAAGAGTTTTGGTTCTTCCTATTCAATGTCTGTGGTGATTCATAGTCATAGAATGGGTTGGACTGGAAGGGAGCTTCAAGATCAGCCAGTTCCAACCCCCCTGCCATGGGCAGGGACACCTCCCACCAGCCCAAGGCCTCGTCCAGCCTGGCCTTGGACACCTCCAAGGAGGGGGCAGCCACAACCTGACCTTCCTGTGGGCTCCTGCTGATCCTTGCCCTAAAGCTGCTGGCTGCTGGGAGCCAGGTGTGGAGCAAGAGGTTCCATCTGATGCTGCACAGCCACTGGTGCCTGCATGTCACAGGTGAGTGTGACAGCACTGGCCTGGAGCTGTCACTGCTGTGTAAGCCAAAGCCTGGTTTCAGAAGTTTACTTAATTGCCTCTCTGATCTTCCTGGAGGGCTGCATTCAGTCCTCCCCTGTTGGTATTGAGTGCTGAGGCTGATGGAGTGCAGCCTCTGCTGAGGTTAACTGCCAGGGAGAGGAGCAGCAGCTCTGCTCCTGGCACCAGCTCCACTGCTCCTGGCATCAGTTCAGCTCCTGGCATCAGCTCAGCTCTTGGCATCAGCTCTGCTCCTAGCATCACCTCCACTGTTCTTAGCATCACCTCCACTGCTCCTGGCATCACCTCCACTGCTCCTGGCATCAGCTCTGCTCCTAGCATCACCTCCACTGCTCCTGGCATCAGCTCTGCTCCTAGCATCCTGCTTTCTGTTTCTGTCTCCCTTTGCACACAGAACTGGAGCAGGATCTGCAGCCCTGGAGTGCTGGGGTGGAGCTGGTCTGAGCAGAATGCCAAGAAGTCAATAAAGCAGCACTGGAGCTCCTCGTGTTGCCTGGAGAGCCTGAGGAGCTGAAGTCTTTCAGCCCCCTGTGCTTCAGTCCCTGGTTTCTTTTTCAGTAGCAAGCAGCCCTGTATTGATTGAGGAGTTTGCTGTCGTTTGCAGCATCCTCTCACCCTTGTCATGTGGAAACAAATCAAATAAAAGCATTCAGTTCCAGCCTGCTCCTCCCTGGCAGCCTGCTGGGGGGGTGGTTGGGTTCTGTGGGGACACCTGGAGCTGCTGAGCCCCTGGGATGGTGGCTTCATGGAGCTTGGCTCTGGTTTGCTGTCCTGAGCAGTGCCTGGCAGCAGAGAGATGCTGGCAGCCTCTGGGGGTTACATCCAACACTTCTCTCTCCCCGCCCCGGAGGTATTCAAATGGTTGGAGAGAGGTTGGGGTTGGTCTTTTCTTCCAAGGAACAAGCAACAGGACAAGGAGAAAAGTCCTTAAGTTGCCCCAGGGGAGCTTTAGGTTGGCCATGAGGAACAATTTCTTCCTCTTGAGGGTTGTCAAGGCCTGGCTCAGGATGTCCCCAGCCCAGGAGGGGTTTCAAAGCTGTGGAGATGTGGTGCTGAGGGCCATGGTTTGGGGGTGCCCTGGCAGTGCTGGGCCAAAGGTTGGTTTAGATGATCCTGAAGCTCTCTTCCAACCAAAGCTGTTCTGTGATTCACTGTCTGCTGCTCACCTTCACCCCAGGGTTTGTTTCCATTCTCTTAATGGCACAGAATGGTTTAGGCTGGAAGAGACCTTTTAGATCATTGAGTCCAGCCCTTCACCCAGCACTGCCAGGGCACCACCAACCCATGGTCCTCAGCACCACATCTCCACAGCTTTGAAAACCCCTCCAGGGATGGGGACTCCACCACTGCCCTGGGCCAGACCTTGGCAGCCCTCTGTGGGGAAGAAATTGTTCCTCAGGTGCAACCTAAACCTCCCCTGGGGCAGCTCGAGGCCATTTCCTCTTGTCCTGTTGCTTGTCCCTGGGAAGAAAAGACTAAGCCCAACCTCACTGCAGCCTCCTTTCAAGGAGCTGCCAGGTTGATCCCAGCCTCACCCCAGCAGAGCCCAGGTTGGGTCATTTGGGAGTCAGGAAGCAGAGGCTGACCCCTGGCTGGGGATGTCCTGGGTCCTCCATGCAGAGAATGAAAGCCTTGACCAGAAGGAAGGCTGTTCCCTGGCACTAACCTCTGCTTCTCATCCCTCTTGCAAGGGAGGGTGGTTGTGCAGATTTTGGATGCTCAGATGATGATGGACTGAGAGAGTTGGGGCTGTTCAGGCTGGAGAGGAGAATGCTCCCAGGAGACCTTGTTGTGGCCTTCCAGTGTCTGAAGGGAGCTACAAGAAGGCTGGGGAGGGATTTGTGAGGGTGTCAGGGAGGGATGGAACTTAGGGGGGATGGATCCAAGCTGGAGGAGGGGAGATTTAGATTAGGCATTAGGAAGAAGTTCTTCCCCATGAGGGTGGTGAGACACTGGCACAGGTTGCCCAGGGAGGTGGTGGAAGCCTCATCCCTGTTGGTGTTTGCAGCCAGGCTGGATGTGGCTGTGAGCAACCTGCTGTGGTGTGAGGTGTCCCTGCCCATGGCAGGGGCTTGGGACTGACTGATGCTTGAGGTCTCTTCCAAGCCTAACAATTCCCTAACTCTGAGTGGCACTGAAGGGACAAGAAGCCAAATTCCCTCTGTCCCACTCTGCCACCTGGCTTCCTGGGTCGTGTCCCTGTGTCTGATGCATGGGAGGCAGCCGGCTGCAGGCTCCCCCTGGAGCGTGGCGCAGCCCAGAGGCTTTCATCTGCTCCACTTTAAACCTCCTCACTGGCAGCTGCTTCTCCTGTGCTGTGCAGAGAGGGCAGCGGAGGTGGGACCAGGCAGGCAGCTGGCAGGAGAGGGGCTGGAACCCTGTAGATGGCACTCACAGACCAAACATGCAGCTGGTGGGGCACTGGCAGCACCTGGGCAAGCTGCAAAGAAATCCTCATGGCAAACAAAACAAACCAAAACAACACAACACAACAAAACCAAATCAAGCCAAAACCAAAACAAAGACAAAACCCAGACTAAAGCAAAGCAAACCAAACCCAAATCAAATCAAATCAAACCAAACCAAAACCCAAACCAAACCCAAACCAAACCAAAGACAAAAGCCAAAGCAAACCAAACCAAACCCAAACCCAAATCAAATCAAACCAAACCCCAAACCAAAACCAAAACCCAAAACAAACCCAAAACAAACCCAAGGCAAAAACCAAACTAAAGCAAACCAAACCAAAACCAAATCAAATCCAACCAAACCCAACCCAACCCAAACCAAAACCCAAACCCAATCCAAACCAAACACCAAACCAAACACCAAACCAAAACAATACCAAACCCAACCCAACCCAAAACCCAAACCCAAACCCAACCAAACCAAACCAAACCAAACCCCAACCAAACCAAACCCCAAAACCAAATCAAACCAAACCCCAAACCTGGCTGGGATCAGCAATGCTGTGTCCAGCAGGAGCAGGGAGGAGCTCTGGGGAGGCCACACCTCAAGTGCTGTGTCCACTTTTGGGCACCAAGAGAGCTGTGGATGTGCTGGAGCCAGGGCAGAGGAAGGAAAGGAAGCTGGGAAGGGCCTGGAGAATAAATCTGATGAAGAGCAACTGAAGGAGGTGGGGATGGTTAGTGTGAAACAGAGGAGGCTGAGGGGAGACCTCCTGGCTGTCTACAGCTCCCTGAGAGGAGGCTGTGGAGAGCTTGGTGCTGGTCTCTTCTCCCAGGTAATTAGTGACAGAATAGGAGGGAATGGCCTCAAGCTGCTGCTGGGGAGGTTTAGACTGGACAGCAGGAAACAATTTTTCCCAGCAGGAGTGGTCAGGGATTGGAATGAGCTGCCCAGGGAGGTGGTGGAGTCACCAACTCTGGAGGTTGCTCAGTTTTGATAGGTGGTGGTGTCTGTGTGAGCCATCCCACGGCCATACATCCATCCCATGGCCATACATCCATCCCATCCTTATTGCCATCCCCTGGGGCAGTTTTCCTGGTGTCTGGAGCAATTCTTCTGGTGCCTGGGGCAGCTTTCCTGGTGCCTGGGGCAGTTTTCCTGGTGCCTGGAGCAGTTTTCCTCACGTCTGGAGCACTTTTCCTGGTGCCTGGGGCAGTCTTCCTGGTGGTTTGGATGTGGTGCTTGGGGCTGTGGTTTAGGGGTTCTGAGTTGGACTTGGTGATCCTGAGGGTCTGTTCCAAGCTGAATGTTTGATTCTGTGATCCTGTGAAAGTAGAACAAGTTAGGGGGTTGGGGGTTGGAACAAGCTGATCCTTAAGGTCCTTCTAACCCAACCCACTGCAGGACTCTGTGAGTCTGTCTGCTCCAGGCTGCTTTCCCCTCTGCTCTCGCTGAAGCCTCCAGCTGGGGAGCAGCTCAGCCTGGGATTCCAGTCACAAACACAAG
Organism: Dryobates pubescens; assembly: GCF_014839835.1. Classification (NCBI taxonomy): domain Eukaryota; kingdom Metazoa; phylum Chordata; class Aves; order Piciformes; family Picidae; genus Dryobates; species Dryobates pubescens. The sequence goes on from NC_071642.1 coordinate 3,999,165, forward strand.
CTGGCGGCATGGATCTGCTCTGGATTGATTTCAGACTCCACTTGAAGTGCTCTTGATGCTTTGGATGCAAATTCCCTGCCTTGAGCTGGGGGCTTTTTGCCCAGCTCTGGTGTGAAAGCTCTTTTCGATTCCAGCAGCTGTGGAGAGCAGGAACAACTTCTGCAGCAGGGCTCAGGGTGGGGAGGAACAAACCCTTGGCTTTGTGCTGGAGTGGAAAAGGCTCTCCTCATGCTCTCTCTACTCACACCTGCTTTGGATTGAAGCATGGAATCATTTGGGTTGGGGAAAAATAATCCCTTCAAGATGATCAAGTCCAGCCACTAAAGGGTTGGTTGGACTCTGTCTGGAATCACTGAGGGATAAAGCTGGCAGGGGGAGGTTTGGGGGCTGTGGGCAGGAGTTCCTGTGTGAGTGTTCTGGTCACTGTGTGGAGGAAGTGGTGGTCCAAGTGCCTCCAGCTGCCTGGAGAAGGCTCCAGGGAGACCTCAGAGCAGCCTTCCAGGACCTGAAGGGGCTCTGAGAGAACTGGGGAGGGACTTGTGACGAGGGCTGGGAGTACCAGGGTGGGGGACAATGGCTTTGAGCTGGGAGAGGAGAGATTGAGACTGGAGGGGAGGAAGAAATTGTTGCCACTGTGGGTGGGGAGACACTGACACAGGTTGCCCAGGGGGGCTGTGGCTGCCCCCTCCCTGGAGGTGTTCAAGGGCAGGCTGGACGAGGCTTTGAGCAGCCTGGGCTGGTGGGAGGTATCCCTGCCCATGGCAGGGGGGTTGGAACTGGATGATCTTGAAGCTCCCTTCCAGTCCAAACCATTCCATGAGAGAAAAAAAGAGAGAAACAGCTTTGCCCTAGTGGGAAAGAATGTTTCCTTGATGGCTTTCAGGAGGTAGATTCCTCTAGTGGCACAGAGAAGCTCAGTTTTGAGCCATCCCATGGCCATACGTCCATCCCATCTTTATTGCCATCCCCTGGGCCAGTTTTCCTGGTGCCTGGAGCAGTTCTGGTGCCTGGGGCAGCTTTCCTCGTGTCTGGAGCAGTTCTCCTGGTGCCTGGGGCAGTTCTGCAGGTACCTGGAGCAATTCTCATACCTGGAGCAGTTCTCTTGGTGTCTAATGTAGTTCTCCTGGTCCCTGGGGCAGTTCTCCAGGTGCCTGGAGCAGTCCTCCTGGTGTCTAGGGCAGTTCTCCAGGTGCCTGGAGCAGTCCTCCTGGTGTCTAGGGCAGATCTGGTGCCTGGAGCAGTTCTCCTGGTGCCTGGGGCAGTCCTCCTGGTGCCTGGGGCAGTCCTCCTGGAGCCTGGGGCAGTTGTACTGCTGCCTGGGGCAGCTCTCCTGCTGCCTGGGGCAGCTCTCCTTGCCAAGCACTGCCAAGAAGCCGGAGGACTCAACCCTGCCATGCTCCACAGACGTGAAAGCTGCTCCCAAACCATAGCTCCGAGCTTGCTGTGCACGTTGGGAAGGAGCTGGAGACGTCTGAAACCCTCTCTGTAGAGCCTCCTCTGATGTCTTCTCCATTCCAGTCCACAGAGCTCCTCAGGACAACTCTCAGGATTCTTCTGTATTAACAATGAGATTTATTTAGTTGCTTTTTTTTTTTGTCTAAATCCTTCTTCTGATCTTTATTTCCTCCCCCCTCTCCCCATCCAGGCTGGAAAGGTGAATGGAAGTGGCACTTGAGCCACTTCAGAAACAGTTTTGGTTTTGGTTTTTTCCCCACATTTCTAATAGAGGGAGGGGGAGGAGATTTGCAGGGGGGAGGTGGGGAAGGAGGGAAGGACAGAGGGAATCTTTTTCTTTTCAAGTTCCACAAGGGAATAAAAGGAGAAAGGGAAGAAATCATCCTAAAATGTCCTGGCAACAGAGCAATATTTGTTGTGATTCTATTATTTTTTTCCCTTTCTTTCTCCCCCTCCCCACTTTGCTTTTCTTCTTTTATTTTTTCCTGGTTTTCTTTTTTTCCCCTTTTCTCCCCCTTTTTTCCTTTCCCCCCTTTTCCTTTCCCCCTCTTTTTTCTTCCTTCCCCCTTTTTTCTTTCTTTTTTCCCCCTTTTTCCCCTTTTTGCTCCCTTCCCCCCCTTTTTTCCTTTCCCCCCCTTTTTTCTTTTATCTTTTTCCCCCTTTTTTTATTTCTTCTCTTTTTTCCCCTTTCCCCCTTTTTTCTTTTCCCCCTTTTTTCTTTTCCCCCTTGTTACTTTTCTCTTCCCCCCTTTTTTCTTTCTTCTTTTCCCCCTTTTTTCTTTTTTTTTAATTTTTCCCCCTTTTCCCCTTATTTCTTTTTTCCCCCTTTCCCCCTTTTTTCTTTTATCTTTTTCCCCTTTTAAATTTTTCCCTTTTTTTCCTGTTTTCTTTTTTCCCTCTTTCCCCCTTTTTTCTTTTCTCTTTTTTCCCCTTTTTTCTTTTTTCCCTTTATTTTCTTTTTCCCTTTTTTATTTTTTCCTTTTTTCTTTTTTTCCCTCTTTCCCCCTTTTTTCTTTTTGCTTTTCCCCTTTTCCTTTTTTCCCCTTTTCCCCCTTTTTTCCTCTTCTCTTTTTTCATTTTTCTTTTTTCCCTTCCCCCCTTTTTTCTTTTCTCTTTTTCCCCTTTTTAAATTTTTTTCCCTTTTTTCTTTCCCCTTTTTTCTTTTCTTTTTTTTTTTCTTTTTTCTTTTCTCTTCCCCCCTTTTTTCTTTTTATTTTTTCCCTTTTTCTATTTTCCCACCTTTTTCTTTTTCATTTTCCCCTTTTTTTCCCTTTTTTTCCCACCTTTTTATTATTTTTTTTCCCCCCTTCCTTTTTTTCTTCTTTCCTTTGGAGCACCAGAGCTAATTGAAGAAGGAATTCACACAACAAATCCCCTTTTTTTTTCTGCAATCTAAGGATGAGTAAACATTAAAGAGGATGCAGCAACTCCTGCTGCATGCTAATGGGAGGCTGCATGAGTGGCAAAGGGAGAAGGTGGCCCTAAAATGAAACCTGAGCTGAACATCTGAGGTGTTCCACTTCAGAATCTTCTTCTTTTACCTTGCCAGATCAAAGCCAACAGCTGAAGCCCAGGTCCAAGGATACCTGTCAGGAGGATGGAGCTTCAAGGCACCTAGGAGATGAAATTCTAGGCAAATGGAGGGTGGTAGGGATGGGTTGGTGGAAGGGATTCCATGGATGGCTGTGGATCCCTGGGGATCATAGAACTCTTTGAATTGGAAAAGACCTCCAAGATCATCCAGTCCAGCCAGCAACCCAACCCCACCATGGCCACCAAACCAGGGCCCCAAGTGACATGGCCACAGGGTTCTGGAACATCTGCAGGGATGGGGACTCCACCACCTCCCTGGGCAGCCTGTGCCAAGCCCTGACCAGCAAAGAAACTGTTCCTCATCTCCAACCTATCCCTCCCCTGGCACAATTTCAGGCCATTCCCTCTCCTTCTATCACCTGGTGGGGGCCTTAAAGCTATCAAAACCGAGCTTCTCTGTGCCACTAGGGGAATCTACCTCCTGGAAGGTGTCCAGAGAAGGGCAACGAAGCTGGGGAGGGGTCTGGAGCACAGCCCTGTGAGGAGAGGCTGAGGGAGCTGGGGTTGCTTAACCTTCTTGCTCTCTACCTGCAGGGAGGTTGTAGCCAGGTGGGGGTTGGTCTCTTCTCCCAGGCACCCAGCAGCAGAACAAGAGGACACAGTCTCAAGCTGTGCCAGGGGAGGCTTAGGCTGGATGTTAGGAAGAAATTCTTCCCAGGAAGAGAGATTGGCCACTGGAATGTGCTGCCCAGGGAGGTGGTGGAGTCACCATCACTGGGGGTGTTTAAAACCAGACTGGATGAGGCACTCATTGCCATGGTTGAGTTGATTAGATGGTGTTGGGTGATAGGTTGGACTTGTTGATCCTGAAGGTCTTTTCCAACCTGGTTAATTCTGTGTTTTGTATTCACTCCAACCTCCTCTCAGGGAGCTGTAGAGGGCAATGAGGTCTCTCCTCAGCCTCCTTTTCTCCAGGCTGAACCACCCCCAGCTCCCTCAGCTGCTCCTGGTAGGATTCATTCTCTGAACATCTCTGTGCTCACACCCAAGCAGCACCTCCACACTCCCTCACCCACTGGTTCCCTTTCCGCTCTGCAGCCCCCAGCGGGGGTGGCTGCAGGCGCTCGGAGATCCTCTTGCTCCCATCCACGGTCAGAGCAACTCTCTTGCCTGTTGCTTGGGAAGAGCTGGGGGGACCAGAAGTGTTGAGATCTGCCAGGATGTGCAGCTAGAAGAGACCAATCTGTTGGTGATGCTCAGCCCCCTGCAGAGCACCCGGCTGGGTTCGTCCTTCCCCCGCCGTGCGCCTGTGTGTGCCTGCTGGAACTCAAAGGTTTCACTTGGAACGGAGCCTTCAGCTGAAGCAGCTGAGTGAGGGAAGCAGTGAATGTGTCCCTGATATGCTGCTAATGTGTTCTGCTGCTTAATTACTCTCCTTCTTCTAAAGGAGAAGGGGGGGGGAACCCACCCAGGTGTACTTAAAATAATCCTGATGGGTTCATTGTTCAGCCCCAGCTGAGAGCCTGCTCCCCCCTCCACCCCCCGAAGAGCTCTGCCAGAGCTCTAAAATCTCCTTCTGGGAGTGAAAAACCTAAAGCCCTGAACAAGCACTTGAGGGGAGGGGGGGTCTTTGAACCTTTTATTTGGGGGGGCATGGTGCTGCTTCGCCTTGGAATGGCCCTGAAATTGCTGTTCAGCCTGGAGAAAAGGAGGCTCCAGGGAGACTTCCAGCAGCCTTCCAGGACCTGAAGGGGCTCCAAGAGAGCTGGGGAGGGACTTTGGACAAGGGCTGGGAGTGCCAGGATGAGAATCATAGAATCAATAAGGTTGGAAAAGACCTCAGAGATCATCAAGGCCAACCTGCCACCCAACACCTCCTGGCTAACTAAAGCATGGCCTCGAGCTCCATGTCTAATCCCTTTCTGAACACCTCCAGGGACGGTGACTCCACCACCTCCCTGGGCAGCACATCCCAAGGGCCAATCTCTCTTTCTGTGAAGAACTTTCTCCTCACCTCCAGCTTAAACCTCTCCTGGCACAGCTTGAGACTGTGTCCTCTTGTTCTGCTGCTGGTTGCCTGGGAGAAGAGACCAACCCCCACCTGGCTAGAACCTCCCTGCAGGTAGTTGTGGACAGCGATGAGGTCTCCCCTGAGCCTCCACTTCTCCAGGCTAAGCAACCCCAGCTCCATCAGCCTCTCCTCATCAGGCTGTGCTCCAGACCCCTCCCCAGCCTCCTTGCCCTTATTGTCCCCATGAAGGACAATGGCTTTGAGCTGGGAGAGGAGAGATTGAGAGTGGAGATGGGGAAGAAATTGTTGAGAGTGAGGGTGGGGAGAGCCTGGCACAGGCTGCCCAGGGAGCCTGTGGCTGCCTCCTGCCTGGAGGTGGATGGATGAGGCCCTGAGCAACCTGTGCTGGTGGGAGGTGTCCCTGCCCAGGGCAGGGGGGTTGGAACTGGAGGGTCTTGAAGGTCTCTTCCAACCCATTCCAGGATTCTGATTCTGTGCTGCTGAGGGCACAGCAGGGCCCAGGGCTGCGTCGGTGCCAGTCCTCTGCTCCCAGGGTGAATTCTCATCTCCTCCTCTCTTTTTCTGTTGGTGTGGTCAATGTTATTTTAATCTGGGTTTCTCTCACATCCACATCAAACTGCCTCTCTCTGTACAAGAGGCATTAGGTTTGTGGCCTTTGTGAAATCCAGCAAAAAGGGTTTGAGATGCAGCTCCTCTTTCTTTTCCTTTCAGAAGTGGAGGTTTTTAATCCATGTTTTATAGCTTCAGCTTCTCCACAGTCATCGTTTTTGGTTTCTCCACTGGCTTGGTTGAGTGCCCTGAAAAATGATTCCTGTGTTTATCAGGGGCAGGGAGGACTGAGTGGCCTTAATGAATGTTCCCATGCCTTCCTCACAGGCCTGGGCATGGTGCCTCAGGTCGGTTTAGAGAGCAATGTTCACACCAGAATAACCCTGGAGGTGTTCCAGGCCGGGCTGGATGAGGTTGATGCAACCTGGGCTGGTGGGAGGTGTCCCTGCCCACGGCAGGGGGTTGGAGCTGGCTGAGCCTGAAGGTCCCTTCCAGCCCAAACCATTCTATGATTTTTTTGGAATTCTCTCTCCACTTGAAGCTGGCAGCAAGGTCCTTTCTCAGCTTTGCTCCCAGGATCCCAGTGTGGTGGGGGGTGGAAAGGGACCTCTGGAGATCACCCAGCCCAACCTCACTTACCCAGCAGGGCCACCCATGGCAGGCACTGTCCCTGTTACCCAATCAAAACAATTCCAGGACCCTTATCACACCTCAGATCAATTCCAGGATCCTTGTTACACCCCAGATCAATTCCAGGATCCTTATCATAACTCAGATCAATTCCAGGATCCTTCTTATACCCCAGATCAATTCCAGGATCCTTGTTACACCCCAGATCAATTCCAGGATCCTTATCATAACTCAGATCAATTCCAGGATCCTTATCACACCTCAAATCAATTCCAGGATCTTTGTTACCCCTTGGATCAATTCCAGGATCCTTGTTACACCCCAGATCAATTCCAGGATCCTTATCAGACCTCAGATCAATTCCAGGATCCTTATCACACCTCAAATCAATTCCAGGATCTTTGTTACCCCTTGGATCAATTCCAGGATCCTTATCAGACCTCAGATCAATTCCAGGACCCTTATCAGACCTCAGATCAATTCCAGGATCCTTATCACACCTCAAATCAATTCTGGGATCTTTGTTACTCCTTGGATCAATTCCAGGATCCTTGTTACACCCCAGATCAACTCCTGGATCCTTATCACACCTTAGACCAATTCCAGGCTCCTTATCACGCCTCAGCTGGAGGTGTTTGTTATCACCACTCCCCAGGGGTTACCTGGACTCTGCTGGCAGGCAGCCAGGCTTCCCTTCCCTTCCCAAATCTCTCTTTCCCAGGCAGGAATTGTTCAGGGAACCTTTTTGGGGGTTGTTGTTGTTTGAGTGAAGGAAGGATTCGGGTGCAGCCAGAGCTGATCTGCCAGGGGGCAGCCGGGGAAGCGGTGGGAGATCAGAGGAAGCTCAGCCAGCTCACAGCCCCACCGCTGTTTTCCTCCCCTGCTCCTTGGCTGCCCGCAGCATCTTATGGGATAAGCAGGACTTGGATTTCCAGCCTCTGAAAAGAGGCAGTTTAAGGAGATTTCCAAGGGAGCAGAGCAGCCACCGTGCTCCTCCTCGGCCGCCTCCCTTCTCAGTTCTTGCTGCAGGTCCTCTCTCCTTGGCTGGAGAGGGGGTTTTTTTTCTTCCCCCCCCACCCCCTTTCTCCATCCACAGGCTCCTTTCAGAGGCTCTTTGCTCTCCTCACTTTCCCACAGCTTAGAGCCATTCTCCCAGCTTCAAAAGGTTTACTAATTACCCTAATGAGGTCAGGAGAGACCAAACGCTTCTGTGACTTAAAGCAAGGGGTGGGAAGGGGGTTGAAAGGGGGTGGTGGTGGGGGGTGCAAAAACCATCCTGACTGGTTCCTACACCGAGGTGTCTGCAGGAAGGGCTCTCCCCCCACCACCACCTTCCCATCTCCAGCAGAAGGAAGGAGGGGAGGGAGGTGGGGGGGGAAAAAAAAGCACACAACACAGAAAGATGTGGACAGAAGGTCTCAAATGTATCAAACAGCTTTTAAAAAGAAATTCCTTTTGCCTGTCAAAAGAACAAACAGATACACCAAAACCTGTCAGAATTAGTGTTGGAGTAATTGCAGAAGCTCTCCAAGGTTAATGCTCCATTAACGAACAGCTCTGGCGCAGCTAAAAGCCAGGACGAGACAGGTTGTCAAAGGCTTGCTGGAGATTAAAGAGCTGCGTTCCCAGCCTAAACTCTCTTGTGGATGTTGTTTGGAAGGGGAGGGAGGGGTGGGGAGGGGGTGGCGGTGGTGTTTGTGGCTAAAGATAACAGCAGCCCTGCCTGGCTGCTGCCCTGGTGTCGATGGAGAAGTGTGAACCCTCCACCCTGCCCACCCAGAGACGGAGGGAGGGTGATCAGACCTCGGTCAGGTCCCCTGCTCCCTGGATTTTTTTTGGGGGGGGGGGGGGGGGGGCGGGGTTGGAGGGCTTGCTCTCAGTTTAAAACACTCCAGAAATCCTCGAGAGCCAAGAGCTTAGGCCAAGCTGAAAGGTGAACCCTGAGGGAAGCAGCAGCCTGCAGCGGGGTTGCTGGCAGTGCTGGGCTGGGGGAACCTTTCTGGTGTCTCTGGAAGGGAGCAGGGCTTGGGGAAATCATCCTGGGCTGGCCTGAAGTCGCTGGAGAGAGGTGGGGATGGGAAACCATCGTGGTCTGGTCTGAGTTGGAGGCTCTGGAGAGGAACAGGGCTGAGGAAACCATCCTGGGCTGTTCTGAGTTGAAGACTGTGGAGAGGAGCAGGGCTTGGGCAAACCATCCTGGACTGGTCTGAGTTGGAGACTAGAGAGGAATGGGGATGGGGAAACCATTCTGGGCTGGTCTGAGTTGGCGACTAGAGAGGAATGGGGATGGGGAAACCATCCTGGACTGGTCTGAGTTGGAGACTAGAGAGGAATGGGGATGGGGAAACCATCCTGGACTGGTCTGAGTTGGAGGCTAGAGAGGAATGGGGATGGGGAAACCATTCTGGGCTGGTCTGAGTTGGAGACTCTGGAGAGGAATGAAGATGGGGAAACCATTCTGAGCTGGTTTGGTCTGAGCTGGGAGCTTGGGGGAACTATCTTGGTCTGGTCTAAGCTGGAGTCCCTGGAGAGGAGTGGGGCTGGGGGAACCATCCTGGGCTGGTCTGAGCTAGAGCTGCACTGAGTCTGCAGAGAGGAGCAGGTCTGGGGGGGGCAGCTGGGTGCTGGAGACCCCAGCAGCTCAGGAATTCATTCTGCCTGGGTTTTCATGAGCCCAGTGGGATTTGTAGGGAGCAAGGCATCAGTTCTAAATCAAACTGGGACCCAATTTGATCTCCCAGGCCAGTTTAAGGCTCAATTAAATAGAACTGAGCCTGATTCTTGGTTTTGTTGTTGTTTTTGTGGAAGGCAGGAAAACCATTTCTGACTTCCAGTGAGGCAGCACCTTCGGTACCTTGGCTCTGTGTGTGTGGGGGGTAAGTTTAACAGGTCTGGGAAGACACAATAGCAGTGATGGAATCACCTTCTGCTGTGGCCCTGCCTTTTCAGCCTCCTCCAGCCAGGCAGTGACCTTTCTTAATGCTTCTGGGTCTGAGCTTGGGGTTGGTGTTTGGTTTTTTTTCCCCCTTCCTCCGCGCTCCACTTCTTCCAAAGCAGAGCATTGTCTCGCAGCCTTCTGCCTGTGGTGAAGGTGCATTTAAAAGAGAGTGGCAAGAGGCAGTTAAACTCTGCCCAGCCTTGGAAATGCCACGCTGAGGACCGGCCCAAGCCATTTCCATTGCAACTTTCCCTGCATGTAAACAAATCCCCTGCTCAAAAGGAGCCAGCGGGTGCCCCGCAGCCGCTCTTGATCTGAATGCGGCCGAGCCTGGCGTGGCTGTGCTCTTTGTGAGGGCTGTCGCTGCTCTCCAGCTATTATGATGGTGTTATGATAGTGCCTGAGATCCCTGCCAGGAGCAGGGCTTTTGTTATGCTGGATGCTCCGCTCGCAGATGCTGAGAGCTTGGTTCCCTGCGCCGTAGCCGTGGCAGCCTCGCCTGAAAAGGCTGCTGAGAGAATGGGGACGGGGAGGAAACGAAATAGAAAGGGTGATGATGATGGTGATGGTGATGATGATGAGGCAAGGTCTTGTTGAAAAGGGGGTGGGTGGGTGGGTGGAGAGCAGGGGTGGTTTTGTGGCTCTTGGATGTGGCTGCGATGTCCTCTTGTCCCTGCTGGAGCAGCTGCACCCCCAGAACGCAGGGCTGGGATCACAGGATGGGTTGGGTTGGGTTGGAGGGGGCCTTAAAGCTATCAAAACTGAGCTTCTCTGTGCCACTAGGGGAATCTACCTCCTGGAAGGTGTCCAGAGAAGGGAAACGAGGCTGGGGAGGGGTCTGGGGCACAGCCCTGTGAGGAGAGGCTGAGGGAGTTGGGGTTGCTTAGCCTGGAGAGGAGGAGGATCAGGGGAGACCTTCTTGCTCTCTACAGCTCCCTGCAGGGAGGTTGTAGCCAGGTGGGGGTTGGTCTCTTCTCCCAGGCACCCAGCAGCAGAACAAGAGGACACAGTCTCAAGCTGTGCCAGGGGAGGTTTAGGCTGGATGGTAGGAAGAAATTCTTCATAGAGAGAGTGATTGGCCACTGGAATGTGCTGCCCAGGGAGGTGGTGGAGTCACCATCACTGGAGGTGTTTAGGAGGAGACTGGATGGGGTGCTTGGTGCCATGGTTTAGTTGATTAGATGGTGTTGGATGATGGGTTGGACATGATGATCTTGAAGGTCCCTTCCAACCTGGTCCGGTCCATTCCATTCCATTCCATTCCATTCCATTCCATTCCATTCTGTTCTACCCTATCCCTAGGGTGGTGAGACACTGGATCCCGAGCCTGGGATCCTGCTCTGGCACTGCAGCCACGGATTCATTCCTGGCAGCAGAGGGGCTGGGAGCTACCTGGAGGCAGCTGAGCCTGGAGCCGCTTGCGAGGGGCCGGTGCGAGAAGCCTCTTCAAGCAGAACAGCCAAGGGGGGTGGTGGTGGGGGGGGGAGTGGTGGTGGGGAAATGAACAATATCATAATTAGAGGGAATTAAAACCTTTCCTGTTCCTTTCTTTTCCCTACCCCTGGTATCATTTGGAACGATTAGACCTGGGGTGCAGTGCAAACAGACAATGCAGGTCGCCCTGTACAAGAGCAACAAACAAGGCTCCTGCACGGCTCCTGTCTCTCTATTAAGTTGATTTGCATTCATAATCTTCATTTGCCGTTATTATTTCCACCCCCCCACCCCCCCCCCCCCTTGTGCTCAGTGAGTGATATTAGCATAAAGTCCCTTTTTTCTTGTTTTCTATTCACGCTCAAGGTCAGAGACTTAGTGAGACACCGACGAAAACAATCTCTTCCTCACCCTCTTTTAATTCTTTGCAGAAACATGTCCTGGGGATTTTAACATAACAATCGCTGGGAAAGGAGGGAGAGGCGGGGAGGGGAAGACCTGAACAGAGCCCTTTCTGTGCCGGCAATGGGAGCTGCCCGAAAAGAGAGAGATGCAAATGCACGGCAAGGAGGGAGTGAGGGCAGGGAGGGGAGGAAAGGATCTGGGAGCAGCCCCAGGTCTGCCTCGATTCTCTCAAATGGGAGAGCTCCTGGAATCCCAGAATCCTTGACTCCTGGAATCCTGCAATCACAGGACCCTAGCTGGAATCCTAGACTCCTAGAATCCTGGAATTTTAGAATCACCAAATCCTAGGATCCTGGAATCACAGAATCCTAGAATCCTTGAATCCTAGAATCCTGGACTCCTAAAACCCCATAATCCTAGAATCCTTGACTCCTGGAATCCTGGAATCATAGAATCCTGGAACCCTGGACTCCTGGAATCTTAGAATCACCAAACCCTAGGATCCTAAAATGCCATAATCCTAGAATCCTTGACTCCTGGAATCCTAGACTCCTAGAATCCTGGAATCATAGGAAAATAGAACCCTAGAATCCTGGAATGGGAGGGGTTGGAAGTGACCTCTGGAACCCTCTTGCCAAAGTAGCATCCCCCAGGGCAGGGCCCACAGGAACACATCCAGGTAGGGCTTGGAAGGCTCCAGAGGAGACTCCACAACCTCTCTGGGCAGCCTGCTCCAGGCTCCAGCAGCCTCACACCAAAGAATTTTCTCCTCACGTTGAGGTGGAACCTCCTGGCTTTCAGTTTGTGCCCATTGCTCCCTGTCCTGGCACAGGGCACCACCAAACAGAGCCTGGCAGCTTCATCCTGCCACCCACCCCTCAGATAGTGATAGACATTGATCAGATCCCCTCTTAGCCTTCTCATGGAGCAGTGGCACAGCCTCTTCCCTGCAGCTGTGGTTGGAGTGGACCAAACAAGGCTCAGCTCCTTGGTGCATGCCAACAGGTCTGATGCTGTGGCACAAGCCTGTGGGATGGGGGCAGAGGGGCACCTGCTCTGCCCTGTGTGAGTCAGGTGCTGCTGAACCCTTATCCAACCCTCTGGAACTGGGGATGGAGGGAAAAATCTCCTTCTGAGGCCAGAGGTGCTGGCAGGTTACTGTTGGCTTTGGTGGAGAGGGCAGTCAGGAGCTGGTTCTTTGGTGTGTGCCTGAGCTGTGATGGTTTGAACACCTCTGGGGCCATCTGAGGCTCCACTTTTGGGGCTGAACTCATCAGGGAGCTTGAGCAGGGGCTGAATTGTGACTTCTGCTAATGGCCCAAAGTTGTTATGGTCTCAAGTTGCCCTAGGGGAGAGTTAGGTTGGAGATTAGGAACAATTTATTTGCTGCAAGAGTGGTCAGGGCTTGGCACAGGCTGCCCAGGGAGGTGGTGGAGTCCCCATGCCTGGATGTGTTCCAGAACCCTGTGGCCATGGCACTTGGGGCCATGGTGGGGTTGGGTTGAAAGTTGGACTGGATGACCTTAGAGGCCTTTTCCAACCTGTTCTCCCTAGACTAAGGTAATAGAAGGAGAGGAAGTTGTGCCAGGGGAGAGTTAGGTTGGAAATTAGCAGCAGTTTCTACACTGCAAGAGTGGTCAGGGATTGGCACAGGCTGCCCAGGGAGGTGATGGAGTCCCCATGCCTGGAGGTGTGCACTGAATGTGTGGCCATGGTACTTGGGGCCATGGTTTGGTGGCCATGGTGGGGTTGGCTTGAAGGTTGGACTGGATGACCTTAGAGGCATTTTCCAACCTGTTCTCCATGGGCTCAGGTGATAGAAGGGGAGGAAATGGCCTGAAATTGTGCCAGGGGAGGGTTAGGTTGGAGATGAGGAACAGTTTCTTGGCTGCCAGCGTGGTCAGGGCTTGGCACAGGCTGCCCAGGGAGGTGGTGGAGTCCCCATGCCTGGAGGTGTTCAAAGAACATCCAGACATGGCACTTTGGGGCCGTGGTTTGGTGCCCACGGTGGGGCTGAGCTGCTGCTTGGCCTGGATGACCTTAGAGACCTCTTCCAACCTTAATGACTCTCTGAAACGTTCCCCAGTGACCCAAGCTGGGAACAGGCAGGGACCAGCTGCAGGAGCTGTACAACATCCAGTGGCCAGGCTGGAAATGGGGCTGGGAAGGTGGCTGGTGGCTGGGATGTGGCTGTTGCCTGGCACTGAGGCAGGTTTGCTGCGTGCAGAATTTGTCTCATTCCACACAATTGGGAGGTTGCTTTTAGTATATTTTTTTTTCCCCTCTCTCTCTTTCTTTCTCTCTTTTATTTATTTATTTTTTTTTTCCTGAGGATGCTTCAGGGCTTTCAGTGCTCAGATGCAATGTGAGTATTTTCATGCCCCTTTAATGCTTCACTAAACAGTTTGAGATGCTGCCTCTTAATGCCCCAGCAAAGCACAGAATGCTCTAGAGCGGAAAGAGCATGCGAGGGAGATGGGAAAAGAGGAGAAAAGAGACTGTGAGGAGACACAAACCCAAGGAGAAGTCCTTCCCCCACCTTTTTCTCTCTGTACTTACCAAGTCCTTGCTGCTGGGAAGGCAGCTGGCTGCTGAGGGTCCCCCCTTGACTTCTCTCACCAGCTCCCAGCCCTTCCCAAGCTCTGTCCCACAACCTGGGGGGCTATGTTGGAAGGGGAGAGGACCCTCAGCTTCCCTCACCATCTCCCAGCCCTTCCCAAGCTCTGTCCCACAACCTGGGGGGCTGTGTTGGAAGGGGAGAGGACCCTCAGCTTCCCTCACCATCTCCCAGCCCTTCCCAAGCTCTATCCCACAACCTGGGGGGCTGTGTTGGAAGGGGAGAAGAAGGTCCCTGGGCTGCTGGAGTGAGGCACGAGCCATGGATCTGCTTTGGCCCCTGGTGAGGGAGAGGATGCTGAGGGGCATTGAGCAACCTGGGCTAGTGGGAGGTGTCCCTGCCCATGGTGGGGGGGGGCTGGAGCTGGATGATCTTTAAGGTCCCTTCCAACCCAAACCATCTGTGACTGATTCTGTGACATCTGAGTTTCTTCAGCCTCTTCCTGCCCTCCATTGTTGTCTCTGGTGTGCATGATGGGGCCACCACCCACGGGATGAGCACTGGGGTGGGTCCCAGCTTGCTGTCCCTGGGGGGGGTGGGGGTGGGGGTGGTGTTTCCCAAAGTGCTGCTAAACCAAGGGAGAGGACAAGGTGGGCTGCAAGAAAGCTGGGAAGGGACTTTTCACAAGGGCTTGTGACGGGGTGAGAGAGTGAAGCTGCAAGAGGGGAGCCTGAGAGTGGAGATGAGGATGAATAGCATGAAATAAGTTAGAATAGAGTTAACCAGGTTAGAAAAGACCTTCGAGAACATCAAGTCCAACCTACCACCCAATTCTTGATAGTGAGGGGGGTGGGGTGGGGAGAGACTGGAACAAGAGAGTGGCTGCTCCCTGGGAGGCGCTGAAAGCCGGCTTGGATGAAGCCGTAAGCAACCTGGGCTGGTTCACCCTCCCCTCCCATGGCAGGGGGGGGAGCTGAAACCCAACGATCTTTAAGATCCCTTCCAACCCAACCCACTCTGTGAACGCAGGACAAGGGCAGGGATGAGGATGCAAATGGAGAGAGAGAGAGATGCGAAGTTTTAACCCGAGGTGGCAAAGTTTGGGTCTCCTCCCGACCAAGCAGGGAGCGGGGAGCCGCGGCTGTGGTGTTGTTAATTCAAGTCATTAAGTCTCCTGCACTCTGTGTATTGCTCCCCGGCACCGCTTGCCCTGCCCGTTTGATCTCTAAGTACCAAAAGTAGCGCCTCGGGCTGCAACATCGGCATCCTCCGTCGCCATAGGAACGGGAGATGGGGGCTCCCCTGCGCCCCCCTCCCCCGGGGCTCAGCTCCTGGGGCTGAGCTCTAATGAGCCTCTGAAGTTGGGTTTATCAAGGCTGGGCTACACGGCCCCCAAGGCCGGCAGGCTGCTGCTAACCTGAAAGGCAGAGTTTTTTGTCTGAGGCAGGAAGCACAAAGGCAGAGGTTATTGGTGTCAAAGAACTTGCAGATGGGGAGGCTAAACTGCTATTACAGTTCTGTTAGCAGAGGGGAGTTGAAAAGCAGGAGGAGGGATGGGGGGGAGAGCTGTGACGGGGGAAGGAAGGAGCAGGCTTGGAGCCAGTTAGTGCGGATCAGGCTGAGGGAGCTGGGGGTGTTTGGTGTGGAGGAGGCTGAGGGGAGACCTCCTTGCTCTCTGCAGCTCCCTGAGAGGAGGCTGCAGTCAGGTGGGGATTGGGCTCTGCTCCCTAGGCTCAGGTGATAGAAGGAGAGGAACTGGCCTGAAATTGTGCCAGGGGAGGGTTAGGTTGGAGGTGAGGAACAATTTCTTTGCTGCCAGAGTGGTCAGGGCTTGGCACAGGCTGCCCAGGGAGGTGCTGGCCATGGTGGGGTTGGGTTGCTGGCTGGACTCAAGTTTCAAAGGCTTCTCCAGCCTTAACGACCCTGTGGTTCCAGCAGCCCTGGGGACTTTGAGCCTTGGTGACCAGCAGAACCACCCAGCTCTGGCTGCCTTGTGCTGGTGGTGTCCCAACACTCGCCTGGGATGGGCAATGTGGGACAGTGACCTTTTCCCTCCACAAATAAAAGGCATTTTCAGCACAACCTCTGGCTGCTGCTTCCCAACAGGTACCTCCCAGCCACCCACCAGGTACCTCTCAGCCACTGCTCCCTGGTGGCCTCAGTTACAGCTACAGTGGATCCCTCTGGGGATCCAATGGCCTCAAGTTGTCCCTGGGGAGGTTTAGGTTGGATATTAAGGAAATGTTTCTTTACTGAAGGGGTGGTCAGGGATTGGAACAGGGCTGCCCAGGGAGTCACCACCCCTGGAGGTGTCCAAAACACTTGTAGACATGGCACTTGGGGCCGTGGTTTAGTGGCTGTGGTGGTGTGGGGCTGATGGTTGGATCTGATGACCTTAGTTGTCTTTTCCCACCTTAATGACTCTATGATTCCAGCAGCCCTGGGGACTCGGAGCTTTGACGGCAGCTGTGCCCCGGGCAAGCCACGGTCCAGAGGCATCTCTGCCCCTGCAGACATGGCCCCAGGGCTGCTGCTGGTGGCCCCAGCTCCTCATCGCCCCTGTGATTGATGTGCTGGAGCTGCCTGCCTCCTCCTCCCCCCCGAACACCTACACTCCCTAATTGCTGACAGTTATTTACTGTAAAGACAGGAGCACACGCACCACCAGCTCTGACAACCGGTGTCAAAACCCCACCAGAAACTCCAGCTTTACATCTTCATTCCTTTCCCCTTTTCCCTCCTAAACAGATCTATTTGCTCTTTCCCCTCTGGCTGCTGCTTCCCAGCTGCGGGGTTCCCTCCTCCCTAACCCCTCCTCCCCCCAACACCCTCATCCTGGGAAGTGGGGGGTGGGAGAGCTGCCCTCGCTAACCCCCTCCCCCTCTCCTCTCCGATCCATGCCTGGCTGCTCCCTGACGGATGGGTGCAAAGCTACCTCCAGTAGATCCCAGCACACGCCTGCTTGTTTATTTGCCAGCTCTCAGCCCCTCGATGTTCAAACATAATTGGTTCTGCTCCGAGCAGTAAACAATGATGTGAGATGCATCAGCGAGCCCTAAACGGCACCTACAAGGCAATTAAAATAATTGGGTGCATACCTAGCTCTGATTCCAAGCCCCCCTCCCCAACCTCCCCCCTTCCCCCCCCCCCTCTTTCAATTGCTTTCCCTCTCTTCATCTCCTTTTGTTCCACCTCAGCAGCCCATCACACACCTCCCTGCCCTGCTCCTCTTTCCAGCCCCGGAGTCGTTTCTCTGTCCCGAGGCAGTGACCCCTGACCAGGGTTGGGTGCCCGCGGTCGGTGGTCTCGGCCTCAGCACGAGTGCAGGATGAGCTCCTTGAGTGAGGGATGATATTCTCCAACCCAGGCCCATGAAATATAATGAAGGCTCAAGGGACTGGAGCAGCTCCTTGGTTAAAAATGATGCTGTTATATTTAGACAAGGTAACTGGAGGCCCCTCTGGACAGCGAGGAGGACGAGGTTTTGTTTAATGATTCCATAATCTGATATAATATCGGGGCCTGTAAGACATAATGAAGACCTGGGGGAGTTTACATCTTTGCAGCATTAAAGGGCCTCTGCTTGGGGACACAGACAGGTGGAGGTTTGAACTTTGATGCAGTCAAACATGTTTTTCACTGGGTTTGTTTGACATGATTGAGAGGGAACCCGGCAGCCGCGGGGAGAGGGAGAGGGGGAGAATGCAGAAGTGCTTCAGCCAAAGCCAGGCAGCTGGGGATGTGCTGAGGGTTGGGTGCTGAGAGAGCTCCAGGGGTCATCCATCAGGGCTCTGTGGGGCTGCAGTGTGCTGGCATCAGTATGGGCATGGTCGTGGTTATGGTGGTCTTCAAAGCGGTGGCAGTGCCCCTGGGGTGGGGATAGCTGAGCTCTGCTGCAGACCATGGGCAAAGCCTTGGCTGGAGGGTGATGGTTTGGGTTGGAAGGGATCCAGAGAGGTCCAGAGATGTGGTTGAGGCCCCATCCCTGGAGACATTCAAGGTCAAACCTGATAGGGCCTTGAGCAGCCTGAGCTGGCTGGAGATGGCCCCCTCCAGCTGAAGGGACACTCTCTCAGGAGGGTTGGACAAGGTGACCTTTGAGGATGCCTTCCAACTCAGGGCACTCTGTGATGATCTTGTGAGGGTGGTTTGGTGACTACCAGACAGCAGGGTGACATCTGCCAAAGGCACACAGTGACATTCTGTCCAGGCTGAGAAGGGATCTTCTGACTATCTGAGGGGTGGGGGGCAAGATGAAGGTGCCAGGCTCTTTCTGGTGGTGCCCAGTGATAGGACCAGGGGCAATGGGCACAAACTGGAACCCAAGAGCTTCCATCTGAGCAGGAGGAGAAAATTCTTTGCTGTGAGGGTGCTGGAAGCCTGGAGCAGGCTGCCCAGAGAGGTTGTGGAGTCTCTGGAGAGCATCCAACCTCCCCTGACCACCGTGCCCCGCTGGGCAAGCTGCTGTGGGTGCCCTGCCGGAGGAGGAGGGATTGACCTGGATGATCTCCGGAGGTCCCTTCCAACCCCTGCCTCCAGGATCCATTTTGGAGTGAATCCTCACCTGGAGGGCTTGTCCCCCACCCCGCAGACCCAGCGGCTAAGCCTTGGTGGGGGTGCGAGGAGGAAGCGCCGCGGTCAGGACTCCGCCGGCGGTGCGGCGCCGGCTGCGGCGCGCCCGGGGCCGCTCTGCGCCGCTCTCTGCGCATGGCTCGGTTTCAGCACCGGCAGAGATAACCTAATCCCATTTAGGCTTGGAGAGAGCTGGCGGATTCCTCCCCTGGGAGCCCCTGCTCGGCGGGGGGTGGTCTGTAATGAATTCCTATCATCCTGGCACAAAGGTAGCTTTACAGCAGCGCTGGCTGCAGAAAATATGAGGGTCGCTGCCCTATCATCCCTCGGAGACAGCCGTTGTAGATCAGTGATTCCTGCCTGACAGGCAGGAGGCCCTGGGGGGGTATGGGAGGGGTGGGGGGCTAGGACTGGCTTTGCTTTCCCCAAGCTTCCTTCCTTCCTTCCTGGAAGAATGCCTTCTTCTTTTTTTTTTTTTTTTTCTGTCAAAAGAATCAGAAAATCCTAGAATGGGTTGGGGTGGAAGGGGTCTGAATACCTCCAGGCAGGGGACATCCACAGCCTCCCTGGGCAACCTGTGCCAGGCTCTCCCCACCCTCACTCTCAACAATTTCTTCCTCATCTCCACTCTCAATCTCCCCTCTCCCAGCTCAAAGCCATTGTTCCTCATCCTGGCACTCCCAGCCCTTGTCACCAGTCCCTCCCCAGCTCTCCTGGAGCCCTTCAGGTCCTGACAGGCTGCTCTGAGGTCTCCCTGGAGCCTTCTCTCCAGGCTGAGCAGCCCCAACTCTCCCAGCCTGTCCTCACAGCAGAGGTTCTGCAACCTCTGATCATCTTGGTGGCCTCCTCTGGCCCCTCTCCAGCAGCTCCAGGTCCTTCTTGTGCTCTGGGGGCCCCAGAATTGGAGGCAGTGCTGCAAGTGGGGTCTGAGCAAAGCAGAGCAGAGGGGCAGAATCCCCTCCCTGTGCTGCTGCTCTCCCTTCTTCTGATGCAGCCCAGGACATGGTTGGCCTCTGGGCTGCCAGTGACCACTGCTGGCTCATGTTCAGTTTTTCATGAGGCAATGAAAGAAGGAAGGGTTTTGTCACCTTGCTCAGGGCTGTGTCACCCACAGGAGCAGGCATGTGGCCCCACCTGAGGCATTGCTCTCCAGTGCCTGCTCCCCTTGTGCCCTACTTGGTTATTGAGCTGCACGTTGGCATCTCCTTGGGGGTGCTGTGGAGGGTGTAAAGACCCTGCCCTGAGTCCTACTGGGAGCAGGGTGGCCTCACACCACCCTTGGGGACAGCTCAACTTCAGGGGCAAATTTTGATGGGACAAGAGAAAAAGGCCTCAAGTTGTCCCAGGGGAGGTTTAAGTTGGACATGAGGACCAATTTCATCCCCAAAAGGATTGTCAAGGCCTGGCCCAGGCTGCCCAGGGAGTCCCCAGCCCAGGAGGGGTTTCAAAGCTGTGTGAGATGTGGTGCTGAGGGCCATGGTTTGGTGGTGCCCTGGCAGTGCTGGGCTGAGGGTTGGACTCAATGATCTGCAAAATCTTTTCCAACCCAAACCTGATTCTATCTATCAGATTCTATCAATCAGTGTGGGGAAAGGTCCTCCTTGGGGACACTGTGGTCATCTCAGGGGGGGACAGTGCTGTGGCCAGCCCTGAAGACATCCCTGTGCTCATCCCAGGGTCTGTGCTCTGTGTGTGTGTGTGTGTGTGAGCCCTGCCAAAGCCTAGGGCAGGTTTGGAGGGGGAGTCCCCGCAGGGAGGGGAGGGAGTCCCCCTAGGGAAGGAAGGGAGTCCCTAGGAGCCACTACCCCTGCTGGGGTCCGTTCCAGCTCCTTGCTCTTCCTCTCCTCTTCACCTTTATTTATTTAATTCATGTTTTCCCTCTGTGGAAAACAACCTAATGAAACCTGCCCCTCTTCCAGACGGGCTGTAGCACGGCTCCGTGGCTCGGGCCGGGATGTTTCACCTCGGGAGCTGCCAATCCTTCTCTGTCAAGCTGTCAGCCCTGATGTGTTGGCGCCTTGGCTGAAGCCACCCTGCAATTCAAAGTGGATTAACTCTTTGGGCTTGCCCTCCCCCTCCTCCCCTTCCCATTCCACTTGGGTGGGTTCAGGCCAAACAGAAAGATGCTTTTTTCTCCCCCCCCCTTCCCCTCCCTGTGTTTTCCATATTCAAAAGCTCCTGGAGCTCAGCCGGGTGCCCGCGGGGTGGTTCTGCTCGGCGAGATGGCAGCGGCGGCTGCAGGAGGCTCTTGGGGCCTTGGTGCCAAGCAGGGGAGGGGGTTGGGGTCTAGTGTGGGGTCTGTGGTGATGCTGGGAGAGGGAGAAGGGGGGTTTGAGTCAGTGGTGATGCTGGGAGAGGGAGCAGAGGAGGTTGGGGTCAGTGGTGATGCTGGGAGAGGGGGCAGAGGAGGTTGGGATCTGGTGTGGGGTCTGTGGTGATGCTGGGAGAGGGAGAAGGGGGGTTTGAGTCAGTGGTGATGCTGGGAGAGGGAGCAGAGGAGGTTGGGGTCAGTGGTGATGCTGGGAGAGGGGGCAGAGGAGGTTGGGGTCAGTGGTGATGCTGGAAGAGGGAGCAGAAGAGGAGGCTGGGGTCAGTGGTGATGCTGGGAGAGGGGGCAGAGGAGGCTGGGGTCAGTGGTGATGCTGGAAGAGGGGGCAGAGGAGGTTGGGATCTGGTGTGGGGTCTGTGGTGATGCTGGGAGAGGGGGCAGGGGAGGTTGGGAACTGGTGTGGGGTCTGTGGTGATGCTGGGAGAGGGGGCAGGGGAGGTTGGGAACTGGTGTGGGGTCTGTGGTGATGCTGGGAGAGGGGGCAGGGGAGGTTGGGAACTGGTGTGGGGTCTGTGGTGATGCTGGGAGAGGGGGCAGGGGAGGTTGGGAACTGGTGTGGGGTCTGTGGTGATGCTGGGAGGGGGAGCAGGGGGTTTGGGTCAGTGGTGATGCTGGGAGAGGGAGTAGAGGATGTTAGGGTCAGTGGTGATGCTGGGAGAGGGACCACAAGCCTGGGCTGCACATCCAGTGGCACCACACCATGTCCTCATTACTGGGGTGTTCTGTGCAGGGGTGCAGGGCCCCTGCTGTCCAGGAGGGGTGTAGGGCTGCAGACCCCCACCCAAAGCTCCTGGTTCTTTATTTGACCTGCTGCTGCTCATTCCCAGTTGGCTGCAGGGTTGGGGGACTGTGGGGTTATGGGGCTGGGGGCTGTGGGGCCAGGGACTCTGTGGCTGTAGGGCTGTGGGGCTTGGGGCTTGTGGAGCTTTGGGGCTGTGGAGCTGGGGAACGATGGAGCTGTGGGGCTGGGGAGCTGGGGGGCTCTGGAGCTGGGGGGCTCTGGAGCTGGGGGGGTTGAGCCCCGTGGGGCTGGGATTTGGGGGGATCTCTACACGATTTCCCAGGGGATGAAGTTCCCCCCACTCCCTGGGAAGGGCCAGGACTATGCAGAGCCGAGTCCACGGTGATGGCCACAGCGTCCCCTGCCCGGTGGGGGATGTGTGGGGTTGGTGTCCACGGTGCGGGGCGCGGGCAGGATGCCGTCCCCGGCCCGAGCAGCCCGCGGAGGGGCACTGGCACTAGGGGGGGGTATTGCCTAAGCCATGAGGTGCTGCTCGGCTCCGCGCTGCTGCTGCTGCGGCTGCTGCTGCTGCGGCTCAGCCTCCCCCAGCTTTGGGGGAAAACCACCAGCATTTGGGTTTGCAGACCTCGAGGTTTGCTGCAGCCGCCGGCTGCGGTGTGCTGTGGGCTGCATCTTCGTCGCCTGGAGAGAGAGGTCTTGGTGGGGGGGGACCCACATCCACCTCCCCCTTAGAACGGCTGGAAAACCCTATTCAGACCCTGCAGTCCAACCCTTCTCTAGCCCTGCCAAGGCTGGGGCTGAGCCACGGCCCTCAGCACCACATCTCCACTGCTTGGAAGCACCTCCAGGGATGGGGATTCAAACCCTCCCTGGGGAGCCTGTCCTGGGGTTCGAGGCCCCTTCCAGTCAAGGAATTTCTTGTCCTGGGTGGTGCTGGCTGTGGTCACCCTCTTGCCATGGGGGTCCTGTGTGGGCCTGACCCAGACTGGGGCGAGAAAATGTTGGTTACAAAGGGGAAATAAAACTTGGCCCTCGACAAACCTCTGCCAGAGGGAGGCTGGCGGCTTTGGCACTGACCTGGAGCTCCTGTCCCACGATGTGCCCACTGCTGGCAGTGCCACGTTGGTGCCAGGTACATGCCGGTGCCAGGCACATGCTGGAGAGCCCTGGTGCTCTCTCCTCCGTGGCACGGGCAGAGCAGCAGCTCCCGGGGACCGAGCGTATTGCTGGCTAACAGGGCACGGCCGCGGTGCCCGCGGGCATGATGGGCACAAGCTGTTCCTCGCTTGGCCGCCTGCCGTCGCCTCGTCCGTCTGTCCGCACGCTGCTGGCCCGCTGGAGGGCATGGCTGGCCGTCTGTCTGTCCCTTGGCACGCTGTGGGGGGCTGGGCTGATGCTGGTTCAGCCCTGCCTGGGTTTGCTCACCCAGGTGCTGGGGCTGCAGCGAGCGTCTCCGGGTAGAGGCAGGAGGGGGAAGGCTTCGTTGGCTTCCTTGCCAGGGCACAGGGGGAGAGCTGGAAGCTTTGGCACAGAGTTGTTGTTTTTTTCCCTGCTTTTAGCCATTTTTTCTTGGAGGGGGTTGGATAAGCTCGGCTCAGCTTGTCTGGACACTGAAACAAAACCCAGAGTGAGGGTTCAGCCTGGTCATCCTCTGGTCATCACCTGTAGACCTAATTCCCAGCCATCTGCTGGACCCCAGGGGAGGTTTGTCCTGAAGGCAGCTTCCCCAGCCCTGCCCATGGCCTAGATTCGTGGGCAAACTGTGCCAGCCTGGGCTGTGGCACCTGTGGAACCCAGAGAACCACAGAACTGTTTGGGTTGGAAAAGCCCTCAGAGATCATCCAGTCCAGGCAGCAACCCAACCCCACCATGGCCACCAGACCATAGCCCCAAGTGCCATGGCCATACCTTTCTTGAACACATTCAGGGATGGGGACCACCTCCCTGGGCAGCCTGTGCCAATCCCTGACCACTCACTGTGGGCAGGAAGGAGCAGAGACCCCTGCCTGGCTCTGAGGACTTCCAGAGCCCTGGGGGAGAGCCAAACAACCCTCACTGTGACAATAAATCCATACTGCTCTGTTCCCCCAGGGCTGCCACAGAGGTGACCATGGGAGGGAGGAGACAGTGCTTGGAGCAGAGCTCTGGGGTCCACCTCCCACTCTGGGCAGAGCCAGAAGGGTGCTGCTGCCATGCCAAGGGGACATGATTGACCCCATACCATCTCCCTAGGCTCAGGTGATAGCAGAAGAGGAAGTGGCCTGAAATTGTGCCAGGGGAGGATTAGGTTGGAGATGAGGAACAATTTCTGTGCTGCAAGAGTGGTCAGGGACTGGCACAGGCTGCCCAGGGGGGTGGTGGAGTCCTCATCCCTGGAGGGCTTCAAGAAATGTGTGGATGTGGCACTTGGGGCCACGGTTTGGTGCCCATGGAGGGGTTAGTTGCTGCTTGGACTGGGTGATCTTAGAGGACTTTTCCAACCTCCATGATTCTATGACCCTGGGCTGCAAGTTGGGTGAGGGTCATGGGCCCTGTCCCCTCCTCCTGGGTGGGGGGGGGCGGTGTCACCCCCAGCTGTGACCTCGGCAGCCATCCCATCGCCTGCCTCAGTTTCCCACGCTGCTCTGGGCAGGTTCTCCAGGTGGCAGCTGCATCAGCATCCAGGTGACACTCCTGCATCACTTCCCCCCCCCCCCCGTCCTCGGTGCAGGGGCTGTGGTTTAATTACCGCTTGCAAATTGCTTTGAGGCCCTTGGCTGCTGGGGGAGCTGTGTGGCTGCTCGCCCTGCCCGCAGCTCTGCCAGCACCGAGCGCTGGCAGCTCACAGGGTGCCTGTGCCAGCTGCCAATTGCACGGACTCACAGAGTGGGAGGGGTTGGGAAGGGACCTTTGGAGAGCCTCCAGTCCAACCCCCACCTCATGCCAAGGGCAGGGTCACCTTAGAGAGGAACACATCCAGGTGGGCTTCGGAATGCCTCCAGCGATGGAGGCTCCACCACCTCTCTGAGCAATCACCGCCGTGCTGTGGTGTGGGAACGGCTCAGCAGCCAGGTGAAGGCTTCACCTGCAGCTGGTTTTTAGGGCTGGATGTTTTAATAAGCATCAGATGAGGCAGCAGAACGTGCCCAGCGCTGCTCTGGCACAGCCCCGGGCAGAGCGTGTTGGTGCGTGGAGGGCATGGGAGAGGTTTGGGTGTTTCCCTCCTCTGGCTTTCCAACCCTGAGCTGTGGTTTGGGGCTGTGCCACCCTTCCTGCTGGAGAGGAGATGGTGCCTGAGCTCCCAGGGGGGTGCAGGCTGGAGCTCTGGGCTTAGGGGTGCAGCCTGGTTTGGGTTGGAATTGGAGGCTTTTATCCAGGAGGGGGTTCCCTGAATGAAGTGGGGGCACAGGGAGCCCCGGGTGGGGGCTCCAGGGACCTCTCCTGGCTGCCAAAACCTGGCTGATCAAGCTGTGCTTCAGTGTGGCCACATTGATGGACAGCCTGGGGTCATCCCCTGCTGTGGAGACCCCACACCTGCCCCATGGAGCAGCCATGTGCCTGCAGCACTCACCCCAGGCTCCTCCTGGGTCAGCTCAACCCAAAGTGGTAGCTGCCCCTGGCCATGGCCAATGATGGCTGCATGTGGAACAGCTCTGGTTGGGACATTGCTGGGTTAGGAGGCTTGTGTGAGGCTGCCCTGCTGCCTGCAGCCTGCTGGATGGAGAGGAATCACAGAATCATAGAATGGTTTAGGTTGGAAAGGACCTTTCAAGGTCATCTCATCCAAGCCCTTATGGGGTGAAGCAGGCAGCAAGGCTCAGCACCCTTGGAGGAGCTCCCCACAAGCTGGGGGCTGGAGCAGAGCTGAGCACTGTGGCACTTAGAGTCACACTGGGCTGGAAAAGGCCCTTCAAGATCATCCAGTCCAGCCACCACCACCATGGCCACTAAACCATGGCCCCAGGTGCCATGGCCACACATTTCTTGAACACCTCCAGGGATGAGGAAAAATGAGGAAAGGTTTCTGCCCGGGGAAGGGACTGCCCAGGGAGGTGGTGGAGTCCCCAGCCCTGGAGGTGTTCCAAACCCAGGCAGACATGGCACTTAGGGCCAGGGTTTAAAGGCCAGGGTGGTGTTGGGTCAGCAGCTGGACTCGATGGGCTTGGAGGTCTTTTCCACCTCCAAGGGATGCAGTTTGGTGCTTGGTAGCTTAGCAGCAGCGAGCTCCAGGCGAGCAGTCGGACTTGATGGTCTCAAAAGGTCTCTTCCCACCTCCCTGACTCCATGATTCTATGATTCTAGGGATGGTGCTCCCTGGGCAGCACTTTCCAATGCCTCACCACTCTTCCACTTAGCTCCAGCTACCCCAGGAGATGGAGGAACCATGGCCAGCGGCTCACAGCCCTCACCCTCGGTTCAGGCAGGGCTGCCGGCGGTCAGGAGCTTTGCCTTCAGCACCAGCACAGCTCCGGGGAGCAGAGAGCCCCTAGCTGACAGCAGCCACTAATGAGGCAGCAGTAAAGTGCTGGTGGCTCTTCATTACTTCAGGCTTTCTGACACTCAGAGCTCGCTTAATGGCTTTGTCTCTTCCCCTCCCCACGTCCTCCCCCTCCTCTGCTGCTGGCTGCCCAAGACCAGCTGTATATTGGCCCTGAATTTCTTACATGTGTCTTTACTTACAGAGCAAAAGAACTGAACCAGCCAAACCCCCTCCTCCCCCCAGCTCACCCCCTCCCCAGCCCGTGCTGGTGGATGCCAAGAGCTGCTGGGGCATCCCCAGGACGCTGCCAGCTGGGGTCACTCCCCGCCCTGTGCTCTGACCCTGTGGCTGCACCAGGGTTTGTGTTAGACCCCTGAAAGCTCCAAGGGACCCTCCTGGGCACCCTTTTTTTTTGCCTGTTTCAGCTAAATTATAACCAGGCTGGGAAGGGAGGCAGCAGCCCAGGCTGGGAAGGGAGGCAGAAAGGAGGCAAAAGGGAGGCAGAAAGGAGGCAAAAGGGAGGCAGCAGCTCAGGCTGGAAAGGAAGGCAGAAGGGAGGCAGAAGGGAGGCAGAAGGGAGGCAGAAGGGAGGCAGCAGCTTAGCCTGGGAAGGAAGGCAGAAGGGAGGCAGCAACCCAGGCTGGGAAGGGAGGCAGAAGGGCGGCAGCAGCTTAGCCTGGGAAGGAAGGCAGAAGGGAGGCAGAAAGGAGGCAGAAAGGAGACAGAAAGGAAGCAGAAGCCCAGCCTGGGAAGGAAGGCAGAAGGGAAGCAGCAGCTCAGCCTCCCTGACTCTTCTGCTCCCACTTTTCCCCTTTTAAATCAGAAGTCTGGGTGGTTTATTATTCCCCCTCCCCTTTCAGGAGCAACTATTTTCTGTAATTTCTAGGCTGAAACAATTAAAACTTCAGGCAGGGGTGGGGGTGGGTGTAGATTATACCTCCTGCAATCAGCCTCCCCCACCCCTCCCCCCCCCAGAGCAGCTGGGGGCTGGGAAGAGGAGGATTTAGAATAATTAAAGTAAAATAGTTGTTGGGGTTTCTTTTTTTTTGGTTGGGAAGCAAAACAACCTGGTGCTGCTGGGGAAGGAGGCAAGAAAAGGCATGAATCCCAGCATCCCAGCATCCCAGCATGGTGCTGGGGGTTGGGAGGGACCTCTGGAGCTCATCCAGCCCAAGCCCCCCTGCTCCAGCAGGGCGCCCACAGCAGCTTGCCCAGGGGCACAGTGCCCCAGGTGGGGGTTGGAAGCTCTCCACAGCCTCTCTGGGCAGCCTGCTCCAGGCCTCCAGCACCCTGACAGGAAATTAATTTCTCCTTAGGTTCAAGAGAAACCTCCTGGGTTGCAGTTTGTATCCTTTGCCCCCATGTCACTGAGCACCGCTGACAAGAGCCTGGCCCCTTCTCCTTGCCCTCCATCCTTAAGGTACTTGTAAATGTTGCTCAGCTCCCCTCTGGGGCTGCTCTTCTGCAGGCTCTCAGTCCCAGGGCTCTCAGCCTTTGCTCCTCACAGAGCTGCTGCAGGGCCCTCAGCAGCTTCCCAGCCTCCCCTGGACTCTCTCCAGCAGTTCCCTGGCTCTGTGGAACTGGGGAGCCCAGAGCTGGCTCCAGGACTCCAGTTATGACCTCACCAGGGCAGAGCAGAGGGAGGGGAGGGCCTCCCTTGCCCTGCTGGCCACACTCTTCTTCATGCACCCCAGGACACCACTGACCTTCTGGCCAACAGGGCACCTTGCTGGCTCATGGGCAACTTCTTGTCCCCCAGCACTCCCAGGTCCTTCTCCACAGAGCTGCTCCCCAGCAGGTCCCCCCTCAGCTGTCCTGGTGCAGGAGGTTCTTCCTCCCCAGGGGCAGGACCCTGCACTTGTCCTTGTTGAACCTCAGGAGGTTCCTCTCTTCCCAGCTCTGCAGCCTGGGCAGGGCTCACCGAGGGTCTGCACAGCCTGAGGGGTTTCAGCCTCCCCTCCCCCATCAGCACACCGGCTGAGGATCCACTCTGTGCCTTCCTCCAGGTCGTTGATGAAGATGTTGGTCAAGGCTGGGAAATGTTTTCCTTCCAAGAAAAGGGAAGGAAAAGTCATTAGGTGCAGGGCTGGGGCTGGGCCCTGCTCCGGGCAGGGATGTGTGGGAAGGAGACCAGGAGAGGACTGGGAAGGGAACACCCTGTGGGGAGCAGGGTGGTAGGGATTAGCTGGGAAGCTTCCTTCTCTGCTTCTCTTTCTCCAGAGAGAATTTGATCCATGACCTCCCACAGCTCCAGTGGAGCACGAGCTGGTGCCGTGCAGTGTGCTGGGCTGAGCTGGGCAGAGCTGGGCTGAGCCAGGCTTGCTCTGAGATGACTTGCCCTGGGCTGAGCCAGGCTTCCTCTAAGCTGAGCCAGGCTTGCCCTGGGTTGAACTGTGCTGCACTGATCTGGATTGAGCTGTGCTGCACTCGTTTGAGCTGGGCTGCACTGATCTGGATTGAGCTGAGCTGCACTGATCCTGGGTGAGCTGAGCTGCACTGGTCTGGACTGAGCTGGGCTGGACTGATCCTGGGTGAGCTGGGCTGCACTGGTCTGGGGTGAGCTGGGCTGCACTGATCTGGGGTGAGCTGGGCTGCACTGGTCTGGACTGAGCTGGGCTGCACTGATCCGGGGTGAGCTGGGCTGCACTGATCCGGGGTGAGCTGGGCTGCACTGATCCGGGGTGAGCTGGGCTGCACTGATCCTGGGTGAGCTGGGCTGCACTGGTCTGGACTGAGCTGGGCTGGACTGATCCTGGGTGAGCTGGGCTGCACTGGTCCGGGGTGAGCTGGGCTGCACTGATCCTGGGTGAGCTGGGCTGCACTGGTCTGGGGTGAGCTGGGCTGCACTGATCCGGGGTGAGCTGAGCTGAGCCTTGCCTGAGGTGATTCAGGCCTGGAGTGGAAGTGGCTGTTGGGCACCTGGTGCCTGAGCTGCTCCCTGGGCTGCATTTCTGAGTCCAGGAGGCCTTTTTGGGTCATTTCAGCCAAGTTTGTTTAGCTGTTTCCAAGAACCAGGCTTGAGAAGAAGACATTTTCTGATTTTTCTTTTTAACTGTGTTAAAATATTCCAATGACCTTTTCCTTCAAAAAGCTGAGTGCCTGGGAGAAGGGACACGGAGCCTGGCATGGAGCAGTGCCACCTCCCTGCCAGCTGCTGGCCCTGTGGTCCTGCTGGGAGCCCAGACCAAGCCAGGGCTCAGCAGAGGAACTGGGAGGGCACAGAAGTGTCCCTCAGGCTGTGTGGCTGCCGCCAGCAGAGCCAAAACAAGGCTGGAGCCAACATTTGGAATCTCCTGTGCCCAGCCCTGAGCTCCCCTGGCATTCCTGGAGAGGGAAAGGAATCTCCTGTGCCCAGCCCTGAGCTCCCCTGGCATTCCTGGAGAGGGAAAGGAATCTCCTGTTACCAACCCAGACTTTGGAGTTCTGGAACTTGGAGGTGATGGAAACCCACCTCAGTTTCCAGGATGGGAATCCTGCCCCATCCCCTCCTGAGCTCTCCTGGAGTCTCCCAGCCCTGGCCATGACTTTTCCAGTGGATTTTCTCATTTTTCCAAGGCCCATCCGAGGCTGCTTGGGGCTCTCCCAGCCTCCTCCAGCCACACAGGTGGCAGCCATCCTCCCTTTCCCATTCTTATGTTCAAAAGTGAAGGATTTTTTGCTCTTGACTGGCATGTAGGAGTCTGCCACCAGCAGCCACCACCTCAGCTCACGGTGCTTAGTGCTGGGCAGCAGGAACCAGCTCCCCAGCAGCTCCCACGCTGGTTTGGCAACGGAGGAGGTGTGCTGGCTGGGCCTGGTGGCACTTGTGGTGGGCATTGGGCACCACTTAAGCACCCTGAGAACCATCCCTCCACCTGCACCCACTGCTGGACCTCCATGGGTGGCCAGAGAGCTCAGGAGCTGAGGAGCATCTCAAGCAGGGCTCTGAGGGAGCTCATCCAGGGTTAGCCCCTTGGGTTTTGAGGGCAGCTGAAGCTCCTGGAGCGGTTCTGCTCCAGCAGAGCCTAACCTCACAAGGTGCATAAGCCCCAGCACGGATGGGCTGGATCAAGGGCCACCTCTTCCACCTGGAACCACCCCTAAAAAGCTCCTTCCAGCCTCTCTGAGGAGGTTTTTCCATTGGCTGCAGCCATCCAGCTTCAGTGGCTTCAGATCCCAAACCATCTCCTTTGTGGGCAGTGCCAGCTCTGGGTTTTCCCAAGCTGCAGGTCCCCTCTGGAGGTCACCCCCCAAAGGTTTCCCTCTGAGGTTCCCTGCAAAGAGGTCCTCACCGAGGCTGTGCTCTGTGGTCCGGCTCTGCTGGGGCTTCTTTCACCATCCCCCATGCTGGGGAGGGGCCACCAGCAGCAGCCCCTTGGTGTGCCTGGGGGAGGCTTTGAGGGGCTTGGGCTTGGTAAATGAAAGCAGATCAGGATGGTGGACAAGCAGGGAGCTTCAGAGGGGCTTCAGGAGAGCTTCCACCCACGGCAGGCTGGAGAAATGCCTTGCTGGAAGCAGGCTGGAGCGAGGTCTAACCTTGCTGGTGGAGGATGAGGACCTTCCTCCCTGGAGGACACCCAGTCAGCCTCATCCCAAAATAATCCCAGCTGGATTTGTTTGGCTTTTTGGTGGGGGTAGGAGGGTGGGGGGGTGGGGATGGGGGTGGGGGAGGGCTGCAGAGCCCCGAGGCTTGCAAAATAGATCCACTAAATAAATAATGCCCAGGATCCATCTTTAATTCATGTCCTACCTCTCTCCCCTGCCGCACCAGAGGGGCTTCTCCCACCAGCAGCTTCCTCTACTGGAAGCCAACCAAGTCCAGACCGAAAGCCCTTCAGGTGAGGGCAGGTTTGGGTGAGGCTTGGCTTTTTTTGGGGGGGGGGGGGAGGGGGCACATTGAAATGCTGAAGCACAAAGATGTGCAGTGAGGCAGAGGGGGAGGTGTGGGAGCACCTCAGCTGCTTGCTCCCCTCGGATCTTCCACACAGCTGGCACCTGGAGGCACCTGAGGAGCTTCCAAGGGGCTCAGGGGTGGTCTGAACCCTTTCCAAGAGGGACTCACCAAGGTCCCTAGGGTCTGCCCATGTCTGCTCCTTCTGCAGCAAGAGCCACTTGGATGCTTGAGTTTGCTGAACTTGGAGGAGAGCTGGGAGCAGGATTTTGGGGATCTGATGGGGAGATCCTAGGGGTGAGAAGGAAAGATCTGGAGGCCTGAACTGGGCAACTGAGGAGGATGATCAGGGTAACTGGGGAGGGTTATGGGGACCTGAGAAGGGAACCTAGGGGTCTGAAGTAAGGATCTGGGATCACAGCATCACAGCATCGCCGAGGTTGGAAGAGACCTCGAAGATCATCGACTCCAACCTGTCACCACAGACCTCATGACCAGACCACGGCACCGAGTGCCACGTCCAATCCCCTCTTGAACACCTGATCCTGAGGGGTGAACTGGGGACCTGAGTGGGACGATCTGGGGACCTGATGGGGATGATCTGGGGACCTGAGGGGTGATGTGGGGACTTGAGGGACCTGGGTCCTGCCCTGCTGAGCACCACCAGCCTTCCCAGGCAGCCCAAGCAGGGTTGTCTCCTCCTGGGAATGGGGCTCCCTGTGCCATGGCTGGGTGGGTGCCACACCTGCAGTCAAAAATCCCTCTGGATTTTCCCACAGGGCTGAGGTCTGGCCTCGCAGGGGCCAGACACAGCCCTGCAGCTGTGCCAGTGCCCTGGCAGACCGTAGTGCCCACGGGGTGGGGTGAGGGCTGTGGCACATGGTGCCCATGGCTGGCAAGGACACAAGGCTGTGTCTGGCTCTACCCAAAGTGCCACTAGTTCTGGATTGACACTACCACCCCCACCCCCCCGTGTGACCACCCCTGGTGCCTGTTGCTTCCCCCCATTTCCCTCTTTCCCCCCTCGGTGTCCGTTCCGTAGTCCCCAGTCCCCAGTCCCCTGACCTCCTTCCCCTTTCCATGCCCCTAGTGCCCAGCTCCCCACCACCTCGGTGCCTGGTTCCTACCTCCATTCCCTATCCTCGGTGCCCGGTTCCCTCCCTGCTGTTTCCTGCTACCGATCTCCAGTGCCTGGTTTCCCCCTCCCGGTGCCCGTTCTCTCTCCCGGTATCCTTTTGCCCACTGGCGTCTATTACCCCTCCCGCGCCCGTTCCCCCTCCCGATTCCTGTTGCCTCTCCCGGTGCCCTTTTTCCCTCCTGCATTCCCATTCCCCCTCCCGGTTCCTGTTGCCTCTCCCGGTGCCCTTTTTCCCTCCTGCATTCCCATTCCCCCTCCCGGTTCCTGTTGCCTCTGCCGATGCCCTTTTCCCCTCCCGCATTCCCGTTCCCCCTCCCGGTGCCCGTCTCCCCTCCCGATTCTCGATCACTCTCCCGGTGCTCTTTCCCCACCCCGAGCTCCCGATTCCCCTCCCCCCTGCTGATTCCCCTTTTCCCTCCCGGTTCCCGTTCCCTCTGCCGTTCCCCTTCCCCCTCCGCTGGCCGTTTCGCCTCTCCCGGTGCCCCGTTTTCCGCGTCTCGGCTTCCCGGTTCCCGTTCCCCTTCCCGGTGCTCGTTCCCTCCTTCTGATTCCCTTTCTCCCTCCCGGTTCCCGTTCCCTCTCCCGGTGCCCTTTTCCCCCCGTCTCGGTTCCCGGTTCCCCCCTCCCCTCTCTCCGCAGATGTATGACGGAGGCGGCGCGCGCGGGGGCCCCACCCTGGGACCGGCGCCGGGGGCGCGCGCGGCGGCCGGTGGCGGCAACAACGTGTCAGAGGCGGCGGCAGCGGCGGCGGCAGGGGGCGGAGCCCCGCTCGGGGCGTGTCCCGGGGCGTGTCCCGGGGCGGGGGCGCGGGCGGCGGGCGCAGCATGGCGCGGCGGCACTGAGGGAGCAGCGGCCTCCCCGGCCCGGCCTTTGTCTCTCCGGTGTTACCGGAGCGGAGGAGCCGCGGGTAGGGAAGAGGCGAAGGGAGGGGAAAGGAAGAAGCTGAACCCGCACCTGCGGAGATAGCACCGGGAGCTCGGTACCGGGCGGCGGCGGCGGAACGGGGCTCGGAGGAACTTGGCTGAAGTTTCGGTGCGGGGTGGTGGTTGGTTGGGAAAAAGGGGAAGGTTCCCGGTTCCGGGGCCGCCATCCCGGCATTTAGCGGGAACCGATTTGGTCCCCGCCGTCCCCGGGGTAACGGGATGCGGCTGCCCCGGTTCCGCCGCACCGCGGCCGCCCCCAACTTTCCCCGCTGACGGCGCCCGGGGCCGCGGGCGATGGTGAGGGCTGGCCGCCCTCCCGCCGCCGCCCGCCGCCCGCCCGCCGCCCCCGGCCGGCCCCAGGGCTCCGCCGCCCGCCGCCGCCGCCGCCGTCGCCGCCGCCGCCGCCCCGCCGCCCCCTAAAGCGGCCGGAGCCGCGCCCGCCGCTGGCCGGGACGATGTTGCGCTGGGAGGCGGCCGCCTTGCTCGCCGCCCTCGTCGGTGTCTGCGTCTGGACCGACGAGACCGGGAAAGTTATCTCGGATCGGTACGCTGTCTACTGGAACCGGAGCAATCCCAGGTGAGGCCCGGGGTGGGAAGCGGCGTGGATCGGGACCGGGGATCGGGACCGGTGGGGCCCCAAGTTTTAGTCGTTATGGTCGTTATCCCCCCTCCCCGGTGCGCCCGCAGCCCCCGTTCCGCCGGTGACAGGCGGCCGCTGCCCTCCGTTGTGGCTCAGGTCTCGCTTCAGCCCCCGGTTCACTCCGGTAAACGGAGCTGGGCAACCCCCGGCTGCCCTCCCCCTCCCCAAAGTTCTCTAGTGGGAGCCGTCCCCGGGGGCTGCGGCAGCCCCGGGAGCATCACCGGCGGGCGGGTCGCGTTCCTCGGGAGGCAGCGCCGGGGGTGGCGGTGGGGCCCCCGTCTCCCCCAGTCCCTCTACAACCAACTTCGGGCAAGTTCAAGTTCTCACCCCCTACCCCCCAACCCCAACTCCCCGTCCCCGGTCCCTCTCCCGGGGGCGGTCGGTGAAGATCCCGCGAAAAAACCACGAAATACGGTAAAAGGCGCCGGGGGCTGCAGGGGGAGAGGCGGCCACGGGAGGGTTTAAAGTAACGATTTGGGGGGGGGAAGGGGTTGAAATGGGCCCGTTTAGGGGGCGGGATGGGGGGTGCCCAGTAGGGGTACGGGGGAGTGCCCAGTAGGGGTACGGGGGGGATGCCCAGTTGGGGTACGGGGGGGTGCCCGGGAGCTCGGGGCAGCCCAGCCCCGTTTTGCTGCCCGTTTTCTTTCCCTCCTGGTAAAGAACTCTCTGCCTGGTTCCGTTTTCTCTTCTCTCTTCGAATATAGATTTTAATTTTATTTTACTTTATTCCCCCCCCTTTTTTTTCCCTTTCCTTTTATTTTTTTTGGTGTTTTCCCAAGCATCCATTTTTTTTTCTTCCTTTTTGTTTTTCTTTTCCCCCTTTCCCCCTCTTTTCCCAACCAGAGTTTTTTCATTTCTGTCGTCTTTCTTTTGTTCAGAATGTTGAGGAACCCTAAAAACTGTTGGGGAGCTGGAGGTGAGCTTTGGATTCTGTAGCCACCTCAGGTAGCCGTGACCCGAACCCCCCCTCCCCCTCCCCCCCGCGCAGGACCACCTCCCTCCAAGCTCCTTTCTCCCCTCAATACAACCCCAGGGAGGCTGAGCTGGGGCCCATTTTTGGTGCCTCTTGGAAAATTCCCCCCCCCCCCAAACCTCATTTCAAACCCCCATCTTCCCCCCCACTTAACCCGTGTTGCCCTGCAGTGTCCCCCACCGAGCTGAGCCGGGAGGGGGCTCACAGGGCGATGCCCGCTTCCGCGGTGGGCACCACTGTGCCCGCGGCCCTCTCCGTTGGGCTGTTCTCTTTTTGGGGTGAAACGAGCGGTTCTTTGTCCCTTGCTTGGGACAGAGGACCCTTGGTGCCATCACCTCCTCTCCCAACCACCCCCCTCCCGCTGGCACCCTCTCAGTCCATCCAACTTCTCGGCCGCCCTTCCGCGGGGCGGCCGTGGGGCACCCAGCGCCGGCGCCTGGAGGGAGGTGGGGGGGGGGGGCCGAGCGCCTCGGAGCGTGGGGCGTCCGTCTGTCTGCCCATCTGGCCGTGTGTCCCCCCTCACAGCGGGGGGGGGGGGGGCAGGGTTTTGAGCAACTGGGTGCCATCTTCCCAGAGCTCACCCCAAAATCTGGGGGCCTGCCTGTCCCCTTTGTGCGCGGCGGTGCCTCCGCCGCGGGCCGCCCGCGGTGCATATGGATTTTATTATCTCCCCTCACATTTTTGTGGGGGATTGGAAGAGGCAGGGAATTTTATTATGATTTTTTTTTTTTCTTTCCTCCCTCCTCTGCCCATTGCAAAGTTTTTGGTTACAGTTCCTCCTGGTCCTTCCTCTGACTCCCACACTTTGGGGCTCTTTTTTTTTTTTTCCTCTTCTTTTTTTTTTTTTTGTTTTGTTTTTTTCGTTTTTTTTTTTTCTTTTCTTTTTTCGTTTTTTTTTTTTCTTTCATTTTTTTCTTTCTTTTTTTTTCTTCTTTTGTTCCCCCAAATACCAAACATGTGTGAGGTTCCCCCCCCCCCCCCCCCCCCTTTTTCCCTCTCCTCCACTTCCCTGGGTCCATCCCGGTTGGGGGAAGGCCAGGGCGGCATCGCCTGAGCGGTCGGAGCCGTTTGGCACCCAAAGGTTCCTATGGCTTGTGCCCTATCTTCCAACAGTAGCCTTCGGTGGGCCTCGGGTGAGAGGTGTCCCAGGAGCCAGCAATTGGTCCTGGTGTTGGGGGTGGCTCTGGGGGTGGCTTCGTCTCGACCCTGCCAGCCGCCCGCGTTCCCCTCGTAGAGAGAGAGAGAGAGGCTGGGCTGGATGGAATTCACCCTCAAAAATAGGTGGTGGTTTGGCATGGGCATGAAAATCCCAATGGATTTTTCTCCATCTGACATTGGCAAGGGGTGGGGGTGGGGGGAAAGGAATTTGGGGGAGGGGGGTGGTGGGTAGGGGGGAGAAGATAAAACAGGGGAGGGGGAAGAGCGAAAGGGGCAGGAGGGGAAGAGCAGACAATGGCTGGTGGGTTCAGCAGGCACGTCCGCAGCGCCGGGCGCCGGGGCTGTGACCCAAATTTCCCCAACCTGGGAGCGCCCCTGTCGCAGTGGGCTCGGGGCTGGCTTCCAGGCCGTGACTCTTAACGACTGAAACCTCACCAAGAGAGAAATTGCCAACGAGTTCTTCGACTCCCCATTTATTTCCCCTCCCCACCACCTCCCCGTTCCGTGCCCAGCGCTGGGTGTTATTTCGTCTGCCTCTGGAGTTAACTGGAAGACAAATCTCATCCTTAAAGAGGGGAAAAAAACAACCACACACAACAAAACCCCCAAGAACAGCCTAGCTCTGCTTTTTTTTTTTGCTGCTTTATCTTTCCTTTTTTAACCCTCCCTCAAAAAAAACACAAACCCAAAAGGGGGGGAGAATAAAACCCCCAAACCCACACAACCCACCCCTGATTTAAACCGCTCGGTGCTTTGGCAGACCTGCTCTGGTGAGGAATGGTGGGGTGGTTCCCCCCCCCCCCCCCCTTTCAGGTAGGATCTATATTTTTATCAAAGGTGGTAATAAATCTCCTGGTTCTCCAGGTTAGAATAATTCTGGAGTTCAGAATTGGGGCTAAATGATAAAGAAGTGGCTCCTTGGGATGCTGCTTTTTTTTTGCCTGCTCTCGGGAGACCCTTGAGCCGCTCGTGGTGGATTTGAGAGATTATTGTTTGGGGGGTGGGGTGTCTTGGTTTGGTTTGGGCTTGGTGAGGTTTTGGGGGCTTTTTGGGGGGTTGTTTTTTAAGTGTATGAGTGGAGAAGGACGCAGGGGTGGTGTTAGCTCTGACTCCCGGGGACGGCTGAAGGAGGAAGAAGAGATCTTCCTCTCCCAGCGCTGTTCCCTGTAGGGTTTGCTCCGTGGCTGCGGTGACCTGCTGGGATCTCCTGGGTGTGTTGGTCGTGCCCTCAGAAGGGCCAGGGGATGGTGTGGGTTTTCCCTGGCCAGGGTGATGTGCCTGTGGGTGGGAACATGAGGGGCAAGAGCTCAGTGGGGCTCTTGGCGTCTCTGGCAGCATGGGCAGGGGTCTAGATGGGGCAGAGGTCCCACGTCGTGGGCAGGAGTCTGAGATTGTGGGCAGGGCTCTGGCCAGGAGAAGGATTCAGCATCCTGGGCAGGCATCTGGCCAGGTCAAGGATCCAGCATCATGGGCAGTGGTCTGGCCAGGACAAGGATCCAGCATCCCAGGCAGGGGTCCGGTATGGTGGGCAGGGATCTGGCCAGGACGAGGATCTGATGCTGCAGGCAGGGGTCTGACCAGAGCATCATGAGCAGGCATCCAGCATCTTGTGCAGGGGTCTGGCTGGCACAGGGGTCTGGCATTTGTGGGTAAGGGTCTAACCAGGACAAAGCTCTTCCTTTCATAGGGTCTTGGGGGACTGTGGGGGCCACCGTTTTCCAGCCAGCGTGGCCGGGAGCCGCTCTCCCCACAGGGCTCCTGTGTGGATTTACAGCCTTGGGACCCGATGAGAGGCACGTCCTGATACCCACCAGCAGGATGGCATCACCTCGGTGGCTTGGGGGGCTCCAGCTTCAGCCCCCCGCGCTCACACAGCCCCTGTGCAGCAGCAGGGTTCAGAGCAAACACCTCGAGCTCGCTACGGTGCGGCAAAAAAGGGGGGAACCACCGCGGAAAGGCGGGAAAAGCTCCGCGGGAAGGAGCGACCCAGCCTCAGAGGGACCCCAATCCTGGGACCTCCCCCCACCCCCTCGGCTCGTGGGGCTGTGCATGGAAAGCTCTGGAAGGCTGAGGAAGGACGAAGGGTTT
Organism: Dryobates pubescens; assembly: GCF_014839835.1. Classification (NCBI taxonomy): domain Eukaryota; kingdom Metazoa; phylum Chordata; class Aves; order Piciformes; family Picidae; genus Dryobates; species Dryobates pubescens. The sequence continues at coordinate 4,036,590 of NC_071642.1, forward strand.
GGGATGTGTTCTCAATGCCCTGCTCTACGCAGGGCTCCGGTGCCGGGCAGGTTACGGTGCCGCCGGGGGATGCGTTCCCGCAGCCCAACGCCGTTCCCGGCCGTGCTGCCGAGGGGTTTTTATTGTATCCACAGAGAGGGAACAGGCAAAGTATTTGGGATTTTCCTCTTCCCTGTTTACAGAACAGCTACAAATGCTGTAAATGGTCTAGATTTTACCCGTGGCCTATATTTAACTGTGAGGTCATTTCCCTGCCTCGCAAAGCTTATTTTCCTGATTCCTTTTCTTTTCCTCCTTCTTCTTCTATTCCCCCACACCCCCCTCTTTGGTTTTGTGAGCACAGCTGGGATTTCTGTTCTGCTCCTCTGCACTCCCCAATCCCGGGATGGAGAAGCTGGAGGAATGGTTTCTAGCAGGGGGATTTAACCACGGCTGGCCAGTGATGCTCCGCTGACGGCGGAGCAGGACTTTGGGGGGGGGTGTGGTGTGTCTTTTTGTGCACCCTGTCTTTTGGGAGTGAGTGAAGGGTGGCTGTGCTGCAGGGATGGAATAGTTGGGGTGATGAGGACACATCTTGGGGGGTGTAGGTCTGGATTGTGCTCCCCAGCCCCTTGGCTTTTGTGCCCCTTTTTCCCTGCATTGCCGTCTCCCAGAGCCGCGTTCCCGGTGCTTTGTGCGGGAGCTCAGGGTGCGGAGAGCGGTGGCAAAGCCCCCGGTGCTGGGGCTGTGCCCTGTTAACTGCCCATGTCTGAGCACTGTGCCCACCCCTGGGTCACAAGGGCTTGTGCCAGGATGCTGGCATCCTGCCTGTGCTGGCTTCTTTGAGGGAGTGAAGCCAACGCACATTTGGGCTCTTTCCCAGCAGAATTTGGTGCTGGAGTGGGGTGGTTGAAGCAGAGAGCTTGACCTCGGGGGAGCATGCATGGTGCTGGATGTGCCCATCCACATCCACACCTCTGTACCAGGGCAGGATTGGTGCTGTTGGGGCTGGGTCCCAAAACCTCCGTGTCCCACCTGAAACCTCCATATCCCATCCCAAACCTCCATCTCCCAGCTCCATCCAGAGCCGAGACCTTTGGGGTCAACTCCCAACCCTCCATTCCCCACCTCTGCCTTCCTGTAGGTAACACCCTGGGGTCTGCATCCCCCAACCCCCTTGGGGTGATTTGGACACGAATTTGACCTCAGCCCCTCAGGTGGCTCTGGCATAACCAGCAGGTCCTGTCCCCTCACCAGGCACACCGGGCTGGGGGTGGACCGGCAGCGGTCGTGGGGTGGTTTCGGTGGTTCCAGTGGCCACGTCCTGCATCCTCCTGCACAATTCTTGCGCTTATGTATATGTATTTATTTCTTTTTCCCCTAGTTGTGATCTGCTCCCTTCTCCCTTTGTGCTGAGATCGTTTGCAGCCCTTCCCTCCCCGCTTTTCCAGCCCGTTAAGCCGCGTTAGCTATTCTCCACCAGCCCAGGTCTGCGGCGAGTGCGGTTAATGGAGAGCAGATACAAACAGGTCCAGCGTCTCTGACAAGGGTTTTTTTTCTCCCCCCCTCTCCCTTCTTGTCTCTCTGCCTGTCCCTTTTCCAGGGACAGCAATTACATTCCCTGCTGGTCACACGTTTGGTATCCAAATGCTGGCCACGAGTCGCATCCTAATGCGAGGAAGGGCTAGGGGCAAGCGGTGCTGCCGCCGGGTTGGCATCTCCCCCGGGGGGGGTTCCCTGGCCTGTCCCGCAGTGGGGAGAGGCACAAAGGGGATGGGAGTGAGGATGGGGTAGAAGGGGAGTGGGATGCCTTCAGTTTGCCACTGGAGAGCTTTCAAAGTGCTCTCCTAGATCTCCCTCTGGTTTTCGTGTTCATTTGTAGAGTGGTTTGGGTCCGAAGGGACCTTCAAGATCACCCAGTTCTGACCCCACTGCTGTGGGCAAGGACAACCTCCCACCAGCCCAGGCCTCATCCAGCTTGGGCTTGTTAAAAAAGCCTCCTGTAGGCATAGCAGGTGGGGGACATGGTTTGATGGCTGAGGTGGTGGTGGGCTGATGGTTGGTGTTGGTGATCTTTGAGGCCTTCTCCAGCTGGCGTGGCTCTGTGTGTGTGTGGACGTGCAGCCACCAGTTAACTTCCCCCCCCCATAAATTCAGGGCATGGTTTGATGGCCTGGGTGGTGTTGGGTTGATGGTTGGACTTGATGACCTTTGAGGGGGCTTTTGCAGCCCAAGCAGTCCTCTGATACTGTGAAATGGATTCGCTTTGCACACATCAATAACCACTCCAGATGCCCCCAAACCCAGCAGCGTGCTGAGGACCACCTGCCTGCGACCATCTCCACGTCGCTCGCATTTGCTCCTTTGGTGGAGAAATCACTTGGGGGCTGCAAACACAGATCTCAGCAGCCAGGTTTTTGTCTGTCTGTCTGTCTCTGAGCATCCACCCTGCGTGCTGTGGCCACCCAGCTCCCCGACCTGCATCGGGGCTGACACCGAGGGTTCAGCTGCAAAAATTGCAGCAATTGTTCTTTAAATAGCTGCTTGTTCCTGACGGGGGAAATGTTCACTCCTTTTGTGTTAGATATTAATCAGGATTTTAAGAGGTTTAATTTTCATCCAAGATGGGTTTTTTTTTTTTGGTTCTTTATCCCCCCCTACCCCCTCCCCCTCTTTCCACCACCTTCACTCAGGGCAGAGATCCTGCCCTGCTCCGTTGGATTTAATGGGACCGATCTGGGCGTTGACACCTGAAGAGGAGCTGAAATTCTTTTGTCCCCCTCTCCCGACCACTCTGACCCACTCAGAGCCCGGCTCAAGGCCTGGCTGTTTTCCTGCCCTGGGAACATCCTCTTGAAACCAAGAGCCAGCCCCAGGTTGGCCTCTGAGCTCCCAGGGGTGGCGACACAGCCGGCAGCGCTGACACCGCTCTCCGTGTCAGTCGCACTGGCACTGACCCTTTGGTCTTTGCCAAAGGAATTCAGGAGACCTCTCCAAAGCCAGGGACACCCCAAACCCAGGGCTGCTGTTTTCACTGAGGTCTTTGTGTGGGTGTCAACTCTTTGCCAACAGCCTGATGAGCCTTTCTTCGCCGGCCGCCGGGCATGAGGTGCCTGGTGCCCTGAGGTGCCCGGTGCCCACCGGGCTGAGTGGGAGCCGTGTCAGGGTGGCAGCAACCCGCTGGGTGATGCACTGGGGCTCGTTTTGAACCCCAGCAGGAAAACTGGGAATGGATGAAGCTGGAGAGCAGGACAGGCAGGAGGAAGGCTGTTTGGCCAGCCCTGTGCCGTGGCACCATCCGGGCAGGGTGCTGGCAGCCAGCAGGGTCCCGGTGTGCTCCTGGGCAGTCAGGGTGGTGTCATTTATTTAGTTATTTTATTTATTTAGTTATTTATTTATTTTCTCCTCCCTCCTCTCCCCCTTTTGCTTGTTGCTGCTGCTGTGGCTGGGCTGCTAAATAGCTTCCCCATTGTTCGCCAGCTAATTACCTCTTAATGAGGCTCCTCGCTCAAAAGCCCAGCAGAAAAGGCTGTGGGGTGGGCTGCTTGTTCAGGGGGTGAAGGCAGCCTGCCTAGTAGGGCACTGGAAAGACTTGGGGGGCGGGGGGGGGGGGTGGTGGGCACTGGACCTTCCGGGGCACAGGGGTTGGGTTTGGCTCTGCTGCTCCAACGCTGTGGAATTTGGGTTTCTTTGGTTGGCCGTGGTGAGAGCCGCGGCGATGGAGCTGCCAAGGGGTGGCTGGGAGATGGCTTTGCTGGAAGGTCTCCTGCTGAGCCCCAGAGCCGGGAACTGCTGGGAGAAATGGAGACCTGGGGCGGGTTGGGAGGTGGTTCCAGCAAAGAGCAGGTTCCCAAGGCTTCCTCTGGTGGGACACCTCCTCACCAGCCCTGGCTGCAGGCACCGTTGTGACCTTCAGGGCATGGCTTTCGTTTTGGCAAGAGGAGTTTAAGCCAGGGCTCCTCTGAGCTCAGTCCTCAGGGTGTCCACAGCCTCGGGGGGACAAATTCTGCACCGCTTCACCCATCCTCTCCTGGCCTTATCCTGTTCCTCAGCGAGAGGCTGGCGTGAACCCTCACCGCCGATGCGATGCAGGTGGAGGGTCCCCACCCAGCCCAGGGTGAAGAGCCAGGAGCTTGGCCTCCAGATGTTGGCTGGTGGCCATCCCTTGGTGCATGTCCCTCGAGCTGGTGGGGCTGGACCAGCAGCCCTGGGCACGAGGCTGCGGCAGCTCTGCCGTGTGCCGGATGGCGACGCCGGGGACGTGATGTGGGGGAACAAAAAAGGGATATGGGATCCTTCTCCAGAGGGATTGGGAGAGCCACCCCCCCTCCACCCTACCCCTGATTGAAACTGGGCTTTGTGTATACACCCTCCCCTCCCAAGCCCTCAGTGCCAGGGGTGGGAGGATCCCAAACTTCAGAGGGGGACGAGGCGGTCAAAGCACCAACAGTGGGGGGGAAAAAATGGAACAAAGGAGGAAAATTTGCTCCCTGGAATAATAACGAAGATGAGGAATGACTTCCCCTTCCCTTGTGCCCTTGGCAGTGTCTGGGGCAGGGAGGGGTCTGACCACACTGGTGCTCAGGGACTGAGCCTGTTGGGGCTGATGGTGGTTCGGAAGTGCTGGAGATGCTGGGCACGAACCCCAGCTTGGGCTGGTGGGAGCTTTGGGGGTGTCCCCATTGTCCTTCCCGGCCCTACTGGGCTGCCAGCTGGGGCTCAGGCTGGTGCTGGGTGAAGGGACTGGTTTGGTAGGGAGTCTGATGGCTCTTACCCATGTAGCAACCTTGGTGGGGACCAGACTGGGCTGAACTGGGAGGGTTCTTGGCGCAGAGAGGGTTCAACTGGGACTCCAGACTGGGCTGGACTGGGGAGGATCATGGTGCAGAAGGGGTTCAGCTGGGGCGCCCGGCTGGGCCGATGGGGTCCTGATACAGAGGGGTTTCAACTGGGCCTCCCATGCTGTTTGGAAATGCCCCCCAGCGCCCACTTTGCCCACAGCTTGCCTGCTGAGCCCGGTGCTGGGGGTGGGGGCAGGCAGTGCTCTGCCCTATCGATCCCTGGCAGTGGTTTAAATGCCACAAGGCGCAGCTATCGATGCCAGGCAGCGCCGGGGGCCAGCGGGACCCTGCGCTCCTGCTTCCCAGCCCTGCTCCGATCCGTCAGACCTTCTCCTCTGGGTCATTACCGGAGGGCAGCGATGCACAAGAACAGCTCAGGCCGGGGTGGGTTTGATTTTTTTTTGGGTTTATTTATTTATTTTTTTCCCCTGTTCTTCTTCTCTCTCTCTGAATTTTTCCTCTCATCCCACATTTTGCTTCCCGAACGGTTGGGAAGATGGTGGAGGAGCAGCAGGTGATGCCGCGGCGCCCAACCGCATCCCGAGCGGGGACGGCTGTGCTGGGATGAAGCTCCACACCCTGGGCTCTTCCTCACCTGCCAGTTTTCTGCCTGGTTTTTGTTGGTGTTTCCCATTTTGGGGTGTTTGTTTCCCATTTTGGGGTGTTTGTTTCCCATTTTCCCCGCCGCCGTCGTCTCCCTGCGCGCCCGGCCGGTCGGTGCGGACGCCGCCGGTGCCGAGTCGACCCCCACCGAACATCAACCTGGTGCTGGCCCCTGCTGTGGGTGCCCCTGCCTCAGCTGGGGGGGGTTTGGATTGGATGATCTCCAGGGGTCCCTTTCCACCTCCTACCACGCTGGGACTCGGTGCTGCGGCACCGCCGCTCCCCTGCGACGATGCAGCAGCAGGTCCCACAGGCGTCGCTCCGGCACCGCCGGCGTTCCCCGCGCTCCACCGGCCTCCACCAAGTTCAAACCAGCGCTGCAAACTCTCAGCCCAGGAGAACCTGCTGGGGATGAAGCTCCTGCTCCACGCAGCCCCCACCCCCAGAATTCAACTTTGTATTTCGGCTCTTTAGTACAGCCCCAATCTCCCCCAGCGCCGTTCCCTCCGCCGCCGGCTGGGCCAAAAAGGCAGAGAAATCGCACATGGGGCTTGGGACAACTGGGGGGTGGAGGGGGGAAGAAACTGTTGGATCCCCTCCATCCCATTCCATCCCATTCCATCCTATTCCATCCTATTCCATCCTATCCTATCCCATCCCATCCCATCCCATCTCCCAGTGCATCAGGATCATCTCCCCCGCCTCAGCGCCGCGTTTGCCCTCATTTGGGGGCCGCAGCCGCCCGCTTCTCCTGGTGTGTTTGCAGCTAAGTTTTTGTAGGCTTCATTTTATTTTGCTATTTAATTTAACTTTATTTTATTTAGGGGGATTTTATTTGACTTTATTTTATTCTGTTTTATTTCATTTTGTTTTATTTTGGTTTGGTTTATTTCATTTTGGTTTATTTTGCTTTAGTTGGTTTGGTTTGGTTTTGCTTTCTTTTCGTTTGCTTTCTTTTGGTTTATTGTTTTGCTTTGTTCTGTTTTGTTCTCTCTCTCTCTCTTTTTTTTTTGCTTTACTTTATTTTTCTTCATTTTATTTCATTTTATTTTGGTTTATTTTGCTTCATCTCATTTTATTTTGTTTGTTGCTGGTTGGTTTTTTTTCCCCCCCTGTGGAAAAGGAGAAAATTATTTGTCTCAGTTTTTCCTCTTCCTCTCTCCTGCCCTGCTCCCTCTCTTTCCCCCTCCTGCCCTGCTCCCTCTCTTTCCCCCTCCTGCCCTGCTCCCTCTCTTTCCCCCTCCTGCCCTGCTCCCTCTCTTTCCCCCTCCTGCCCTGCTCCCTCTCTTCCTCTCTCCTGCCCTGCTCCCTCTCTTTCCCCCTCCTGCCCTGCTCCCTCTCTTTCCCCCTCCTGCCCTGCTCCCTCTCTTCCTCTCTCCTGCCCTGCTCCCTCTCTTTCCCCCTCCTGCCCTGCTCCCTCTCTTTCTCCCTCCTGCCTTTCTGTCCCTCATTGCACAGAGAGCAAAACTCTCCCATGTGCTGGCAACCAGCTAAAGCCTTTCACCAGCACACAGGAATATTTCTGAGCACTCATCCTGGCTGCACCTTCCAGCAGGGCTTTTTTTTGTTGTCTTCACCCTGCCTTTCTGGCTGCTTTTCATTTGAAACCGCTTGGATTTGGGAGTTTTCTCCTTTTTCTTTATTATTTTCTTCTTATTTAAAGGGAAAAGAAAAGCAACCCAAACTGTTTATATTTGCAGTCAAAGCCTGACCCCGGGGAGACCTCAGAAAATCCCAATTCTTCCTTTCCCCCCTACCCCCAAATCCTGTTTCCACTGAGTCCCTGCACCTCGTGCCCCGTGCCAAATCCAACCGGGATGGGATTATTCCGGCGGCAGAGCTCTCGGCAGGCACTGGGATGGGGACAACTTCCCCCCACCCCCAGCTGTGCCTGGATGCTGGGATGGATTTAGGTTTGTAGGCAGGGAGTGGCTGCTCCTGTGGGATCTGAGGGGTGAGTGTGGTGCATCCAGAAATGGATTGATTATTTAGCCTCTTTTAATTATCTATGAGCTGATCCTGCTCCCTGGCTGCATCCCGGCTTGGCCGTGCCCAGGATTCATCCCAGTCCCACCGGTGGCTCCCACGAGTGGCATTGTCACTCCTGTGCCAGGTGCTGGAGTGCCTGCTGGGACCACCAGGAGCTAAAAAGTGTCTGCACCTCGTGCCCCCTCCCAAATCCAACCGGGATGGGATTATTCCGGCGGCAGAGCTCTCGGCAGGCACTGGGATAGGGACAAACCTCTCCCCCCAACTGTGCCTGGATGCTGGGATGGATTTAGGCTTGTAGGCAGGGAGTGGCTGCTCCTGTGGGATCTGAGGGGTGAGTGTGGTGCATCCAGAAATGGATTTGTTATTTGGCCTCTTTCAATTATCGAGGAGCTGATCCTGCTCCCTGGCTGCATCCCGGCTTGGCCGTGCCCAGGAGTCGTCCCAGTCCCACCGGTGGCCCCCACGAGTGGCCATTGTCACCCCCGTGCCAGGTGCTGGAGTGGCTGCAGGGGCCATCAGGAGCTGGAGGAGAAGCTCTTTCCCAGCCAGCTCGATAATCCCAATTATTATCTGGTTTCTCCATCAGGGTTGCTTATTAAACTTGGCACTGCTGGCTCTGCCGTTCCGGCTGCCTGCCTCGGCTCTGGGATTTATCTCCTGCAAGCTCGGGAAGCAAATTGAGTGGAAAAACGTGGGGCAGAGCCCCCCGGGGACAGTGGGGCTGGGGGGTACCCCCTGGGTGCTGGTCCAGCCCTGGATGATGCCAGCTGGGGTCAGGTTGGGGGTGCAGGCGGCTGGGCTGTGTCCATCTGTCCAGCCCTCCCTCCTGGGGCATCTCTGGGGCTTCCATGGTGGGGTGATCCCAGTTCTTGGATTTCAGAGTGGTTTGGGAATGGGGGGAAGGGGGGTGGGGGTTGAAAAGAGCCATAAATGGGAGGGCTAAATACTCAGCATTTTCCTTTCACTCTGGAATTTTTTTCCTTTTCCCCTGGAATTTTTTTCCTTTGGCCCTGGGATGCTTTCCTTTTGCCCTGGAATTTTTTCTTTTGCCTTGGAATTTTTCCCCTTTTGCCTTGGAATTTTTCCCTTTGGCCCTGAGATTTTTCCCCTTTTGTCCTGGAATTTTTTTCCTTTCACTCTGGAATTTTTCCCTTTGGCCCTGAGATTTTTCCCCTTTTGTCCTGGAATTTTTTTCCTTTCACTCTGGAATTTTTTTCCCTTTGGCCCTGGAAATTTTTTCCCTTTTGCCCTGGATTTTTTTTTTTTTTCCTTTCACCCTGGATTTTTTTTTCCCTTTTCCCTGGAATTTTTTTCCTTTTGCCTTGGATTTATTTCCCCTTTTACTCTGGAATGTTTTCCTTTTGCCCTGGAATTTCTTCCCCCCCTTTGCCCTGGAATTAAGGGAACCTCCATCAGGCTGCCCTTCCCTTTTTTTTCCCTCCTATATTTAGACCTTCCAGTTTGAATTTCCCTTGTTCCCCAGCACACCAAAGTCCTTTAGTGCTCTGCAGTTGCTTCCTTTTCTGCACATTTTCACTTCATTTTTTTTTTCCAAGACAATTTGCCTGACTCAGCATTGGAGCTGCTGGAACCTGAGCTCATATCCCAGCCCTTGGGGAAGGGACTTTTCCCAACTCTTGGACCAATTCTTGATGCTACTGAGATGGGGCTGGAGGTGGGAGAGTTGCTGATGGGGGAAGACACTCCCCTGAGGGGTTTGGTCCTTGGGTGTTCACCAAAGCCACAGGATCATAGAATGCCAGGTTGGGAGGGACCCTGAGGATCATCTGATCCAACCTTTCTCCCTTTGTTCAGCTGGAAAACTTGGAGCTGGGGTGTGGGGAGGGTGGTCCCAGACCCAGCCAGGGCATCAAATCCCAGCAGAGCCTCTCAGTGGGCTGCAGTTGGCCCCACGCTGCCCTCCTGGCATCACCTAAAATGGGACTTGTCACCATTTGGGTGACATCTGCCATGGGTCTGCCTGGATTTCTTTGTTCTAGGTGTGGGGCTGGTGGGAGGAAAGGGGAGCTCTGTGCTGGGCTTGGGTGGAATTTTCCCTACTGGGTACTTTGCTGGGGCAGAAACATCCCAGGGTCCCTCAAGTGGCTCCGTGGCCTGCACAGCCCTGGCCCCACCCAGGGAGGGGGGAATGGTGATTGTTGGACTCACTGATCTGAAAGGGCTTTGCCAACCAAACTGATTCTGTGATTCTGCTCTCCCCACAGCTTCTTTCTCTGGGTCTGATCCCAGCTCCTCCTCCTCCTTCTTCCCTTCCACTGTTTCCCTTCATTTTAAGCAGCTGCACAAACCCCAAAACTGTGTCTCCTCCTACCCTGGAGGGTCTTTGTCCAGCTGGTGGATGCTCACCTTGAGGTCCCCCTTTTGGAGTGGGCACCATCCTCCATCCTCTCTTTGTGCCAGAGTCTTTGGGAGAGCAGTGAGGACAGGGTAGGCTCCAAAATCCTTTAGTCAGGAAAATTGTTGTTGTCTCAAACTCAGCAAGGTTCTTATCTCTGGGGCAGCCTCATGCTGCAGACTGTGGTGTCCATCTTGCAGGTCCTCCAAACCTCTCCTTGGGTATCCCAAGAGCCTTCCCACTGGGTGGTCAGGACCTGCTGCCCCACAACATCCCAGCTCTGCCAGCACGGTGGAACCAGGGGTGGAGCTGTGGCTGTGCCAGTCTGTGCCATGCCACATCCCCAAGGCTGTGAGGGGAATGTCCTGCTGCCACCAGCACCCTGGCACCGTCGTGCAACCACTGTTGGAGGTGGCACCAGCACGTGGCAGTCCTGGCACCAGCTCCTGGCCAAAACGATTCTCAGTTTGGCTTCCGACAGAATCCAAACCATCAGCCAAGGAGAAACCTTTGGCTATGGCTTTGACAATGACTTTTGGCTCCAGTCCCCAGCCAATGTCATCACTGCTGGGTTCTTCCCAGGTCTGGGTTTGGCTGGAGCTGGGCACGGTGCCGAGTGTGGGACTCCAGGATCCCCCTGCAGCACGGCACCCGCGGAGCTCCGGCTGTGATGGGGGAATTAAGGACTAAAACTAGGGATGAGAATGGGAAAGGAGGATCACTGCGCCACGGGACTGTGCTCTGCAGGTGGCATTGTGCCTAGCATTCACCTCCCTGGATTGATTACCTTCAGCTTGCAGCAGATCTCAGATTTCGCTGTGTGTGGATCCCGCGTTTCCCTGCCCTGCGGATCAGACGTTTCCCTGCCTGTGGATCCCACATTTCCCTGCCCGCAGTCCCTGTCCGTGCCGGTTCCTGGGCTTGGTGGCTCAGGTGCAGCCAGCCCGACCCAACCACCACATCTCCAGCCGGCCTCATCCCCACCGCGATCCGCAGTTGTTCATTTTCCACCTTGGCTCCTTCCCGGAGCTCTCCCCAGCGTTGGGATGTGAAGCAGCTGCGGGAGGATGCCGGGGCCTGGCTCGGGCATACGGCAGCAGGAATTTGAGCTCCAGAAAAGCATTTCAAAGCTGATGAACACCAATAAATCACTGCGGTGTCTCCTCAGGGAGAAGGCTTTTGGCGGAGGTGGAGGGACGGCTCGGCGTTAGGGCAGCGAGCTGGGTGTGAGCTCGGGAGCCGCGTTCCAGCTCGTTACGCGGAGACAAATGGCTCCCCCCCACCTTCCCACCCCTCCCCCCAGCCCCCACTCCACCTCCCAGCCTGGGTTAAGGTGAGGATTCGCTGCCAGGGGCTAAATTAAGCAATTAATATTTGTAGAGTGCAATGGAGAGCTTGAGAAGGACGCGGCTCTCCCGGCGCGGCACAGCCGGGGCTGGGAATTCCAGCCGGGAGCTGGAGCATCGCCGCCTGTGAAGTCCCTTCTCCTCCACATCCCCAAAGCACCAGGAGGGGCTGCAGCTCCCCCCAGCACCTCACCCTAAGGCTCCTTTCGGGCTGGTTTGGGGCTGCGGGGAGGGTCGTGGCGGCTCAAAGCTGCGCCGATCGCCCGGCCCGGTGCGTTCGGCGGCGCCGCAGCCCAGCTTGGCGGTGCCCCTGCCCCGTGGTGGGGGGAGGCTGCAACTGGATGAGCTTTAAGATCCCTTCCAACCCAAACCATTCTATGGCTGGCAGGTCCCACGGTGCTCCATAAACCTGGGTGGCACCCGGAGTGCCCGCGGTGCCCGCCGGCAGCCCCGTTCCTGGTGCGAGGGGAGCCCAGATGGATGGGTTTGGGTTGATTTCTATTTTTTTTCCCCTTTCTTTTATTTCTTCTTCTTCTTCTTTTTTTTTTTTTTTCCTTAAACATTGTAATATTTGTTTCACCTTATAAATCACCACCGCTGAGCTGCCTCCAGAGGAGGATTTATGGCCGCAGGTGTAGCCGCGGCGCCGGGAACGCCGATGCCGGGACCGACCTGCTTTAATGTTTGTATAATGACGGCGCAGGGAGAGGTTCTCCCCACACCCCCCCCGGGCTATAAATCCTCCCCAGGATGGGAGGTGTTGGGTTGGGTCCCCAGGGTGGGATGAACCCAGTTAAGGCTGGTGGGAAATCTGGCACATGGCTGTGGTGCTGCTGAGAGGTTTTTGCTTCTCTGTGCTGGAAGGGGTTGGCACGGCGGCGTCTTGGGTCCCTAAAGGATGGAATTATAGGATGGGTTGGGTTGGAAGGGACTTGAGAGATCGTTTTCTGCTTAAAGGTCATCTGCTGGTGGGTATCAGTGGAGAGAAATTTAGGAAATGAGCCAAAAAGGAGATTTTCTTTTTGGAGGCCTGGGGGGTGGATGTGGGTCCCTCGGCCGCAGTGAGCTGTTGCCGGCAGAGGGATGGAGCCGTGCGGGTGCCGGGAGGTGCCGTGGACTTAGACCTGCTCTGACACCCTGTGCAGGGGCTGGTGGGGCCAGATCTTGCTGTGATGCTTCGGGGGGCATCAGCACCCCTAGGGCAAGCAGCCTCACTAGCCTCCCAGGGGCATTTTGCGTGCGTTTCATCTCGCTTTGCTCTGACACCTCAGCCCGGTCCCCAAGGACGCGGGTGGCAGCGTGGGGACACTCGAGGAGCCCAAGCTGGGACTCACAGCTGGTGCAAAGTTGGGGAGGCTGGCGGGGGGAAGGCTTCCCCATGAACCTCCAAGGCCAGGTTAAATCCCGGGAAGGTTTCACTTTCCCACCGCAGCCGCATCGGTGTCGCAGGGGGGATGTGGGAAAGGCGTTAGCCGGCTGCTAACGACGGCAGCTCAGGGGCTAGGGTGCGGTGGGGACGTTTTGGGGGTGCGCGGTGAGGCTGGGGGACACTTCAGGTCTGGCAGGGCTGAGAGGGGGATCCTCCCCCACCCCCCACCCCCCGCTCCCTGGGGGGCCAGGGCAGCTCCGGAGGGATTTTCCCTGCGCCGGCGCTGCCCGCAGCAGCACAAACGAACCAAGTAATTGGCAACATGGAAATATTTTGTGCTCATTAAGCAGTGGGAAGCGGGCGGGTGAGGAAGCTTCGTTCTCCGGCACGGGCAGGGGCTGCCGCCGGTGTCCCCCGGGGGCTGCCAAGCAAAGCCAAACCCCTGCCGACTTCCAACTGGAAAGTGGAGCTGGTGATTGCCAGCTGGCATGGGAACGGCCTGGGATTTGAGGGGCTGGTAACGGGAAGCCCCCCACAACCCGGCGGGGAGCAGAGGAGCTGGGTCCCAGCCCTGTGTTTGCTGGGGGTGGTGGTGGTAAGAGCAAAGCTGGGCGGGGGGGGGGGGGTCACAGCTGCTATATTGGGTAGGGGGTGGGGCTGTCACTGTGGATTTTTTTTCCTAACTACCCTAAATCCTATGGATTAAAACTTGGAATGGTGAATCTCAGCTGCTGCCTTCGAGCTGCCCTGACCCTGGCCCTGCTGGGTTGTATTTTGGGGAGCACTGAGGGACTTGGCATCCCATCCCAGTCCCCTTTCTGTCCCATCCCAGTTCCCTCCGCTCCCAGCAGAGCAGCAGAAGCAGGGAGGACAATACTGGGGGGGTGATGACCTCATCTCTGAAGAGAGACCTGGCTCTCCACAGCTCCCTGAAAGAAGGTTGGAGCCAGGTGGGGGTTGGTCTCTTCTCCCAGGGGACAATAAGATAAGACACGAGGAGATGGCCTCAGGTTGCCCCAGGGGATGGTTAGGTTGGAGATGAGGAACAATTTCTTTGCTGCCAGTGTGGTCAGGGGCTGGAACAGGCTGCCCAGGGAGGTGGTGGAGTCCCCATGCCTGGAGGTGTTCCAGAACCCTGTGGCCATGGCACTTCGGGGCCATGGTTTGGTGGCCGTGCTGGGGTTGGGTTGAAGGTTGGACTGGATGCTCTCGGAGGTCTTTCCCAACCCAAACAATTCCATGACTCGGAGGTCAGTGCCCCAGGGACAGCTGCTCCCTCGGGCTCGGGTGCGAGCTGGCGATGTCCCCCAGCATCTCCTGCCGCGCCGATGGCAGGGGGCAAGGCTTTGCCGCCTGTGTGTGTGTGTCCCCTCCCCAGCCCCGGTGCGTGGCTGGCAGGGCGGGGGGGACGCCCGGCGGTGCTGCAGGCGGGGGAAGCTTTATGGCTGTGGTTAAAGTGACTTTATGATATCGTAGCTGAACAATTGCCGGCTATTATCCGGATCGATGCCGCCTGATGGAGACACCGGTTGATAACCCAGCCGGGGCCTCTCATCGCCTTCCAACCACTCAGGGTCCTTTGTGCTTTCCAGAAACAACCCCCCTCCCCACCCCACCCCACCCCCACCCCCATCCCTTCACCGTTTCCTAGATCCATTCCCTGCCCCAGGCTCTGGTGGGTTTTCCCCTCGGCGGGGGGGAGGGGGCAGAGCTCTGCCTGCTGTGGTGGCTACTGGGACTGGGCTCATCCCGGCTCATCCCTTGTGCCGCCCCACCCCGTCTTCTGCCCCTTAGACTCATCTAATCAACTAAACCGTGGCACTAAGCGCCTCATCCAGTCTGTCTTTAAACCCTTCCAGGGACGGTGACTCCAACCACCTCCCCGGGCAGCCCATTCCAACGGCCAATCACTCTTCCTGTGAGGAATTTCTTCCTAACATCCAGCCCCAAACCTCCCCCGGTGCAGCCGGAGACTGTGTCCTTGGGTGATAGGTTGGACTCGATGATCTCAGAGGTCCTTTCCAACCTGGATGATTCTGTGACTCTCTGTTTGCCTTGGGTGGGGAGCAGGGTGCTGGGATGTACTGGGGTGGGTGCTGTGTGGTGTTCTGCTCGGGGGGGGGGGGGGGTGTGCGGATTTTGGGGTCCCCCTTCCCACCTGCACCCTGCTGGCAGCGACCTTGGGCGAGCCACAGGGTCACGGCTTGCGTGCTTCATTCTTTTCCAGAGCTGTGAAAGGAGGACAATGATACCTTCCCCACCTCGCAGAGGGGTTGGGAGGCTTAATTAGTTAATGTTCCTAAAGTGCTTTGAGGATTAATTAATATTGTGACTCTAATTTTTTTTCCCTTTTCCCCCGACGGTAAAACGCTGCTTAAATATCTCTGTGCTGCTACCTTCCTCCCTGACCCTCCGAAGGAAACCTACCTGGGGACTGTCATCAAGCTCTGCAGGAGCTGCTGGGTGGCTCCATCCCTGGCAGGCATCATCTCTCCCCACTGCTGAACTGGGAGGTCACTGGTAGCAGGAGAGTGGGGCTGAGCTGGAGGCCCTGTTGCTGTCCTCCGTGGTGGCTCTCCCACCAGAGCTTCAGCTCCCCAGGGCATCTTCCTGGGCCTGATCTTTCTCCTTTTGCCAGGCTTTCCCAGCTGGAAGCAGCTGGCATGTTGGGAAGAGAGGGAATGGATGAAAGCTTGAGGAGGGCAGATTGAGCCTGGTGATTAGGAAGGAATTCTTTCCAGTGAGGGTGGGGGAGAGCCTGCAACAGGTTGCCCAGGGAGGCTGTGGATGTCCCCTCCCTGAAAGTGTTCAAGGCCAGGCTGGATGAGGCCTTGAGCAACCTGTGCTGGTGGGAGGTGACCCTGCCCATGGCAGGGGATTGGAACTGGATGATCTTTAAGGTCCCTTCCACTCCAACCCATTCTATGATTCTATAATTGTGCCTCTGTCACCTCCCTGTGACTCTGTTCACCCTGCCCAGCCTACTGGGGCACCTCTGGCATCACCCATCCTCAGTGTGCTTGACCTGCTTGGATGCTCCTGTCCCCACCTGTGCTGTGGGAAACTGCTTCCAGGGGCTGTGGGGACTGACTGGGAGAGCAGCTGGGGAAAGGCAGGAGTGGGAAAGGCAGGAGTGGGAGTGGCACGAGCCAGCGAGCTGCGCGCAGGTTGTCAGCACCATGCGGGCACGGCCTTGGCCTTCCCAGGGAAAAGAAGTTGTTGGGAACACCCTCCCTGGCTGCCAAGCTGCTGGCAGCTGTGGGAGGGCATCTGCTGGTGTCTCAATTCCCATCTGCTGTGAGTCAGATCCCTGCCTGGCAGCTTTGGGCTTGTCCGAGATGATCTCTCATCAGCAGCTGAGCTGTGCTGTGTTCTCCTGCCTCCCTCCTGCCTCCCTCCTGCCTCCCTCCTGCCTCCCTCTTGCCTCCCTCCAGCTCAACCTGGGGAGAGGGACTTCAGAGAAGTCCCAGGAATGGACATTGGAGAGGTCCTGGTGATGGGCATTGGAGGGGTCCCAGTGATGGATATTGGAGAGATCCCAGTGGTGGACATTGAAGGGATCCCAGTGATGGACGTTGCAGGGGTCCCAGTGATGGACATTGAAGGGGTCCCAGTGATGGACATTGAAGGAGTCCCAGTGACGGACATTTAAGGGGTCCTGGAGGAGGCATTGCAAGATGGTGGGTGTGAAACATCCCTTAGTGGTGGGATTGTGAGCTCCAGGCAAGCGTCTGGATGTGATGATCCTCAAGGTCTCTTCCAACCTCAACAGTTCTGTGACTGCATGAAACTGGGATTAGCTCAGCTCTGGTGCTGGGAGGGCACTGGGCGTCTCCAGATGGTCACTGGTGGGAGGTTTCCTGCAACCATGGTGAGAGTTGGAGTGACCCAGAGGAGACCAGTCACAAACTGGTGGCTTTTTGCTGTGTTGGAAACGTGCAGCTACCAAGAGAGGCTGGTGGGAGGGAGACTGAGGGGTGGGGGGTTGGTGCAGGACAGAGTGACAGCAGTGTCCCCACTGCCCAGACCCTGGTTAATGACATCCTGGCAAGGAAACTGGAACGGATGGAAGGATAAAAATAACACAGCTCTGTGTCCCACCAGCTCAGGGCTGTTACAAACCCACTTAGAGCTGGATCCTGGGGTGGGGAGAGTAGCCTAAAACTACCACAGTGGGGAGCAGAGTGAAGGGCAGAGTAGGGGACACTGGGGTCTGTGTGAGCATGGGGCTGGGATCCTGCCTTCCAGCCCTGCCTATCTCCCTGCCTTCCTCAAGCTGGGAACAGCCCCAGGTCCCCCCAGTCGATGGGAGGGATGCAGAGTGGGGACAGAATGAGGGCAGAGTGGGGGCCAGAGTTGGGGGAAGAGTGGGGTGCAGAGAGGGGGGCAGAATAAGGGGCAGAGTGGATGCAGACTGGGGGCCAGAGTGGGGGGAAGAGTCAGGGGCAGACTGGGGGCAGAGCAAGGGGAAGAGGGGGTGCAGAGTGGGGGCAGAGTGGGGAGCAGTGGGGTGCAGACTGGGGACAGAGTGAGGGGCAGAGTGGATGAGAATGGGGGCCAAAGTGGGGGGAAGAGTGGGGTGCAATGGGGTGCAGAGTGAGGAGCAGAGTCAGGGGCAGAGTGGGGGCAGAGGGAGGGGTAGAGGGGGATGCAGAGCAGGGTACAGAGTGGGGAGCAGTGAGGTGCAGAGTGGATGCAGAATGGAGGCCAGAGTTGGGGGAAGAGTGCGGTGCAGTGGGGTGCAGTGTGGGGAGCAGATTCAGGGGCAGAGTGGGGGGCAGAGGAGGATGCAGACTGGGGGGCACTGAGGTCTGCATGCCCATGGGGCTGGAATCCTTCCTTCCATCCCTGGCTATCTCCCTGCCTTCCTCAAGTTGTGAGCACCCCCAGTTCCCTCCCGTTCAAGGGACTGGTTTGCTACCTGCCAGCTCTGGACTGAGGTCAGTGAGGTGATTTTTAAAAGTCATTTTTCTTCCTTCTGGAGGGGTTTGATCCCCAGGGGTTGTCTCCATCATGTGAAGAGCAGAACCATGCTCCTGTGATAGGAGTTGAGGTTCTTGAACCGTGTCAGGACCTGGAAGCTGTCATGGGCCTGAAGTTAACTTGTGAGTGGGTGAAGCTGGGCTCTGGCTCTTCAGACACCTTCCTGAGGTTTTCCTGTGCTTTTCCTCCCTCTGCTCTGAGGTCAGAGGGGTCAGAAAGCCACATCCCTGTCCCACCTGGGTGGCATGCTGTCCTGAGCACCCTCCCCAAAGCAGAATGTGACCTGGCAGGGAGGAGCAGGGACCCTGTGGGTTTGTGGTGTCCTTCAGGAGACCTCTTGGGAAGGGTTTGGCTGTGACCTGCATCCAGCACTGCCTGGAGCTGCCTGCCAGCCCTTTCCCAAACCACTCACACCTGAATGTTGGAGCTGGATCCTCCCAGACTGAAACTTGGAGGGGGAGGGTTTGGCTTTGCTACCATCTGCCTGGCACAGTGGGCACTCAGCCTGGTGGGCACACAGCCTGGTGGGCACCCAGCCCTACTTCTGCTGCAGCACCACCACATCTGCAGAGGAGGAAGCTCTGGGGCAGGGATGTAGCTATCCTCGAGCAGAGCAGCTCTGCAGCAGCTTCATCCCAGCCCCTGTGCCAGACACCAGCAGTCTCCTGTCCGTTCCATGAGCCCTCAGGAGCCCATTTTCCCTTGGCTGTGGTGGAGAAGGTGATGCCCTCCTTGCCTGCTGCAGCACCTCCCCCCTCCACCATTCAGAAGGCATTGGAAGGTGGGGATGAGCAGTGGGGTGAAGGGCAGCAGCTGGGTGGGCAGCCCTGTGCCAGCCTGGCTGGGTGTGCAGCCAGAGCTGGGATCCCAGCGCTGCGTGTCCCAAATGCTGGGGCGCAGGAGCACCGTGGCAGAGCTGACCTTGCCGTGCCAGTGCCCTGCCAAGCTGGCCTGTCCCTCTGCCTGGCCTCTCCACACCAGGTGAATCCCTTCCCTGGCACCGTCAGGGCTCACCCCTGCTGCCCATCCCCACCAGGGCTGGCACGGGGCGGGGGAAGGAGCTGCTGAACACTTTCCGGGTGGGGGGGAGGCAATTTCCGGCTGCTGGCAGAAACATCTGGAGTCAATTGCTGCTGCTCCATGTGCTGGACCTGCTCCTGCACCACAGGATGGGAGCCAGGACCTGCTGGGTTCCTGTTCTGTGGCTAGGAGCCACCTACCAAGATCCTATCCCACCGGGAGCCCCATTGTGTCCTCATGAGCCTCCTCCTATGTCCCCATCCCACCAGGAGCCTCTCCAGGTCCCCATCCCACCAAGATCCCCACCATGTCCCCATCCAACCAGGAGCCTCACCATGTCCCCATCCAACCAGGAGCCTCACCATGTCCCCAGCCTGCTGGGAGCTCCACCATATCCCCACCCCACCATGAGCCCCCCACGTTCTTGTGAGCCACCACCATATATCCCCAACCCACCAGGAGTCACAGCACCTCCTCATGAGCCCCAGCACCTCCTCACGAGCCTCCCCACATCCCTATCCTTCCTCCCCCCCATCCTGCCCTCGACATCCCTTTAAGCCGTCTAGGGGCAGCGCTCAGGGCTACCCACACCCAGTCCTAACCTGCTGCCTCCCCATTGCCAGCTCCCCGGCAGGGCTGGGGGTGGGTGGTAGGGGAGCCGGGGGCCCTCCCCACGCCTTTTTGTCACAGCCTCAGAAGAAATTGACCTTGAAGCTGGCTGGAAGAGCCCTGCAGCTAATCGTGTTAGGAGGTGTCTGACTGCGGCTCCCAGCGCCTCTACCTGAGCGGCATTAGCAAGGGGCCCGCGGCAGGCTGGCCGCGCCCCGGCTCAATAATTGATGGCGTTTCTCTCAGCTCCCCCTGCCGTGAGAGGAAAACCAAGTGCTTGGGAAGGATGGATGGAAGCATGGCTGGAGGGATGGATGGTGAGGATGGAAGGAGGGATGGTGAGGATGAAGCCAGGAGGGCAGGGCGAGGGCTTGCGCCGCAGCAGGCACCGCGCCGCGGGGAGCAGGGGTGGTGCTGTGGGGATGCTGGGCGGTGCTCGCTGCGGATGTGCCAAGGGGGTTGTGAGGCTTGGGATGGGCTGTGGAGGTCGGAGCAGGCCCCTGGGCAGCGTGTGGCCAGCTGCTCTTTTCTGGGAGTCCCTGCAGAGAGCTTTAAAATCCCCATGGGGGCACCGAGCAGCCTCCCAGCTGGCATCTTGGTGCCAAGCGTCTCCCTTCTGCCTCTGAGCATCTCCTCTGCAGCCTGGCACAACCCTCTTGGTGCCCCCAGCACAGCCTCCTCCTTGGCCATCCCTGCTCTCACCAATGATCCTCATCACCCTCAGCCATGCTGGCCCCCACGGTGGCGGTGGTGTTATAGCCCTGGTTGCCCCCAAGTCAACCACCCCACAGCCAGCAGAGCTACCTTATGTGTTCCCTCCTTGGCTACCCCTGCTCTGCCCAGGCAGCTCCATCACATTCAGCCACCCTGGTTGCCCCCAGCTCAGCCTCCTTGGCCACCAAAGCGTGGGGGAAGTTACAGCCCTGGTTGCCCCCAGCTCAGCCTCCTTGGCCACCCCAGGGCTCCCCTTCCCCTTCAGCTATCCTGGCCCCCATGGTGGTTGTGGTGAGGATATCATAGCCCTGATTGCCCCCAGTTCAGCCTCCTTGGCCAGCCCTGCCCTCACCAGTGACCCCCATCACCCTCAGCCATCCTGACCCCCACGGTGCTGGTGGTGCTGGTGGGGATGCCCTAGCCCTGGCTGCCCCCAACTCACCCACCCCGTGCCCAGCCGAGCTGCTTTACCGTGGCACAGACCCTCCTGCCCTCTGCCTTGTTGGGGGGCTTTCCCCTTTTCCCCCCACTGCTCCCCTCTCAGAAGCACAGGCAAGGGGAAGGGGAGAGATGTGTAACCTTCTGCCTGGAACCAATTAAAAAGGTCTTTCCAGAGAGACCAAAGTGCTGGAGCACCTTTGTGTGCCTCTAACGGGGGGAAGAAAGCCGAGGCAGCCTTTGAAGGGGGAGCTGGAGGTCCCTCCACTGGGACCCCTCCAGGCTTTTCAAAGCCTCCCTTAGTTCTTTAGTTTTAAATAGCCAAATTAAAGTGACTCCTGCGTCCTCTGTGCCCACCCCCCACCCCCCCCCAAGCACACGTGGGCCCCGCCAGCTGCAGGGGCATGTGGGCAGTGGGTAGGTGGGGCTCCAAAAGGGCAGGGTGGGGGGCAAAAAGGGTATGGTAGGGCTTGTGATGGCATGGTGGGGCTTATGATGGGTATGGTGGGTAGGGCATGGTGAGGATTGTGATGGGTATGGTAGGTCTTGTATTGGGCATGGTGGGGCTCATGATGAGCATGACAGGGCTCGTGATGGCATGGTGGGGCTTGTGATGGGCATGGTGGGGCTCATGATGGGTATGGCTGGTATCACAGTGGGCATGATGGATCTCAAGGGTGTAGTGGGTCTCACAGTGGGCATGACTGCTGCCACAGTGGGCATGACTGATCCAGTGATGGGCACAGCTGGTCCGTGATGGGCCCAGCTGGTACCACCATAGGCAAGGCTGATCCACAATAGGCACAGGTGGTCCCTGATGGGCACAAGTGGGCCCATGATGGATGCACCTGTTCTGTGATGGGCACAACTGGGCCCACAATGGGCACAGCTGCTCCATGATGGGCACAAGTAGGCCCATGATGGATACAGCTGGTCCCATGGACATGGCTGATCCTACACCCAGACACACAGGGCATGGGGAGGGTGTGGACACCCCAAACCCCATCCCAACCACGCAGGACCCCTCTGAGATGGTGCAGCAGCTCCTTCCTTTCTCCCTGGGCTTCCAAAGTCCATCAGCAGAGGCAGAGGTGGGGGTGCTGGGGCGGGGGATGTTCATGGCAGATCCAAAGCCAGCACAACCCAGCCCCCTGCTCACCGCAGCAACCCCTTGAACTCAAGCAGCCGATCGGTTGAGTGACTTCCTTCAAAGGGACATCCCCCCCCCCGCCACCCCTCCCGCCCCGTAAAGCCCCCCGAGCCCCCTCCCCGCTGCTCTCCCTGCCGGGCGGGTGAAAAGGCAGCGGAACAAAGCGCAGGAAGGGTTGGAGGTGGCTTCCTCCCAGCCCTGAATGCGAAGCTGCTCAATGGAAGAGGAGACTCTGCCGCTGCGCTGCTTTCATCCCCGCGCCCGGGGCCGGCCGAGGGCTGCGGAGCTGCAACCTCCCCACAGCCTCGGCCTCGTTTTTTTGCCCTTTTCTCTCCTTTTCCCGCTTGTTTATCGTTCTCTCTCTTTATTATTTTTCTTTCTATTTTAATCTTTTTTTCCCCTTTCTCTTCCCCCCTCTTTTTTTTTTAAATATTAAAATTTTATTCTTTCTCTTTCTTTCGTTTTTCCTCATTTTTTTCTTTCTCCTTTCCCCTTCTCTTTTTTCTTTCCTTTTCCCTCTTTTTTTCCCTTCTTTCTCCCTTTTTTCTCTCTTTTTTCTCTTTTCTTCTTTTTTTTCTCTTTTGTCCTTTTCTTCTTTTTTTTCTCTTTTGTCCTTTTCTTCTTTCTCTTTTTTCTTTTTTGTTTTTCCTTTCCCTTTTATTTTTTCTCTTTTTTTTTCCTCATTTCTTCTTTTTTTCTTTCTCTTTTTTCTCTTTTCTTCCTTTTTTTCTTTCTCTTTTTTCGCTTTTCTTCTTTTGTTCTTTCTCTTTTTTCTTTTTTCTTTCTCTTTTCTCTTTTTTCTTTCTCTTTTAAAAATCTTTTTCTTTCTTCTTTCTTTTTTTATCTTTTCTCCTTTTTTCTTTCTCTTTTTTCCCTCATTTTTCCTTTTTTCCTCTTTCTCTTTTTTCCTCTTTCCCCCCTTTCTTTTAATATTCTTTCTTCTTTCTCTTTTTTTCTCCCTTTTTGCTTCCCCCCCCTTTTTCCTCCTGCTTTTAAAATCTTTTATCTTTTTTTCCTTTCTTTTTCCTTTCTTTTTTTCCCACTTTCCCCTCCCTTTTCTTTCCTTTTTATTTCTCTTTTTTCTTTCTTTCTCTTTTAAATTTTTCTTTGTTCTTTCTCTTTTCCCCTCCCTTTCCCCCTATTTTTTCTTCCCCCCTCCTTTTTTATATTTTTAAATTTCTTCCTCTTATTTTTTCTCTTTTTTCCACTTTTTCTTCTTTTCGTTCTTTTTTTTTGTTCTCTTTATTCCTTTCTTTTTTCCCCATTTATCTCTTTTTTTTTTCCTTTTCAAATCTTCTTTCTTTTTTATGCATTTTCCCTATTTTTTTCCTTTCTCTCTTCTTTCTTTTTTCCCTTTTGTCTTTTTTCCCCTCTTCTTTTTTTTTTTCTCTTTTCCTTTTTCTCTTTTAATTTTTTTTTCTTTCTATCTCTTTCCCTTCTTCTTCTTCTCCTTTCTCCTTTTTTTTTTGCCAGATAGTCTCAGATTTATTTTTCCACAGTATAATTCTGAAAGACAGGGCAGGATGAATTATTCATTGACCCCTAACTGCCTTTGCATACAATCCTGGCTGGGGGAGAGCCCCCGTGTCGAATGCATTTGTCTGCAGAGCTGGGCCAAAGGGAAGCCAAAATCAATTTTTCAGCTTTAGGCAGGGGCTGGGGGGGAGGATTTGGGGGATTTGGGGGTTAAGGAGGAGGCTGGAGCACGTTTGGGAAGTGAGTGGGGTAAGACCTGGAAGTTTCTGGTGGAGGATCAGTCCCCCTCCAGCGCTGTTCCAGCTTCCATGAGAGGAAGCTCAAGTCCCCATCCAAGGAGTTGGAGGATTGGGGGGGGGGAGCCTCTGACATGATGTGAGGCTGGGGATGGAGTGGGGGGGCCCTGGAGAATGGTGGGAGGGACTGCTGGTGGAGCAAGGGGTCAGTGGGGGTAGGTGCTGCTGGTGGAGTTAAGGGTCCCAGGGGGACAGGGATGGGTGCTGCTGAGGGCTCCCAGGGGACAGGGGCTGCTGGCTGTCCCCAGTGCCTGGATGTTTGGTCTGGGTCTCCTGTGTGTCCTGGGGGCTCTGAGGCCACCATGGTCCCTGCTTGGTCCATTGCTGCCTATAGGGCAGGAGGGCAGGCAGCTGTTGCCCTCCTCAGGGGTGGATGGAGGGCAGCTGATGGCTCTTGGATGAAAAGAGAGGAAATCAGTAAAGCCATGATCTTTTTTCCTTACATTTCTTTCTGTTCTTGAATGCTCCTTGGGCCTGACTTGAGATGTGTGAAGATGGCTGGGAAAGGGAAGGGATCCCCCAAAGAGCACAATGCTGCCTTCCTCCCCATCCCACTGCCTCCTGTTGCTCCCCTTCCCCACCCCCTAACCCCTCCACCTTCCCCAGGGGCACCTCAGCTGCCGACTACCACCCTGGCATGGTGGTGGTGCCCAGACCTTGAGTGCCAACAGGCACCCGAGGGGCGTGGGGGTGAAGCAGGGCAGGAGGGCAGGAGGGAGGGAGCACCCTGGGCAAGGCTTTAATCTCATTAGTTGTGGAGTGAATGGAGAAAGTGAAAAGGCTTAAACCCCAGTGAAAGGAGCGAGGAGGGGCAGGGGGGGCTGTGCCCCCAGAAGGAGAGACCTGGGCCCACATCCCACCAAATTAGGTCAGCATTGGCTGAGGGAACACAAGGAGCAGGATAAAGGGGGAGGAAGAACCAGGAGAAGGGATAAAGGTGGTGCTGTTGGCTCTGTGACCTCCCCTGGGCTTGTGGATGTGACCCCCACCCTGCCAGGGATGCTCTCTCCCACCCCTGCTAAGGAGGTTGGGGTCCCCCTACTCCCCTCCAGCCTTGCATGGTGTTGGAGGAGGAGCCCCCCAGTCACCCAGCTCCTTGGATGGGGACAAAGGGCTTCCCTGTGCCCCCCACCCAGGGCCTACCAGGGTGCCAAAGTGCTGGTGCCAGCCCCTTGCCCAGTGAGTGCAGCTCAGGCACTGTGGGGCCAGGGAGCTGGTAGAACCTGCCAGGTCTCTGTCACCATGGAGCCATCCCTTCTGCTCCCTGGGGCACTGTGATGCCCAGGCACAGCCCACGGTGCTCACTGTGCCATGGGGGGAGCCCCTGTGGGGTGGAGGTGCCAGGCTGTGGCATGGCACAGATGCTGGTTAGGGCAGAGCTGTGCTGGACCAGGCTCTGCCCTCCCATCTTTCCTGCTCCCAGTTCTGCACCGTGCCAGGATGTGGCACCCTGTGCCTCCTGTGGTGCCAGTGCCAGAAGCACCCCTGGCTGGGTCATGGTTTAGCTCCAGCAGTGCCCAGGGTTCAGTTGTGCCTGGCATTTGGGGGTACAGCCAGGCAGAGTGGGGTGTTGCTGTTACTGTTTGCGTGTGTGCCACAGGCTGGCACAGCTGGCACTGGCCATGCCATCACCAGTGGCACAAGCACATCCTTGTGCAGGCAGATCCTGCTGGGGGGGAAGCTTGGGAGACGCTGTGGGCATGGCCAGGAGGGTCACACCAATCCCTGGCACTGTGCCTGGCATCACCTGTGGTGCTTGGGGGTTGGACTTCGTGGCAGCAAAGGCTGCCTGGGAGTTTCACTCCGCCCAGTGCCCTCCACGTGGACGTCTGCTCTCCCCTCCATCCTCCTCTCCATCTGATCAATGCTTGCCCGGATCGATGGGCACTTCCCTGCGGGCACAGGGCGGTGCTGCCAGGCTGGGCAGCCACGAGGGGAGGAAGGGCTGCTGGCAGAGCCTTGAGCAGGTTCCAGCATCGATCTCCCCGGCGAGGAGCGGTGTGAGGAGCAGATCAATTAGGCCACTCATTAGCTGTGCCCCAGAGCCAAGCCTGAGCCTGGCTGCTGAGCTGGAAGGGGAGCAGGGAAAATGCCAGGCTGGGAGGAGCTGCCCACCCTGCAGCACCGCTGCCCTGAGCTGCTGAGTGGGGCTGCAGACATGAAGGAGGGTCCCTCAGGTCACCACTTTCCTGCAGGAGCAGGGATGTCACAGAATCAGGGAACTGGCTTGGCTTGGGAAAGATTCCCAGGATCATCCAGTCCCAGCAGCAACCCAACCCCACCATGGGCACCAAACCAGGGCCCCAAGTGCCATGGCCACAGGGTTCTGGAATACCTCCAGGGATGAGGACCCCACCACCTTCCTGGGCAGCCTGTTCCCAGCCCTGGCCACTCTTGCAGCAAGGAAATTGTTCCTCATCTCCAACCTAACCTTTCCCTAGCACAGTTTCAGGCCATTTCCTCTCATCCTATTATCTGATTGTAGGGAGGAGAGCCCAACCCTGCCAGAGATGTCCTGGCAGTTTGCTGGTACCTCCATGCTTTGGTGCCAAGCAGACACATCCCAGCCCAAGCATGCACAGACCTCTCTGTGCCTCAGTTTCCCAGACTAGCAGCTGGGCTAGAAGCTTTTTCCAACAGGAGCAAAGGGCTGGCTGTGGACCCAGGGGCCATGACAGCCTTGGGACACCCCATGGCGAGCAGATGTGCAGCTGCAGCCTCCTCCTGATGGGGAATGTTTGTTTGTGGAGCCCTTTGGAGGCTCCTTTGGAGGCCCAGGGAGCGTGGCCAGCCCAGGAGCTGAGGAGTGCCTCGTGGTGTTTGCACAACCCCAGGCATGTGTCCATCCTGGCTCTGGGAAAACAGCCCCTGGGAGGCCAAGTCATTGTCCCTCTGCAGGAGGCATGCCAGGCAGTGAGCATGGCTGAGGCCACCCATGTGGCTGTGACAGAGCAGCCTTGGGCTCAGCATCTCCCTCCACCTATCAGCCCCCAGTAATCATCTCCTAGACTCAGCATCTCCCTGGACTCAGCATGCCCCAGCCCCAGCATCTCCCTGGACCTATCATCCCCAAGTCCCATCATCTGCCTCAACCCATCATCCCCCAGCCCCATCCTCCCCCAGCCCCATCCTCTCCCTAGATCCATCACCCCCCCAGTAATCATCTCCTAGACTCAGCATCTCCCTAGACCAAAGATTTCCCTCTGCCCATCATGCCCCAGCTCCATCATCCCTACCAGATCCATTGTCCCCTGGACCCATCATCCCCCACATCCATCATCCCCCACACCCATCATCTCCCACATCCATCATCTTCCACATCCATCATCTTCCACATCCATCATCTCCTCATCCTCATCATCTCCTCCTCATCATGCCCCTAGATCCATCATTCCCCAGTGATCATCTCCTAGACTCAGCACCCTCCAGCCATGTCCCAGTCCTCTCCCATGCCCATTTCTCCCCTGCTTCCCAGGTTTGTGCTTGCAGGCAGGCAGCAGAAGCTGGAGGGAGCAGCAGACAGAACATTTGACATCCACCCTTGGTGCCACTGATCCATCATCCACTGCCTGAAAGGGACCTACAAGAAAGCCAGGAAGGGACTTTTGAACAAGGGCTGGGAGTGCCAGGATGAGGGACAATGGCTCTGAGCCATTGGGGAGGTTGAGACTGGAGGTGAGAAAGAAATTCTTGGCAGTGAGGGTGGGGAGAGACTGGCACAGGTTGCCCAGGGAGGCTGTGGCTGCTCAGGGAGAGGATTCTGCCCCTCTGCTCTGCTCAGACCCCAACTGCAGCACTGCCTCCAATTCTGAGACCCCCAGCATAAGAGGGACATGGAGCTGCTGGAGAGGGTCCAGAGGAGGCCACCAAGATGATCAGAGGGCTACAGAATCTCTGCTGTGGGGACAGGCTGGGAGAGTTGGGGCTGTTTCCCAGCCTGGAGAAGAGAAGGCTCCAGGGAGACCTCAGAGCAGCCTTCTGGGACCTGAAGGGCTCCAGGAGAGCTGGGGAGGGACTGGTGACAAGGGCTGGGAATGCCAGGACGAGGGACAAGGGCTGTGAGCTGGGAGAGGGGAGATTGAGAGTGGAGCTGAGGAAGAAATTCTTTCCAGTGAGGGTGGAGAGACACTGGCACAGGTTGCCCACGGAGGCTGTGGCTGCCCCCTCCCTGGAGGTGTTCAAGGCCAGGCTGGATGAGGCTTTGGTCAAATTGAGAGGCATCCTTGCCTATGGCAGGATGGGTTGGAACTGACTGACCTTGAAGGTCCCTTCCAACCCAACCCCACTGCACAATTCTGTGCCCTCTCCTCGCTTCCCTCAGCCAAGGCAGAGCCGGAGAGCGAAGCCAAACAAAGCAAACCCTTGGGTTAAAGGAGGAACGACCCGGAGCAGGTATCTCCTGCAGACAGCTGCTTCTGCCCAGGAGCTGCAGCTTCTAAGTAAGAGAAAATGAGAGGAGGGTTTGGAAGGAGGGGGGGGGGAAAAAAGCAAAGGAAGGGAAAGGGGAAAAAAAAAGGCAAAGTTCCCCGATTACATCTGGTGAAGTGACAAATCTGCCAGGCAGGTGATTACGCTGTGTAGGGACGTGCCCAACACAGATGCCGATAGGATTAAAGGGGAAGGGGAGAGAGAGGAAGAGGGGGGGTGTGAAGAGCTCACCCCCTTAAACCAACACCTGATAAAGGGAAAAAAAAATCACCACCTCCCAACCAAGCCCGAGGAGCAAATTCCCTGCGCTGCCAAGGTCGTGCGCCGCCAATCCCTCTGCCGCCACCACCTCCACCTCCGCCACCGCCACCTCCACCACCGCTGCACAGGCACGAGGAGCCCCCATCCCATCTCCTCCCTCCAACCACCCAGCAAACAACCCCCTCCCCATTGCTCCCACCCCCTACCTCCCCCAGCCTCTCATCCCTGCTGCATGGGCACAAGGAGCCCCCATCCCATCTCCTCCCTCCAACCACCCAGCTAACAACCCTCTTCCTGTTGTGTCCCAGCCCCCTCCTCCCCAACCCCTCATCCCTGCCGCAGGGAGCCCCCATCCCATCTCTTCCCTCCAACCATCCAGCAAACAGCCCCCTCCCCATTGCCCCCACCCCTCCCCAAGCCTTAACTCTGCCGCATGGGCACAGGGAGCCCCCATCCCATCTCCTCCTTCCGACCACCTAGCAAACCACCCCCTCCCCTTTGTGTCCCACCCCCAACCCCTCATCCCTGCCGCATCCCCCCGCCCCCCCCCCCCGCCCCGCCCCTCCTCTGCTCCCCTGCCGGTGCCGTGCCCGGTACCCGGCATGCCCTCGGCCGCCTCGGTTGCTTTTCCAGGCACGTCCCCGGGCATTCCCTCGGGACGGGCGCAGAAAATTAACAGCAGTTCAGATCTGAGGAACTTTATGACACGTGTATGATAGGACTGAACCGGGGCTGTAATTGAATGACGGATGAGCTTCCAAGAGCCACATTTCCAGGGAGTAATGAAAAATAGAAGTGCTATTGACTAAAAGGAGCTGGCGGCGGCCGGCGGCGCGGCGCGGGATGAGCAGGGGCTGCCGGCAGGGGGAATGCATCAATACGGCGGAGTAATAGCTCAGTTATTATAACTCTGGAAATGTCATTCAGGCCTAACCAGAGAACACTGGGCTATTAACTAGCCTTAAACAGAAAGCACCAGGCAGGGAGGCCCGAGCTGGCAGCTCCTGATAATTGTTTTAACTCCTTGGCACCGTTCCGGCAGGTTTGGGGGGTCTTGGGGTTTTGCTTCTGACGCAGGCGACCGGCCGCTGGGTGTTGGCAGCCCCAGGGGTGAGCATCTCGTCCTGTGTCCTGCTTACAGCCCTTCCTGGATCTCTCTCACAGCCCTCCCTGTATTGCTCTCACGTCCCTTCCCATATCCCTCACACATCTCTTCCTATATTCCTCTCAGTCCCTTCCTGTATCTCTCACACATATCTTCCCATATCCCTCTCACATCTCTTCCCATATCCCTCTCACATCCCTTCCCATATTCCTCACAGATCTCTTCCCATATCCCTCTCATATTCCATCCCATATCCCTCTCACATCTCTTCCCATATCCCTCTCAGTCCCTTCCCATATCCCTCTCACATCCCTTTCCATATTCCTCTCACATCTCTTCCCATATCCCTCTCATATTCCATCCCATATCCCTCTCACATCTCTTCCCATATCCCTCTCAGTCCCTTCCCATATCCCTCTCACATCCCTTCCCATATTCCTCACAGATCTCTTCCCATATCCCTCTCATATTCCATCCCATATCCCTTTCACATCTCTTCCCATATCCCTCTCAGTCCCTTCCCATATCCCTCACACATCCCTTTCCATATCCCTCTCACATCTCTTCCCATATCCCTCTCAGTCCCTTCCCATATCCCTCTCACATCCCTTTCCATATCCCTCTCACATCTCTTCCCATATCTCTCTCGTATTCCATCCCATATCCCTCTCACATCTCTTCCCATGTCCCTCTCACACACCCCCTACCCTGCATCTCTCCCTGAGTCCTTCCCCCATCCCTCATTCCCTACATCCACAGATTCACCGATCCACAGATCCAGGTTTGGAAGGGATCCTCAACGGGCATCTTGTCCAACCACCCTGCAGGCAGCAGGGAGAGCTCCAACTAGATCAGGCTGCCCAGGGCCACATCAAGTCTGGTCTTGAATGGAGCCTCAACCACCTCCCCGGGCAGCCTGTGCCAGTGTCTCCTCACCTTCACTGTGCAGAACTTCCTCCTGATGTCCAACCTAACTCTGCCCTGCTCCAGTGCCAAACCACTGTCCCTCATCCTATCCCCACAGGCCCTTCTGCACAGTCCCTCCCCAGCCTTCCTCTGGGTCCCCTTCAGATATTGAAATGCAGCTCTAAGGTCTCCCTGGAGCCTTCTCTTCTCCAGGCTGAATAGTTCAAATTCTTTCAACCTGTGTCTGTAGGAGAGGTGCTCCCTCTCTCCCTCCCTCCCTGCATCCCTTGTCTGTGCCTGTCTGTGCCTGCTGTGCCCGCTGTGCCTGCTGCCCTGCCCATGCTGCAGTGCTGAGCTGGGCTCCACGGGAGCTGCTCCAGGGCAGGGTCATTGTTGCACGCCTGGAGTTTGGCCCTGGCTGGCCCTGTCACAGGGCTGGGGGATGCTGATGGTGCTCTTGCTACCTGTGGCTGGGAGCTTGGAGATGAAGCAGTTGTGCAAATAGCCCTTGTGCAGAGTCCTCCCCACATCCCTCCCTAGTGCTCCCATCCTTCCCTGCATCCCTTGTGCTCACATCCCTCTCTGCATCCTTCATGCTTGCATTCCTCCCTGCATCTCTCTTACACACTTCCCTTCCCTCATCCCTCCCTGAATCCTTTCCATATCCCTCATTCCCCACATCCCTCCTTGCATCGTTCCCTGCATCCCTTCCCCATATCCCTCATTCCCCACATCCCTCCCTGCATCCTTCCCTGAATCCCTTCCCCTTATCCCTCATTCTCCACATCCCTCCCTGCATCTCTTCCTGAATACCTTCCCCTTATCCCTCATTCCCCACATCCCTCCCTGCATCCCTCCCTGAATCCCTTCCCCACATCTCTCATTCTCCACATCCCTCCCTGAATCCCTCCTTGAATCCTTCCCCCATCCCTTGTTCCCACACCATTCCCCACATCCCTGTCCGCATCCCGCCGGATCCTCTGCCATGAGGCAGCTGCACAGCTGAGCCGTGCTCGGGGTCCGGGTGCTGTGCAGACCCCTGGTGTGTAATGGGAGTCCGTGGGCGAGGATCGAGTGACCCTAAATGGATTTTCTCCATTAAGGCGGCCCCCAGCAGCCACCAGTTAGCAGCTCCGGGGCTGCGCTCGCAGCCGCCGCCACTTAAAGTGCTCTCCACCGGCGCGGCCGAGAGCTGCTGCCGCAGCGCAGCGCCCACCCGCTGGCACCGCCGAGGTGGGCTCCATCCTGCCGTCCCCGCTCCCTGCAAGCCTCAGGACAGGCACTTTCCTCCTTATGGGGCCAGCGGGTTTCGGGGATGTCCTTCTGGGGGGACATGGGAAGGATGGGAGGATGCAGGGGAGCCTCAGCCCTGGACACCCCAGCTCCCCCCCCAATCCAGAGTTAGCCCTGGGCACCCCAACATCCCCCTGCCACAGCTCGCTGTCGTGGGGATCCCGTGAAGCATGGCAAGGGTCCTCCTGGGCATGGTGGTCTTCCCATGGGCATGGTGGAGGTCCTGAGGGGCATGGTGGGGGTCCTGTGGAGCATGGTGAGGGTCCCATTGGGCATGGCTGGGGTCCCATGGGGCATGGTGAGGGTTCTGTGGAGCATGGTGGAGTTTCTGTGGGAAATGGTGAGGGCCCACAAAGCATGGCACGGGTCCCACGGGCCATGGTGGGGTGCCCATGGGGCAGGGTGGGAGTCCTGTGGGGCACGGTGAGGTTTCCGTGGAGCATGATGAGGGTCCCGTGGAGCATGGCAAGGGTTCCACAGGGCATGGTGGTCTTCCCATGGGGCATGGTGAGGGTACCGCGGGGTACAGTGGGAGTTCCGTGGGGCGTGGTGAGGTTTCCCGGAGGCACGGTGGGTTTCCCATAGGGCATGGGGAGGGTCTTGTGAAGCATGCTGAGGGTCCCATGGGGCGTGTTGGACTTGAGGGAAGGGCGCGGGGCGGGGTGGGGGGGGAGCGAAGGGAAAGGCTCATTCCTGCGCTCAGCCACTACCTGCTTTGCAAGTCGGAGTTCATCATTAGCCGGGAAATAATTAATTGTTGGGCAGACAAAAGGCATCGCTCGGCCCCCCGGGGACCCCGTCAAAGGGAGCTGTCAGGGGCTGGCGTGATAAATTACGGCTCCGCCGGCTCCGCAGCCCCGGCAGCGTCAGGGCTGGCAGGGGAAAAGTCCTGCGTTGTCCTTTGGATTGGGGGTCACCGCGGGGCTGCATCCCCCTTGGCATCCCCTTGGTGACCCGGAGCAGCGGGGCGTTGTTGGCGGGGGTGGCATAGGGATGGGGATGGGGCGAAAAAAACCCCTCCAGATCCCTGCCCTTATGGCACGGCGGTGCCCGCTGTGTCCTTCCTTCCCAACCACGTCCCTCTGGCCACCTTGTCCCCAGCCCCGGCGTCCCGCTGGGCAGCCAGCGCCGCGTCAAGCCGCCGATTTCCACCTCGTCGGCGATTTTTTCGCCGTGATTGCGGGGCCGGCTCTGCCCAGCTCCCGCCGCTCAAATTACCGCGGCCGCGCTCGCCAGCCGAACGCGCTCAGAAATGGCTCCCGCCGCCGGCGTGAAATTTCCTGCAAATTAAAGTGTTGCAAGGTTAAAGAGTCGCCTTGTGCCCCCCGCTGCCCACCCAACTCCCCCTCCCTCCCCCTTTCCCCCACCTCCCCCCCTCAGCCCCGGCCCCGGCAACCGAGACGCTGATGGAAAATCAAGTGGCCGACGACCGAAATCATGCAGAGCTGCGGTTTTATCCCTCCTAATTTGTGTTTCTGGAGCCGAGCAGGCTGGGGAGGGATTGCTGTGGTGCTTGCTTGTGCTGCAGGGACCTGCCGGTGGTCCTGCGGGGACCCTGTGCAGGGAAACTGAGGCACGGGAGCGGTGCTGGCATGGCAGGTCCGAGCCAAGCCTCGATCATGGTGCTGGGGTGGAGCCCATGGAGTCATAGATTCATAGAACGAGTTGGGTTGGAAGGGACCTTAAAGATCGTTCAGTTCCAACAACGCTGCCATGGGCAGGGACATCTTCCACCAGACCAGGTTGCTCAAGGCTGAACAGCCTCAACTCTCCCAGCCTGTCCCCACAGGGGAGGTTCTCCAGCCCTCTGATCATCTTTGGGGCTCTTTGTGGCCTCCTCTGGACCCTCTCCAGCAGCTCCAGCTCCTTCTTGTGCTGGTGGCACCAGAACTGGATGCAGTGCTGCAGGCAAGGTCTCATGAGAGCAGAGCATAGGTAAAGAATCACCACCCTCATCCTCCCAGGGCAGTGATGTTTGTCTCAGAGACCCCAAGGCTATATTGGTCCCCCAGTACCCTTGGCAGCTGGGCAGCTCAGGGTGCTGCTGCTGCCCATTCCACTGCCCAGCCCTCGCTACTCCCAGCTCTGTCCCAGCCACCAGTCCCTGAGCCACGTGGCACAAGTGTCACCACCAGGCTGGGGTGAGCCAGTTTAGGCTTGCAGGCTAGGACAGTGGTGGCCTCTGGGGACAGGTGAGATGGTGGCTGTCACCTGGTGGTGACCGGTGGGTCACTCTGAGCACCTCCCTCCAGCCTGGCAGTGGTGGGGCTGGCAGAGTGGGCACCCCAAAGAAGAGCTTTCCCTCACCTGTGCCATGGCACTGTGAGCTGATGGGGAGGTGACAGTGGATGGGACAATGCCAGAACCATTTATCCAGAGTGAAGAGAATCCCAGGAAGAGCTTTCCCTCACCTGTGCCATGGCAGTGCAAGGTGATGGGGAGGTGACAGCGGATGAGACAGTGCCAGAACCGTTCATCCAGCCTCAAGAGCAACAAGGGCCTGGCACAACCCATGCCACGGTGCTGAGCGCCGACAGCCACGGTGCCGGGGGCCTCTGCAGCCTCAGGCTCTGCCAGGCCCAAGCCTTAACGAGCGCTGGGGCTCGACAGCACTAACGAGGTCAGCCCAGGGAGGGGGGCAGTGTCTGTGGGGGGACTCTTTACCCCATTCCCCTGCGGGAGACCCCCAAACAGAAGCCTTGATCTGGCTGTCGCAGCGGGCAGCGGCGGCGGCGCGGGCGGCGGGGGGCCCGGCTGCGGCCGGGAGATAACCCCCAGCGGCTCCCGTCCCGTGCCCGTTATCAGCGCCCGCCCGCCGCGCCAGACGCGTTAATTAGGGCGCTCAGCGTGAGCAGCCGCAGCCGGGGACGGGCACGCCCGGCCTCGTGCACTGGCTGGCGCGTGGCCTGGCACGCTCCGCCTGGCAGCGACGTGCCCGGGCTCCGCGGAGGGCTGCGTGGCGCTGGGAAGGTGAGGGCAGGATGCGGGCGTGGGGCTGGGATCTCCTGGGTGCTGGTCAGTGGATAAAGGGCGAGGGAGCGAGGGCCAGGCGCTGCTCAGTGGTGCCCAGCGGCGAGGGGGCGATGGGCGCACGCCGGGAGCCAGGAGGTTCCAGCAGAGCAGGAGGGAGAAAGTTGTTTGGTGTGAGGGTGCTGGAGGCCTGGGGCAGGATGCCCAGAGAGGTTGTGGAGTCTCCTTCTCAGGAGGGATTCTAACCCCACCTGGCCATTGTGATCCTGGGCAAGCTGCTGTGGGTGCCCTGCTTGAGCGGGGGGCGGGGGTTGGACTGGATGAGCTCCAGAGGTCCCTTCCAACCCCTGCCATGGTGGGATTCTGGGATGGGTGTGATGGGTACCCACATGCTAGCTCATGGCAGGCTGTAATGATCTGGTGGCCTGTCCTCTGCTTGCCTCCCTGCTGGAGTCCAGTGCCCCTCTCACCTTTGCTGTCAACCAGCACTGTAAACACCTTCTGCCACCGCGGCTCTGCCCTCCCTGGAGCCATCTGGCTGCCTGCTTTTGCACAGCTCCGCTCGCCCTCCCCTGACCCTCTCACTGCTCCCTCCCTCCCTCCCTCCTTCCAGGACTTTCTGTCCTATCTCTGTGCTCCTTGCTGAGACCTGGGGGTCTCTGGCCCCCTGCCATTGCCATGCCCATCCCACCACGTGCATCCCACCTTTCCCATCCCACCATTCCCATTTTGCCATTGCCATCCCACCATTTCCATCCCACCGTGTCCACCCTGCTGTGCCAATCCTGCTGTGCCCATTCTACCATGACCACGACACCATTCCTGTCCCACCATTGCCCATCCTGCCATGCCCATCCTTCCACTGCCATCCCATCACTGCTGTTCCACTCTTTCTGTCCCACTGTGCCTATCCCTCCCTGCCCATCCCACCATTCCCATCTCACCATTCCCATTCCCCCCATTCCCATCCCACCGCTGCTATCCCACCATTCCCATCACTCCGTGGCCAGCTCATCATTCCCAGTACCCCATTCCCACCCCACCATGCCCCTCCCACGGTGCCAACCCCTCCCTCCCTCCCTCCCTCCTTTCCCCCTCCCTCCCCGCCGTGCCCTGCCCGCGGGGGCGCTGCCGGCGCTAACGCAATTCCTGTTCCATTTCCCAGCCGGCGTCTCTCCGGCAATGAATTTTCTGAGCTGATTCAATTTGTGCCGCCCTGGCTGCCTGCCGCCAGCCCCGCAGCCCGCCGGGCGCTGCCTGATCCCTGGAGAGGGTGAGGGGGCAGCTGCGGCTGGAGACACCCCCCCCTCGGCCCCGACCCTCCCCCCCCCCCCCCCCAATCCCAGGTGTCATCCCCCTGGAGAAGAGCTGAGCTGGCAGCACTTCGCCTCCGTGCCACGGGCTGGCGGTGAGGGATGTTGCCACATTCCTGATTGCCGGCTGGTGGTCCTGCGGTGATGCCCAGGGGTGCCTCTGGCCGAGCTGAGCTGTGCCAGGGTGGGAGGGCAGTGGTCAGCCTCTTCTGTGGCCCCTGGGCAGAAGGGATGCAGGGCAGCGTGCCCTGGTCTGGCTGGGATGCCAAGCAGAGAGGATGGAGAGTGGTGAGCTACTGGGACAGGTTGCCCAGGGAGGTGGTGGAGGCTCCATGCCTGGAGACATTCAAGGTCAGACAGGATGTGGCCCTGGGCAGCCTGCTCTGGCTGGAGCTGTCCCTGCTGCCTGCAGGGGCCCTGTTGGACAAGCTGCCCTTTGAGGATCCCTTCCAACCTGATGCAGTCTGAATCTATGGTGCTGGGCTGTGGATCCAGTGGGAATCTGGGGATGCTGTGGCTGAGTGTCTG
The DNA here is from genome assembly GCF_014839835.1 of Dryobates pubescens. Lineage (NCBI taxonomy): Eukaryota > Metazoa > Chordata > Aves > Piciformes > Picidae > Dryobates > Dryobates pubescens. Next base: position 4,072,566 of record NC_071642.1, read on the forward strand.
GCAGGGAGGCCAGGGTGGGGTTCCCAGGGTGGCCCTGGGGCCCTTCACCCACCTTTTACCCCTCAGGATCTCTGTCCTTCCCCAAGCCCTGGCCCATGGTGGCCACAGCAGACATTGGCACAGGCTGCCCAGGGAGGTGGTGGAGTCCCCCATCCCTGGAGGTCTTCCAGAACCCTGTGGCCGTGGCACTTGGGGCCACAGTTTGGTGGCCGTGGTGGGGCTGGGTTGAAGGTTGGACTTGATCACCTCAAAGCTCTTTTTCCAGCTGAAACAATTCTCTGATTCTCTGTCCCCTGCTCCCTCCTGGCCAGCAGAGAGTCCAAGGCAGGGCTGGGTTGCAGGAGGGGAGTGGGGGGGAAGCAGGGGACCTCTGCACCCCCCTCTCTTTATTATTGAGTTTAACCTCCAGTCTTCCTTACATGCCACAGTGCCTGGCACTGGTGCAGAAGCTGCTTTTATGTGCAAATGAGGGTTTTTTTTTTTTAATCTTTGACAGAGAATGTGCTGTGTTTACATAACAGAGGGCCCTGGTACTCTGGAGAGGGCCACTGACAGTGCTGGCAGGAGATGTTAAGAAAGATCTAACATTTCTGATCTCTGGTTAGCCAGAGGCACTGCGAGGCGAGAAGGGAGCAGCAGGGGAGGGTGGCTCTGGGGTGCCAGGGAGGAGGTAGGGGGGAGAGCGACCTGCTTGCTGCTGCTGCTGCTGCTTGGGCTCCAGGAGGGCATAGGGGACGTGGACCTGTGGCAGTGGTGATGATCTAGTTGGGGATGTCCCTGCTTGCTGCAGGGAGGTTGGACAAGATCACCTTTGAGGGTCTCTCTTCCAGCCAGGTGCAGTCGGTGATTCTGGTGTTTCTATGCTGGATTCATCATCCTATTCCCATTTCCATCCCATATCCACCTTATTGCCATTTCCATCCCATTTCCATACCATTCCCATTTCCACCCCATTCCCATTTCCATAGCATTCCCATTTCCACCCCATTCCCATTTCAAGGATGGGAACAGGGTGGTGGCAGAGTCACCGTCCCTAGAGGTCTTTCAGAACTGTGTGGCCATGGCACTTGGTGCCATGGTTTAGTGGCCACGGTGGTGTTGGGTTGAAGGTGGATGGTTGGACTGGATGATATCAAAGGGCTTTTCCAACCCAAAGAATTCCATGAGTGGTTCTCTGGACCAGCCTGGGCAAGCTGCAGGGATGGGCTGGCACTAGAGGGGCCCAGTCTTGGGGCTCATCACAGAATGAAGGGACCTTAAAGATCATCCAGTTCCAACCCCCCTGCCATGGTCAGGGACATCTCCCACTAGCCCAGGTTCCCTGGGGTTCTGGAGCATCCAGCAACCATGGGCTGATCAAAAGGTGGTGGTGAGGCCAAATGTTATTGGCAAAGCCCAAAGCTGGTGGTGAAGCCCAGAACTGGTGGTGAAGCCCAACACTGGCAGCCTGGCAGAAGGGCTCCCAGCATGGTAGGCTCCATCTACTCCAAGGCTCCTGGGGGAGGGGTCCTGCTCCTCTTTGGTAGCATCTTGGGAGGAGTTGGATGTGGTTGGGGGTAAAGTGTCCCCTCCCTAAGCTCACCAGACACCAGCAAAGGGCAGAGCTGCTCCTGGCAGGTTAAGTGGAGAAATGGCAGGGCTGGGAAGGGCTGCCAGGTGAAGAGGCATTAATTCAGGCTGTTAATGGCACTATTGATTAGTCTCAGTGCTGGGCTAACGAGCATCCATGTTAATGAGGGGAGGGTGAGTGGTGGGAATTGTGGCAGCCGGAGCTGTGGTTGGGGGGGGGGGAAGAAGCTCAGGAGGAGCACCCCAAAAAGAGGCTGTGGGGCTGTCCCAAGGGGTTGATCCCCCCAGGGATGGGCTCTGGCAGATGAAAAAATCACAGAGTACACAGAATGGTTTTGGTTGGAAGAGGCCTTTCAGATCATCAAACCCAACCCTTAAACCAGCACTGCCAGGGCACCACCAAACCATGGCCCTCAGCCCCACATCTCCACAGCTCTGAAACCCCTCCAGGGATGGGGACTGCACCACTGCCCTGGGCAGCCTGGGCCAGGCATGGACAGCCCTTTCAGGCAATTAAAATTTCTTTGCTTTAAGAGTGCTCAGGGCTTGGAAGAGGCTGCCCAGGGAGGTGGTGGAGCCCCCATCCCTGGAGGCGTTCAAGGAACCTGTGGCCGCGGCACTCGGGGCCAGGGTTTAGTTGCCATGGAGGTGTTAGGTAGAGGGTTGGACTCGGTGCCCTTAGAGCTCTTTTCCAACCCAGCCAATTCACTGAGCCTCTGATTCTATTTTCCAGACAAGTGAGAAACCTTGTGAGCACAAGGAATAATCCTGTCTGCTCCGTGCTGGCACCACAGGAGCAGCCTGTGGGATCCATCCAGCCGGATCCTGCCTTGTTCATGCTGTGCTGGGTCAGCAGCAGCTCCCAGCTCCTCGGCACTGGTGTTAAAAGCTCTGCTCCTCTGCTCAGGGCTGCTTCCCAGGCACGTTTGCTGCTAACATGCTCCAGCTTCCCTCCTAAGCAGGTGCTGGGCTGGGAAGGGAACCTCCCCAAGGCAGGAGGCGAAATCCATGGCGTGTTCCCGATCCTGTGTGCGGGGAATGGCAGCCCGGAGCCTGGCACAGCGCAGCAGCAGCCCTGGCCCTCTCCTGAAAAGCTTCTCAGGGTTTTGGGGCTTTTTTGAACTTCTTTGCTTTGTTTTCCTTTTCCTTTTCTTGCAAAACACTTGAAAGGCTCCGTGCCTTCCCCCTCCTCTTTCCCAGCAGCTCTCCCTTGCTCTCCTCCCCCAGCACCGTTGCTCCGTGGTGCCAGTGCGGTGCCCACGTCTGGCTTTGTGCAGCCTCCCAGAATTCGGGGGGAGGAAAGGAGGGAGATGAAACCTGGGCTTTCAACTAGCAAAAGCTTTGGGGTGCCCATGGGTATCCTTTTGGGTAGCCCTGCAGTGGGGTACTGGTACCAGGAAGGGGTGCCAGATCTCCAGTGAGACGCCAGCTCTGCAATGGGGGTGCCAACCCCACAGTGGGGTGCCAGCCCTTCAATGGGGTGCCAGCACTGTAGTGAGATGCCAGTTCAGCAATGGGGGTGCCAGCTCTTCAGTGGGGTGCCAGTCCTGGACTGGAGTACTAGTCCCAGCATGAGGTGCCAGCTCTGCAGTGAGGTGCCAGCCCTGAAATGGGGTACTAGTCCCAGAATGAGGTGCCAGCTCTGCAGTGAGGTGCCAGCTCTGCTTTGGAGTGCCAGCCCCACAGTGGGGTGCCAGCACAGTGGGGTGGCAATGAAGCACCAGTCCCATAGTGGGATACCAGCCCCACAGCGGGATACTGGCACTGCTGTGGGGTATCAGCCCCGGCCTGGTGCCAGCTGCCCATAAGGTCCAAGTTGTCCATGAGTGCCTATGGGAAGAGATCTTCCATCCAAGTGGTTTTATCCCTTTCCTGGTGCACCCCAAATGGATTCTGCCCCCACATTCATCAGCTGGGCACGTCTTGTGCCAACCCCTGTGTGGTCTGGAGAGCACTGGTGTGTGTGTGTGTGTCAGTAGCTAGGTTGTCCCTACCAAACAGCAATGGGGCACCCCTGGCACTGTGTGGTCTCTGCCATAGGACTGGCACCGGTGTGGTAGGAAACCCCTCTGACTATGCCAGGGAGCATCTGTGGGCTGTGGCACTGCTGCTCTGCCACCAGGCTGGGCAGGCTGGAGCTTGCACTCAACCAAATCCTGTTTTCTTCTTATAAAGCTTCTCCTGGCTTGGGGGAAGGGGAGATGAAGTGGGAGCTGCTGCTCTTTATCTGGTGGTGAGGCCAAAAGCTGGAGGTGAACCCAAACACTGGCAGCCTGGCAGAAGGTCTCCCAGCATCTTCTCCTCCCTCCCCTCTGCAGCTCCCCATCAGGGGTCCTGCTCCCCTTTGGTAGCATCTCAGGGTGGGTATTGCTCTGGTTGAGGGTGAGGTGCCCCCTCCCTGAGCCATGGCTCAGCAGCCCCCAGCAAAGGTGTTTTGCAGGCTGGAGCTTGCATTTAAGCAAATTTTGTTTTCTTCTCCTTATAAAGCTTTCCCTTGGCCTGGGTGAGGGGTGGGGAGGAGATGAAGTGGGAGCTGCTGCTCTTTATCTGGTGGTGAGGCCAAAAGCTGGAGGTGAACCCAAAACCTGGCAGCCTGGCAGAAGGGCTTCCATCATCTTCTCCTCCATCCCCTCTGCAGCTCCTGGGCAGGGGTCATTTGGTAGCATCTCAGGGTGGGTATTGCTCTGGTTGAGGGTGAGGTGCTCCCTCCCTGAGCCATGGCCACGGTCTGCAGCCCTGGGCAAAGGTTGTTTTTGCAGGCTGGAGCTTGCATTTAAGCAAATTTTGTTTTCTTCTCCTTCTCATAAAGCTTTCCTTTGGCCTGGGGGAAGGGGGTGGTGGTGGTGGGGGGGGGAAAGAGATGAAGTGGGAACTGCTGCTCTTTATCTACGTCTGCAAACAGGCTGAAAGAATAGCTCGGGGTGTACCCATTCATCTCCGCGTCCCCCCTCTGTCGTGCATCCCCTCTCGTCCCACTCCGTCACCCGGGTCCTGTAATATCTTCAACATCTCCCTACAGCAAAAAAAACCCCACCAAACAACCCACCCAGGAGGGGAAAAAAAACCCAACCACCCCCCAAAAACACAAACCCAAACCAAGAGATGCCAATAAAGTGTAAATGGGGGAGTGTTAGCTCTGGAGCATAATGATGGCAATTTAGATGCCAGCCGTAATTTCCCTGCCGTTGCCCCAGGTAACAGGAGCTGTTGTCTCCTGTGGGAGCGGCGGCCGAGCCGGCGCAGGGACGAGGTTAGCGCCGCTCTCCCGCGGCTCCGAGCTGCTGCAGAGGGATTTGCTGTCGTCGCTCTTAAAAGGAGTTGGGGGGGGGGGGGGGGAAGGGAAATGGTCACAAATGGAGGAGCAAGCCCCAGGAGGGCCAAAACTGAGCCGGGTTTAGGGATGGGGGGCGGCTGAGAGGGGGGTTGCTGCTCCCCTTAGTCGTAGGTGGGCTGATGGAGAGTCCTTAGGGCTCAGCCCGCAGTAAAGCAGCTGTGTGTCCCACTCTAGCATGGCAGAGTTGAGCATGGCTTGGGCGATGAGGGCAGGTGGTGTTGCTCGTCCCTGTCCCTGGCCTTGGCCTCATCCCTGTCCCCATCCCTGTCCCAGTCCTTTCTCCTCTCTGTCCCTATCCCTATCCTTATTCCTGTCCTTATCCTTATCCTTATCCTTATCCCTACCCCTATCCCTATCCCTATCCCTATCCCTATCCCCATCCCTATCCCTATCCCCATCCCTATCCCTATCCCCATCCCTATCCCCATCCCCATCCCTATCCCTATCCTCATCCCTATCCCTATCCTCAAGGGTACAGCCCTTGATGCAGCACCTGCAGTGCTCAGGGTGGCACCCACAGCCCTTGAGGTGGCACCCACAGCCCTCAGGGTGACACACACAGTCCTGGAGGTGGCACACACAGCCCTTGAGGTGGCACTCACAGCCCTCAGGGTGACACACACAGTCCTGGAGGTGGCACACACAGCCCTTGAGGTGGCACCCACAGCCCTCAGGGTGACACACACAGTCCTGGAGGTGGCACACACAGCCCTCAGGGTGACACACACAGTCCTGGAGGTGGCACACACAGCCCTTGAGGTGGCACCCACAGCCCTCAGGGTGACACACACAGTCCTGGAGGTGGCACCCACAGCCCTCAGGGTGACACTCACAGTCCTGGAGGTGGCACCCACAGCCCTTGAGGTGGCACCCACAGCCCTCAGGTGACACACACAACACTTGAGGTGGCACCTGCAGCCCTCAGGGTGGCACCCACAGCCTGACTCACCCAACAAATCATCAACTGGTGGGCACAGCACTCCAGCATCTGGGCATTTCCAAAGTGAATTGAATCCTGCCACTGCTATCCCTGCCTTTTGGTTTATTCCTGCTGGATTTTCCTTGATGCCACCTTTCCCACTCTGCCAGGATGCTCCCCGGGCCTGGCTGGGCCAACAGCAGTCCCTGAGCAGTGGCATCACCGGTGCCAGTGCCAGCTGAAGGGGTGCTGGTGCTGGGGGAAGAGCTCAGCAGCTGGTTTTGCATGGGAATTTGCATACATTACCCACAGTGCCCTGCACTGCCCAGTCCTGCCTGTGCCAGCTCTTCCTTCTGCCACGTGCCCCGGCTCACTGTCACCACATGGTGCCAGTGTGGCAGAGCTGGTGGCTTCTGCTGCACCCCCTGAAAGCTCCCTGGGGAAAAAAGCTGCTTTCAGAAGGAGCAAAGCTGGGAGTCATGGCAGAGCTGGCTCTGTGCCATGGGCACGGTGCCCGCTGCAGGACTGCCTGTGCCATAAAGCTGCTGCTCGGTGGTGTGGCTGAGGCAGGGCTCAGGGATGTTGATGCCAAGGTCTAGCTGGGGCAGGCCAGGCTGGCCCTGGTGACAAAGGAAACAAGAAGTGTGTGTCAGAGCTGGTGGCGCTGGGCAGCTCGTTCATCCTGCTCTGTGCCAGCTGCTGCTGGGCACAACTGGTGCCATGGGGGCTTGGTGGGCTGCTGGGGGTCCTTAGGGCTCAGCCCATAGTAAAGCAGTTGTGTGTCCCACTCTGGCATGGCAGCGTTTGGGATAGTTTGGGCAATGAGGGCAGCTGATGCTGCTCATCCCTGTCCCAATTCCTGTCCCCATCCCTGTCACTGTCCCATCCCTGTCCCTATGCCTCTCTATATCCCTGTCCCCATCCCTGTCTGCATGCCTGTCACTATCCAAGTCCCCTATCCCTATCCTTGTCACCATCCCTGTCCCTGTCCCTATCCCCATCCCCATCCCAGTCCCTATCCCTATCCCCAGTGCTTTCTCTATCCTTATGCCTGTCCCCATCCCCATCCTTGTCCCCTGTCCCCATCCCCATCTCCATCCCTGTCCCCTATCCCCTATCCCCATCCCCATCCCTGTCCCCTATCCCTATCCCCATCCCTGTCCCCCATGCTCATCCCTGTCACCCATCCCTGTCCCCCATCCCTGTCCCCTATCCCCATCCCTGTCCCCTATCCCTATCCCCATCCCCATCCCTGTCCCCCATGCCCATCCCTGTCCCCCATCCCTGTCCCCTATCCCTATCCCCATCCCCATCCCTGTCCCCCATGCCCATCCCTGTCCCCCATCCCTGTCCCCTATCCCTATCCCCATCCCCATCCCTGTCCCCCGTGCCCATCCCTGTCCCCCCTCCCTGTCCCCTATCCCCATCCCTGTCCCCTATCCCTATCCCCATCCCCATCCCTGTCCCCCATGCCCATCCCTGTCCCCCATCCCTGTCCCCTATCCCTATCCCCATCCCCATCCCTGTCCCCCGTGCCCATCCCTGTCCCCCATCCCTGTCCCCTATCCCCATCCCTGTCCCCGCCCCCGCCGCGGGCCGCCCCGGGGCTGTCAAGCAGCATTAAGGCCACTGTGACCTGCGGTCGGAGGGAGCTGTCTCCGTCACTCCGATCACTGTAATCGGAGCTGCTGAATATGGAGCTGGGCTCCCAGCTTTGCCGTCGAGATAAATATTGAGATTAAAGCTGTCAGGGCTGCCCAGGTGACAGTGACACCTGCTCTGCTGCTATCTCACCCAGCAGCTCCCAGGGCTGGATGCAGCCCTGCGTGGCACCACATGGCACCAGGGAGTCCACCCTGGCCCCAAAGAGACAGGCACTGGAGCAGGGGAGGTGTGGTGGTGTCCCCATCCCTGGAGGTGTTCAAGAGACATGGACATGGCACTTGGGGCCATGGTGGCACTGGCTGGACTGGATGATCTGAGAGGAGTTTTCCAACCCAAACGTTTCTCTGTGGTTCTGTGTGCTGGGCATGGGGGGAGGAAGGTGATGGAGGTGTGTGCAGTGGGGAGGATGTGGGGGCTGAGGCTCAGGGTGGTGTTCATCGCTCTGCTGCTGCCTGTGCTCTAGGAGTCTGGCTGCTGGGAGGGATGAGCTGCAGCCTTGGGCTTCCCACCTATAAATTGGGATGGTGATCAGGGTGTTTCCCCCCAAAAACCTTCTGTCCTTCTCCTGCCCAGGGAGGTGGAGGAATCATCTTGGCACTGTTGTGGGCAAGGGGATGGAGTTGTGGCTGGCCCCTCCCTGGAAGTGTTCAAGGCCAGGCTGGATGAGTCTTGAGCAACCTGGGCTGGTGGGAGGTGTCCCTGCCCATGGCAGGGGGTTGGAACTGGATGATCTTGAAGGTCCCTTCCAACCCAACCCATTCTGTGTTTCTGTGGGGTGAGAGGGATGCTTGCCCCCTCTGGTCCAACACTGGGGTGGAAGCATTCCAGAAACGTGTGGACATGGCACTCGGGGCCGTGGTTTGCTGCTTGTGGTGATGTTAGGCTGAGTGTTGAACTCGGTGACCTCAGAGGTCTTTCCCAACCCATCCAGTTCCACTTTTTAAGCTGTTTTCCAGCCCAAACCATTCCAGGACCGGTCTGCAAGCGACCCGTGCCCCTGGAGTGCAGGGCTGGGAGCCCCTCTTGCCCGTGGCCCCGTGGTGGTGCCCGTCCCCTCCCTCAGAGGTCTTTCCCAACCCATCCAGTTCTGCCTTTTAAGCTGTTTTCCAGCCCAAACCATTCCAGGACCGGTCTGCAAGCGACCTGTGCCCCTGGAGTGCCCGGCTGGGAGCCCCTCTTGCCCGTGGCCCCGTGGTGGTGCCCGTCCCCTCCCTCGGAGGTCTTTCCCAACCCATCTAGTTCCTCCTTTTAAGCTGTTTTCCAGCCCAAACCATTCCAGGACCGGTCTGCAAGCGACCTGTGCCCCTGGAGTGCCCGGCTGGGAGCCCCTCTTGCCCGTGGCCCCGTGGTGGTGCCCGTCCCCTCCCTCCCGCTCGTTCCTTCTTTATTTTTTTAATTAGCTGATTCGCTATCTGGCACCGGAGAGCCTTCCCAGCCGCCGCGCTCAGGAAACCTCATTAACACAGATCAAAAGGAGCTTTTAATGATTTATAAAGGTGCAGCAGTTTGGAGAAATTAAATAATTTAGGTGGTGTGTGTACGGCTGCTCCCTCAGGACCGCATTACAGCCTCTCCGTGAGCTGCAGCCCGAGCCGTGCCTCTCACCACCTACCCCCTCCCCTCACCAGCTCGGCCCCGGCACCGCTGTCGCCGCGGCCGCCGCCGGCGCCGCTGCCGCCGCCGCCGCCGCCGCCGCGCTGGGGATGCTGCCGGAGCGTGCTCGGTGCCGCGCGGTTCCCCCTGGGGCTGGGGCTCAGCACTACAGGGCCAAGGTGGTTCCTGCCCTAACTGTTGAGCAGCGTCTTGTTCACCGAAGCGCAGAATGGGAGGGGTTTGGAGGGGAGCTCTGGAGAGCATCCAGTCCGACCCCAAGCCAGGGCAGGGGCAGGTGGAGAGGGTCACCCAGGAGCACATCCAGGTAGGGTTTGAAGGATCCAAGGATGGAGACTCCACCACCTCTCTAGGCAGCCTGCTCCAGGGCTCTACCACCCTTCAGTTCCAGAAGTTCCTCCTCATGTTCAGATGGTACCTCTGATGGGCAAGTTTGTGCCCACTGCCCCTTGGCCTGGCACTGGGCACACCCTGGTGCCATGCTCCTGACAGCCACCCTTGCAGTATTGCTCAGCACTGATCAGATCCCCCTCAGGCTGCTCTTCTCCAGCCTAAACCCCCAATTCTCTCAGCCTGCCCCCACCAGAGAGGTTCCACTGCCCTCAGCACCTTTGTAGCCCTTTGCTGTGCCCTCTCCAGCCACTCCCTGTCCTTCAGGCACTGTGGCTTGCCTGGGTTGGGATGCCAGGAGCCACCAGCACAGCCCAGTGAGGTTTGGGATGGGAAGTGACAGGTGCTGGTGGCACTGCCAGGGTGGCCATGCTTGCTTTCCAGCTGTGCTCTCCAGCTATTCTACCAACATAGTTAGAATCAACCTTGGCACTGCTGTGGGCACTGGGATGTGGTTGGCCACTTCCTGGAGGTGTTGAAGGTCAGGCTGGATGAGGTCTTGAGCAACCTGGGCTGGTGGGAGGTGTCCCTGCCCATGGCAGAGGGTTGGAACTGGATGATCTTGAAGGTCCCTTCCAACCCAACCCATTCTGTGGTTCTGTGGAGTGAGAAGGATGCTTGACCCCACTGGACCAACACTGGATGGAGCCAGGTGTCCCAGTGCACCCAGCTCCATCCCCTCCCAAACTCCCACTTTGGCCACTACCTCTCTTGAGCAGGGAAAATTAATCTTCCAGGAGGTTCAGCTTGGAGATTAGGAACAATCTCTTCCCAGCAAGGGTTCTCAGGCACTGACTGCCACAGGCTGCCCAGGGAGGTGGTGGAGTCACCATGCCTGGAGGGGTGACAGAGCTGCAGGGATGTGGTTTGGTGGCAGTGGCTCAGCAGCAGCGGTGGTGGCACTGTGAGCTCTGGGTGAGAGGTTGGTCTGGATGATCTCTTGATGATCTTGTGATGATCTCATCCAACCTCAACACTTCTATGGTTCTATGACCCTGGGACCAGCAGGTGGCCACAGTGCTCTCACCCCTCCTGCCTTTGGCACCCCACGGGCTGGCTGCAGTCTCCTGTGCCAGGGTGGTGCCAAGTTCTCCAAGGAGACTGAGAAGCAGTTGGGAGCAACCAGATTAGGCATTCCTGACGTGCTGTCCATCAGCAGCTACGGACATGCTGGGACCCAACCCTGCGCTGGCATTACTGGAGGAAAGAGCCTTGAGGCTGCAGGGGGGAGCCTGGGGAATGCATCTCCAGTGGGGGCCATTCCCTGCCACCCCCTCCAGCACCAGGGAGCAGCTTTTGTGCCTTTCTTGTGTCTATTTCCCCCCCTGGCAGGGGCGGGCAGGTGGTGTTGGTGGGGCTGGCGCTGACCACTGGGGTGCTGCCTTTTCAGCAGGTTGTGTTCAGAGGGGGAGGTTGGGGGGCTGGGGAGGTGGGGGTGGGTTGTGGTGGTGGTGGTGGGGGGAGGCTGCTGTGTTTTATTTTGCTCTGTAATAGGCTTATTACTGCTGATCACGCTGTGACCATTTGAATGAAGGAGATTTGAGGAGATGAAAGCTTCAGGGAGATTTTAAGTATCTCAGCGCCTGGCCCCTTGCAAGGACCTGGTGCCCTTGGAGCTGGGTGACCCCCCCACATCCTCCTCTCCAGCAGCACCTTGTCCCAGATTTTCACCTCACTTCCCCCCACCTTTCCCAGCCCCCCCCCCCCCCTTTCCTAACCCTTCCAGTGGTTCCACAGCTCCTAATTTCCAGCCTCAATTTATTCATGGCCGGTTTATACCCATTTGTTTATGTGCCAACAGTGTTCTTCAGCTTAAATAGCTCTTTTCCATCCATAATATCTCCTCTCCTCCTCCCCCCTCCCCCCCCCCCCCCCTATTTCAGCAATCATATCTCTTTTCAAGCTGTTCAGCAAAGAAAAAGCTGAATTATTTAACCCTTGGGACACTGCCTGGTCATGCAGGGGGTAGAGAGACACAAACAGGAGTTGCTGCCCTTCTAACAGGGGTTTTGGAGGGGGAAGATACAAAGGGGAAACTGAGGCATGGCCCTGGGAGTAAGGACTAGGGAACAGGTTGCCCAAGGGGGTTGTGGCTGCCCCCTCCCTGGCCAGGTTGGATGAGGCCTTGAGCAACCTGAGGCTGGTGGGAGGTGTCCCTGCCCGTGGCTGGGGGTTGGAGCTGGGTGATATTGAAGGTCCCTTCCAACCCCAAACCATTCTGTGATGAGAGTTGGGGGTCTCCAGACACCCAGGGGCTGGGGGAGCTGCAGGGGTTTCAGGCACAGAAGGGTTGGCTCTGCTGTACAGGGGAGAGAGTGCTCCAGGTGAGGATGGCTCCAGGTGTGCAGGATGGGCTCTTGGGTTGTGGGGTTTTTTTCCCCAAGAGGTGAAAACTTTGGAAGGCAACAGGTCAGGCACTGGAGCAGGCTGCCCAGGGAGGTGGTGGAGTCCCCATCCCTGGAGGTGCTCAGGAAAGGTGTGGCCATGGCACTGGGGACAGGGCTTGATGGCCATGGTGGGGTTGGGCTGCTGGTCAGACTGGATGAGCTTAGGAGGCTTTTCCAGCCCCCAAATTCTATGATTCTAGAGGGTGTCCACCCAAAGAGGGTATCCTGGCAAGGCCTTGGTTTGTCCCTGGGGGGTTTCCATCACCAGAGCCCAAATGTGGAGGGGCTGTAGAATCACAGAATAATTTTGGTTGGAAGAGGCCATTAAGGTCAAGTCCAGCCCTTAACCCAGCACTGCCAGGTCCCCACCAAACCATGGCCCTCAGAACCACATCCCAATGGCTTTGAAACTCCTTTAGGGATGGGGACCCCACCACTGCCCTGGGCAGCCTCAGCCAGGTCTCCCCTCAGCCTCTTCTTCTCCCCACTAAACACCCCCAGCTCCCTCAGCTGCTTCTCCAGACCCTTCCCCAGCTTCATTGCCCTTCTCTGGACCTGCTCCATCTCCTCAATATCCTCCTGGGAGTGAGGGGCCCCAGACTGACCCCAGGATGCGAGGTGCAGCCCAGGGAGACTATCCCTGCCCTGCTCCTTTCCCGCTGGCCACACCACCGCTGGTCCAAGCCTCGGGGCGAGCCAAGGCGGCGAGCAGGCTGCAGGGTCCCCAGCCCGGAGCGGAGCAGCCGGGGCTGTCAGGCAGCGCTAACGGTAACGAATGCCCCTAATGAAGCACCCAATTAGGCAGGATCCCGGCGCTAATGGTAGCTGACAGAGCTGCAAGCTGCGAGTAGTCAGTTGTCAAGTGGAACATCCCGCCGGGGTGAGGCTGGAGCCGGCTCCATCCGTCTCTGTCAGGGAAAAACAATGCTCCCACCTTAACCCCTTTGGTGGTGGCCGAGATCTGGGCCCCTTCAGCGGGGCTCTGGTGGCCGTGGTGGGTGGTGGTGGCATCAGCCCCGGTGATGGTACCAGCCCCATACCGTGGCATCGCTCCTGGTGAAGGCATCATCCCATTCCCACTGCAGGCACTGGAATAAGCTGCACAGGGAGGTGGTGGAGTCCCCATCCCTGGAAGTGTTAAAGAAACCTGTGGCCATGGCATGTGGGGACAGGGTTTGGTGGCCATGGTGGGGTTGGGTGGGCTTTTCCAACCTGTTATTCTGTGGTTCTGTGATCCCATGGTATCAGCTTTGGGAATGTCATCATCCTGTTCCCGTGGCATCAGCCCCATCCCATGGCATCATCTCTGGTGAAGGCATCTTCCCATTCCCATAGCATTGGTCCCAGTGATGGCATCATCCCATTCCCATGGCATCATCCCTGGTGAAGGCATCATCCCATTCCTATGGCATAAGCTCCATTGGTGGCATCATCCCATTCCCATGACACTGGCCTCAGTGATGGCATCATCCCATTCCCATAGCATTGGTCCCAGTGATGGCATCATCCCATTCCCATGGCATCATCCCATTCCCTTGGCATCATTCCTGATGAAGGCATCATCCCATTCCCATGGCATGCTCCCTGGTGCAGGCATCATCCCATTGCCATGGCATCAGCCCTGGTGCTGGCACCGTTGCTGCTGTGCCAGGAGGGATCTCTCCTCTCTCCCTGCAATTCCTGCAGACCAAAGTGCCAGGGGTCTGCCCTGCACTGCTGTCCACGTGGCAGCTGCCACAGCCCTGCTTGGGGGCACACACTCTATGAGCACCCCCTGCTCCCACACTCCCTGCCCCCCAAACCCTTCTCTTGTCCCCCTGAAAACGCTGAGCTGGGCAGGCAGGGGGTGGGGATGGGGACGCTGAGGAGCAAGAGGCAGGCTTGGCTGGTGGGGGGGGGAGAGGAAACAGCTGGATCTGGGGGGGGGTCTCTCCAGTGCTTGATGAGGAGCCCAGACCCACCCCCACCCCCCCCAGCCTGTGGTGCACCATTCCTAGAGCCCCCTTCAGCCTCCCCACCTGAGCTGAACCCTTCCCTGCAGCCCATTTCTCAGCCTGGATTGGGCTCCTGCCATTCTGTTGCTTTCCCTCTTCCCTCCCTCCCTCCCTCCCTCCCTCCCCCCCCCCCGTTATTATTATTATTTTTATTACTATTAAACAAATTTATTCTCATTCCCCTGAGCCCTCCTGGTCCCTTTCACCTTTCCTGGCCCTTTAAAACCCATCATTAAAATAAATAATTCCTTTAACAAATGAAAGGCAGAGAAGAAGAAGAGGAAGGAAGGAAGGGAGGGGGGGGGGGGGGGTTGGTTGTTTTGAGTTTGGGTTTTTTTGGGGGGGGGGGTGGGGAAAGGACTTTAAAATGATTTTCTTTTCTATTTCTCTTGTTTTCTCTACCTTTGAAAATTATTTCCTCTCCCCCCCCCCCCCCCCCCCCCCCAGAATCTCAATCCTTTGTATGAATTTTACATCTTTTTTGGGCTGTTACCTTGCCAGGGGCAGGGTTGGCACAAGGCAAGAGAAGGAGAAAGGAAGAGAGAGAGAGAGAGAGGGAGAGGGAGTGAAACCCTTCTCCTTAATTAGTGCTGGTCCCTGTGTGATCAGAGTTGCTTATGAAGCAGGTAATGAGCTGGAGGGGGGGTGGCTGCCCCCCCTTGGCTGCTCCAGTGAGGCTGGCACGTCAGCCTTGCCCCCCACCTTATCTCCCATCTTCCCTTTTTTGGGGGTGCTTGGGTACCTTTTGGGGCACCTTACAGCTTCAGCACTGAGCTGTCATAGGGATAGACCTTGAAGCATCTCATGTGATGAGTTTGAGGTGGTCTCAGCCTTGCTGTGTCACTTCAGGGCACTCAGGTGGGCACAGGGGGGGTTGGGGAGCCCCTAAAGATGCTGCTTTGGGGTGGTTGAGGGGGTCTTGGATCACTGTCCCCATCCCACACAGACCCCTCCAAGTGCTGCCCACCCCCAACCCCACATCATGCCAAGGCTGGGGGGAGTCATGGTGGGGGGGAGGGTCATGCCCCAGGAGCCTCAAATTAATTAGCAATGTGCTGGGGTGGTGGTGGGCAGGAAGCCCAGCTGCCAGGCTGGCTCCTGGGGCAGCTGGTGGCATTTGCTGGGCAGGAGCAGCAGAGCTGCTGCTCAATGGTGATGGCAGTGCCAACGTGCCCCAGCGGGGTGCACTTTGGGGATGGGGGCTGGGCTGCAGGGGTCTTCCTGAGGAGCTGACGCTGGGGGGGGAGGGAGGGGGACTGCCAGGTGGGATCTGCTGGCATGTGCCAGAGCTCCCCAGCGCCACTCAGCCTTTAATGTCTCAGGTGAGCAGTGCCAGAAAGGGAAGTGACGCTGGGATGGCAGTGCAGGGCTGCGGCGGTGCCAACGCTGCCAACGTCAGCAGTGATCTCTGTGGGCTCACTGCCAAGTGCTGCCATTTGTTGGGTGGAAAGCAAAGAGGCACCTGGGATCATCTTGGTTACTGGGGGTGATGGGGTGGGCAGGGGGCTGGGGGAACTGGGAGAGGGTGATGGGAGGAGGAGAGCAGTGCCAGGCTGGGCTGGGCTGGATCGGGGCACGGGCAAAGCACGGTTTTGGCCTGCCAAGGGCTGTTGGCATTGCCATGGTGGGATGTGGGGAAATGCAGCCTTGCTGTATTGGAAGGGTGGTCAGGGATTGGCACAGGCTGCCCAGGGAGGTGGTGGAGTCCCCATGCCTGGAGGTGTTCCAGAACCCTGTGACCATGGCACCTGGGGCCATGGTTTGATGGCCACGGTGGGGTTGGGTTGCTGCTCGGACTGGATGATCTCAGAGAGCTTTACCAACCTATTCTTCATAGGTTCAGGTGACAGAAGGAGAGGAAATGGCCTGAAATTGCGCCAGGGGAGGGTTAGGTTGGAGCTGAGGAACAATTTCTTTGCTGAAAGAGTGGGCAGGGGGCTGGAGGTGTCCAAAGACCACCTGGGACATGGCACTTGGGGCCACGGTTCGGTGGCCACGGCGGCGCTGGGTGGAGGGTTGGGTGCTCCTCACTCCCACTGGGATTGGCTGGGAGCTGATTCTATTCCCCATCCAGGGGTCACTGGGTGAGGAACGAACGAAGGCACCGACCCCGTTGCCCTGCAGCAAGGAGCTGCCAGGCAGGCAGAGAGCAGAGACCCTCAGAAGGCCTCCCAGCAGTCACCCCAGGACGTCAGGGCTCGGGAAGGGGGGGAGGGGGATACCTGCTGGCCATCCATCCTCTGCTCCTGCCGCAGGTTCCACCGCGGGGACTACACGGTGGAGGTGAGCATCAACGACTACCTGGACATCTACTGCCCGCACTACGAGGAGCCCCTGCCCGAGCGCATGGAGCGCTACATCCTCTACATGGTCAGCTTCGAGGGGCACTCCTCCTGCGACCACCGGCAGCGCGGCTTCAAGCGCTGGGAGTGCAACCGCCCCGACTCCCCCAGCGGCCCCCTCAAGTTCTCCGAGAAGTTCCAGCTCTTCACCCCCTTCTCGCTGGGCTTCGAGTTCAGGCCCGGCCACGAGTACTACTACATCTGTGAGTGCCTGGGAGGCGGCTTCCTTGCCTGTCCGGGGGGTCTCTGGGGGAGGAAGGGGTGGAGGCACCAACCTATAGCAAGGAGATGGCAGACAGGCAGAGGGCAATGAACCTCAGAGGTCAGAGAAACATTCAGGTTGGAACAGACCCTCGGGATCACCAAGTGCAGTGTGGTTGGTGGGTTTATTCCCCTTCCAGGCTGCCATTAGGGGAGGAATGAAGGCACCAAGCCTGTTGCCCTGTAGCAAGGAGATGGCAGACAGGCAGAGGGCAGAGACTCTCAGAGGTCAGAGAATCACAGAAAAGTTCAGGTTGGATGCCCAGTGCCAGGACAAGAGGGGAAAGGGTGGAAGCTGAGGCATAGAAGTTCCAGCTCTTCACCCCCTTCTCGCTGGGCCATGAGTATTACATCTGTGAGTGCCTGGGAGGCTGCTTCCTTGCCTGTCTGGGAGGGTCTCTGGGGGAGGAAGGGGTGGAGGCACCAACCTACAGCAAGGAGATGGCAGACAGGCAGAGGGCAGAGACTCTCAGAGGTCAGAGAAACATTCAGGTTGGAATAGACCCTCAGGATCACCAAGTGCAGTGTGGTGGTTGGGTTTATTCCCTATCTGGGGGTCACTGGGTGAGGAATGAATGGAGGCATCAACCTTGTTGCCCTATAGCAAGGAGATGGCAGACAGGCAGAGGGCAAAGAACCTCAGAGGTCAGAGAATCACAGAGACATTCAGGTTGGATGCCCAATGCCAGGTCAAGAGGGAAAAGGGTGGAAGCTGAGGCATAGAAGTTCCAGCTCTTCACCCCCTTCTCGCTGGGCTTTGAGTTCAGACCTGGCCATGAGAACTACTACATCTGTGGGTACCTGGGAGGTGATTTTGTTGCTTATCCTGGGAGTGGAGGCAGGAATGGAGGCACCAACCCTGTTGCCCTAGAGCAAGGAGATGGCAGACAGGCAGAGGGCAATGAACCTCAGAAGTCAGAGAAACTTTCAGGTTGGAACAGACCCTCGGGATCACCAAGTGCAGTGTGGTTGGTGGGTTTGTTCCCCATCCAGGCTGCCATTAGGGGAGGAATGAAGGCACCAAGCCTGTTGCCCTATAGCAAGGAGGTGGCAGACAGGCAGAGACTGTCAGAAGTCAGAGAATCACAGAAACAGACCCTCAGGATCACCAAGTCCAACCCAGAGCCCTGCTCTGCAAGGTTCAGCCCTAAACCACAGCCCCAAGCACCACATCCAAACCACCTTTAAAGACATCCAGGGTTGGTGACTCCACCACCTCCCTGGGCAGCTCATTCCAATCCCTGACCACTCTTGCTGGGAAAAATATCTTCCCACTGTCCAGTCTCCAGTGTTGGAGCTGAGGAACAATTTCTTTGCTGCCAGAGTGGTCAGGGCTTGGCACAGGCTGCCCAGGGAGGTGGTGGAGTCCCCATGCCTGGAGGTGTTCCAGACCCCTGTGGCCATGGCACTTGGGGCCATGGTTTGGTGCCCACGGTGGGGTGGGGTTGGACTGGGTGCTCTCAAAAGGCTTCTCCAACCCAAGCAATTCTGAGTCTCTGCCACCTCCTCACCCTCTGGAGCCAGCCTTGTGCTTATCTTTCCTTTCTTATTTCTCTCCCTTCTTTTTTTTCCCCTCTCCTCCTCCTCCTCCTCCTCCTCCTCCTCTACAGCAGCTGTTTGCAGCCCACTTCATTTGTTCCTTTTATCTCTATTAAATTACCATCCTGACTCCCCCCTCTCCCTTCTCCCCCTCTCAAATGTCACTGGTGAGTGGCTGCAGAAGCCACTTTGCTCCCCTTCCAACCTCCCCCCTCCCCTCCCTCCCCCCCCCCCCCCCCCCCAGCCAGCTCTGCTCTGCTTTTCTTTCTGTTTTTGCTTCCTTTAATGTGGTTTGGAGGAGCTGGCAGCAGGCTAGAGGGGCACTGGGGGGGCACTGGGGGCTGCCAGCACCGTTAGGATTCCCCTCATGTGGAACAGTGGAAATTAGCCTCTTGGAGGAGCCCTCTTTAGCAGCCAGGAAAGCAAAGCAATCACCTCCTGTGCCAGCCCTGCCGCCCACAGCGGCCTCAGCCCCCCAGGCACGGGCATGGGGTGGTGCCAGCTGCTGGGTCAAGGGCACTGGAGGAGCCTGAGGAGGCAGATGAGAGAGAGAGGGAAATAGGGGTGGGAAATAGGGGTGCTGAGGGGGGTGATTTGGCACAGTGTGGCATGGGATGGCACAGTGTGATGTGGAGTTGCACAGTATGGTATGGTCTGGCACAGTATGGCATGGCATGGCACACTATGGTATGGTAAGGCTCAGTATGGCATGGCATGGCACAGTATGGTATGGTATGGCACAGTATGGTATGGCACAGTATGGTATGGCATGGCACAGTGTGATGTGGGAGGGCACAGTATGATGTGGTATGGCATGGCATGGGATGGCACAGTAGGATGTGGGAGAGCACAGCATGATGTGGCATGGCGTGGCACAAGATGGCATGGCACAGCAAGGCATGGTATGCCACAGCACAACATGGCTTGGCACCCTATGGCATGGCATGGCCCAGTGTGGTATGGCATGGTATGGCATGGCATGGCACAGTATGACATGGCATAGCCTGGTATGGTATAGCATGACACACCATGGCATGGCACATAATGTGGTGTGGCAGGGCATGGCACCACACAGCATGGCATGGCACAATGGTGCCAGTGGCTCCTCTGGGGCTGCCCTGTGGTTTGGTGGAAACCAAACTGAGGCCTGTGGAGCAATGAGGGGCAGCCCCCCCACTGCCTCCCCCTATCCCTCTCTGCCCCCCATGCCACCAGCCAGGCCCAGGACCCTGATGTGTCCCCGCTGGTGGTGCCCAGTGCCACCTGAGGGACTCTGTGTGTGGATTTCTGTCTCCCAGGGTGGGATTTTCATTCTGGGTCATTATCCCCCACTCAGCACCCCCCCTTCTCCCACCTCCCCCCCCCCCCCCCCCCCCAGTGGGGACAAAAGCCACCTGAGCCATTGTCCCCTGTTCCCAGAGCTCTGCTGGGACCATCACAGAACAGTAGAGGTTGGACCCTTCTGGGCCCAGCTGGAGCAGGGCTGTGGTGGCTTTTAAGCTTTGATGCCACCATGAGCTGGGCAAACCCACGGTGGAGCTGCACCCCCCTACACTCCCCCACACCCTCCCCTGCCTCCCCCTTAGCTTGGACACCCCCAAACCAATCTGTGCAGCGGGGGTTGGATGCCAGCAGCCACCCTGTGGGCATCTCGGTGGCACCACAGAGCTCACGCCGTGTCCCCCCCCGCACTGAGGGGGGGTCCTGGAGGCAAATCCCAATCCCACACTGGGCTCTTTGCTCCATCCCCATGGTGGGCACCCAGCCACTGTGTGTGTGTGTCCCCCAAATTGACCTCCTCTCCCCTTTTTGCTTCTCCCCAGCTGCATCCCCCCCGAACCTGGTGGACAAGCACTGCCTGAAGCTGAAGGTTTATGTTCGACCAACAAGTGAGTGCTGGGGGTTGGGAGGGGAAGGGTCCAGACCACAACCCCCCTGGGAGCTTTGGGTTGGGGTATTTTTTGGGTGCTCCCCCAAGTGAGTTGGGAGCAGGGAGATGGCACTGAGGGGGGAACAGGTCCCCATCAGGCACCCACAGCCCTGAGACGTTTGGGGTTGGATTTCAAGTTGGGAGCGGAGGGGGAGGGAGAGGGGAAAAGAAAAGAGAAGAAGAAGAATTTGTGGCAGCTACTTAATCAAATAAATCCAAAACAACCCCCCCCCAAAAAAAAAAAACCCACAACAAAAAATCCTCAAATTAATAATTTTCTTCTCCTGTAATTAGCAACTGGCAGCAGCTCTCCCTGGGGGACCTGCTTGCAAAATGTCACCCTCTGCAAGGATCCCTTCCCTGCCCCTGCCTCTTCCTTTCTCCTTTTCTCTTTGATTTAATTGATTTAGAACCTGCCCAACCCGAATCCCACAACGGTTCTGGGGTTGGAAAGGAGCTTCAAGATCATCCAGTCCCACCCCCGCCCCCTCCCCCTTGCCTGCCGTGGTGCAAGGGATGTAACAGAGGGAAGTCACCGGCCCCAGAATCGCTGAGTCACGAAAGAGCTTTGGCTGGAAGAGACCTTCAAGGTCATCCAAGTCCAGCCTGGGCTTGAGAGGTGGTCACCGAGATGAGCAGAGGGCTGGAGAAACCTCCCCGGTGGGGACAGGTTGGGAGAGTTGGGGCTGCTCAGCCTGGAGAAGGGAAGGCTCCAGGGAGACCTCAGAGAAGCCTTCCAGGACCTGAAGAGGCTCCAGGAGAGCTGGGGAGGGACTGGGAGTGCCAGGATGAGGAACAATGGCTTTGAGCTGGGAGAGGGGAGACTGAAACTAGAGAGGAGGAAGAAATTCTTTCCAGTGAGGGTGGGGAGAGCCTGGCACAGGCTGCCCAGGGAGGCTGTGGCTGCCTCCTCCCTGGAGGTGGGCAAGGGGAGGCTGGATGGGCACTTGAGCAACCTGGGCTGGTGGGAGGTGTCCCTGCCCAGCCCTGCCCCCGGCTCACCCCTCCCTCCTCCTCTTCCCGCAGACGATTCCCTCTACGAGTCCCCGGAGCCCATTTTCACCAGCAACAACTCCTGCTGCAGCCTCAGGGTCCCCCACGCCGCGGTGCTGGTGGTGGTGCCAGTTGTCTGGACGCTCCTGGCATCGTAGCACCCACACGGCCGTGCCAGGAAGCGGCTCTGGCGGCCAAGGAGAGCAACCGGGAGGGGACAAATCCTGGGTTCTGCTCCCCACCACCACCACCAAATCGCCTCCGAGCCGCGGCTCCGGCGGCGGCCGCAGCAGCAGCGGCAGCAGCAGCAGGACGGTGCCCGCCGAGGTCGCCCGCGGGGAGGGTTGGTGCTGCCAGGCAGAAGCTCGCCGGCATCCTGCCACCGCCTGAAGTCCCTGGCACGGCAGGGTCACCTCCCTGGCACCGGTGAAGGGCTGTCCCTTGCTTGTGCCCACTGAGAGCTCCCCAGCAGATGCCACTTTTGACCTTTCCAGACCAAATCCAGGAGCCTCGTTGGGGTTTTGGTTTCTCGGTGGTTTTTGGGTTGTTTTTTGGGGGGGGGTGGGTTTTTTTTTTTTTGCTTTTTTTGTTTTGTTTTTAAATAAAACAAAGATTTTTATTTTTATTTCTTGGATTGTTTCAGTCCAGGCTCCACCCCCTCCACCCCACACCCCCTCCCCGTGCCAGACTGACCCGCACGGGGCTGGGCACTGCCCCTCTCCCTCTAAGCCCCTCCCTGGGATCGTCACCGGCACCCAGCTGCCACCCGGCGCAGGGACCTCGGGAGAGCCAGATGCCAGCCATGGTGCCAACGGCTCCATTGGCACAGACTCTTTCCCAGCCTGGCCTTTGCTCTGGCAGCAGGACGTTAAGGTGCCAGCCCCTGCCAGCCCCCTGCCGTGGGGCCACGGGGAGCCCAGATGGACACAACGCCCCCTGGCCGAGCTCCTGAGGAGGTGACCACATCCCCACCGCCCGTGCCACGGATGGCACCATCGTCCCCATGGCACCCTGGGATGACTCCACGAGCAGCAAACTGGATGCACCCAAGGGGAGCACTGAGCACGGCTGGCACAGGGGGCACCGAAGATGGGCAGTGGGCACAGAGAGCACCAGGGATGAATGGCCTGGCACAGGGGGCACCGAGGATGGCCAGTACGTGTGGCACCAGCGTGGAGAACAGCGAGGATGGGCAGTGCCAGCAGCACCAGGGATGGATAACTGGCACAGAAAGCACCAGGAATGGCCAGTGCCAGCAGCACCAGGGATGGTTAACCGGCACAGAAAGCAGCAGGGATGGATCACTGGCACATGAAGGCACCAGGGATGGATCACTGGCACATGAAGGCACCAGGAATGGCCAGTGCTAGGAGCACCAGGGACAGCTGGCTGGCACAGAGAGCACCAGAGATGGCCAGAGCCAGCCTGGGGAGCACTGCCAGGCGCTGGGAGCTGGCAGGCCAGGCTCACCCAGCAGCAGGGCTTGCTCCGAGGGCATTTGGCCAAAGCCAGGGCTGGAGCCTTGCCCACAGCAAGGCTGACCTCGCCCGGGCAAGAGGAGTGTGCCATGCCATGCCAACCCCACGTTGCCACAGGGCAGCTTTCCTCCTCCTCACCCTTCTGCTCTGCACCATGTCCCCAGCAGCACCCTGAGGGGGGGTGCCAGCCCCCCCACGGCGGGGCCGGTGGGTGCGTGTGGGACCCTCGCTCCCCACGGTCACCCCCACACCCCCCCCAGCTGCTGCCCCTGTCCCAGGGCTGGGCTTGGGAACTGTTTCCTTCTTTGCATTAAATGAGAACAAACTCCCCCCCCACCCCCAAATCCCCCTCTTTGAGGTTGTCCCTGACCCCAGGGCGGGTGGCAGGTCCCCGAGGAGGGCATCCCCCAGCCCTGGGACCTGACCCCCTCCTCGCCTTAAATCTGGGGCTGTCCAACCCAGGCTGGGGGGGCGGTGTGGGGAGGGAGGTTCCCCCCAGCACCTGGTTGGGATTGGTGGCCCTGGGAGGGGGGACGGCAATGGGCTTGGACCTGGCTAAAGCCTCTCCTGTGGGCACCTTTGGCCCCCCGTGGTGGGGTGGGGGGCACCCAGGTGGGGTGGGGGCCGCCCGGGGGGGGGGGGTAGGGGGGTGGGGGGGGGTCTGTCCCTGTACATAGAGCGCTATACTGTGAGCGTTTTTTTTATGTATTGTTGAGAATGAATTTTATGGAAGGGTTTATTCTTATTTTTATTTTCTAGACTAGGAAGCTGGAATCTCGCAATAAACTCATCTCCACCATCCCCCCCCACCCCCTACCCCCCACCCCCTGCTTCCCCTTCCTCAAATAAATAATAATAATGACAATAAAATAATAATAATGATGATGAAAAGGACCTGATTGGAATCGCGAAGAAGAAAGAGCGACAGAAACCAACAGAAGGCAGCAGCAGCAGCAGCAACAACGAAACCAACCATCAACAACAACAACAACAACAACAAAAACCACCAAAAAAATCAACACACAAAGGAAAATCAACAAGGAAAACCACCAGAAAGAAAATACACACACACACACACACACAAATCGACGCAAAAACATTCCACACGATAAAAATCAACACAGAGAGAAAAGTCAACACAGAAAAAAATCAACACACACACACACAAAAAAATCAACACACGAAAAAGTCAGCACCAAAAAAATTGACACACACACCAAAAAAAATCAGCACACACACAAAAAAATCAGCACCGAAAAATTCGGCTCAAAAAATCCAGCACACAAAAAAAAATCAGCCCCAGAAAAATTGACACACACACACACAAAAAATCAGCACACAAAAAAATCAGCCCCCCAAAAATTAACACACACAAAAAAAATCAGCACCAAAAAATTGACACACGCAAAAAAAAAATCAGCACCGGAAAAATTCGGCTCAAAAAATCCAACACACAAAAAAAATCAGCACCAAAAAAAATTGACACGCACCAAAAAATCAGCACACAAAAAAATCAGCACCAAAAGATTTGACTCAAAAAATTCAACACACAAAAAAAAAAATCAGCACCAAAAAATGAGACACAGACAAAAAATTCAACACACAAAAAAAATCAACACAAAAAAACACCACTCAAAAAAAAAATCAACACCCCCAAAAAAATTGACACCAAAAAATCAGCACCAAAAAATTCGACTCAAAAAATCCAACACACAAAAGAGTCACCCCCAAAAAAATCAACACACAAAAAGCAACACACACACACACACAAAATCAGCCCAAAAAAATTCAGCACCAAAAAGTGAACACAAAAAAAAATTCAACGAGAAAATCGACACACAAAAAAAACCAACTCAAAAAAAATTTCAACTCGAGAAATTCAACACCAAAAAAAGGGACACAAAAAAAGGGACACAAAAAAAGGGACACAAAAAATCGACACCAAAAAAAACGACACCAAAAAACCAACACAAAAAATTCGGCACAGCAAAAAAAATCAACACCAAAAAATTCGACAAGAAATCGACGCCAAAAAATCGACGCCAAAAAAAGACGCAAAAAAAATTCGACGCAAAAAAGAAGTCCAACACAAAAAAAATCCGATAAGAAATCGACACCAAAAAAATGGACACAGACAAAAAACCAAAACCCAACCCCAACACAAAAAATTCCACATGATAAAAACACCCCCCAAAAAAAAAATCAACAGGAAAAAAATCGACTGAAAAAAAAAAAATTCGGCTCAAGAAATTCAACGCAAAGAAAATCGACACAAAAAATTCGAGTCAAAAACACACACACACAAAATTTGACACAAAAATTTGACACGCACAAAAATTTGACACACACAAAATCCAACAGCAAAAAGCACACAAAAAAATTTGACGCACACAAAAATTTGGCACACAAAAAAATCTGACGGCAAAAAAATTTGACACGCAAAAAAAATTGACACACAAAAAAATCTGACAGCAAAAAAAATTTGACACACAAAAAAATTTGAGACACAAAAAAATTTGACACAGAAAAAAAATTGACAAAAAAATCTGACAGCAAAAAAAATTTGCCACGCAAAAAAATGTGACACGCAAAAAAATTTGACACACAAAAAAAAATTGACACACAAAAAATCAGCATAAAAAAGACACAAAAAAATTTGTCGCACAATCAGCGCAAAAAATTCCATGCCGAAAACATCCACGCCAAAAATCAACCCCCAAAAATCAACTCACAAAAATCAACTCACAAAAAAATTCAACTCGAGAAATTCAAGGCAAAAAAAAAAAATCGATGCACACACAAAATAATCAACAGCAAAAAAAAAACAGCACCAAAAAATTCGACGCGGAAAAGGAAATCGACGCAAAAAATTCAACACAAAAAATCCAACACAATAAAAACACCAAAAAAAAATCGACAGGAAAAATCGACTGAAAAAAAAAAAACCCAAACATTCAGCTCAAGAAATTCAACTCAAGAGATTCAACGCCAAAAAAATTCAACACAAAAAAAGTCGGCACACGCAGAAGAAAATCAGCACAAAAAAAATCAACACCAAAAAAATCCAACTGAAAAAAAAATAAAATTGGCACACACACAAAAATAATCAGCACAAAAAAATCAACCCCAAAAAAATTCAACTTCAAAAAATTCGACACCAAAAAATCGACCCCCCAAAAAAAATCAACGACGAGGAAAAACCAGCGCCAAAAAAAATCAGCACTGAAGAAATTCAACTGGAAAAAACGAGAGGGGAAAAAAAAGAACGCCCCAAAATCAACACGAAAAATTAACACCAAGAAATTTCAACTCAAAAAATTCGACACAAAAAAAAAACAACAAAAAATCAACACAAAAAAAAGTCAACACAAAAAAATTCAACGCAAAAAAAAATTCAATGCCAAAAAATCAACACATAAAAAACAGGAGCAGAAAAATCAAGGCCAAAAAAAAGTTCAACGCAAAATAATAAACGAGAAAAGCCACGCCAAAAAAAAAAGGCAACAGAGAAAAAAAGAGCAGACAAAATCAAGGGAGGGAGGGGGGGAAATAATCAATACACAAAAAAATCAACACCAAAAAAATCAACAAGAAGAAAAAACCAAGAAGAAAATCAACACCAAAAAGAGGGAAGAAAATCAACACATTGATCAGCAGCGAAAATCACCAACAAAAATCAATCAGCAGCGAAAATCAGCAACGAAACACAATGACAGCAAAAAACCTATAAAAGAATGACAGCAAAACAAACAGCCAAAAGAAAAGCGACCAAAAAATGACAACACAAAAAAAAACACCAAAAAAAAAACCCAAGGTGAAAAGAAGAGCCAGTAACAAAAATCCACCCAAAAAAGCCAATAAAAATCCACACAAAAAAACTCACCAAAAAAAAATCCAATAACAAAAATCCACCAAAAAAATCCAATAAATAAAAACACACAGAAAAAACCACCCACAAAAAATCCAATAACAAAAATCCACCCCCCAAAAATCCAATAAAAATCCACCCACAAAAAATCCACCCTCCAAAAAATCCAATAAAAATCCACACACAAAAAAATCCAATAACAAAAATCCACCCCCCAAAAAAATCCAATAAATAAAACCACCAAAAAAAAACCCAGTAACAAAAATCCATCCATAAAAAGCCAATAAAAATCCACACAAAAAAAACAACATGAAAAAAATCCAATAACAAAAATCCACCCCAAAAAAATCCAATAAAAATCCACACAACAAAAACCACAAAAAAATCCAATAACAAAAATCCACCCCCCAAAAAAATCCAATAAAAATCCACACAACAAAAAGCCCACAAAAAAAAATTCAATAACAAAAATCCACCCAAAAAAATCCAATAAATAAAAACACCAAAAAAACCCCGGTAACAAAAATCCACCCAAAAAAGCCAATAAAAATCCACACACAAAAAAGAATCCAATAACAAAAATCCAGCCCCCCAAAAATCCAATAAAAATCCATCCCAAAAAAACAGCAAAAAAAAAAAAAGGTAACAAAAATCCACCAAAATAAGCCAATAAAAATCCACACACACAAAAAAATCCAATAACAAAAATCCACCCAAAAAAAAAATCCAATAAAAATCCATTAAAAAAAGCAAAAAAAATCCAATAACAAAAATCCACCCAAAAAAAAATCCAATAAAAATCCATAAAAAAAGCAAAAAAAAATTCCAGTAAGAAAAATCCACCAAAAAAAATCCAATAAATAAAAACACCAAAAAAACCCCAGTAACAAAAATCCACCCAAAAAAGCCAATAAAAATCCACACACACAAAAAAAATCCAATAACAAAAATCCACCCACAAAAAAAATCCAATAAAAATCCTTCAAAAAAAAAAGCAAAAAAAAATCCAATAACAAAAATCCACCAAAAAAAATCCAGTAAGTAAAAACACCAAAAAAAACCCAGTAACAAAAATCCACCCAAAAAAGCCAATAAAAATCCACACACACACAAAAAATCCAATAACAAAAATCCACACAAAAAAAAAATCCAATAAAAATAACCACCAAAAAAACCCCCCACAAAAAAAAAATCCAATAACAAAAATCCACCCCCAAAAAATCCAATAAAAATCCATCCCATAAAAAAACAGCAAAAAAAAAATCCTATAACAAAAATCCACCCCAAAAATCCAATAAAAATCCATCCCATAAACAAACAGCAAAAAAAAAAAAATCCAATAACAAAAATCCACCCCCAAAAATCCAACAAAAATCCACACCAAAAAAAGACCACTAAAAAAATCCAATAACAAAAATCCGCCAAAAAGCAACCCCAAAAAAAAATCCGGTAACAAAAATCCACCCCCCAAAAAAAAAAGTATTCTAGGGAGAAAAAAATTAAACCACAGAAATAACCACTGGAAAAACCTCCAGAAAAAAACCCCAACCAACCAACCAAAAAAACCACCTCCCCAAAAAAAATCCACCAAAAAAAATCAATTATGAAGCAAAAAAAACCCCCAAAGGATGACAAATAAGAAGCGACAAAATTCATTACCCAAAAGATGTCAAGAGAACAAAGCAGCGAAATCCACCCCCCCAAAAAAAAAACAAACAACCATAAATTCAGGACTAAAAAAACATCCCCCCCCCCAGACCGACACAACAAAAAGATGTCACAATCCCACCCCCCCAAAAAAAGCTACAACTGCCCCCAAAATCCACCTGACAAAAACAGGCGAAAAGGAAGAGCCACAAAAAGAGCGGCAAAAGCCGAGCAGAAAAATGAAAACACAACAAAAAACAGAAAAAGAAACAAAAACCGAAACCCAACAAGAAAACCTCCCCCGACCTTCCCCTTCCCATCCCCTTTCTCTCCTCTCCATCTCTTTTCCCTCCTCTCCATCTCTTTTCCCTCCTCTCCATCTCCTTTCCCTCCTCTCCATCTCCTTACCCTCCTCTCCATCTCTTTTCCCTCCTCTCCATCTCCCTTCCCTCCTCTCCATCTCTTTTCCCTCCTCTCCATCTCCTTTCCCTCCTCTCCATCTCCTTACCCTCCTCTCCATCTCTTTTCCCTCCTCTCCATCTCCTTTCCCTCCTCTCCATCCCCTTTCCCTCCTCTCCATCCCCTTTCCCTCCTCTCCATCTCCCTTCCCTCCTCTCCATCTCCTTTCCCTCCTCTCCATCTCCCCTCCTCTTCATCTCCTTTCCCTCCTCTCCATCTCCTTTCCCTCCTCTCCATCTCCTTTCCCTCCTCTCCATCTCCCCTCCTCTCCATCTCCTTTCCCTCCTCTCCATCTCCTTTCCCTCCTCTCCATCTCCTTTCCCCCTTCCTCCATCCTCTGTCCCCAGTCTCCATTCCATGTTCCCCCTCTCCATCCCTTGTCCTCAGTCCATCCCCTTTGCCCCCTCTCCATCCTCTTTCCCCCTATTCCATCCACTGTCCCCATTCTCCATCCCCTTTCCCCCCCTCTCTATTCTCTTCCCTCCCCCAACTCCATCCTCTGGCCCCACTCTCCAACCCCTGTCCCCTCTCCATCCCTTGTCCCTCTCTCCATGCTCTTTGCCTCCTCTCCATCCTCTTTCCCTCATCTCCATCCTCTTTCCCTCATCTCCATCCTCTTTTCCTCCTCTCCATCCTCTCACTCCTCTCCATCCCCTTTCCCTCCTCTCCATCCTCTTTCCCTCATCTCCATCCCCTTTCCCTCCTCTCCATCCCCTTTCCCTCCTCTCCATCCCCTTATCCCCCCAGCTCCATCCCCTGTCCCCACTCCATGCCCTGTCCTCCCCCCATCCAGCCCAAGCTGATGATTCCCCAGAGCAAACCAAACAGCCTCCTGGTGTTCGTTTAGGGGCTTGTGGGATGAAGGCACCCAGCCTCCCCCACCCAAAACCCGGGCGCTGAGCACCCCCTTGTCCCCCCCCGAAGTGGTGCTGGGTGACAACGATGCCACCCCCCCCCCCATACCCCCATACCCCCTCCTTACTTTGGGGGCTGTTTTCTCTCTTATCCATAGATTCTATCTCTGAATATTGTGTGGGACAGTGGCCAAGCGACCGCGGCAGCCGGGGGCGGGGGGCTGGGGGTGAGGGGTTGAGGGGTGGCTGGGGTTGGGTTTTTTTTGGTTGTTTTGGGTTTGTTTGGGGGGGGGTCTTTTATTTTCTTTTCTTTTTGGGGGTGGGGAGGGGATGGGGAATTAAAGGGGGGGAGGTGGGGGGGCTAAGGGGGGCTTTGCTGTTGACTGGGCTGTCCCCGGTGGGGAGCAGCTCAGGGTTGGGTCTGCGTGTTGGTCTCCGTTCCGCCTTAGCTTCGTCCGTAGACAGCGCCGCTTCCGTCCCTCGACGTCGTGCTGATGGTTCCCGGATCCTCCCCCTGCCCCCCTCTCTTCCCCAGCCCCACCCCCCCACCCCCCGCCCCCTCACCTTTGGATTCTGTATTTTTTTATAAGAAAATCCAAATAAATGTCGTGCCAGGCCCCTTCGCCTCCAGGAGTCGCTTGCCTCGGGTGTGCCACCGTGCCAGCCTGTGGATGGGTGGCTATGGGGAATGGGAGCCTCCAGGCAGGGTGGGGATGGCACTGAGGGAGTCAGTGCTGGTGCTGGGTGAGCCAGAGGGTCCAACACTGGCACTGAGTGAGCCAGGAGAACCAATTCCCTGGCACTGGGTGAGCCAGAGGTCCAACACTGGCACTGAGTGAGTCAGGGGATCCAATTCCCTGGCACTGGGTTAGCCAGAGGTCCAACACTGGCACTGAGTGAGTCAGGGGATCCAATTCCCTGGCACTGGGTGAGCCAGAGGTCCAACACTGGCACTGAGTGAGTCAGGGGATCCAATTCCCTGGCACTGGGTGAGCCAGAGGGTCCAACACTGGCACCGAGTGAGTCAGGGGATCCAATTCCCTGTCACCAGGTGAGGGAGGACCAAGGGAGGTCCAACACCAGCACTGGGTGACACAACAAGGGCCCAGTGCTGGCCCTGTGTAAGCCAGAGGGTCCCACACTGGTGCTGGGCGAGCCTGAGGGTCCAGCACCAGCACTGGGTGAGACAGAGGGGTCCAGTGGCAGCACTGGGTGAAGCAGAGCTCAGTGCCAGGGTATCCAGTGCCCTGGCACCAGGAGAGGCAGGGGGATGCAGTATACTGTCACTGGATGAGCCGGGGGGGTCCACCACCAGCACACATTGAGCCAGAGGGTCCAGCACTGGCACTGGGGGAGCTGGGTGGGTCCAGTGCCAATACTGCATGAGCCAGGGTGGTCCAGCACCCTGGCAGCAAGTTGGCCATGCTCAGCTTGGTCCCTGCTCCCCGTGCAGCCCTTTCCCTTGGTGCAGCCAGACTGCTCTGCTGGGTGGTGTGTTAATTACGGGAAGGATTTAATTACCACCTTAATGAATAATAATGGATATTATATTAATTAATAGGCAATTGTTGATAGTACTTAATTAGCAGAGGCAACACAGCCTGGCAGGTGGGTGCTCAAGGCTGGCATCTTCTGGGGTGTCCTGGGGTGTTGCTGCTGCTCACCCTCCTCTGCCTCAGTTTTGCCAGTGCTGGGATGGCATCAGGCCACCAGTGGGTGACATCCTGGGGTGCCACCACCAAAGCCAGTGACACACAGTCCTTTGCTAATCCTGTTGCAACTCCCACCCCTCACAGAGCAGACCCAGGCTCTCCCCAACCTGGACCTGCTTTTTCTTTTCCCTCACAGCATCACACATTATGGCAGGGCTTGGAAGGGACCTCTGGAGAGCACCCAGTCTGACCCCAAGCCAGGGCAGGAGCAGCTAGAGAAGGTCACCCAGGAACACATCCAGGTGGGGTTTGAATGTCTCTGGAGATGGAGACTCCACCACCTCTCTGGGCAGCCTGCTCCAGGGCTCCACCACCCTTCAGTTCCAGGAGTTCCTCCTCGTGTTCAGATGCAGCTTCTGATGGGCAAGTTTGTGCCCACTGCCCCTTGGCCTGGCACTGGGCACCACTGAACAGAGCCTGGTGCCACCCTGCTGACAGCCACCCTTGAAGTGTTGCTCAGCACTGATCAGATCCCCCTCAGGCTGCTCTTCTCCAGCCTAAAGCCCCAATGCTCTCAGCCTGTCCCCACCAGAGAGGTTCCACTGCCCTCAGCACCTTGGCAGCCCTTTGCTGTGCCCTCTCCAGCCACTCCCTGACCTCCTTGAGCTGGGGAGCCCAGACCTGGCCCCAGGCCTGCAGCTGTGGCCTCACCAGGGCAGAGCAGAGGAGCAGGAGGATCTGCTGGCCACACTCTTCCTGATACTCAAGTGCACCTTCTGCATGTGGCCCGTGCCCATTCCTGGCGTTTGATGCCCATTTCTCCCTAATTAGCAGAATAAACCAACATGCTGTTAATTGATTCAGGCTTGCTCAGCCCAGCCCAGGCTCTGAAGTTTGCCACATGAGGGTGAAAGCCTCATTTTGCTTTTTAATCAGAGCCAGGAGCATGGGGGAGATCCCAGCACCCACAGCTGGGGAGGGAGGTCCTGGGTTGAGCTCTGCAGTCCCTGCCAGCTCTGGGCAGGAGAAAGTGCTGGGGAAAGAGCCTGGTGGGGGCTTGCCAGAGGGGAAAAAAAAAAGGAAGGACATTTTTTAGACCCTCATAGGGTTTTTTGAGGCCTGACTCATGATTTTTTTAACACTGGGGGTTGGAAATATGGAGTTAAAAATAGCAAACTGGCAGGCGTGAGGCTGAGACAAATCATCCTCAGTGATTAATGAATGGAGTCCTGGAGCTTTAAGGCCTGAAAGGGATCATTTAGAGCTGAGGCATCGAGGTTTGATGTGACTGCTGGTGATGGAGAGCTGGCCCAGCCCTGGATGCTCCTGGCACTGTGTCTTGCTGCAGCCAGTTCCGCTGCAGGCACCACATGGATCACCCATTGGGGATCACCTGTTGGGTATCACCCTTTGGATATTGCCCACTGGGTATCACCCATCAGGTATCTCCCATTGGGTATCACCCATCAGGTATTGCCCATTGGGCATTGCCCATTTAGTATCACCCATCAGGTATCTCCCCTTGGATATTGCCCATTGAGTATCACCCATCAGGGATCTCCCACTGAGTATCACCCATCAGGTATCTCCCATTGGCTATTGCCCACTGGGTATCACCCATCAGGTATTGCCTATTGGGTACCACCCATAAGATGTCACCCACTGGGTATCACCCTTTGTATGTTGCCCATTGGGTATCTCACAGCATCAACCAGGTTGGAAGAGACCTCCAAGACAAGGAACAATTTCTTTGCTGTGGTCAGGGCTTGGCACAGACTGCCCAGGGAGGTGGTAGAATCCCCATCCCTGGAGGTGTTCCAGAACCCTGTGGGCATGGACCCTGGGGCCATGGTTTGCTACCCCTGGTGGGGTTGGGTTGCTGCTTGGACTGGATGCTCTCAGAGGGCTTTGCCAACCTATTCTTCATAGTCTCAGGTGACAGAAGGAGAGGAAGGAGACTGAAATTGTGCCAGGGGAGGATTGGGTTGGAGATTAGGAACAATTTCCATGCTGCCAGAGTGGTCAGGGCTTGGCACAGGCTGCCCAGGGAGGTGGTGGAGTCCCCATGCCTGGAGGTGTTCCAGAACTGTGTGGCCATGGCACTTGGGGCCATGGTTTGGTGGCCATGGTGGGGTTGGGTTGCTGCTTGCACTGGATGCTCTCAGAGGGCTTCTCCAAACCAAACAATTCTCTCATTCTATGACTCCCATCACCATCTCCCCCAGTACCTGATCTGGATGCAGGGCTGTGCCTGGTGCTGGCAGGTGGCTGGGCTGGGCAGGTGTGGGGGTGCTGCTGGGGCTCCCTGTGCTGTCCCTTTGAGGCCATCGATTTCCCCGCGCCGAGGCAGTCGGCTGTGTAATTGTGCACAGCGCTGGCAGCCTCCTGCCCGTGGGGGCCCTGCGCCAGCAGATGAAACTTCTCAGCCCACTGGACCCTGAGTTTGCCTGGGATGCTCATTTCCCACCCCCCAGCCCTGGGGAGAGGAGAAGGCTGGGGGTGGCCTCAGGAGGAAGGTGATGGAGGAGGGGAGTTTTGTGTAGCCCCCCACGCTCGGGAGCATCTGGAAGCATTGTAGAATGGATTGGGTTGGAAAAGAGCTCTAAGGACAGGGACTGGCTGGAGAGGGCACAGCAAAGGGCTACAAAGGTGTTGAGGGGATTGGAACATCTCTGGTGGGGACAGGCTGAGAGAATTGGGGGTTTAGGCTGGAGAAGAGCAGCCTGAGGGGGATCTGATCAGTGCTGAGCAATACTGCAAGGGTGGCTGTCAGGAGCATGGCACCAGGCTGTGCCCAGTGCCAGGCCAAGGGGCAGTGGGCACAAACTTGCCCATCAGAGGTTCCATCTGAACATGAGGAGGAACTTCTGTGACTGAAGGGTGGTGGAGCCCTGGAGCAGGCTGCCCAGAGAGGTGGTGGAGTCTCCATCTCCAGAGACATTCAAACCCCACCTGGATGTGTTCCTGGGTGACCTTCTCTAGCTGCTCCTGCCCTGGCAGGGGGCTGGACTGGATGCTCTCCAGAGCTCCCTTCCAAACCCTTCCCAAACTGTGTGATACTCTGATCACTGAGACAAACAAACCATCAACCCAGCACCACCATGGCCACCAATCCCAATGTGTCCACTGGGAAAAAGCCAAATAGCCACCACTTCCTAGCTCCTTTATCCCTATCCCAATCCCAATGGATCCACTGGGGAAATCCCACACAGCCACCACTTCCTAATCCCTTTTGCCCCATCCCAAGCTCAATGAATCCACCAGGAATGACCCAAATAGGACAAACCCAAACAGCCACAGCTTCCCAGCCCCTTTTCCCCCATCACAATCCCTAAGTATCCATCAGGAAAAACCCAAACAGCCACCACTTCCCAGCTCCTTTATCCCTATCCCAATCCCACAGAGCCACCACTTCCTAATCCCTTTATCCCCATCCCAAGATCAATGTATCCACCAGGACAAACCCAAAAGGCCACCACTTCCCAGCCCCTTTTCCCCTATCCAAATCCCTATGTATCCATCAGGAAAAAGCCAAACAGCCACCACTTCCCAGCTCCTTTATCCCTATCCCAATCCCAATGGATCCCTATCCCAATCCCATAGAGCCACCACTTCCTAATCCCTTTATCCCCATCCCAAGCTCAACCTACCCACCAGGAAAGACCCAAACAGGACAAACCCAAACGGCCACCACTTCCCAGCCCCTTTTTCCCCATCCCAAGCTCAACCTATCCACCAGGAAAACCCCAAAAGGGACAAACCCAAACGGCCACCACTTCCCAGCCCCCTCCCCCCCCTCCCCCCTCCCCAATCCCTACCTATCCATCACAATAAAAGCCACACAGGCCCCCGAGCATCCACATCCCATCTCTGTGCGCTTTTCCAGGGCGCGATTTCTCCCCCTAGGCAGGGAGTGAGCATCCATTCCCCTCGGCCAGCTCCTCTCTCCCAAGGTAAAGGGGAATTATATTCGGCCCAATTGCTCCAGCATGATCCTGCTGAATGTTGCACAGCATGAACACGGCGTCTTATGTAAAATACATGCCCCTGGGTGAGCCTTTTAATAGCAATGGCTCCTACCCCGGGGGGAGGTGGGGGGTTGGGAAGGGGGAGGAGGATGGAGCGGGGGAGGGGGAGGAAGGGGGAGTGTGGGCCACGACGGTGCCAAGAAATGATTGAAAAGTTGGGGCTCGCCGTAGGAAACACCCCGCTGGGGGGAACAACGTGTTTTCATTCCCCTGCCAGGTAAGAGATGAAAAGAGTTGCAATGAATGCTAATGGGATGGGGAGAGGGAGGCTGAGGAGGCTGCCGGGGCTGGAGAAAGGGGCTGGGTGAGATCTGGGCGGGGGGAGTGGGGATTGGGAGAGAGGGGAATGCAGCCCTGGGAACGCAGCCCTGGGAATGGAGCCCTGAGAATGCAGCCCTGGGAATGGAGCCCTGAGAATGGAGCCCTGAGAATGCAGCCCTGGGAATGTAGCCCTGAGAATGGAGCCCTGGGAATGCAGCCCTGGGAATGTAGCCCTGGGAATGCAGCCCTGGGAATGCAGCCCTGGGAATGGAGCCCTGAAAATGGAGCCCTGGGAATGCAGCCCTGAGAATGGAGCCCTGAAAATGGAGCCCTGGGAATGCAGCCCTGGGAATGGAGCCCTGAAAATGGAGCCCTGGGAATGCAGCCCTGAGAATGGAGCCCTGAAAATGGAGCCCCTTGAGGTGCTGGAGGGAGTGAAGTAAAGGGCAAAGAAGGTAGTGAAGGGTCTGGAGAATTAATCTTATGGAAAGAGCTGGGGCTGGTTAGTCTGTAGAAGAGGAGGCTGAGGGGAAACTTCATTGCTCTCCACAACTACCTGGGAGGAGGCCGTAGAGAGGTTGGTGCTGGTCTCTTCTCACAGGTAATTAGTGATAGAACAAGAGGGAATGGCCTCAAACTGCATCAGGAGAGCTTTAGACTGGACAGTAGGATGGACATCGACACAGGCTGCCCAGGGAGGTGGTGGAGTCCCCAGCCATGGATGTGTTTAAAGGTCATTTAGATGATATGGTTTAAGGGTGGACTTTGTAGAGTAGGTTGGACTTGATAATCCCAAAGGCCTTGTTCAACCTGAATGATTCTGTGAATGAAGGATCTGTTTGAGAAGCTCAGTTTGGCAGCCTGGAGCTGGCCACCCAAAGGATGGTAGCAGGGCACAGGGATGATGCTTTGGGATGCTGCAGCAGCTTCTCCCAAATCACCATCCCTGGGAGGTGTTCAGTAAGAGATGTGGCCCCTGGGGACGTGGCCTAGTGGTCACTGAGGGGTTGGGTAGCAGGTTGGATTTGATGATCTTAGAGGTTTTTTTTCCCAACCCCAATGACAGGACAAGGGGCAACAGACACAAACTTGAACAGAGTAAGTTCCATCTGATCATGAGGAGGATCTTCTTTAATTTAAAGGGTGACAGAGCCTGCCCAGAGAGGTGATGGAGACTCCTCTGGAGACACTCAAACTCCATCTGGATGTGTTTCTGTGTGACCTTCCCTAGGCGACTCTGCCTTGGCAGGGGGGGTTGGGCTGGGTGATCTGCAGAGGTCCCTTTCCAACCCCTATTATTCCACAATTCTATGATCCCATGATTTTATGAGCCCATTATTCCATGACTCTATTATTCCATGCCTCTATTGTTCCACAGTTCTATGGTTCTAGGATTCCATTATTTTATGATTCTATGGTTCCATTACTCTGTGATTCTATTATTCCCTGATTCTATGATTCAGTGATTTTATTAGTCCAGAATTCCCTGATTTTATGATCCAATGACTTTATTAGTCCAGAATTCCCTGATTCTATGATTCAATTAGTTTATTAGTCCAGAATTCCATGATTTTATGATTCAATGACTTTATTATTCCAGACTTCCATGACTCAATGATCTTATTAGTCCAGAATTCCATTATTCCATTATTTTGTTAGTCCAGAATTCCATAATTCCACGATTCAATGACTTCATTAGTCCACAATTCCATGATTCTATTATTTTATTAGTCCAGAATTCCCTGATTCCATGATTAATGACTTTATTAGTCCAGAATCCCCTGATTCCATGATTCAATTACTTTATTATTCCAGAATTCCATGATTCTATTATTTTAATAGTCCAGAATTCCCAGATTCTATGATTCAATTACTTCATTATTCCAGAATTCCCTGATTCCATGACTTTATTAGTCCAGAATTCCCTGATTCCATGACTCAATGACTTTATTAGTCCAGAACCCCACGATTCCACGACGCTATCATCCCACCATCCCTCACTTCCACTGTGCCCTGTGCCTCTCCATGCTTCTGTGCCTGCACGACTCCACGACTCGACGTCTCCATGACTTTATAATCCCATTATTGTACCACTCTGGTGCCATAATTCCCCAGCTCTGCAAATCCATAACTCCACAATCCCCTAATCCCACGATTCCCAAAAAGCCTTTCTTTCTTCCCCCCACCCCCACCCCCCATCCCCCAAACCCACCGAGGGGAAGAAATCCACCACCTTCCCCTAACCACCTTTTTTTTGTGTGTGTGTGTGGCGGGGAGAGAGCTTCGATCCCTTCGGGATCCCCCTCCCAGCTGCCCTCATCTCTTCTGCCACCGCAACCTCACCGCCGCCGCCCGCAAAGGGTTGCGGCGGGGCTGAGCTGTTTGTAAATGCAGCTGAGCAAAGCGGGGGGTGGGGGGTGGCGAGGCGGGGGGGGGGGGAAAGCAAGGAGGATAAACACGGCTGAGCAGCCTTCATCCACCCCGGTAAATATTTTATATTACACCCCAAGAAAAGACACTCCTATTTAAATGATTTATAAAGGAAGATCATGGAGAGGTTCCTATAAAATATGTAGGGCTCCTAATCCCGACATCATCAAGCAAAAGAGGGACTGGAATCATTTATTACCCTTGCAACAGCCTCGCCGGCTTGCAGGGAAGACGACTGACAAATAAAAGTGTGTTTACAGCTTTTGGGCTCCTCCAGGGAGAGGTAAATCACAGCGGGGGTGGGAGGGGGGGTGGGGGGTGGAAAGGAAGCCGGAAATTAAGTGGCAATTTCTGGCCGTCGCCATGGAGCAGGGGCAAGGGGGGGGGTGGGAGGGTGGCGGCTGGAGAGGTCCCGGTGGTTGTGGGTTGTGGGTGAAGGGATGCTCGGTCCTCCTCCCACACACCCCCCCCACGAGGGGTGGGAATAGAGTGTGAGCCCCTCTGGGATCAGAGGATCGTGGAATTACAGAAGCAGGGAATCATGGAGTGGTTTGAGTTGGAAGGGACCTTCAAGATCATCCAGTTCCAACCCCTCTGTCATCACCAGGGGCACCTCCCACCAGCCCAGGCTGCTCAAAGCCTCAGCCAGTCTGCTCTTAAACACTGCCAGCAACGAGGCATCCACAAGGTCCCTGGGCAACCTCTTCCAGTGTCTCCCCACTCTCACTGCCAAGAATTCCTTCCTAATCCCCACTCTCAATCTCCCCTGTTCCAGCTCAAAGCCATTCCTCCTTTTGGATCCATCCATTGAGTGTCCTACTACTCAGATCCATAAACAAACTGCACCTCAAATCCTGGGGTCAGTTTCAGGCCACTCACTCCAAGAAGGACACTGAGGGACTGGAGCAGGTCCAGAGAAGGGCAACAAAGCTGGGGAGGGGTCTGGAGAACAGGGGTGGGGAGGAGCAGCTGAGGGACCGGGGGGTGTTTGGTGTGGAGAAGAGGAGGTTGAGTGAAACCTCCTTGCTCTCTAGAACTCCCTGAAAGGAGATTGGAGCCAGGTAGGAGTTGGTTTCTTCTCGCTAAGAACAGGCAACAGGACAAGAGAAAATGGCCTCAAGTGGGACCAGGGGAGGTTTGGGTTGGAGATTGGGAGAGATTTCTTTGCTGCAAGAGTGGTCAGGGGCTGGCACAGGCTGCCCAGGGAGGTGGTGGAGTCCCCATCCCTGGAGGTGTTCCAGAACCCTGTGGCCATGGCCCTTGGAGTTATGACTTAATGCCCAAGGTGGTGCTGGGTTGAATGTTGGACTGGATGGTCTTAAAGGCCTTTTCCAACCCAAACCACTCTCTGAACCTCATCCTTTGGCTCCATTTCTTTCTGCCAAACCCACCTACCCACCACCTAACCCACGAGGTGGTGCAGTCACCATCCCTGGCCTGAGGTTGTGCCCAGGGAGGGTTAGGTTGGAGCTGAGGAACAATTTCTGTGCTGCCAGAGTGGTCAGGGATTGGCACAGGGCTGCCCAGGGAAGTGATGGAATCCCCATGCCTGGAGGTGTCCCAGAACCCTGTGGCCATGGCACTTGGGTCGGTGTTTTGGTGCCCATGGTGGCGCTGGGTTGCTGGCTGAACCCGACAACCTCGAAGCTCTTTCCCAACCCAAACCACTCTCTGAACCTCATCCTTTGGCTCCGTTTCTTTCACCCACGAGCACCTAACCCACGCGGACCCACAAGCGGCAGGGTGGCAGCTTGGCAGGGAGGGGGGCACGGCCGGGCGGGTTGGCAGCGGCGGCGGCGGCGGCGGCGATTTGGCATGCGGCGGGCAGGAGCCGGCAGCCGATGGGGCCCTGGCCGCGGCGTTATTAAGGGATTAGCAAGTTGTCTTGGCGCTCAATTGTAGATAAGTGCCGTCGTTGGTATTATCTTTTCACGCTGCACCGCCAAAGGATGACAAAGAGACAACATGGGTGTCATGGCCTTCAGCATATCATTAAGGGTAATTTGTCTTCTGGGGGACTTGGGGGGGGGGGGGGGGAGGAAGGGCGGGAGGGAGAAAAGGGAGAGAAGGATGGAGAGGAGGAGAGGGGAGGGAAGAGCAGCCCGGGGAGGAGAGAGGGGATTAAAAACTAAGGAGAGGAGATTAGGAGTGAAATGCGAGCTGTATTCAGAGGCAGCCAGGCAGGGAGAAGCAAATAGCCAGGGAGGGGATGGTTTGTGCCGCTGGGGAATTGGCACGGAGGTCGTGGGCCAAGCTGGCAGGAGAAAGCTTCAGGCTTGGGATGGAGGAGGTAGGGTGGTGGGGAGGGCTTTGGAGGCAGCCGCCCCCCCACCCCCACCCCCCACCCCCCTTTCTTTTCATGGAGTCAGAGAATGGTTTGGGTTGGAAAAGCCCTCTGAGAGCATCCAGCTCAACACCAACCCAACCCCACCACGGCCACCAAACCATGACCCCAAGTGTTATGGCCACAGGGTTCTGGAACACCTCCGGGCATGGGGACTTCACCACCTCCCTGGGCAGCCTGTGCCAGCCCCTGACCACTCTGGCAGTAAAGAAATCTTTCCCAGACTCCAACCTAACCCTCCCCGGGCACAATTTCAGGCCTTTTCCTCTCCTTCTGTCACCTGATGCCGGGGAGAAGAGACCAACCCCCGAATCCAACCCTAGCCCCAGTCTATAGCAAGGAGCCCTGCCGGTGGCACCAGCAGTGAGAACCCCCCCAGAGTGAATCCTTTCACCCCTCCCTCTTGGACCAGCTACTGCCATGGGCCTGGGGGCCTCCTGGGGGCCCCCGAAGGGCTTCTGGAGGGCATAGCAAGGGGGGCCACGGCACAGTGACAATTCCCTGGTGAAATCCAGTGCTGGTGCAACCTGCCCCTTGGTATAACCTACTCCTCAGTGCAGCCTTCTCTTTGGTACAGCCAGCACCCTGGTGCAACCTGTTCCTTGGTGGAATCCACTCTCTGCAACCTGCTCCTTGGTGCCACTCATTCCTGGCACAAACTCATCCTTGGTGCAACCTCCTCCTTGGTGCAACCCTCTCCTGATATAATTTGCCCCTTGGTGCCACTCACTCCTGGTACAACTTGCTCCTTGGTGCAACTCACTCCTGGTGCAACTCACTCCCATTGCAATCTCCTCCTTAGTGCAACCTGGTCCTTGGTGCAACCCACTCCTTGGTGCAACCCACTCCTTGGTGCAACTCACTCCTGGTACAGCCTGCTCCTTGGTGTAACCTCCTTCT
Organism: Dryobates pubescens; assembly: GCF_014839835.1. NCBI lineage: Eukaryota > Metazoa > Chordata > Aves > Piciformes > Picidae > Dryobates > Dryobates pubescens. Next base: position 4,113,421 of record NC_071642.1, read on the forward strand.
TGGTACAACCCACACACAGTGCAACCCACTCCCATTGCAGCCTGCTCCTTGGTGCAACCCACTCCATGCAACCTGCTCCTTGGTGTAACCTGCTCCTTGGTGCAACTCACTCCTGGTACAGCCTGCTCCTTGGTGTAACCTCCTTCTTGGTACAACCCACACACGGTGCAACCCACTCCCATTGCAGCCTGCTCCTTGGTGCAACCCACTCCATGCAACCTGCTCCTTGGTGTAACCTGCTCCTTGGTGCAACTCACTCCTGGTACAGCCTGCTCTTTGGTGTAACCAGTTCCCAGTCGTAACCAGCTCCTAGGTGTAACCAGCTCCTCGGTGCCCCCTCACTTCTCCCAGGGGCTTTGCACCCCCTTAGGAGCTGCCATGGCACAGCAGGGTCTGCTGCCCACCTCGCTGGGCAGCGAAGGGTCAAAGAAAGAGCAAGAAGAAAAATGTAGCAGAAACCCAGCAAAGCGCCCCCCACAGCCTCCCCCCCTTCCCCTCCCCCCGGAAGGGAGGCTGAGCCGGTGGCGCTTTGCTCTATCGGTCAATCAATCAATCAGGAATAAAGGCGTGGGTATTGATCGGGAAGATGGCTTTGCAGAGGCCAGGTAATGGAAATAAGCATCTGGAGACAGTCAAATGGAACAGCTAATGCCACGGTCACTGCTGCCAGGAGACACCGACCTGAGCCACGGCAGAAGAAACCCTCCTGATGACAGCCCACCCCCACCCCCTACCCCAAACACCACTTCCAACCCCTTCCCACACAGCCCAGGGGCGGCCAACCCCCCCGCGGAGCTGCCGCTGGCCCCCGGCAGGGTGCAACCCCTCCGAGTGAGGAGCATCCATCTCCCATCGCGGTTCCCCTCCGCCCCAAACTCTTCCTCCACCAAAGGGATTGGGCCGGCTGGGGCTGGGGACATCCTCCCTCACCCCCTCTGCCCCTTCCCCCCCACACCCCCTCCCCTCCTTCCCCTCCCCTTCTGATAATCCTATTTTTGAACCAGGGGATTAGGATCAATACTTCACTCCTAATGCTGTGGTAATACAGTGTTACACCGCCAGCGCCAGTTCCCTGCTGAAACACTTAAGGTAGTTTAAACCCATTTGTGCCGGGGAGTGCCATGAATCCACAACGAGCTCGGCGCGGCCCAAGGCACAGCCGCGGCAGGGGTGGCACAGGAGGTGCCAACCTGGCAGCTGCCTGGAAGGGCTGGCTGGCTAAATCCGCCCCTGGGTGGTCACAACCAGCGTGGCAGTGGTAGAGCTTCGAACCCACAGGGTTTCTAGACACCCCCCCCCCACCCACCCACACACGTCCCCCCTCCATCCCCCACCCCCCAAAAGAAATTCAGGGTTGGAAGGGACCTCTGGAGATCGTTCAGTCCAAGCCCCCTGCTCAAGCAGGGCACCCACAGCAGCTTGCCCAGGAGCACAATGGCCAGGGGGGGCTTGGAAGCTCTGCAGAGCAGGAGACTCCACAACCTCCCTCTGGGCAGCCTGCTCCAGGCCTCCAGCACCCTCACACCAAAGAAGTTTCTCCTCCTGCTCAGATGGAACCTGCTGGCTTCCAGCTCATAGCTGTTGTTCCTTGTCCTATCACTGGGCACCACCACAAAGAGCCTGGCACCTTCTTCTTGCCCCCCACCCCTCAGATGTTTCCAGACAGTCAGAAGATCCCCTCTCAGCCTTCTCCTCTCCAGACTAACCAGCCCCAGGTCTCTCAGTCTCTCCTCACAGCAGAGATGCTCCAGTCCCTTCCTCATCCTCCTCACCTCCATTGGACTCTCCATCCGATTCCTGCTTCTCTGGAACCGAGGAGCTCAAAGCTGGACACAGTATTCCAGGTGTGGCCTCAGCAGGGCAGAGAGGATGGGGAGAAGAACCTCCCCCAGACCTGCTGGCCACACTCTTCTTGCCACTCAGGTACCAAACCACTTCTGCACGTGGCCCATGCCTGCTCCTGGCATTGGATGCCCACCCTGGGCAGGGTTTTTTGTGCACCACTGCTGTGCCCCTCAGGTTTCACAGAATCAGAGAATTGTTTGGGTTGGAGAAGGTCTCCAAGGCCATTGAGTCCAACCATCAACCCAACCCCACCATGGCCACCAAAACCATGGCCCCAGGTGCCATGACCACACCTTTCTTCAACACCTCCAGGGATGGGGACTCCACCACCTGCTTGGGCAACCTTTTGCCAGTGCCCCTTTGGATGCCCACATCTCTTCCCCCATATTTTGTGTTCTCCTGCTTCTCTCCCAGGTTTTAGGTATCTTCATCTCTGCCCTGGGTTTTGGGTGGCCCCAACTCTGCCTCAGGTTTTGGATGCCCTTGGCTTTGCCCTGTGTTTTGGGCGCCCTCATCTCTTTCCCTGCTTCTGAGTGCCCCTAGCTCTGCCCTGGGTTTTGAGTTCCCTCAGCTCTGCCCCAGGTTTTGAGTGCCCTCAACTCTGTCACAGGTCTTGAGTGGCCCCATTTCTGCCCTGGGTTGTGATTGTCCCCAGCTCTGTCCCAGGTTTTGGGTGCCCCAGTTCCTGCCCCAGGGTTTTTGAGTTCCCTCAGCTCTGTCCCAGGTTTTGGGTGGCCACATTTCTGCCCTGGGTTTTGAGTTCCCCCAGCTCTATCCCAGGTCTTGAGTTCCCTCAGCTCTGCCCTAGGTTTTGAGTTCCCCCAGCTCTGCCCCAGGTTCTGAGTGCCCTCTGCTCTGCCCTAGGTTTTGGGTGGCCCCATTTCTGCCCTGGGTTTTGAGTGCCTCCCAGCTCTGCCCCAGGTTTTGGGTGGCCCCATTTCTGCCCTGGGTTCTGAGTGCCCCCCAGCTCTGCCCTGGCTTTTGGGCAGCACCCAGCACCCCCTCACCGGTCAGCAGGCCTGCTGCAGCGCTTGGCCAGAGGGAACCCAACCATCTTTCACTCCAAATTGGCTGAGGGGTTTGGAGACAAACTCCCAGGGAATAGAAACACAAATATTTCCATCCAGTGCTATAATTATGAATTAGAGCAAAGCTCTGTCTTTATTAGGTGCTAATAGAGATAAAGGGGGTTTGAAATGCAAGGCACAGCTATATAAATGCTAATTCACCCAGAGACCTTCCTCTCTCCCCAGCCCAAAGAGAATCTACGTTTCAGGGCAACTTCCCTCCAAAGCCAAAAGCCCCAGACCTCCCCCCCCACCCCCCCCCCACCCTCCCCACCGACCACTTTGGCCAAGCAAACTCCAAGAAACCATCTCAGCAGCTTCATTGGGTTTGTTTAGTGATGCAGCAGCTCCCTGCCACCAGTCATGCCCCAGCAAACCCCAGCCACAGAGAATCAGGGAATCATTAAGGCTGGAAAAGACCTTCGAGCTCATCAGGTTCAGCTGTAACCCAACCACCATGACCACTGACTGTGCAGTGGTGAAGCTGGGCAGGGTCCTGGGGGCAGTGACCTGATGTAGCATGAGGTTTCCCTGCCCATGGTGGGGGGGTGGGGGTTTGGAGCTGGATGGTGCTTGAGGTCCCTAACAATTCTATGATTCTATGATCACAGACCCTTTGGGGAGGCTTTTGGAGCTGTAATGCTGCAGGAAAGAGCTTTGGGACTCCTCACCTCCCCCTGTTCTCCTCCTGGGGACACCAGCCTAAGTTGACTGGAGGTGACTGAGCAGCCTGGGCTGGTGGAGGTGTCCCTGCCCATGGCAGGGAAGTTGGAACTGGATGATCTCAGAGGTCCCTTCCAACCCAACCCATTCCATGATTCCCTGACTGGGAACAGAGCAGAGCCCCCAGCCCAGCTCCAGCCTTCAGCAGGGCTTTGAGTGCTGAAAGGCTTCCAGGGTAGGTTTTTAGGGACCAGTGTGGATCTACAACCAATTCCAGCCCCCCTCTGCTCCTGTCTCCTTTTTGCCAGGGAACTCCTCCTGCCACCCATGATTTGTCCCCTGCCCAGGTGTGCCAAGCCCGTGACAGCAGCCCCAGCTTGACCTGCTGCCCCCCAGCCCTCTCCCTGTCCCCCCAAATCTGTATTTGTTCCCATTTTCTCCTGTATTGATTTTCAATCTGGTGCAGAGAAACAAGAGGATCCCAGCTGAGCCAACCAAAACCCAGCCCTGGATTCATGGCTGGCCTCAGTGGGTGGCTGTGGGGTGTGGGAGGTGTTGAGGGGGGAACCTTCCAGGGGGTTGCTTCCCTCCCTATGCAGGGAGCCTTGGTCTCTCCCTCCCCACCCCATGGGCACAGGGCTGGGTGGTGCAAGGAGCACACTGGCTGTGAGGCTGCAAATTCCACCCCCTTCAGGGTGTTTTACCAGGGTGGAGAGGCACTGGGAGTTCCTCTCCAGGTTGGTCCTGCTGTGGTCCCTCAGTCCCCAGCAGTGTTCAATGCATTCCCTGGGAAGCTGAGCTGAAGGATGCTGGTGAGGATCCCAGGTAGGATCTGGCAGGAGGGAGCACATCCTGCACTGCCCTAGAGTGGTCCCATCCTTCCAAGCAGTGCTGGGTTATACTGCTGAGTGTCCTGGGTTGGGTCTGGTAGGATGGAGCACATCCTGCACTGCTATAAACAGATCCCATCCCTCTAGGCAGTGCTGGGTAATACTGCTGAGGGTCCTGAGTAGGATCTGGCAGGATGGAGCACATCCTGCACTGCTATAAACAGATCCCATCCCTCTAGGCAGTGCTGGGTTACACTGCTGAGGGTCCTGAGTAGGATCTGGCAGGATGAACCCCATCCTGCACTGCCCTAAGGTGGTCCCATCCTTCTAGGCAGTGCTGTGGGTTCTCCCGGCCAGGATCCAGCCCTCTGTGCTCAGAGTGGTTTTCAATTAAAAGGCAAATATCCCATAATAACCCAGGGAGGGGGTTGCATTTCCTTCCCTTTTTGGTTGTTGTTGTTTTGGGGTTGTTTTTTTCCTCCTCTCTGTTTTAAATAAATCCATTCTGAGGAGCTTAGAGAGCTGCTGCAAACCCAGCGAGGGAGGGGGGCAGGATTAGGGATCGCTGCTGCCCTGGTGTGATGGCCACGGACAGCAACAGCCCTGCTGGGACTGGGGGACAGGGACAGCCAGACCCAGCTGCGATGGCAGAGCCGGAGGGGTCACCACGGTGGGGCTGGCTCCAGGAGCAGCACGGAGCTCCCCCCGCCGCTCCCCTCTCCCCCCAGCGCTGGAGATGTGTGCGGGGAGGGGGGAGGAGGTGGTGGTGGTCCTGGAAGCAGATCCCTGTGGCTTCCCAATGTCCCTGGCGGTGCTCCCTGCCTGCCCGCATCCAGTTTAGCATAAAAGTCATTTTGGTTTGAGCACCCCCCCAGGGGCTGCTGCTGCTCCCTCATTGCCAGGCAGCTGATAAATGTCCTGAGCCGGGAGGGAAAAGCCACCGGCTGGGGACCGGGAGCTGAGCAGGGTGAGGAGCAGTTAAAAGCCCTCCCTCCCCCCCCACCCCCACTCCCCCTCAAACTTCCCCCCACCCCCCTGCCAAGGATAATTGGCTTGTTTACCATTTTCCTGACCCCAAAAAGACAATGAAATTGTGCATGAAACCAATAGATTTTAGCCACATGCCTGCGGAGAGAGGCGAGGGAAATAAACCAGCTTCAGCAGGGCTGGGAAATGGCCTTGGAGAGGGAGCAGAGACAGCAACGTGGCTGTTTGGGGGTCAGGATGGGGGTGACCCTCCCCCCGCTCCCCCCAGCCCTGTCTGCACCTTGTGGCAGCGCTCAGAGAGGCTTTTAGGGGAGGACATTTTGGCTTTGCTGCGAAGTGCCCCGGGGAGCGTTGCCAACCCACGCTGCTGAGCCACTTTTGGGGTGAAAAACCTCGGAATCTGAGCCAGAACAGCTGCAGGAGGGAAGTGGCCACAGCTCTGGGACAGGCTCAGGGGGCAGGTTCATGGATTCGTGGAGTGGGTTGGGTTGGAAGGGACCTTGAAGGTCATCCAGTTCCAGCCCCGCTGCCACGGGCAGGGACACCTCCCACCAGCCCAGGTTGCTCAGGGCCTCATCCAGCCTGGCCTTGAGCACCTCCAGGCAGGAGGCAGCCACAGCCTCCCTGGGCAGCCTGTGCCAGGCTCTCCCCACCCTCACTCTAAAGAATTTCTTCCTCATCTCCACTCTCAATCTCTCCTCTCCCAGCTCAAAGCCATTGTTCCTCATCCTGGCACTCCGAGCCCTTGTCCAAAGTCCCTCCCCAGCTCTCCTGGAGCCCCTTCAGGTCCTGGCAGGCTGCTCTGGGGTCTCCCTGGAGCCTTCTCTTCTCCAGGCTGCACAGCCCCAACTCTCCCAGCCTGTCCCCACAGGAAAGGCTCTCCATCCCTATGCTCATCTTGGTGGCCTCCTCTGGACCCTCTCCAGGAGCTCCATGTCCCTCTTACTCTGGGGGTCCCAGAGCTGGAGGCAGTGCTGCAGTTGGGGTCTGAGCAGAGCAGAGGGGCAGAATCCCCTCCCCGTGTTGCCGCTCTCCCTGCTTCGTCTGCAGCTCGGCACACAGCTGCCTGCTGGACTATTGCTGGCTCAGGGTGAAGATTTGGGGGTCCCCAGAGATATGAGGAGGGGGTGTAGGGGTGGGGGGGTACCCAGAGCATCTCGGGGCTGGCTCCTCCTTATATCCCTGCCTCCGGCTCGGAGCTGGCACCTTCGGAACCCTTGCTCGTCCTCTCGCTTTAACGCACCACCTCTATTTATTCTGCTCCTGTAACTGTAAAATTGATTTCCTTGCAACAAGACTCTTGTCTTTCACCACTGAACGCACCCAAATGCTCCAACATAAGACACTGGCAATTTTTAATTAGGTTTTCCTTTATACCTCTTTCCCTCCCCGGGGCAGGCAAGTGGAACCGGGAACAGGGCAGCCCGAAAAGGAGCAGCATCCAGAGGTGACAAAAAAACAAGAACCCATAAGAGAAAGAAAGCTCTTCATTGAATGCATTTATTTATTTATTTGTTCGTTCTTGAGATGATTATTAATAACCCACTTCATTTACCTAACGAGGCAGGAGAGCAAGAGAGAGAGAGAGAGAGAGAGAGCGAGCCAGGGGTAAGGCGGCAGCAGGAGCAGGGGAGGCGCTTGGAGCAGCTGCCGGCTGCGGCTTTGACACCGCCGCCTTTAAGTGATCTTTAAATCGTCTTTAAATCATCTGTGGGGAGGGTTTAGGTTGGCCATCAGGAGCAATTTCTTTGCTGCAAGGCTGGGCAGGGATTGGCACAGGGCTGCCCAAGGAGGTGGGGGGGAGTCGCCGTCTCCCTGGAGGGGTTCCGCAGCCCTGCGGCCACGGCGCTTGGGGCCGTGGTTTGGTGGCCGTGGTGGGGTTGGGTTGGTGTTGGACTGGCTGATCTCAGAGGGCTTTTTCAACCCAAACAGTTCTAGGATTCCAGGATTCTACAAAATATTCCCTCCTGCCCCCATCCCACCAACATCCACCACCCCCAAACCAGCCTCACTCCTCTGACTGGGGGAATACACTGAGGGGTAATAGCTTTGAGCTGGAGGAGAGGAGACTGAGACTGGAGATTGGGAAGAAATTCTTGCCAGTGGGGATGGGGAGAGCCTGGCACAGGTTGCCCAGGGAGGTTGTGGCTGCCCTCTCCCTGGAGATGTTGAAGGCCAGGCTGGATGAGGCCTTGAGCAAGCTGTGCTGGTGGGAGGTGTCCCTGCCCACGGCAGGGGCTTGGAACTGGATGGTCTTGAAGGTCCCTTCCAACCCAAACCATTCCATGACTCTGTGATTGCTGCCCCAGCATGGTGTGGTGCTGAGGCACTGCTTGCTTGGCCATATCCTGGTCCCTCATGGCCATGAGCCTTCAGTGAGGTGACATCACCCCGAGCTGGGTGGGAGGAAGATGTTGGGACCTCCTTGATGGCAGATAAGGGTGATATCAGCAAAGGACTAATGGAAAGGGTCATGCTGCACATCACAGCCTGCTGATAATGAGCTCAGGGTTATTAAAGCCTTAATGGCTGCTTCGCAGAGTCTGTTGCTGTGCTGTGCTCCCACCTTGACCCTACCAGGCCCTGCCAGACCCCTGCCAGTCTCCTGCCCACACCAGCCCCCTGCCTCTGCCAGCCCCACAGCCTCATAGAGGATGCTGAGAGCTCCCAGTTCTTGGAGGGGTCCTGCAGCCACCCTATGCCGCCCCTGAGGTCCTGAGGTAAAGCCACAGAAACCCTTGGCCACCTCCCCAGGACCTTCATCAAAGCCTTGGATGGAGGTCACAGCCAGTGCTTGTGGTTGGAAGATCACCCTGGCATCCCCTGGCACTGCTGGCACCCCCCAGCCCCTCTATTGCAGTCACTGCTCTTCCCCCTGCACTTTGCCCACAATGTGTGGTCAGCTCAGGATTGAAGGCAGCAACGTGGTGGGAAAGCTCCTGGGATCCCCAGGCATGCTGGTGCTGGTACTGGTGTACTGGTACTGGTGCTGGGCAAGGCCAGGAGGTCCCTTGGAAAACTTGATGAGAATCTAGGGAGGATATGGGGAGAAAATGAAAAGGATCTGAGGAGAATTTGGGGAAAAAATAGGGACAAGCTGGGGAGAAGTTGTGGAGAACATGGGAGGAACCTGGGGAGAATCTGGGGAGAATCTGGGGAGACTGGGGGGAGAACTTGAGGAGAACCAGAGGGAGAATATGGAGAGAAACCCAGAGAGATTGTGAAGAAAACCTAGGAAGAAGCTGAGGATACCATGGGGAGACTTTAGGAGAGAGCCAAGAGAGCACCAGGTCAGAGGAGGCTCTCTGGCTGTAAGGAGCAAGCAAAGCCCTGCTGACCCTAAGATCACACAACGTGTGAGCATGGAGAGCGTGGGGATGTGAGTGTGTCCCAATGAGCCACCCCCAAAAGGAAAGTTACTGAGTGTGTGGAATAAAAGGGGATTTAAAAAAATAAATAAATAAAGGAAGAGGAAGAAAGGAAAAAGAGGAGGGAAAAAAAAAAGGAGGAAATATAAGAGAGGGGAAAAAAAGAGGAACAAAAAAAGAGGGAAGTAAAAAGAGAGAGAGGGGAAAAGGATGGGGGGGGAAAAGAGGAAAAATAAGAGGGGAAAAGAGTGAAAGAAAAGGGGAGGGAAACAGTCAGGCAAAGTGAAAATAAAAGAGAAAAAAGTGAAAAGGGAAATAAGGGGGAAAGGAAAAAAGGAGAGGGAAAGAAAGTAAAAGTAAAAGGGGGAAAAAGAGGGGAGGAGGAACAAAAAAGGGGGGGGGAACAAGAAGGAAAAAGAAGGAAAAGAGGCAATAAAAAAGGGGAGATATAGAGGGGGAAAGAGGGGGGGAAAGGATAGAAAAGGAGGGGACAAAAGGGGAGGGAAGAGTGGTGGGGAAAAAAAAAGGTTAAAAAAGGAGGAAAAAGTAAAATTCAAAAAGGAATCAAAAAACAGGAAAAAGTAAGCAAAAAGGCGGGGGGAAGGAAGGGAGAAAAGAGAGGAAAAAAAGATTAAGAAAAAAGAGGGAAGACAAAAAAAGATGAGGGAAAAAAAGAAAGGGAAAAGAAAGGGAAGAGAATATACAAAGAAAGAGGGAAAAATAAAAGAGGAGGGGAAAAATAGGAGGGGGGAAAGAGGGAAAAAATAAGATTAAAAAAAGAAGGAAGGTAAGAAAAAGAGGGAAGAAGAAAGAGGGGAGGAAAAAAGATAAGGTTAAAATAAAAGGGGGAAAAAAGGTAAGATTTTTAAAAAGAACAGGGGGAAAAGGAGAGAAGAAATAGAAGATTAAGAAAAATGAGGGAAGGAAAAAATGAGGGAAATAAAAGGAGAAAAAAGAGAAGATAAGAAAAAGAGGAAAAAAGGGGGAAGGAAAAAAGAGGAGGGAAAAAGGGGGAGAGAGGAGGGGCAAAAAAAAAAGATAAAAAGAGGAGACAAAAAGAGAGGAAAAAAGAGGAAAAGAGGAGGGGGGAAGAGAAAAAAGAGAAGACTAAAAAGAGGAGAAAAAAAAGAGAGAGAAAAAAGAGGGAAGAAAGAGGGAAGAAAAAAAGAGGAGGGACCAAATAAGAGATAGAGAGAAAAAAAAGAGAAGATTAAAAAGAGGAGAGGGAAAAAAAGGGGAGAGGAAAAAAAGGAGAGAGAAAAAAAAAGAGGAAAAAAGTGGGAAGGAAAAAAGTGGAGGGACAAAAAAAGAAAGAAAGAGAAGACTGAAAAGGAGAAAAAAGAGAGGGGGGAAAAAAAGAGGGGAAAAGTGGGAAGAAAAAAAAAAAGAGGAGGGGCAAAAAAAATGAGGAAAAAAAAGAGAAGATTAAAAAGAGGAGAGGAAAAAAGAGGAGAGAAAAAAGAGGAGAGAAAGAAAAGGGGGGAAAGGGGGAAATAAAAAAGAGGAGGGAGGAAATAAGAGAAAAAAGAGAAGATTAAAAAGAGAGAAAAAAGAGGAGGGGGAAAAGGGGGAAGGAAAAAAAGAGGAGGGGAAAAAAGGGGAAGGAAAACAAGAGGAGGGAAAAAAGGGGGAAGAAAAAAGAGGAGGAGGGAAAGAGAAAAAAGGAGAAGATTAGAAAGAGAAAAAAAGAGGGAAGAAAAAAAGAGGGGGGGGAAGGGGAAGAAAAAAAAGAGGAGGGGGAAAAAGGGGAAGAAAAAAAAGAGGAGGGGGAAAAAGGGGGATAAAAAAGAGGAGGGGAAAAAGGGGGGATAAAAAAAGAGGAGGGGAAAAAAGGAGGGGAAAAAAAAGATAAGATTAAAAAGAGGAGAGGGAGAAAAGTGGGGAAAAGGGGGGGAGAAAAAAAAAAAGAAGAGGGGCAAAAAAAAAAGAGAGAAGATTAAAAAAAAAAAGAAAAGAGGGGGGGCGGGGGAAAGGAAAAAAGGGCACCAGAAAAAAAAAGAGAGAGAAAGCGGAGGGAAGTCCTGCCGCCTTTCTCGCTGTCAGTTCTCTGTCTGCTGTCACTCAAGCCCCGAATTCTCCTTCAAGTTGTCATAGCGAGGCGGGCGGGGATTACTGCGCGGCTCTGTCCAGAGCTGATTCATGTGGAACGCGGAGCTTGACGAGCGGAACCGCTGCCGGGAGCCCGAGCCGCTCAGCCCCCCGAGTTTCCCACCTTCCTCACACAATCTGCTATTGTTTGGCCGCAGCCTTTAGTGATCCCTGGGCCGGGGCTGTGACTGACACAGCTTTGAGGCTCCAAGGCGTACTTTGAATTTCTAAAAACCTCTCAGGAAGTCCCCGGGGTGCCTTCTGCCATTGTCTTCTTTCTCCTTTCGCCTTTTTCGCCTTTCCACCCTGAAACCCCTCCTGCCTTCCCCCCCACCCCCAACCCCCTCCTCCCCTTCCTCCTCTTCCCCCCCCCTCCCTTTCCTCCCCTTTTTTCTCCCCCTTCCTCCCCTTCTTTTCCCCCTTCATCACTTTACCCTCCCCTTCCTCACACTTTCCCCCTTCTTCACTTTTTCTCCCCCTGCATCACTTTTTCCCTCCTTCTTCACTGTTTTCTCCTTCTTCACTTTTTCCCCTCTTCATTCACTTCCCCCCCCTTCCTCACTTTCCCCTCTCTTCCTCACTTCCCCCCTTCACCACTTCCCCACCCTTTATCACTTTTCCCCCCATCCTCCCCCTTTTCTCCCCTTTTCCACCCCTTCCTCACTTTTTTCCTTTTCCTCCCCTTTCCCCCCCTCCTCACTTTCCCCTCCTTCTTCCCCCTTTTCCCCCCCTTCTTCCCATTTTCCCTTCCTCACTTCCCCCCCATTCCTCCCCTTTTCCCCCTTCTGACTCTTCCCCCCTTCTTCCCCTTCTTGCCCCCCTTTTCTCAGCAGCTTCCCCCCTCCCTCTGCTTTTTCCCCCTTCTCCCCATTTTTTCTTCTCTTTCTCCCCCTTTTTTCTTCTCCTTCTCCTCCTTTTTTCTTCTCCTTCTCTCCCTTTTCCCCCCTCCTTCCTCCCCCTTCTTTTTCTCCTTCCTCCCCCTTTTTTTCCTTCCCTTTCTGCTCTTCCCCCTCGCCCCTTCCTCCCCCTAATTCCAGGCCCTACAATCCCTAACACTACCCCGTTCTTTCTTTCCCCCACCCCCCGCCCCCTCTCCCGTTTACTCTCCAACTCTCTCTGGGGCTGCTCAGCCAGTTCACAAACATCATTTTTTGGTTGTTTTAATAAATAAATAAAAGAGCAAAACGAAATAAAGCTCCAAAAGTTCCCAAATCCTTGCTCCACGGCACAGAAGAGAAGCTTTGCTTGTTTGCTTTTAATCAGCTGACACAGACCCCAGGATGTGTTGAAAAATCATAAGAGAGATAAATCCTTCACCTAATCTGGTGCCTGGCTGTGTCCGTCCCACTGCCCGCTCCGCTCCGGCTCTCCATCCCTCATCCATCCCACATCCATCTCCTATCCATCCCTCACCCATCCCACATCCATCTCCTATCCATCCCTCACCCACCCCACATCCATCTCCTTATCCATCCCTCATCTGTCCATCCTGCAGCTATCCCGAATCCATCCAATATCCAGCCCCCATCCATCTCCCATCCCTCCCACATCCAGCCCCTGTCAATCCCACATCCAGCCCCCATCCCTCCTGCATTCGGTCCCCATCCATCCCACACCCATCCTGCACCTATCTCACATTGCTCCTCTATCCCTCCTCCATCCCTCCTGCATCCATTCCCCACCCAGCCCACATCCAGCCCCCACCTATCCCACATCCAGCCCCCATCCCTCCTGCATCCAGCCCCTATCCATCCCACACGCATCCCCCAGCCAGCCCCCATCCATCTCCCATCCCTCCCACATCCAGCCCCCATCCCTCCTTCATCCAGCCCCCCTCTCTCCCACACCCCTCCCTCACCCACCCTGCACCCATCACCCACCCAGCCCTGCCGGGGCCGTGCAGAGGAACCATCCCGAGGAGTTTCCATCTCGGTGAAGCATCCACCAGGAGCCCCTAAAGCGATGCTGAGCCCCTGGCACAGAACTGCTCTGTCCCCAGCTCATCTCCAGGCTCCTATCTCCACGCTCTTCTCCCACCTCCAAGCTCTTCTCCCACCTCCAAGCTCTTCTTTCCTTCCCACCCCCCCCCTCTCCTTGATGCTGGGACCACCGAGCTGACTCCCCACATCCCTCCCCCTCTCCCCCCCCCCCCAAGCCTCTCCAGGGCTTGGCCACTCTCTCTAAACCATTTCCCATTTCCAGTCTTAATCTTATAAGCAGGAATTGAGACTGACCAACGTAAATACACAGGTGCCAGTGGGAGCAGAATCCACTCTTTAATCTCAGATATGAAAACAATTCCCTGCTCCACTCGCTGGCAATCAGTGGCTGCTATCAGTGCCGAGCTCTCCCCGGGAAGAGAGGAGAGCTTATAAATATGAATTAGTGCAGAGGGGAAAGGGAAAGGAGGAGAGAGAGAGAGAGAGAGAGAGAGGAAAAAAAAAGGCAGAATCCTACTCTCTTACCTAAAGCTAAATGTTATCTGGGTCCCTTTCCAGCAGTAGCTGACATTTCCAGAGTGCTTTTTTAGTCACATCTGCGGGAAGACAACTCATTTCTTGGCTTTGGAAGGGGAAAAAAAATGCATCCAGCAGGAGAAGGGGAAAAAAAAAAGCCACCAAAGGAAATAGGAAAGGAACTGGAGGAGGAGCGGTGCTGGCGGTGCTGGTGGTGCTGGTGGTGGTGCTGGGGAGCTGCTGGCTTTGTGTTTAGGTGCTGGCTGTTGGATGCTTGAGGCTGCTCCCAGGATTTGGCTGGGCTTGGGGATGTTTTTTTTTGTTCCTCTCAGCCCTGCTTGTGGCTGGGAGTTGAGGAGTGGGAGTGAGCGGAGGTCGTGGAGCTGCCTGCCTGGTTGCCTTGGCTCTAGGTATCAAGGGATGGAATGAGAGGGGCTGGGGAGGCCACGTCTTGAGGGCTGGCTTCGGGTTTGGGGGTCACTCCAAAAAAAAAGGGCATTGAGGGGCTGGAGAGGGTCCACAGAAGGGCAATGAAGATGGGCAAGGGTCTGGAGAACAGGGCTGGGGAGGAGCAGCTGAAGGAGCTGGGGGTGTTGAGTGTGGAGAAGAGGAGGCTGAGAGGAGACCTCATTGCTCTCTCTCAGCTCCCTGAGAGGAGGTTGCAGTAAGGTTGGGGTTGGTCTCTTCTCACTAGGAACAAGCAACAGGAGGAAATGGCCTCAAGTTGCACCAGGGGAAGTGCTATGAAATGGTCTGAAAATTTGGGGGATTTTCCCAATTTCAGGCCATTAAGGCAAAGGAGAAAGGTGACTGGGGGGGTGTGAAGGAGTCCCAAGCATCACCAACAGCAACTCAATACCATGAAGTGATAGAGGAAGGTGGTGGAGTGGGGGGGTCCTGAACATCACCAGCAGCAGGAGCTCAGCCCTGGCATCCCAGCTGGATGCATCTCTCCCTACGTCCTGCTGGGGCTGCACAAGGGACACCCCTGTGGGGCTGCTGCACCCCAAAATGCCCAGCTGGGCTGGGGAAGGATGCAGCCCTACAGTGGGCATGCAGACCCCATCCATGCCTCCTCCTGGCTCTGAGCCAGGCTACAGGTGATAGAACAAGAGGGAATTTAGGCATTGGCATGGATTGCCCAGGGAGGTGGTGGACTTGCCCTGGACAGTGCATTTCAGGACCTGGTTTGATAGCTATGGTGGTCTTAGGTTGAAGGTATGGAGCAGAAATAGAAGTGGGGAGATTCAGATTGGATGTTAGGAAGAAGTTCTTCCCCAGGAGGGTGGTGAGAGACTGACACAGGTTGCCCAGGGAGGTGGTGGAAGCCTCATCTCTGGAGGTGTTTAAGGCCAGGCTGGATGTGGCTGTGAGCAACCTGCTGTGGTGTGAGGTGTCCCTGCCCATGGCAAGGGGGTTGGAACTGGCTGAGCCTTGAGGTCCCTTCCAACCCTGACAATTCTGTGATTCTATGAGGTTGGACTGGATGATCTTGAGGGACTTTCCCAACCACAACAATTCCATGACTCTATGAAGTGGCCTGGAATTGCCCCAGCTTGGACACGAGAAACAATTCCTTTGCTGCAAGAGTGGTCAGGGATTGGCACAGGCTGCCCAGGGAGGTGGTGGAGGTGTTCCACAACCCTGTGGCCATGGTGGGGTTGGGTTGCTGGCTGGACTGGATGGTCTTGGAGGTCTTTTCCAAACCCAAACAATTCCATGTTTCCCTGCTTCTACCTGCACGCCCCAGCCTCTCCCCGCAGCTGTATCTGCAAGGGAAGGCTCTCCAAGAGCAGACTGGTCTCTAATGGGATGCTTAAAGCCCTCTTTTAGGTTTTTAATGAGCAGTTCCTGGCAGGAATGTTAAACATCAGTAGGTAACCAGCCCTGCCTCGGCTGGCAGGCAGCGGGACGTGTTTCTGTGTCCTTGTCTGGCTTAAGTGAGCTCTGACCTCATTTGCTTGGTGCCATTCAATTAAGAAGGCGAGGGGAGCTGGGGGGAGGTGGGGAAGGGGGGGAAGGAAGGATGCCAGGGGGAGTTTCACCGTATGGATTCATTTCCATTTCATGTTCCAAACAATTGAGCATCGCGACGCCGCCGCGGCAGGAGGCTGCCGACCCCTCTCCTGGGGACCGTTCCCGACCGCCGGCGTTTTACCGGTGACACCCTCCCCCTGGTGGTTTGGGAGGAGGATTTGAAAGGGGGGGGGGGAGAGATTTGAGGGGGTCTTGGCTTCAGCCTCAGCATCCCATTTTCCCTTCCGAGGGAGGCTCCATGCCCTGCGTAGCTCCTTGGTTGTCCTGTGGTTAATGTCCCTCCATCTTGTGCTTCATCCGGAACGTGGATGGCTGAGCAATGAGACAGAAATGATTGGGGGAACAAGGGCGAGGGGGAAAAAAAGGAGAGGGATGTTTCCTGGGATGTTTCAAAAAAAGCCACTTCAGGCACCTAAATTTATGCTGCTCTCAAACGGGTTTTATCCCAGTGTAAGGAGAGAACAAAACAATTAATTCCTCTCTCCCCTGCAGACAAAAGGGCCAAAGGCTTCCCCCCCAGCCCCATCGCCTCACCCAGCCATGAGGAGCATGGGCCAGCTCCTGGGGCAGCTCATCCTGTGCCAGGGATGGAGCTGGAGTCCAGGGCTGCACCTTGAGATGTCCCAGCTGGGGATGGGGTCCACATCTGCACCCTGAGATGTCCCAGCTGGGGATGGGGTCCAGGTCTGCACCCTGAGATATGCCAGCTGGGGATAGGGTCCAGGTCTGCACCCCGGGACGTCCCAGCTGGGTATGGGGTCCAGGTCTGCACCCTGCATCCCCAGCTGGGGACAGGGTGCTGCAAAGAGCAGCCCCCTCCTCTTGGGGCTGAGCTGCCTGTGGGACACTGTGGTGTGCAGGGGACTGGAGCTGCTCCTACATCCCCATTCCCTCTCCTGCTGCTCACAGTCCCCAACCCCAGGCTCCATCCAACGCTTCCCCCATGGATGGGTGTCTGTAGGCACCACGGGGGAGGGGAGGGCAAGTCTGCAGCCCCCCTCCCTCCCCGCCATGAGGCAAACGCTTCCCAAAGGGAAGGAAGGGGCTGTGTCTGCTCTTCAAACACACTCTTTGGGGGGCTGGAGCTGAACGGGGTGGGGGGTGGGGGGAATTGTGCTCGTTGTGGGTGAAGCAATAAATATTAATCACCCAAACCCAGCCTCTCCCAGCCCTGCTCTTGTCTCCACAACATTCCAGGACGGGGAGAAAACGGCGGCAGAGTCAATTTATTCACTTAGCAGGGTCACTCCCTTTAAGAGCAGCCCTTTCAAAAGAAGAGTTGCAACGAGACTAGATCAAGCAGGGCCGAGTTTGCCTCCCTCAGATATGATAAAATATTCTAATAAAATACTTGGGAAGCCCATTACAAGGAGAATGTTTCCTGCCA
Organism: Dryobates pubescens; assembly: GCF_014839835.1. NCBI lineage: Eukaryota > Metazoa > Chordata > Aves > Piciformes > Picidae > Dryobates > Dryobates pubescens. The sequence goes on from NC_071642.1 coordinate 4,130,149, forward strand.
GCGAGACCTTCACGGCAGGGCCTTTCATCTGGGTCTCCCATCCCAGTTGCAGTAATGGTGGTGGTGGTGGTGGAGGAGGGGAGGGGGGTGGGGGGAGTTGTGTAGCATCCCCCAGGGTCCCACTGCTCGTTGGTACCATCTGAGGGGGTTTGCTGCCCCGTAGGACTCTCTGCTGATTTCCAGTTTTGAATGGAAGAAGAAAGGGAAAAACAAACCCACCCAACCAAACCAGCAGAATCTGCTCCTGGCTCAGAGCTCTGGGGAGAGGGGGGGGGGGGCTGGGAAAAGAGCCCAGCCTGCTCAAGGAGGGGGAAGGGAGAGTGTTGATGAAGACCCCCCACCCGTGCCTCCTGCCTGGTGACTCTCAGAGGTGATGTGCTGTGAGCCCTGGGCTCGGTTGGGGTTTGTTTAGGCCTCACACCCTGCAGGAGAAACTCCCTGCTGGGGTCCCTTTGCTGCAGGAAACCCAAAACCCCTCTGGGTTCCCTGACAGCACAAGGCAGCCCCAGCCCTATTCCTGCTCCCGTCCCATTCCTGGCCCTATCCCAACCCCAACAGCAGTCACAACCCATCCCTGCCCCCATCCCCAGTCCCATTCCAGCCCTGTCCTCATTCCCATCCCAGTCCTGGCTCCATCCCAGACCAAATCACACCCTAGCCCCATCCCCATTCCCATTCCATCGCTGGCTCCATCCCAACCCCAGCACCAGTCCCAGCCCATCCCTTCCCCCATCCCTAGTCCCATCCCATCCCTATCCCCATTCCCACCCCATCCCTGGCTCCATCCCCAGTTCCACCCCAGCCCCATCCTCTCCCCACTCCCATCCCACCCCTGCCAGCATCCCAACCCCATCTCCTTTCTCAGTCCCACCCCAATTTCATGTCATTTCCCATCTTGTTCCTGACCCCAGCCCACCCCATCCCTGCCCCCATCTCACCCTGGCCCCATCCCATCCAGGCTTCACCTCCAATCCCCCCACTTCTCCTGCCATGTCCTCCCACCCCCCTCCTCTTCCCATCCCCATTCCTATTCCCACCCAGCCCCCTCAACCGAGTCCCTCCTCAATCCCAATCTCAGACCCTCCCCTTCCCAGCCCCCTCTCTCCCCTGTTCCATCCTCCCCCTCCCCACCCCGCCACCCCCCCACCCCGCCCCCCCGGTTCCATCCGGTGGGCGACGGCGGCACCGTGCGGCAGCGCCCGGCAGCGCCCGGGGCAGGACCAGGGGATGGTGCCGGGGCTTCGGGGGGGGGGGAAGGGGGGGTGATGTGTGCGATGCCGGTGTTTGGGTGCTCCCCAAGACTGGGCAGGATGTGGCCCTCCCGAGATGGGCGCAGGGCTGTGGATACTCTCTGGGATGTGGGGCAGGATCGGTCCCTCGGTGCCCGGTCGCTGGATGCTCCCCGGGATGCGGAGCTGGATCCTAGGTTCTGGGGAGCTGCTGCAGCGTGGGGAGGGGGCTCAGGAGCACCCTGTACCCCAGCGACACCTCCAAGCGAGGAGCACAGACCGGAGCCCCGGGGAGCGGAGGGGACCCGGTGCAGTGGCGGCGGTGGCCGGGGGGTGGCACGGCCGAGCCAGGCGGTGATGCTGCCGGGGAGGGTCCCCGGGCTCCGCACCCCCGGTCCCGCAGCCTCCTCTTCCTCTCCTCTCCGCCTGCATCCTTGCTTCCTGGCGTCCTTGCGCTCCCGTTTCCTGGAATCCCTGCTTTCCAGTCTCCCTGCCTTCCTGCTTCCCTGCATCCTTGCTTCCCGGCATCCCTGTGCTCCTGCGTCCTCCCATCCTCCCATTCCTGCATCACTCCCTCCATCCCTCCCTGCATCACTCCATCCATCCTCCCATCCATACCATCCTCCATCCGCCCTGCATCCCTTCTTCCATCTTCCCACCCCTCCATCCCTGCATCCCTCCCTCCCTCCCCACACCCTCCTCAGCACCACCAAGGAGCTGATCCTGAACCCCCTCCCCGGCCTTGGGTGGGGAGCAGCAGGGGTTGGCAGCACAGGCCCAGAGTTGGGGCGGGGAGAGAAGGAGAGGTGGGGGCGTTGCAGCTGGGCTCTTCGGCAGCACCCAAGGGTGCAGAGGCTGAGAGACCCCCACCCAGCACCCCCCCCATCCCAACACCCCCCCTCCCCGGGGATGAGGCAACAGCGAGGGGGACTCGGCTCCGCCAGGCAGCGCCGCCGCAGCTGAGGGTATGTGCTGGGCGCCCCCCAGATCCCACCCGAATATGAAGGGGTCTGCACAGAGCAAGGGGCTGGGGGGGGAAGGGGGTGCCACGGGGAGGGGGTGGTGCTTGATGTCACGGTGGGTTTGGGGGTGACTGGGGGAATCAGGGGGGTGAATCCCCCCGGGTGGGAGACCACGGGAGCGGGGTCTGGCCTGGTGGGCTCCAAAAGGCTGAATTAGCCTCAGAAAGGTGGGGCTGGGGTGGGAAATGTTTGGGGGGCGGGGGGGGAAGAGGGGCTGGTGTGAAAGCTGGGGGTGGGGGGGAACACACGAGATAGGCGGGGGGGGGGGGATTATCTCCCAAAGGCAGCCTACGTGCCTGGTGGGAAGGAGATTTGTGGCAGCCTCTTCATCCTGCTGGATAATCCCAAGCCCTGCTTGGGGCTTGGCCATCTGGGTGCTGGCACCGGGAGGGGGACACACAGTGAGGTGAGGGGGGGAGGGGGGGAGCTGTGGAGATGGCTCTGGGGGCGGGGGCCGCAGTGGATTTGGGTCTCTTCTTCTGAGCAGGAGCTCACAGCCCACCATGCCCTCCTCCAAGAGCAGCAGTGAGTACTGGATCGATGGATCCCGCCGGGATGCAGCCCTGGAAGATTTCTACGCCGTGGGCCCCGAGCTGGGACGGTACTGGCTGCCTAGGGGGGGGTGTCAGAAGGAGTTGGGGGGTGGCAGGAGCCCACCCTGCATGGGAATGGCTCCTGATTGGGGAAGGGGCTGGCCTGGTGGGGAGAAGAAGGGATGGAGAAGGGGTCTGGAGGGGTGGAGAAGGGATGTGGATCAAAGAGGATGGAGGGATGGAGAAGGGGGATGGGTCAAGGTGGGTGGAGGGATGGAGAGAAAGGGCATGGATCAAGGGGGGTGGAGGGATGGAGAAGGGGGATGGGTCAAGGTGGGTGGAGGGAAGGAGAAGAGGGATGGATTAAGGGGGCTGGAGGGATGGAGAAGAGGGATGGATTAAGGGGGTGGAGGGATGGAGAAAGGAGATGGATCAAGGGGGATGGAAAGATGGAGAAGGAGGATGGAGCAAAGAGGATAGAGGGGTGGAGGGGGGCGTTGAGGGGATGGAGAAGGCAGAGGGAATGGAAGGAGACTCTGTGCCCACATCTAAGGTGGTGCCTAGGTTGTGTCATGGCACTGCAGTGGTGGGCTTAGGAGCTTACTGCAAGATGCAGGATGGGGCCCAGGTTCTCCAGGTGTGTTTCCCACTCCCATGGTGGGCAGTGGGCTCATGGTGAGAGCCTCTGAGCACCCCAGAGCTGGGGGGTGGTTGGTGGTGACCCTGGCACCCTCTGGTGCCTCCTGCAGCAGCTCCCTGCAAAGGACAGGCAGTGTGAGCCCCAGTGAAGGGACATGGCCCTAGGGGTGGATTTATTCCCAGATGTGGATCCAGGGGAGCTCAGGGTTGGTGCCAAGAGCCTGTGGGCCCAAGAGGCTGTTGGTGCCCCAGGGGTTGCCACACATCCTGGAGATGCCAGGGCCTGGGCATGTCTCATGTCTGTGCTGGCACCAAGGAGCTCCCGTGCTGGACCTGGCAGCGATGGTGGACAGCAGGGTGATCATGAGCCAGCAATGTGCCAAGAAGGCCAATGGTCTCCTGGGGGGCATTAAGAAGAGCATGGCCAGGGGGTCAAGACAGGTTCTCCTCCCACTCTGCTCTGCCCTGGTGAGGCCATACCTGGAGTATTGTGTCCAGTTCTGGGCTCCCCAGGTCAAGAGAGTCAGGGAACTGCTGGAGAGGGGACAGCAAAGGGCTACAAAGGTGCTGAGGGGACAGGAACATCTCTCTTATGAAGAAAGCCTGAGGGCTTTGGGGCTTTTTAGCCTGGAGAAGAGAAGACTGAGAGGAGATCTTCTCAATGCTGATCAATACTTCAAGTGTCAGGTGTCAGGAGGATGGCACCAGGCCAGGGGTGCCCAATGACAGGACAAGGGGTAGCAGGCACAAAGTGGAGCTTAAGAAGATCCATCTAAACATGAGGAGGAACTTCTTTACCTTGAGGGTGGTGGAGCAGGTGAACCTTTCGTGGCCTGGGTTTGTGCCAGGGGTGGTTTAGGGTCAGGTATGGGGGAAAACATTTCTTTACTGCAAGAGTGGCCAGGGATTGGAACAGGCTGCCCAGGCAGGTGGTGGGATCTCCACCTCTTGCCACTTTCAAAGCCCAGCTGCACACCATCCTGTGCAACCTGGCAAGGAAAACAACCCCACCCAACAGCACAGAAAATCACAGAACATATCTGGTTGGAAGAGACCTCAAAGATCATCCAGTCCAACCCTCCAGCTGGCACTGAAGGGTCAACACTGACCCATGTCCCTGAAAAGAAACAGACACCTTAAACCCCCCTTACAAATCACTGAATTCCCTTCCTTCTCACTGCATGCCTGGGTCTGATGCACATCTGGCAAGCAGGACACTGCCCAAGCCCATCCTTGAGAGGGTTCCTGTCTAGCACCACTCCAACCTGTAGCTGGTGAAGCCTCTGTCTGACATTGCCAAACTGGCACCCTCAGCAGGTTTGCTGATGCCACCAAGCTGTGTGGTGCAGCAGACACGCTGGAGGGAAGGGAGGCCACCCAGAGGGACCTTAACAGGTTGCAGAGCTGAGCCCATGACAACCTCTTGAGGTTCAGCAAGACCAAGTGCAAGGTCCTGCAGCTGGGGCAGGGCAATCCCAGGCACTGATACAGGCTGGACAGGGACTGGCTGGAGAGCAGCCCTGAAGAAAAGGCCTTGGGGGTGCTGGGGGATGAGAAGCTCATCAGGAACCAGCAGGGAGCACTTGCAGCCCAGAGAGCCAAGCAGAGCCTGGGCTGCAGCAGGAGAAGTGTGGCCAGCAGGGCCAGGGAGGGGATTCTTCCTCTCTACTCCACTCTGGTGAGAGCTCACCTGGAGCTCTGTGTCCAGTTCTGGAGCCTCTATTGCAGGCAGGATGTGGAGGTGCTGGAAGGTGCCCAGAGAAGGGCCACAAGGATGAGCAGAGGGCTGGAGCTGCTCTGCTCTGAGGACAGGCTGAGGGTGCTGGGGTTGTGCAGTCTGGAGAGGAGAAGGCTCTGAGGAGACCTAATTGTGGCCTTGCAGTATCTGAAGGGGGCTACAAGAAAGCTGGGGAGGGACTTTTGAGGGTGTCAGGGAGGGATAGGACTGGGGGGGATGGAAAAAAACAGAAATGGGTAGATTCAGAGGGTGGTGAGAGCCTGGCACAGGTTGCCCAGGGAGGTGGTGGAAGCCTCATCCCTGGAGGTGTTTAAGGCCAGGCTGGATGTGGCTGTGAGCAACCTGCTGTGGTGTGAGGTGTCCCTGCCCATGGCAGGGGGGTTGGAACTGGCTGAGCCTTGAGGTCCCTTCCAACCCTGACAATTCTGTGACTCTGTGAAACTGGCAGCAAAGTTTCTCTCCTCATCACTTGCTTAAGAAAGTCCAGGGAGGTTTATTTTGTCAAGCATCAACCTGCTCTGGATGACCCTGCTGGAGCAGGATTGGACTCAGCAGCCTCCAGATCTCCCTTCCAACCCTTAGCATTCTGTGATTCCACAATCACAGCAGGGCCACAGGCAGCAGTGTGTGGAGAGGCCAAGGGGCAATGGATATAAACTCCAGCACAGGAGGTTCCACCTCAGCATCAGGAGGAACTTCTTCACTGTGAGGGTCACAGAGCCCTGGAGCAGGCTGCCCAGAGGGGTTGTGCAGTCTCCTTCTCTGGAGGCTTTCAAGATCCATCTGGATGTGCTCCTGTGTGACCTGTACTGGATTCTCTGGTCCTGCTCAGGCAGAGGGGGTTGGACTTGATGATCTTCAAAGGTCCCTTCCAACCCTTAACATCCTGTGATCCCATGATCCTATGACGCTCAGTGGCAACCAGTGGCAGAACAAGAGGACACAGTCTCAAGCTGTGCCAGGGGAGGTTTAGGCTGGAGGTGAGGAGAAAGTTCCTCACAGAAAGAGTAACTGGCCACTGGGATGTGCAGCCCAGGGAGGTGGTGGAGTCACCTCTCCTGGAGGTGTTCAAAAAAGGCTTGGATGTGGCACTTGGAGCCATGGCTCAGCTGTCAGGAGGTGTTGGGTGATAGGTTGGACTGGGTGATCTCTGAGGTCTTTTCCAGCCTGGTTGATTCTGTGATCCTGTGGCATCAACTCCGCTGCAGGTCGCCGCCATCCTCTGTCGGCGGGCCGGCCCCGGCGCTCGGCTGGCTGCCTGTGCCCCCTCCCCTCGCCCCCCCTCCCCACCCAGCGGCAGGCTCCCACAGCAAATCCCATTGTTCAACATTTTCCAGTTCATCTGTAAAGCAAATGCAATTATCTCCTGTCGCAGTCAAGGTTGATTGCAGATATTTATTTGAGACCTTAAGCAGCCAGCGAGCGAGCGGCGGCCGCGGGGGCCCTGGGCGGGGGGAGGGGGCTTGGGGTGGGGTTGGCGAACGCCGGCGCCGAGCCGTCCGCTGCCGTCGGTTGGGATTGCGCCTGGGGCAGCCGGTGCCCTGCGCTGTGCACAGCGGGTTTGCACTCTGTGGCCGAGGAGTGACCCTAATGCACCTCCTAAATGCTGAGCCGAGGGCTTCTAAATCGGAGAACGGTCAGGCTTGGAAGGGACCCCAAGGCTCAGCCAGTTCCAAGCCCCCTGCCATGGGCAGGGACACCTCACACCGCAGCAGGTTGCTCACAGCCACCTCCAGCCTGGCTGCAAACACCTCCAGGGATGAGGCTTCCACCACCTCCCTGGGCAACCTGTGCCAGGCTCTCACCACCCTCAAGGGGAACAACTTCTTCCTAATATCCAAACTGAATCTCCCCACTTCTAGTTTTGCTCCATCCCCCCCCCCCCAAGTCCTATCCCTCCCTGACACCCCAAAAAGTCCCTCCCCAGCTTTCTTGTAGCCCCCTCTCATGTGTGGACAAGGGGGGAAAAAAGCTTCTGCTCAGCCCCTGGAGGGTCTCAGTGAGGGGAAAAGGAATCTTTGCAAGCATTTCAACATGGATATTGTCATAGAATGGGTTGGGTTTGGAAGAGACCTTAAAGCTCATCCAGTTCCATCCCCCTGCCATGGGCAGGGACACCTCCCACCAGCCTAGATTGCTCAGGGCCTCATCCAGCCTGGCAGGGGACATCCACAACCTCCCTGGGCAACCTGTTCCAGTGTCTCACTCACCCTCACAAGAATTTCTGCCTCACCTCCAGTCTCAATTTGCCCTCTCCCAGCTCAAAGCCAGGCCCTGAACACCTCCAGGCAGGAGGCATCTGGAGAAGGCAGTGGTGACAACCACCTCTCCTCTGTGAGCCTGGGCAATTTTATTCCCAAATTGGGGTTTTTTTTTCTTGGCCCAATTGGGGTTTTGGGGTTTTTTTGCTTGGCATTCAGGGAAAAAAATCAGAGAAGATATGGAAGAAAAGGGAAAAAAAAACAAATCCAACCAAACCACAAAACCACCACCAAAAACCACCTCTAGTGTGAGGGGACCCTGCCCATGGCAGGGGGGTTGGGACTAGGTGATCCTTGAGGTCCCTTCCAACCCTGACAACTCTGGGGTTTGGACAGTAGTCAAGGTCTAGGACTGCCAGGTCTTGCTGACTCCACAGCATCCCCAGACCCCACAGCATCCCCCTGGTACCTGGTACCCAGCTCTGCTGTTGCCATGGGAACCTGATTCCCAAGTTCAGCTGGATGAGTTGCAAAATCCACTCTCCTTTTCCAAGCAAATCTCTCCTCCATGAGAGCACCCTGGGGAGCACTGGCAGCTTGCAGCACATGGGGCTGCAGCAAACCCTGGAATCAGGGAATTGTTTGGGTTGGAAAAGCCCTCTGAGAGCATCCAGTCCAATATCAACCCAACCCCACCACAGCCACCAAAACCATGGCCCCAGGTGCCATGGCCACAGGGTTCTGGAACACTTTCAGGCATGGGGACTCTACCACCTCCCTGGGCAGCCTGTGCCAAGCCCTGACCACTCTTGCAGCAAGGAAATTGTTCCTCATCTCCAACCTGATCCTCCCCTGGCACAATTTCAGTCCCTTTCCTCTCCTTCTATCACCTGAGCCTATGAAGAATAGGTTGGTAAAGCCCTCTGAGAGCATCCACTCCAACACCAATCCAACCCCACCATGGCCCCAAGTGCCATGGCCACAGGGTTCTGGAACACCTTCAGGCACAGGGACTCCACCACCTCCCTGGGCAGCCTGTGCCAAGCCCTGACCACTCTGGCAGCAAAGAAATTGTTCCCCATCTCCAACCTAACCCTCCCCTGGCACAATTTCAGGCCATAAAAGGTCACCTGCAGCCACGCCATGGCTTGGCCTCGGTCCTAGGGGAGATTTTGGAGGGGCAAAAGATGGTGTCTGGGGGCAGGGGCTGGGCTTTGGGTGTTGGTGCTGACCTGAGCAGGGGGCACAGGGTTGTGGTGAGCCTCAAGGCAGTGCCTGAGCTGGGTCCCAGAAGGTGGTGAAGCCACAGAGCGACAAAACGCAGCTGATTACTTGAGGGGTGAGATTTAATCTGCTCCAAGATTGCCAAGGAGCCACAGCAGGGCCCGAGCACAGGGCTGATTTCGCTGTCCAGTGGGTAGAAAATGTTATTAACCAGGTCTGAACCTCCCTGGCACTGCTGGGGCTGAACCAGAGCCAGCCCAGCGGAACCTGCAGCGGTTTAACCTGCCGGGGAGGGGGTTTGTAGCCGGGATCACCCCCCCGTGACACAGCTGGGAGGGGGCCAGGGCTGAGGTGGGGACTCTGGCAGCACTGATCCCAGCAGAGGTTGTCCTCAGGAGCAGGGTGAGGGAAGCTCCATCCTGTTGGGAAAGCTGCTTAAGGGTTTAAAGCCGGTGTAAGGCTGGGGCTTAATTACAGAGGCTTTACTGGGCAAGGCTGGGAGGGGGCTGCACGAGGAGGGGGCTGCATGCTGAGCTCCCACAGCCTGGCTGCTGACAAGTGGGGAGGGGGCACAGGGTGAGTGGGACATGCCCCCCCCCATCTCTGTCCTGCCCTCCAGAGGAGCAACCTCGGTGGTGTACAGCTGTGAGGAGAAGGGCACAGGCAGCCCCTATGCCGCCAAGATCCTGAAGAAGACGGTGAGTGTGGGTGGGTGGGGGGCTGGGGGTGATGAGGAGGGGGCTGCTCCCTTCCCAAACCACCTTGGGACCAGTGGGGCACTGGGATGGGCACAGGGCTGTCAGCTGGGGCAGCGCTCATGCAGCCTAAGGGTCCCAGGTGAACAAGTGATGGGTGCTGGGTGCATGGGGGGGGTGGGGTGGTGTTCTCTGCATCCAATCTAAACCTCCCCTGGCACAGTTTCAGGTCATAAAAGGTCACCTGCAGCCACACCATGGATTGGTCTTGGTCTCAGGGGGGATTTTGGGGGGGCAAAAGATGGTGTCTGGGGCTTTGGGTGTCGGTGCTGGCCTGAGCAGGGTCCCAGGGGGGTTGTGAGCCTCAAGGCAGGGCTGGGGGGCTGGATCCAGAGCCAGCAGCAGAGGTAACACTGCTCCCACGTGGGCTTCTCTTTCCAGATTGACAAAAAGATTGTGAGGACAGAGATTGGGGTCCTGCTGCGGCTCTCACACCCCAACATCGTGAGTATGACCCCGAGGGGAACACAGCTGTGCCCCCTGCCCCCTCCCTGCCATGCAGACGGGCTCAGGGGTGCCCAGTCCTTGCTGTGCCTACGATGGCTCTCCCCTCACTACCACAGCCTCACAGATTGCAGCGGGTTGGCAGGGAGCCTCCCAGGTCACTTTGTCCAACCCCCTGCAGGCAGCAGGGACAGCTCCAGCCAGAGCAGGCTGCACAGGGACACAGCCAGGCTGAGCCTGAATGGCTCCAGGGATGGAGCCTCCACCACCTCCCTGGGCAGCCTGTGCCAGTGTCTCCTCACCCTCCCTGTGCAGAGCTTCCTCCTGATGTCCAACCTAACCCTGCCCTGCTCCAGTTCCAAACCATTGCCCTTGGTCCTATCCCCACAGCCCCTTCTGAGCAGTCCCTCCCCAGCTCTCTGTAGCCCCTACAGGTCCTGAAATGCAGCTCTAAGGTCTCCCTGGAGCCTTCTCTGCTCCAGGCTGAACTCTCTCAGCCTGTCCCCACAGCAGAGGTTCTCCAGCCCTCTGCTCATCTTTGCGGTCCGTGACGCCACTCGAAACTGATCCTTGCAGCACCTTTGAGCTTCCCAGCTCCGATATCAGGAGCTAGAGCGCACCCCCCCCACCCCCCCTTCTTTGTCCTCCCCCTTGTCCCCTGGCCTGAGATTTCCATTTACTAAGCAATTTCCATCGAGGAGATCAAATGAAGAGCACAGAAAATTGCCCATCTGTAATGACTGCTGCAAGGGGGAGATAAAAGGGGAGGCTGAGGCCGCGGGGGCTGCGGCCCGGGCTCCGTTCCTCTTGCTCAGCGCCGCAGGGATCAGGGCAGCTCGGCTGCAACGATTCGCAACGCCCAGCAGAGGATCAAAACCTGCCGGTGTCAGCAGAGCCTCCAGCCCTGCCACCTCGGCCCCCCAGCAGCGCTGGGGAGCTCAGGGGCTCCTTGTCCCCCCCCCCCGGCCAGAAAGTCTTAATCCTGGCTGCTTGGCTCCACCAGCAAATTGAGGAAGGGGAGTTTGAGACTGGAGATGAGGAAGGAATTCTGGCCAGTGAGGGTGGGGAGAGGCTGGGAAAGGTTGCCCAGGGAGGCTGTGGATGTCCCCTGCCTGGAGATGTTCAGGACCAGGCTGGATGAGGCCTTGAGCAACCTGGGCTGGTGGGAGGCTTGATGAACTGGATGATCTTCAAGATCCCTGCCAACCTAAAGCACTCTGGGTGATCCTGCCCTGGCAGGGCTGTTGGACTGGATGATCTTTTGAGGTCCTTTCCAACCCCTAATGCTCTGTGATCCTGTGATTCTATGGATCTATGAATCTTGGAGGCAACCAGAGTTAAAGGAACAGAACCAAAAAAGCCACCTGGAAGCTGCTGAGGTGTTGGGGGCTGGCTCTTGGGGGGGGGGGTGAGACAGATCCTGCTCTGATTGATTTTGTGGCTGAAACCTCACCACAGCATCACTGAGCCATCACCAGGATGTCATTGAGACATCACTGAGCCACTGGCTGCTGCTGCCCAAGCTCAAAACCCACACCAAGCATCCTTGGAGAGACAGAAGAAGCCCACAGGGGTGTCCTGCCTACCCAAAATCTTGATGCAAAGAGCTGAAGTTATGAGAGGTCCAAAGCATCCCCAAAATGGGGGTGATGGAAGCAAAGACACTGGAGCTGGGCTGCCCTTTAAGGCCCTGGGCTGGCTTGGTGTGGGCTTGACTTGGACATTGGATTGTTACAACTTCTGGGGCTGTTTCAGCATTTTGAGGCACTTCAGCCTTTCCCATGGGTGCATCTCCTCATCCCAGGGCACCTGGGGAGAGGCAGGGACACCAGCTGGGGCTGGGATTGCCTGCTCAGGCAGCAGCCTGATGACATCAGCCACGGATGGGGAGAGATTCCCCTGGATGTGTTACCAGCAACACAACAGAACATCTGATCTCACAGAGTCGTGGAAGGGGTTGGGTTGGAAGGATCATCCAGTTCCAACCCCCACTGCCATGGGCAGGGACACCTCCCACCAGCCCAGGTTGCTCAAGGCCTCATCCAGCCTGACCATGAACACCTCCAGGCAGGAGGCAGCCACAGCCTCCCTGGGCAACCTGTGCCAGGCTCTCCTCACCCTCAGAAGAATTTCTTCCTCCTCTCCAGTCTCAAGCTCCCCTCTCCCAGCTCAAATCCATTGTCCCTCATCCTGTCACTCCCAGCCCTTGCCAAAAATCCCTCCCCAGCTCTCCTGTAGCCTCCCCTAACAGGTCCTGGAAGCTCTCTAAGATACTTCCAGGTACTCTAAGCTCTCCCTGGCACTTTCTTCCCTCCACGCTGAGCCATCCCCAGCTCTCCCAGCCCGTCCTCATCCTTCCTCCAGCCTTCCTCCTCACTGCATCACCACAGGGGCCAGGGAGCAGGGGGGGGGGTGGGAAAATAAATCAGTGGGAATCTTTCAATCTTTCAATCCCTGGGTTCCCTGTGGGGTTCTGCTCACTCCCAGGTGGAAGTGAATCCCTTCAAGAGGAGCTGCTCCGTTTCATCAGCGAGGCTGGGGCCGCCTGGGCTCTCGCTGTCGGCCGGCCCCAACCTCGGCAGCAGCTGATAATAGGATTGCAAACTTTTGAAGTTAATAGGGGGAAGGGGAGGAAGAAAATAAATTACAGAGCTGCTGTGTATTATTATAATGCAATAAGCTGCCACACAGTGTCTCTCCCCCTGCAGGGGGATCACGCCTTGTCACCCAGCCTATGAAGGTAATGATTAAAGCCCCATGAAATTCGTGGTGGCACAAAAGTCCTGAGAAGCATGAAATGCTCTGGTTTCCATTTCAAAAACAAGCCCCCCAAAAAGGGGGGGGAGAAAAAGAGAAAGGAAAAGAAGAAAAAGAGGGGGAAAAAACCCCCCCCACCCAAACCACCCACCCTGCATTTGGTGGTACAGAATTGAATAGAATTAACCAGGTTGGAAGAGACCTTTGAGCTCATCGAGTCCAACTCACAACCCAACACCCACTGATCAACTACACCATGGCACCAAGCAGCCCATCCAGGCTCTTCCTAAACACCTCCAGGGATGGGGACTCCATCACCTCCCTGGGCAGCACATTTCCAATGGCCAATCTCTCTTGCTGGGAAGAACTTCTTCCTAACATCCAGCCTGAACCTCCCCTGGCACAGCTTGAGACTGTGTCCTCTTGTTCTGCTGCTGGGTGCCTGGGAGAAGAGACCAACCCCCACCTGGCTCCAACCTCCCTTCAGGGAGTTGTAGAGAGCAAGAAGGTCTCCCCTGAGCCTCCTCTTCTCCAGGCTAAGCAGCCCCAGCTCCCTCAGCCTCTCCTCCCAGGGCTGTGCTCCAGACCCCTCCCCAGCTTTCTTGCCCTTCTCTGGACACATTTGAAGAGAAACCTGCTAATCCCAGACGGGCTGAGAGAGCTGGGGTTGTTCAGCCTGGAGAAGAGAAGGCTTCAGGGAGACCTTAGAGCAGCCTTCCAGGACTTGAAAGGGTTACAAGAAGGCTGCAGAGGGACTGTTCCCAAAAGCCTGCAAGAACAGGACCAGGGGCAACGGCTTCAAACTAGAGCACAGCAGATTTAGATTGGATGTGAGGAACAAGTTCTGCACCATGAGGGTGGTGGAGCACTGCAACAGGTTGCCCAGGGAGGTTGTTGGGGCTCTCATCCCTGGAGATATTCAAGGTGAAGCTCAACAGGGCTCTGGGCACCCTGGTCTAGCTGAGGATGTCCCTGCTGACTGCAGGGGGTTGGACTGGATGAGCTTTGGAGATCCCTTCCAACCCATTCTGGGATTCTGGGAGTTCCAGATGGACTGGAGGGGCACAAAGGGCTGCTGGGGACAAGCTCACCTTGTGTGGGAGCTGAAAACCAAAACTGAAGAGGCAAATATGAGGAAGATATTCTTGAGAGTGAGGGTAGGGAGACACTGGCACAGGCTGCCCAGGGAGGCTGTGGCTGCCTCCTCCCTGGAAGCATTGAATGCCCTGAGCAATCTGGGCTGGTGGGAGGTGTCCCCTGCCCATGGCAGGGGGGGTTGGAACTGAATGATATTCAAGGTCCCCTCCAACCCACCCCATTCTATGGATGTATAAATCCACATCCCACATCTGCATCCCTCCTGTCCCCTCTTTCAGATCAAACTGAAGGAGATCTTTGAGACACCCTCTGAGATCGCCCTGGTCCTGGAGCTGGTGACCGGAGGAGAGCTCTTCGACAGGTACCCCCAGCCCAGCTGCCTGCCAGCATGATGGGCATGGGAGGATGAGGATGGAGGGGTCTGGAGGGTAGGGGGGTGGTGTGTGGGGGGCAAGGTGCTGATCCCTTGTGCCTGCAGGATCGTGGAGAGAGGTTTCTACAGTGAGAGGGACGCAGCCCACGTCGTCAAGCAGATCCTGGAAGCTGTTTCGGTAATGTGGCCCCAGCATGGCCCCAGTATGGTCCCAGCATGGCCCCAGCATGGCCCCAGTATGGTCCCAGCATGGCCCCAGCATGGCCCCAGCATGGCTGTGGGTCATCCCAAGCCATCCTAAGCCCCATGGGATGTATGTGGATCAGGGGTGTCACTGTGGGGACTGCCCTTATCCCACATACCCCTGGGTAGAGGCACCCAGAGGTGTCCCCATCCCAAATAGCCCTGGAGAGAGGCACCCAGAGATGTCCCCATACCAAACAGCCCTGGAGAGAGGCCCCCAGAGCTGTCCCCATCCCAAACAGCCCCTGGGGAGAGGCACCCAGAGCTGTCCCCATCCCAAACAGCCCCTGGGGAGAGGCACCCAGAGCTGTCCACATCCCAAGTACCCCTGGGGAGAGGCACCCAGAGCTGTCCACATCCCAAGTACCCCTGGGGAGAGGCTCACCCTTGGCCTTCCAAAGTCACCACTGGTGGAGATGCCTCTTCCAAGCCATGCTTGGGAGGGATGAGGGAGAGGAGGGAGGAAGGTCAGGCCGCTCTGCATCGCAGGGCAGCTGGAGATGGGGTTTCCATGGCAACAGGAGGGTTTGAAAATGGGAACTGATACCTGGGAACGACCTCCCAGTGCCCCCTGCACCAGCAGCTCCAGCACCACAGGAGCTGGGGTGTTCCCAAAGGAAGAGCCAAAGGAGTTGCTGCTGTGTTTGGTTTGTGCCCGCTCCTGGATGGCTGCAACCTCCTCCTGAAGTCTGTCTGAGGAAGCTGGGGCTTCCCTTGTCCCCTTCCTGCACCCCACACCCTGCTCTCATTCCCTCTCTCTTGTAGTATCTGCATGAAAATGGAGTTGTCCATCGCGACCTGAAGCCGGAGAACCTGCTCTATGCTGACCTGTCCCCCGATGCCCCCCTCAAAATCGGTGGGTTTGCCAGAGGGGGAGGCTTCATGGCAGGAGGAGGGGTTGGAAGTGAGCCTCCCTGCCAGCAGCACCCTCTGTGTGTCCCCTTCAAGGCGATTTTGGGCTCTCCAAGATCGTGGATGAGCAGGACACCATGAAGACTGTCTGTGGGACGCCAGGGTACTGCGGTGAGCTGGGGAGTGGGAGAGGGACTTGGGGGGGGGGGGCTGCTCCCTGCCTGAGGCCCTGCACAGCTCAGTGCAGGGATGGATGGCTCCCAGGAGCTCCCCACATCCACACAGATTCACAGGCTGCATCAGCTCAAAAAGCATCTTGCCCAACCCACTGCACTCGGCAGGGACTCCTCCAGCCGGAGCAGGCTGCCCAGGGCCACATTAAGTTTGACCTTGAATGTCTCCAGGCATGGAGCCTCAGCCACCTCCCTCAGCAACCTGTTGCCAGTGTCTCCCCACCCTCGCTGTGCAGAGCTTCCTCCTGCTGCCCAACCTAACCCTGCCCTGCTCCAGCTCCAAAGCCCTGCCTCTGAACCCCCAAACTCTTCTTGCAGCCCCTGAGATCCTCCAGGGGTGCCCATACGGCCCCGAAGTGGACATGTGGTCCGTGGGGGTCATCACCTACATCCTGTGAGTACCCTGTGCCTGCTGACAGCCTGATGCTGAGGTGGTTTTGTTCCAGCAGCAGCTGGTGAGTGCTGGGCTGGTGCTTGGCAGCCTCCTGCAGCTCCTCTCTCTCCCTGCCTGCAGGCTCTGTGGCTTCGAGCCCTTCTTCGACCCGCGTGGGGATCAGTACATGTACAGCCGCATCCTCACCTGCGACTATGAGTTTGTGTCTCCGTGGTGGGATGAGGTTTCCCTCAATGCCAAGGACTTGGTGAGCAAGCTGGGCCTTGGGGGCTGCCCCACTACCTTCCAGTGTCTGAAAGGGAGGCTCCAGGAGAGCTGGGGAGGGATTTTGGATGAGGGCGTGGAGCGGCAGGCTGAGGGGAAATGGCTTTGAGGTGGGAGAGAGGAGATTGAGAGTGGAGAGGAGGAAGAAATTGAGAGTGAGGGTGGGGAGAGACTACAATAGGTTGCCCAGGGAGGTTGTGGATGCCTCCTCCATGGAGGTGTTCAAGGCCAGGCTGGAGGAGCAACCAGGGCTGGTGGGAGGTGTCCCTGCCCATGGCAGGGGGTTGGAACTGGGTGATCCTTAAGGTCCCATCCAACCCAACCCAACCCTTGACTCTGTGAGATCAGACGTTCTGTTGTGTTGCTGATAACGCATCCAGAGGAATCTCTGCAGGGCTGTTGGGGCTCTCATCCCTGGAGATACTCAAGGTGAGGCTCAACAGGGCTCTGGGCAACCTGATCTAGCCGAGGATGTCCCTGCTGACTGCAGGGGGTTGGACTGGATGAGCTTTGGAGATCCCTTCCAACCCATTCTGGGATTCTGGGAGTTCCAGATGGACTGGAGGGGCACAAAGGGCTGCTGGAGACAAGCTCACCTTGTGTGAGAGGTGAAAACCAAAACTCAAGAGGCAAATATGAGGAAGAAATTCTTGAGAGTGAGGGTAGGGAGACACTGGCACAGGCTGCCCAGGGAGGCTGTGGCTGCCTCCTCCCTGGAGGTGTTCAAGAGCAGGCTGGATGAGGCCTTGAGCAATCTGGGCTGGTGGGAGGTGTCCCTGCCCACAGCAGAGGGGTTGGAACTGGATGAGCTTGAAGCTCCCTCCCAATCCAAAGCATTCTGTGAATCTATGAGTCATTATGCAGCCTTCAGATTGGTGCCTGGAAAGGTAACAATGATTTCTGGAGAAGAGGAGGCTGAGGGGAGACCTTCTGGCTCTCCACAACTCCCTGAAAGGAGGTTGGAGTGAGGTGCAGGTTGGCCTCTTCACCAGAGGAACAAGCAATAGGATAAGAGGCAATGGCCTCAGGGTGCACCAGAGGAGGTTTAGGTTGGACATTAGAAGAAACTAATTGACTGCAAAGGTTCTCAAACACTGGAAGAAGCTGCCTGGGGAGGTGGTTGACTCCCCAGCCCTGGAGCTGTTTTGAAAGCTGCAGAGATGTGGTGCTGAGGGCCATCAGCCTTGGCAGAGTCAGGGGATGGGTGGACTGGGATGAGCTTAAAGGTCTTTTCCAACCACAGTGATTCCACCTAAACTAGTGGGATTTAACGAATGAAGCTCTGTTTGGGTGTGTTTGCAACTGGTTCAAGGTCAGGAAATTGATTGTCCTGGACCCCCAGAAGAGGCTGACTGTCCACCAGGCTCTGGAGCATCCCTGGGTCACCGGGAAAGCTGCCAAGTTCGCTCACATGGACAGCACCCAGAAGAAACTGCAGGAATTTAATGCCAGGAGGAAACTGAAGGTGAGGAGAAAAGGCTCCGTTAGCCCCCCCCCGCCCCGGGGTGGGTTTCATGTGCCCTTGTGCAAACAGCTGGGGGCACCAGGGGCTGCTGTCACCCTGCCCTCAGCAGATCAATGTTGGGTGCTGTGTGGCAGCTCGGGGAGGGGGCTGAAAGGGGATGGAGCAGCTCCTTGTGCAGCTGTGTCCCAGGGGAGGCAGCGGCTGCCGGGACGAGCCTCGCCCGAGGTGAAGTCAGGAGCTTCCCAGCTCCGTGGGGTGGGAGGAGTGGGCACCATCTCCCCTTGCACACAGCTCCAGGGGCCTGAGCCCCTCAGGAAGGGCTTTGAAGGGCAGAATTCTGCCAGTCCCGGGCTGGAGAGCTACCAGGATGATTAAGGGACTGGAGCACTGCCCTATGGGGAGAGGCTGAGAGCCCTGGGGCTGTTTGGTCTGAAGAAGAGAAGACTGAGGGGGGATTTGATCAATGCTTAATTGATCAATGCTTATCTGAGGGCTAGGGGTCAAGAGGGAAGGGACAGGCTCTTTGATAGGCCAAGGGGCAATGGATATAAACTCCAGCACAGGAGGTTCCACCTCAGCATCAGGAGGAACTTCTCCACTGTGAGGGTCACAGAGCCCTGGAGCAGGCTGCCCAGAGGGGTTGTGCAGTCTCCTTCTCTGGAGGCTTTCAAGATCCATCTGGATGTGCTCCTGTGTGACCTGTGCTGGATTCTCTGCTCCTGTGTGACCTGTGCTGGATTCTCTGCTCCTGCTCTGGCAGAGGGGGGTTGATGACCTTTGGACCCCTAACATCCTGTGATTAACCCTTCCTGTGCCTCTTTGACAGGCTGCCATGAAAGCTGTGGTGGCCTCCAGCCGCCTGGGCAACCATGGCCACCACGACTGCTCCCGCAGCGGCCGCAGCCACGGAGAGGGTCCCCCAGGCTCCTGCCTGCCCCAGGGCACAGGGACTGCTGGCACTGAGACCACCACCACCACCACCACCACTGAAGAGCTCAACGCTTTCCAGAGTGAGCCCACAGCCTCCAAGGTGCCCATGAACGGTGCTGGCTGCAAGAGCTAACGTGCCTGGTGCCACCAAGAGCTCGCCACAGCTTGGACAAGCAATGTCCCACCGCCCCTGGGACACTGGCACTGGGAGAGCTGGGGGTAACTGGGGGGAGGGGTGTGCCAGCAGCACCCCAGGTGTAGGTGTGCATCAAGAGCCTGTGGTCTGTCACGTGGAGCATCCCTCTGTAGTGTCCTGTTGCTGGTGGCTGTGTGTCTGCAAGGACAAGGTGACTCTCTCTGCTGGCAAGGAACAGTTTTGGCCACTGTGGCTTGAAAAGGATCCTGGGTGGCTTCAGAACGAGGAGCAAACTGCAGGGAAAAGAAAGGAATACTTTTCCCCCTCCTTCCCTATAAATGCAGTGAGTTTGGCCACTTCCTGTAAATAGCTGTTGGCTGCTGAGGGGAGAGGCTGCAGCCAGATTGTCACTGCTGTCACCAGACCCAGCTGCACTTTGCTGCTGGGTCAGAAGAGGTCTGCAGGAGCCTTGAGGATCCTGTTTGGAGAGTCCACGTCTGGCAGCTGAGCCCTTTGGCCTCTCCAGAGGGAGGCAACCTCCGCTCTGTGCTTCGGTTCCGGTCGCTCCCACAGCTTGGCCTTGCTGCAGCTGGTGCCATGCTGGTGGCACTGCCAGGAGCTGGCAGCACCAGCTTCACCCTCACCAGTCCACTCAGGATCGACACAAGGAGCTTGAACAAAGACCAGCAGGAGGGGACTCTTGCCTCCAGCAGCCTGTGGCACTGGAGCCTGGCAGCGCTTCCCCAGCGAGGATGAGGAGCTGAGGGGCACTGTGGGTTTTTAAGACTCTTTGGACAAACTTCTTGCAAACAAGGGTTGTGTTTGGGGGTGGGATTTTTTCCCCCCCTCCCCCAATTGTTGTCATTTTTAGGCAGTTCTTTGCCAAGTTGCAGGAGAAATGCTTGCAGGTTTTAATACAGGACAGGACAAGCCATATTCCGTGGGAGGGGGATCAGAGATCCAGCAGCAGCTTTGCTGACCTGAGGCAGTGAGTGTGGCTCCCACCCCTAAGAGACCTCTGGGGGCTGGACACATAAACTGGAGTCTTTGGGCCAAAAAGGTAGAGCTGGAGTGGAATGGGGCTGCACACACTGGGTCAGAAACAGCTGGAGAAGGATGAAATTTGGACATAGTGGGTTAAAAAAACGGCTGGAGAAGGATGACATTTGTACACACTGGAGCACAAACAGCTGGAGAAGGATGAAATTGGTACCCTTGAGGCCAAAAGATAGATGGGAGAAGGGTGAAAATTGTACATATTGGGCCCAAAACAACTGGAGAAGGATGAGATTTGCACATATTGGGGCAAAAACAGCTGGAGAAGGAAGGGATTTCTACACTTTGGGCTAAAAAAACAGCTGGGGAAGGATGAAATTTGTACACACTGGGTTAAAAGCACCTGGGAAAGGATGGAATTGGTACACTTTGGGCTAAAAAGCAGCTGGGGAAGGATGAAATTGGTACTCTTGGGGCCAAAAAATAGATGGAGAAGGATGACATTTGTACATATTGGGTCCAAAAACAGCTGGAGAAGGATGAAATTGGTACACTTTGGGCTAAAAAACAGCTGGAGAAGGGTGAAAATTGTACATGTTGGGTCAAAAACAACTGGAGAAGGGTGAAATTTGGGTCAAAAACTGGAGGAGGATGAAACTGGTACTCTTGGGGCCAAAAAAAACAGATGGAGAAGGATGAAATTTGTACATATTGGGTTAAAAACACCTGGAGAAGCATGAAATTCATACACTTTGGGCTAAAAAACAGCTGGAGAAGGGTGAAATTTGTACATGTTGGGTCAAAAACAGCTGGAGAAGGGTGAAATGTGTACACTTTGGGTCAAAAACTGCTGGAGAAGGATGAAACTGGTACACTTTGGGTCAAAAAACACCTGGAGATGCATGAAATTTGTACATATTGGGTCAAAAAACACCTGGAGAAGCATGACATTTGTACATATTGGGGCAAAAAAACACCTGGAGAAGCATGACATTTGTACATATTGGGGCAAAAACAGCTGGAGAAGGATGAAATTGGTACACTTTGGGTCAAAAACTGCTGGAGAAGGATGAAACTGGTACACTTTGGGCTAAAAAACAGCTGGAGATGGATGAAATTTGTACATGTTAGGTCAAAAACAACTGGAGAAGGGTGAAATTGGTACATTTTGGGCTAAAAAGCAGCTGGAGAAGGATGAAAATTGTACATATTGGGTCAAAAACACCTGGAGAAGGGTGAAATGGGTACACAAGGTTGATTTCTTTCTGCAGCAGCTCAACCAGGAGGGGCTGCAAACAAACAGTGAAACTGCTGCAGCTGAAAAAGGAGCTGTTCCAAGCCCCCAGCTCAGTGCTGAGCATGGGGCAGGGCTGAAATGGGAGCAGCAGGCAGGCAGATGTCCCACAACGACTTCCAGATGTGCCCTCAGCACAAGCAGAAATCGTTAAGGTGACATCTAAAGGGCCTGGCCTCCACCCAGCGAGGCTGATTTGGATTCAGGGTGCTTGGAAAGCTGACTACAGAGGAGACAGCAGACACAGGACAAGGGGTGAGGGTTTAAACTATAAGGGAGATTTAGATTGGATCTAAAGAAGATTTTTTTTTGACACTGAGGGTGCTAAGACCCTGGCTCAGGTTGTGCAGACAGGTGGGAAGATGCCCCATCCCTGGAACCATTTCAGATCAGGTTCTCTGGGGCCCTAAGCAACCTCCTCTAGTGGCAGATATCCCTGCTTGGCTGCACTAGATGAGGTTTAAAGGTCCTTTCCCACCAAACCCAGTCTGTGATTCTATGTTCAAGAGATGTTTGGATTCTCCTTTCAATTGGAATATTAGATCTGACCAGAAAGGGTCTTTGTCTGTAGAACTCCCAGCCACAGCTACAGTGGGAGAGCAGCTACACAGCGAGATTTCAGGCTGGAGCAAGGCAGCTCTGACAAGGTGAGAGAAATGTTGTCAGAAATGGAGCTGAGATGCTTCAACAAGGGCAAGTTTCCTCTTTTTTTTCCCTCCCTTGCATTTTGCAGGAGGGGAAGTTGTTTTCTCTCCTTAGAGGGCTGAACCTCAGAGTGTCCTGAACTCTGGCCTCTATCCTAACTTGGTGTGATCCTCTGTGTCCTTCAGACCCTGCAACAAAGCCCCATTTTCCTTCCAGCGAGGCCAGAACTCCCAACTTGAACCATGCTGCTTCCTAACCCAGGTCTTAAAAGCCTGTTTTGTATCCTTTGACATGAAATAGTGCTTTAAACACCTTGCAGGATCAAGCTGGAGCCCTCAGCACAGCCACAAGCCTGTGAAGCAGAGATGGTGAGGAATGCTGCTCTCCCCACAGCCCACTCCTGACCCTGCCAGAGCAACAGGAAATCTGATGTCAATTAGGTAGCAGTGAGTAACGAAGTGTCTTCAGCAATGAAGGCACTCAAGGGAAAACTGTGAGTGAAGGGGGGGGAAAAAGGGAGTTTGTCTCTTATGTTATGTCAATGAAGTGTTACTCTATAAATATCAGTACTTTAAAAAGTGGGGGGGGGGGGGGGAAGGGGGGTGGGGAGGGAGGGAGGGAGGGGAATGCTCTCCTGGGAGTGAAGCCATCAGGAGACAACATTTTGGTCTGTGTGCTGTTTTCAGGATGTGTTATTACTAACTTCCTCCTTCAGTATAGTGGTGACATTGCAAGTATCACAGATATTTATAACCAAGTAGAAGACAGCTAATAAAGCATCCAACGTCACAATGTGGGCTCTGTTTTCTCTGCTCTCCTCAGAACACCCAGGCTAAGGAAAAAAAAATCGACAGGGCCAAACAGCAGCTTCCTGAGAGCCGTTTTTATTTATTTTTAACCCATTTTCATGCAACTAAACAGTTTCAAGCTCTGAACAATTAAACACTCACCTGGTTTGGGGTTTTTTTGTTGGTTTTTTTTTTGTCCAGCCACGCTGATTTTTATTGTCAGGGCCTGGCACGATCCTCTGCTCACTGTGCCTTTTGTCTCTGGGTGCAATCGCACACCGGAGTTTCTTGCAGTGCCCGTGTCACACCAGGCCACTGGGGCCCGCGAAGTGATTTCACCTTCAAAACGAAAGACAAAGCCTTTGGAATGTTCAATTAGAAGCAACGTCCGGGCGGCTCGGTGAGGTCTAGGATGGGCCGAGGCTCGCCAGGGTGGGTCGGGGCCTGGTAGGCCGCGGGGCCTGCCGGGACCCGTCGGAGCCTCTACGCGCGGGGGGTCTCCGGTGCAGGAGCTCAGGTGCCGCACTCTGACATCACAGCACAGCCTTCATTGTGACTACGTCACCAGCAAGTCCCCGTTGCCATGGCACCCGCAGCCTATGTCGCGGACGCCCCTCGGGTCACCACCCGGGAGAGAGGGGGAAGTGACGTCAGCGGCAAGGACGCACCGCCGCGGGGGCGGGGCACGCACCCCATCCTCCAATAGAAATGTACAGTCCGCCACGGAGGGCGGAGCAACCTGAGGAGTGGGCGCTTCGATTGGCTGGAGCCTGTGTGTCTTTTGGCGGCGGGAAGGAGGTCACCCAAGCGCGCTCGCTGATTGGCTACGCCCCGGCTGTGAGGGCGTTGCAGACATGGGAACGGGCGGGGCGGGCTCCCTGATATGGAGGGAGGCGGCGGGGCGCTGCCGTCTGTATCGGGCCCACACACGGTAATTGCCAACCGGCATCCTGGGGTGGGGGTGCGGCCTGGAGCTTCGTCACCGCGATTGGGCAGGGCGACCCGGCCCTACACCGTGCGGCTTGGGAGGGGGAAGAGAAGGGGCGGCCCAACCTCTCAACGCGGCGTGAGTCCCGGGCGGGGGGTCCTGGGCCTGGGCTTTCCTCAAGTCCTGGCCTTTACCTCGCAGCGGGAGACCCTGGCTGGGGTTCCCGGGCCCCGGCTTCCCTCAGGTCCCAGCCTTTCCCTCACAGCGGGACGCGGCGGCGAGTAGCGGTGGAAGCCGGGGCGGGAGGCAGGGCAGGGGAAAGCGGCTGGGGTGGAGCTGTTGGAGCCTCGTAGTGTCGTTGATCCTCTCGGCGGGGCCCGGCTCTGTGTCCCTGCCCTCCAGCCCAAAGGTCTGGCGCTTCGGGGCGGCTGTAACAACCCTTTCTCACGGCGTCTCGGCGGCGGGACCGCCTCGCAGCGCGCAGAGACCGATGGTTTCAGTTTCCCTGTCCTTAATGAGCCTTAATATGCCCTTAGGAAAAGCGAAAGCTGTTTCGCTGCTTCGCTCTGGTTACTGTTGCGGTCTGCGTACCAAAGCTGGCACAGCGAGGGGTGATTTGTGGCGGGGTAAGTGGCCTTTGGGTTCGCTGGGGAACGCTCAGCCCCGCCGCGGGGCTGCCACACGGTAACAGCGTTTGCTACACTTGCAAGTGCAGAAAGGCCTCCTGAAGCTGCAGGGCTGGGGAAAGATACTTCGTTAGACCTCGATCTAGAAGCACACATGGGAGCGAAGTAGTCATAGAGTTAGAATTGAATCGTGGAACTGTCAGGGTTGGAAAGGTGCTCAAGGATCAGCCAGTTCCAAACCCCCTGCCATGGGCAGGGACATCTCACACTATAGCAGGTTGCTCACAGCCATCTCCAGCCTGGCCTTCAAAACCTCCAGGGATGAGGCTTCCACCACCTCCCTGGGCAACCTGTGCCAGTCTCTCACCACCTTCATGGGGAACAACTTCTTCCTAACATCCAGTCTGAATCTCCCCACTTCTAGTTTTGTTCCATCCCCCCCAGTGCTGTCACTCCCTGACACCCTCAAAAGTCCCCCCCCAGCTTTCTCATAGCCCCCTTCAGATACTGGAAGGCCACAATAAGGTCTCCTCAAAACCTTATCTTCTCCAGACTGAGCAGCCCCAACTCTGTCCCCATATCAGAGCAGCTCCAGACCTCTAATCATTCTCATGGCCCTTCTCTGGACACCTTTCAGTGCATCCAGATCCCTCCTGTAACTGGAGCTCCAGAACTGGACACAGTACCTCCAGGTAGTCCAGTGACCTCAGGGGCAAAATGCTACATAGCTGGAGTCATGCTTGCTGTTTATCTTCTATATTGCCTTCAAGAAAAAAATAAAAAGAAGCAGGAGAATATGGGCCAAGTGTTGGGTAACTCTTGCATTAATTTCTCCCTCAGAGCAGGCTGGTGTTTTCCTGCTGTGTGTGAAACAGACATGACAGATCAAGAGTATGTGCTCTGCACCTGGAAGAAGCGTTTATGGCCAGCAAAGGTAAAGCAGGTGTCCAAAGTCATAGAATGGGCTGGGCTGGAAGGGACCTTCAAGATCAGCCAGTTCCAAACCCCCTGCCATGGGCAGGAACACCTCCCACCAGCCCAGGTTGCTCAAGGCCTCATCCAGCCTGGCCTTAAACACTTTCAGGGAGAGGGCATCCACAATCTCTCTAGGCAACCTGTTCCAGTGCCTCCTCATCCTCACTGGAACGAATTTCCTCCTCACCTCCAGTCTCAATCTCCCCTCTCCCAGCTTAAAGCCATTGTCCCTCATCCTGTCACTCCCAGCCCTTGTCACAAGTCCCTCCTCTGTAGCCCCCTTTCAGGTGCTGGAAGGTTGCTCTAAGGTCTCCCAGGAGCCTTCTCTTCTCCATGCTGAACAGCCCCAACTCAGCCTGTCCCCATGGGGGAAAGGTCTTTGTCCAGAACTTAGAGATGGATGAGATGGAGCAGTGAGAGCTCAAGATAAACACATTGATGGCAGGAGGTTGGACTTAAGTGGTCTTTAAAGTCCTTTCCAACCTGAATCATTTCCTTAAATGCTTTAAAAAGGAGCTGCTCTATAGAGATCCTGATCCTGCAGTCAGATGTTGTGGGCTATCATATGATCACAGAGTGGTCTGGCTTAGAAGTGACCTCAAAAATCATCCAATTCCAACCCCTGTGCTGTGGGCAGGGACACCTCCCACTACCCCAGGGTGCTCAAGGCCTCTCTCAACCTGCCTCTGAACACTTCCAAGCTTGGAGCCTCGCTAACTTCTTTGGGCAACCTGTCCCTTTCCCCCTACTGTTCCTGTTAGAAATGTGATGGCAGAGCTGTCCTCTAAGCCAACAGAGCTTGGGCAAGGATTTTTAAGCAGGTGTTTTTCCTCTTTTCTGCAGGTTTTGTGCAAATCTGGAGTCACTGGGAGAAGATCTCTCAGTAATGGGAAGGGGACTTCTTTTGAAGTTGAAATACTTGGCTTGAAAGAACAGTTGAGTATCTTTGTGGCTGTTGTGTTTGGTGCTGTTGGGCATTAGAAAGACCCCCCCCCTAAAAAGAAACCCAACCCCCAAAAGAGCTAATCCCTTTATCTGAAGATGCAATGAGATCAGTGCTTTCCAGGACACTTAGAGAACTATCCCCCCCAAAAAACCCTGTTGCCTTTTCCAGCCCTGGCCACTGCTATTCCCTGGAACATCCCTGACCTGCTGGCTGTTAGCTCAGGCATCCTTCCTGTGTTGGTTTGGGGTTATTCTGTTTTGTCTTCTGCCAAAATGTGCAGGTTCTGGGGGTGGGGGATGGGGGTAGGAACTGCAAGTGCCAGCAGGGTGCTGCTGTTTTAATGCTGTGGTGTTTTCAGGGTCAGTGTGAGCTGTGCAAACACTGTGCCACTGAAGGAGGAGAGCATAGAGAGCATCGCCTCCAGCTTAGGTGAGCAGGTGACAGAAGAGTTGCTGCTTTGCCTGGGTTCTGAATGCTAAACCTTCCCCCCACTCCTTCCCCCAAACTCAGCCTGGTTAGCAGGAGCTCTGTATTTGACCTGAAGTCCTCCTTTAGAGGTGGTTCTGAATTTCTTTCCCCCACCCCCCTCTTTCCATCCTGTCCATAATGTTTGGCAGCAGACTAAAATCTTCTCACAGCTGCTTCCGCTCTTCCCTCCTGTAGCGTGTGTTGGGAGGGTGAGGAAGTGTTTGACCTGCACAGAATCACACAGTGGGTTGGGTTGGAGGGGACCCTGAGGGTCATCCAGTTCCAACCCCCTGCCATGGGCAGGGACACCTCTCACCAGCCCAGGCTGCTCAAGGCCTCACCCAGCCTGGCCTTGAACACCTCCAGGGAGGGGGCAGCCACAGCCTTCCTGGGCAGCCTGCTCCAGTGTCCCCCCCAACCCTCACTGCCAACAATTTCTTCCTCCTCTCCCCTCTTCCAGCTTCAATCCCTCTCATCCTGCAGTCAACTTAAGGTGCTGGGAAGCCTGCCCTGTGGGTGTCCCTGTGACCCTTGCCTCAATCACTTCTGCTGAATTGATTAAATAACACATTACATTAAACCATGAACCTAAATTCAATGCTAAATTGCCTCTTTGAGAGGTGTGCTAGGGAGAAAAAGATCTTTTTTCTCCTCTGCAACCTGTTGCTTTTGTTCCCCTCCATCAGATCAGAGGAAAGACTCCAGCGAGGCTGTGGAGGAGCTGAAGTATCGGCGGTCCCTTAAGCTTGCCCTGGATGTGTTGACTCAAAATGGCTTAGCCAGGCAAGTGGCACCTTCAGGAGGACCAAATGCTCTGCTGTCCCAGGAGAACAAGGCTGGACCTCACTCCCCTCCCTGCTCACGCCGTTGTCAAGTGCTCTTTGAAGGGAAGCCAGAGCCTGTGACCGCCAGGAAGAGAAGAGAGCAGAGCAATAACCTCAGCCTGAGGGCTGAGGCAAGAAACCCCCCCCAGAAAGTCTCCTTCAGGCGGGAGGGGAGCAGAGCAAAGCTTTCCAGGTGCTCTACTGGGGACTTGTCTAGTGCAGCAAAGCCAGAGAGTCACAATGGCAAAATACCAGTAGCAAAATCCCTACCAAGAGGGAAAAAAGCCAAGCTCAGGTTGTTGTCCAAGTCCAGCCCAAGAAGCAAAGCCTCCTTCAGACCCAAGGAGGAGAGGAGTAAGCAAGGAGGAAGACAACCAAGAGCTGCAGGATCAGCTGTGTCGTGTGGGGATGATCCCCTCCAGGACCAAGCTCAGCCCCTGGCTGGCAGAGGGTCCCCTGGCAGGAAGGTGAACAGCAGGAGTCAACCTAAAAGGACTTTACTGAATCTGTGTCCAGGTGCCTCAGATGACTTGGCAAAAAGCATCAACAGTGAGAGTGAAAACTTGGTGAAGCAACTGGATGGGAGGAAGAAACCAGAGAGTTTAAAAAGGCTGAATGGAGAGCAGGAGGTG
This sequence comes from Dryobates pubescens, assembly GCF_014839835.1. NCBI lineage: Eukaryota > Metazoa > Chordata > Aves > Piciformes > Picidae > Dryobates > Dryobates pubescens. The sequence goes on from NC_071642.1 coordinate 4,157,801, forward strand.
GGAGCAGCTGTGTCCCCAGGCAGGAAAAGGAAGTGCAGGAGTCACCCTCAACCTTCCTCTGGGCCTTCTCCCCAAGAGACACTTTTGGAGAGGCTTCCCTCTCAGCCTGAAGAGAAGGGAAATGAGGACACTTCACCAGAGGTCACCAGTAAAATAAAACACTTTCAGCTGCCTGACTTTGAGGAGGATGAAGGTGGGCAAGTGGCTTGGGGGGGTGGGGGTGGGGAAAGAAAACCTCACCCCCTGCCTACAGCCAAGGGCTGTAAACTCATCTTGGAAGGTTGCTTTTGTTGGATGAGGTTCTTTAAATAGCTGATTTCCACACACACCTCCCCCTATTCCTTTTGGGTTTAGGTTTTGGACAAGCACAAAATGCAGCAGGTTTTGATGCTGGCTGAGGGCTGGTGTGGCACTTAAATGGTTTGGTGTTCATCAGGGGAACCAGCCATGGCAGAAATGCTTCCTCATGACTAGATGAATCACTAATTGCACACACTTGGCTTTGGTTTCACTCTTTAGTTAGGGTGAAATGATGTCCTGTGGGGTGAACCCATGCCCTGTGGAGGGGCAGGCTGCTGTCTGCAGACTCCTGAAACTTGAAGCTTGAGGGAGGGAGGTTTAAACTGGAGGTTAGGAAGAAATTCTTGCCAGTGAAGGTGGGGAGACACTGGAACAGGATGCTCAGGGAGGTTGTGGATGTCCCCTCCCTGGAGGTGTTCAAGGCCTTGAGCAACCTGGGCTGGTGGGAGGTGTCCCTGTCCATGGCAGGGTGGTTGGACCTGGATGATCCTGAAGATCCTTTCCAACCCAACCCATTCCATGACTTTATGAAAGCAGCCTGTGCTTGTTCCTGTCCCAGCTTTTGTTCAGGTTATCAGGCAGAGAATTGAGTGTGTGTGTGTGGTGTGACAGACCTTTGTGGTGGTGTCACTCACCCCTTGTGTGTCACCCACTTTGAAGCTGATCTTCTGGTAATTGCTGATCCCTTAATTGCTCTTCCATGCTGATGAATGCTGCTGTTGGCAGGAATGGAATTGTCTGAGCTGTCTTCAAAGATCCCTTCCTCAGAGGGCCTCTCTCACCTCTCAGCTCTGTTAGAGGAGGAGGAGGAGGAAGATGAAGAGCTCCCCTGCATTTTATCCCCTCAAGGTGAGGCATCAGCCACTGGAACAGGCTGCTCAGGGAGGTGGTGGAGTCACCATCCCTGGAGGTGTTCCAGAACCGTGTGGCCTTGTCACTTGAGGCCATGGTTTAGTGCCCATGGTGGTGTTGGGTTGATGGCTGGACTTGGGTGATCTTGGAAGGCTTTTCCAACCCAAACAATTCTGTGATCAGTGCCCCTGCAGGAGAGTTCTTCACCTGGGGCTGCTGTGTGTGTAGGGGGGAGGGCTCTGTGTGTGCTTCCAGCTCACTGACAAGCCTGGGCCTGTCAGTGCAAGCCTGTCAAGAAGGTGAGCCCAGCTTTGTTCATGCTTGGAATCAAATGCAGAAAGGCTTTTTGAAACAGAATGAAATGCAGATCCTTGTGAAATTGGGCAAGGACCCAGGGCTGAGGGTGCTGAGCTCCTCTGGAAGTCATTTCCTCTGAGGCTGAGTCATGACAGCTCCTGTGCTGCATTTTGGTGGGGGGGAGGGGACATTGACACCCTGTCACATCAGTTGAGACCTGTAAAAGCTTTTTGGGTGAGGCTGCTGGCAGAGGCCAAGCTGAATGTCTTGGTTTGTGAAGAAAACTTGCTCTTTTGTTCCACCACAGAGCCCCAGGCAATCGAGGAAGGGATCTTGGTCTGGTGCAAGCTGCGAGGGTATCCGTACTGGCCAGCAGTGGTAAGAGCAGCTCTGGGGTGGGAGCTGAGCAGGAGCTGCTGATCCAGCTCTGGGATGTCTGTTTCAGAGGTTGTATTGTGTTAGAAGGAACCCTCCAAGGGCATCTTGTCCAACCCCCCTGCAGGCAGCAGGGACACCTCCAACTTGAGCAGGCTGCACAGGGCCACATTAAGTTTGACCTTGAATGCCTCCAGGGATGGAGCCTCAGCCACCTCCCTGGGCAACCTGTGCCAGTGTCTCCCCACCCTCATTGTGCATTCCTCCTGATGTCCAGCCTAACTCTGTCCTGCTCCAGTTCCAAACCATTGCCCCTCCTCCTATCCCCACAGCCCCTTCTGAGCAGTCCTTCCCCAGCCTGCCTGCAGGTCCCCTTCAGACACTGAAATGCAGCTCTAAGGTCTCCCTGGAGCCTTCTCCAGGCTGAAGAGCCTCAACTCTCCCAGCCTGTCCCTACAGCAGAGGTTCTGCAGCCCTCTTACCATTTTGGTGGCCTCCTCTGAACCCTCTCTAGCAGGTCCATGTCCTTGTGGTGGTGGTTGCCACAGAGCTGGGCACAGCCCTGCAGGTGAGGTCTCCCCAGAGCAGAGCAGAGGGGCAGGATCCTCTCTCTCCAGCTCTGGCCACACTGCTTTGGATGCAGCCTGGGCTGCCATTGGCCATTGCTGGCTCCTGTCCAGCTTCTCCCCCACCAGCACCCCCAAGCCCCTTTCTGCAGGGCTGCTCTCAACCTCATCCCCCCCAACCTGGACTGATATTGAGGACTGCCCCGACCTAGGTGCAGGGCCTTGCTCTTTGCCTTACTGAGCCTCAGGAGGTTCTCCTCAGCCACCTCTCCAGGTACCTCCTGATGCTTCCCATCCTTCATGCCCTTCTGGTCTGGTGTAGAGCTGGAAGTGTTAAAAATCTTCCAGCAGAGGCATTCCAGAGAGTCTAGAAGTCGATTTCCATCTGAATAGGAGCCCCTAAAACCATCCCGAGGTGTTTGTCCTAGAGGGAGGATCAGCTCTGAGCCTTTCTCCCTGCTGTACCCTGCTGAACAAAAGGAGGAGGATGTCTCCTCGTGCACTAATTAGTGGCTCAGCTTAGCTTTTCCTATTTGTCTAAGCTTCCTGTGCTGTGTAACAGGGATGGGGGGAGAGGGATTTGGGGATCTTCAGGAGGCTCTGTCCTTCCACCAGGTGAAGAACGTGAAGCGCAAGCATCGGAAGGCCTGCGTGCTCCTGATCGATGGCACCACCAATGAGAGGAAAAAAGGGTAAATGCTGCAGGTTCTGCTCACTTTGGGCTTCTTTCACAGCTCCCTCCCTGCCACAGGGCAGCTAACCCTTCAGCCCACACCGGGGTCGGCCTCAGAGGTGAGGGTTTGAGGTGTGGGGGGAGGCTGGTGCCCTCCTGGCACCGAAACCAGGTTGAGGGAGGGCCCAGGTAGTGCTTCTGCTCCCCCTAAAGCGTGGTGCTGAAGCTAGCTGCAACCCCAGGCCTTGCCTTTTGGTTCTGGATTAAAGCCAGGTACTGACATGTAACAAAAGGTTCTATGGGTTTAGCTGATTATGAAAACCCAAACTAAGAAAAGCTGCATCCCTGACCCCCTTGGGAAACCCAGTCCCCAGGGAGGGGTGGGATTGCAGGGAACAGAGGTGCAGCTCAGCTGCCTCTTCTCCCTGACTGTGCTGCTTTGTCTCATTCAAGTTTCTCAGTACCTCTGAAGAATCTGAAGCACTTTGACTGTGAGGAAAAGCAGGACCTCATAGTAAGTAGTACCAGGAGCATGTGTTGGGGAAGGGTTTGGTTGTACACCCAGTGTGTGACCCTGTGGCAGGGGCTGCTGGTCTGGGGCTGCTTATTGAATCCTAAAATGCTTTGGGTTGGAAGGGAGCTTCAGGATCATCCAGTTCCACCCTCACCTGCTGTGGGCACACCTCCCACCAGCCCAGGCTGCTCAAGGCCTCATCCAGCCTGGCCTTCAACAGCTCCAGGCAGGAGGCAGCCACAGCCTCCCTGGGCAACCTGTGCCAGTGTCTCCTCACCCTCACTGGAAAGGATTTCTTCCTCACCTCCAGTCTCAATCTCCCCTCTCCCAGCTCAAAGCCATTGTCTCTCATCCTGTCCCTCCCAGCCCTTGTCACAAGTCCCTCCCCAGCTCTCCTGGATCCCCTCCAGGTCCTGCAAGGCTGCTCTAAGGTCTCCCTGGAGCTGAACAGCCCCAGCTCTCAGCCTGTCCCTTAGGGGATGCTCTCCAGCCCTCTCATCTCTGTGACCCTCCTGTGGACCTGAGATGTTCTCACTGTTCCCTAGTCTCTCTGTTCACAGTTAAGCACAGGGAGGATCATACAGAAAGGGGGTGCCCCGACCCCCTTTTTCCCCTCTCAGTGAAGCTGCTGCTCTGAGCACCTCTGGAGGTGGGGGCAGGACTCAGGCTGCATTCCCACTTTAAGCTTCTCTCGCCCCGCAGGACAAAGCGGTGGCAGAAATGGGAGGGCCCGCAGGAGACTGCAGAGAACTGCAACTGAACTTTGATCCCTTGCATTAGCTGTTGCCCAACTAGTGACCTGGACCTACAAGCTTCCTATTTCTAGGGCTGGGAATGTCTCTTGTTTTGTTAGGAACGAGCCAGAGAAGGCTACCGGCAGGAGATCGAGTGGTGCGTGCGGCTGATCGCTGACTACCGCATCAGAGTGGGTGAGCAGTGCCTGGGGGGGCCTCACCCATTCTGCTCTCCACAGAAGTGGAGAGGGCTGGAAAAGCCCTCTGAGGTCATCCAGTCCAGCCTTCAACCCAACCCCACCATGGCCCCAAGTGCTGGCCACAAGGTTCTGGAACACCTCCAAGGATGGGGACTCCACCACCTCCCTGGGCAGCCTGTGCCAAGCCCCTGACCACTCTGGCAGCAAGGAGATTTTTCCTCATCTCCAACCTAACCCTCCCCTGGCACAGTTTCAGGCCATTTTCTTCTCCTGTCACCTAAACCTAGGGAGAAGAGTCCAGCCCCCACCTCGCTGCAGCCTCCTCTCAGGGAGTTGTAGAGAAGAAGAGGTCTCCCCTCAGCCTCATCTTCTGCAGACCAAACCCCAGTTCCCTCAGCTGCTCTTCCCCAGCCCTGTTCTCCAGTCCCTTCCCAGGCTTTGTTGCTCTTCTCTGGCCCCACTCCAGCCCCTCAATTCCTGTGTTGGAGTGGGGGACTCAAAACAGAGCCCAGTGTTCCAGGTGTAGCCTCACCAGTGCTCACAAGGGCACAATCACTTCTCCAGGCTAAACACCCCTAGTTCCTCCAGCAACTCTTCCCAGCTTTGTTGCCCTTATTGGTGTAAGCATGGGGCTCACCTGGGTGGCAGGATGTTCCCACTGGAACTCCATCTGAGAAGCAGCATCAAACCTGGCAGGTGCAGGGCTCAGGGATGCCATGGCCTTCTGTCTGGTGGCTACCATCACATGATGCCCCTTCTCCCTCTGCCCAGTTTCCCAGCAGAGCAAAGCTGGCAGCTGTCTTCCATAGATGAAACTGACCAAGTAACCCTGGCTGGTTTGTTTTGTTTTCTTCAGGCTGTCATTCTTTCACTGGATCCTTCTTGGAGTATTTTGCTGCTGATATCAGTAAGTGACTCCAGTATCTTTGTGCTCCTCTTGGCTGTAAGCTTAGCTCCAGTGTTTACAGAAGTGGAGGTTTGTTTGGTGTCAGGCCCACTGAGGAGGAACCATTACAGCTGCTCTGCCCCCACTGTTCCACTCTAAGGCTTTTGGGTCATAGATTCATAGAGTGGTTTAGGTGGGAAGGGGACCTCCAAAGGTCATCCAGTCCAACCCCTCTGCAGGCAGCAGGGACATCTTCCACTACACTGTTGAGCCTGACCTTGAATATCTCTAGGGATGGGGCTTCAACCACATCTCTGAGCAGCTTGCTGCAGTCTGCCACCACCCTCATAGCAAAGAACTTCCTCCTAACATCCAAGCTAAATCTGTTAGGGCAAGGTGTAGGTGGCGGGGGGGGGGGGGGGTTAGGGCAAGGTGTAGGTGGCAGGGGTAGGTGGCAGGGGTGGGGAGGTTAGGGCAAGGTGTAGGTGGCAGGGGTGAGGGTTTATTTCAGCTGGGAAGAGGAGGAAGGAAAAAAATCCTCTTTCATCAGCTCCCTTATTTGCTATTTGCCCACATGGAAGTGAGAACTCCTCCTGGATATTGAAATCTGAATGATTGTGGGTTTTAACTCCCCAGGCTACCCAGTGAGGAAGGAAGGTTACCAGGACGTCCTCCAAATGACCTTTCCAAATGAGACAGAGGAAAACGGTGAGGAGTCTCCATCAGAAGCTTCTCCCTCAAAGCCTCCCAAGAAGCTCCTTCCTGACAGGTCGAGGGCAGCTAGGGACAGGGCAAACCAGAAGATCGTGGAGTTCATCGTGAAGACCAAAGGGGCTGAGGAGCATCTCCTGGCTATCCTGAAAAGCAGGAAGCAGTCCCGGTGGCTGAAGGAATTCCTGAACTCGGGGCAGTATGTGACCTGTGTGGAGACCTATTTAGAGGATGAGGAACAGCTCGACCTGGTTGTCAACTACCTGAAGGAAGTTTATCATGGAATCGACGCTAAAAACCTGCACCAGCTGGGGGGAGATGGGATCAAACTCATCTCAGATGTCCTGCTGCCCGAGGTGAGCGAGGAGGCCAGGGAATGCCCCGGGGGAAGAGGCGATTTCCTAGCTGTGGAGTGGTGGTGCTTGGAGTTCAGTGCCTTGTGCGGCATTCCCTGGCAGCTGGCTTGGGGGGTGGGGTGGTGGCTGAGCCACCCTTTTCTTCCCAGCCCCCCACCCTTCGGCTGCAGGAGCAGCAAACCGCTATCGGTTTCTGGGTGTTAAAATTCAGCCCGGGAGGCTCTTTGTGGGCTGGGAAGTGGAGAACCGACGTGTTTACAATGAGGTGCGAGAGCAGAAATCGATCAACAGAAACCCCCTCCCTGGCATCAGTGAGGGGCTGTGGGAGGGGGTGGAAAGAAGGTTTTGGGTGGGGGGTGGGGGTGAAAGGTAAACTGTGAACCAGGGTGATTCCAAACCGCTGCTTGAGGAGCTCGGGGGCACAATGGAGCAGCTGGAGGCCGCGGGAGGGCTTTTTAAAGGCAGAGCCATCCCCTGGTGTGCTTTGATTTGCTTTCTGGAAGTCTTCAAAGCTTTTGGGGGTTTACCTCGAGGAGGGGGAGGAATTTCTCCTGTCCTTGGTGCCTGCTGGGGGGTGGGTGGGGTGGGTTGTTCTTCAGAGTTGCTCTGAAGTCGTCTTAGGGAGACATCAGCAACTGCTGTAGAAACAAAAGGACTGCGAGGAGCATCCCAAACCTGCTGGTCAAAACCCTTCCCCCGAGGGTGCTGAGGGAGCTATCTGTGTCAGAACTCCAGGTGCACCCGGAGCAATCTCAGCCCAGTTTCCCAGAGGGTTGAAGAACTCTTTTTTTAGGCTAAAAATATCTTCCAGCTCTGGAGTTTCCCAGCTCTGGCTGTCACTTAAGGCTATTTCAATGCTCTAAATCCTTTCCCAGGCTATCATTTATGCCATCTCTGCTGTGGATGACATCGACTACAAGAAGGCAGAAGAGAAGTACATAAAGGGACCATCTGTGAGCAAAAGGTTATCTCCTGGGTTTTTAGTGTTCTTGGGGAGGGGTGGTTGGTGCCAGTTTGGATGGAAAAAGTATTGTGGGGTGCAGGGCAGGGGAGTTCAGTCTCCTCCTCTCTTCCAGAGGAGCTCTCTCTTGTAACAAAAGGATTAAACACGGGGAGGAATGTTGGTGTTGGGTTACTCTGGCTTTGGTTCCCAGGACAAGCCAAGAATCACTTCAGGCTGTCTCTTCTGGAGACTTCTATCCTTCTCTGGAGGCTTTCAAAACCCACATGGATGTGTTCCTGTGTGGCCAGCCCTAGGTGACCCTGCTTGGGCAAGAGGCTTGGACTTGGTGATCTCCAGAGGTCACTTCCAGCCCCTGGAAGCTTTCAAAACCCACCTGGATGTGTTCCTGTGTGACCTGCCCTAGGTGACCCTTCTCTGGCACTGGGGGTGGACTCAATCTGTCAATTCTGGCCCCTAACACTCTGATTCTCTGCAAAAGGGTTAAAAAGCTGGGATGAGAAAGTAGAAATTTGGGATCTTGGAGTCCTGGGCAGCTTCCTTCCAGGAGAGGGCTTGGTTCTGAAGCCCTAAGTGCCCACTGAGGGGTGGTGGGTTCTCAGGCATGTTCCCAGGAATCACTTGGAACGCCACAAATGGGGTTAAAAAGCATCAAATAGCTGGAACTGTGATCACCACTTGCCAGCAGAAGGAATCTCAGCCACCTACCAAAGCCACCAGAGGAAACCCCAGAATCATTGAGGCTGGAAAACACCTCTGAGATCATCAAGCCCAGCCTCTGAAGGAATAAAAAGCAGAAAGCAGGGAAGTGTTTTCTACCCTGTGGTGAGCAGGAAAGAAGTCACCAAAACCCCAGGGAGAGGAGGAAAACATCAAACCATGAAGAGTATCAAACCATGGAATGGGTTGGGTTGGAAGGGACCTCAAAGCTCATCCAGTTCCAACCCTCCTGCCATGGGCAGGGACACCTCCCACCAGCCCAGGTTGCTCAAGGCCTCATCCAACCTATCCTTGACCACTCTTGGAGGGGGGTGTGTGTGTGTGTGTGTTAATTTCCCGTGACATACCAGGATTATTTTGGTGGGGTTATTTTTTTTTTGCTGCAGAAGTGAAATTGATTTGGGTTTGGTTTTGTGTTTGTTTTTTTTATTTCAGGGAGAGAGAAATATTTGAGGAAGAAATCCTGGAGAGGAAACGTCAGAGCAAGCTGGTGGCTGCAGACAGGCTCTGAGCCCCCTGTGGCCCAGGCTCCCCCAGGCCACGCTGGCAGAGTGTAAATAATGTGTGAGGGGGGCTTTGGATGAAAGGTGGAATGCTGACTGTTCCCAGCCTCTCTGCATATCCCTCCCCAAGCTACACTTGCTCCAAGGCCACGCTGTTGTCACACAGCCCCTTTGCTCTCCACCCCTCTGCAGAGCTGCTGCAGGCACTGCTGCCTCTGGAGGAGTTCTGGCCACATGTGACAAAGGGAAGAGCTTTTCTTTCCTTCTTGCTGCTGTTGTTGTCCTCCAAAAAAAACACATGCTGCTCCTGACCTCACTGCTAAGAAATTCCTGCAGCTTTTCCCCTCTGGAAATGTTCTCAGGGGGTTCATGTCTTGCTTTTTACATATCTGAAAGTGTGTGTGTGAGGGGAAATAAAACCTCTCCTCACGCTGCGAGCCGAGGCTCGGAAGCTTTGGGTTTCTTTGGGTGAGGGGGGGCCAAGGGGCAAAGGTCCCTGGCAAAGGGGCCCAGGAGTTGCTTTAAAGCCCTCAAAACCTTTCACTTTGCCCTCAAAGAGCACAAAGCTCTTGCAGTGCTGCTTTGGTAGGAGCTGGGCTGTGATTTTGGGGAGGGCTTTTAGTCAGGTTTTGATTTAAATCTGATTTAAGGATGCAGTTTCCTCTCCCCCCAGCTCTTGCAGCTCCCAGGGGCTGGCTGAGGGTGGGGAGGGAGAGGCTCCCAGTGGCTGGGGGTCCCTCTGCAGTCTCCTTGCCCCCATCTCTTAGTACTGGAGGGTCACACATGTGATCCTCTTCAGCAAGTGTAACAGGGTCACGCTTGGGTCACACTTGGTCACAGGGTCACACTTGCTGGGGGTCCCTCATCACCATTTATTGCTAAACCCTAATAACTGGGGCTCTCCACACCCCCTTCTGTCTTCTCCTGGAAGTGAGACCTATTTCCTTGTCTCACAGAAACCAGGATGAGTTGAAATTCAGGATGAAGCTCCCATGCAAATGGAGCTCCAGATGTGTTTCCCTGGCTCTCCTTAATAATCTCAGTGCATTTTAATTACTCCTCTAATGAATCCAAGTGTGCAGTGGGCAGCCTCATTGAAGGGCCAGTCCCAATTACCTGCATCACAGCCATCTAACAGGTAATTAATTGGGTTGTTCTTGATTATTTTTGTTGTTGTTGTTTTCATTAAAAGCTGTGAGAAAGGAGAATTCATTTAGCAGCATCATTAGAGCTAGCTGTGGAAGAGAGAGAGAATAGGACACAAATTAATTGGGCTCTTGATAAGCTCCAGAGCTGAGCAGGGCCTCTCTGTACTGCTGCTTGTGCCTGGCTCAAGGATCATAGAATCAGTCAGGGTTGGAAGGGACCACAAGGATCACCTACTTCCAACCCCCCTGCCATGGGCAGGGACACTCCACACTAGATCAGGCTGGCCAGAGCCTCATCCAGCCTGGCCTTAAACACCTCCAGGGATGAGGCCTCAACCACCTCCCTGGACAAACCCATTCCAGGGCTTCACCACTCTCATGGTGAAGAACTTCCTCCTCACCTCCAGCCTGAATCTCCCCACCTCCAGCTTCATTCCGTTCCCCCTAGTCCTGTCACTACCTGAGATGTCCCTCCCCAGCCTTCTTGTAGCCCTCTTCAGATACTGGAAGGCCACAATTAGGTCACCTTGGAGCCTTCTCTTCTCCAGACTGAACAGCCCCAACTCTCTCTGTCCTCATAGGAGAGGTGCTCCAGCCCTCTGATCTCATATCTAAGGATATTAAAACAACTCCATTTGGGGATGGTGTGGAGGAAATGGGAAGCCCTGGGGGGTGTTTTCTGGGGGCTAACAGAACGGTTTAGCTGCGCGAGGCCCGGAAGGGGGGGAAAAAAGGCAACTGCCGAAACCCGGGATCGAACCAGGGACCTTTAGATCTTCAGTCTAACGCTCTCCCAACTGAGCTATTTCGGCTGCTTGTTTGCGGCGGGGGCCCCCCCCGCTCCCGACACCCCCGCGGTGGGGCCGGGCCCGGCGATGGGAGGCCGCTGAGCACCGCGCGGCGCCGCGGGAGGGGCCGGTGGAGCCGGGGAGCGGGAGAGTTGTGGGAGGACACCCAGGGAACGCGGCTGCGGCGCGCACCGGCGCGGCCCCGCTGCCTACAGCAGCGGATGCGGCGGCGGCGGCGGCAGCGCGGTCTCTGTGGCGCAATCGGTTAGCGCGTTCGGCTGTTAACCGAAAGGTTGGTGGTTCGAGCCCACCCAGGGACGGGCCGCTTCGTTTTTCTTCCCCGGGGCTCGCCGTGCCGCCGGCAGCCGCTTGGCCTGCCGCCTCGTTTTACCGCTGCCCGGGGAAGTGCCCGGTGAGCGGCCTCGGAACCCGCCGGTGCGGGCTCGCGTTCCCCGCCGGCGCGCTGAGGGGGACGCACCGCGCCCGCGCCGGGCCGCTTAAGGGGGTGCACCGCGGCCAGAGGTTGCCTGAAGGGCTGCGGCGAGATGGCGGCGGTCGGCTGTGAGCGGGGACGGGGCGCCGGCTGCGCCGCGGGGAGGCCTGGGACGGGCAGGGCAGGACTGAGCCGCAGGATCCAGTGGCCTGGGAAGGGAACTGGCCCCTGCCGGCCTGGGGACTTCAGGGCCCTAAGCGGGCGGGGATCAGAGTGGGCCAGGCTGGAGGCTCTGAGGGGGAGTCGGACCAGGCCGGGTCTGGCTGGGGGCTCTAAGGCTCTGAGGGGACCAGGCCGAGTTGTAGGCCCCCGTAGGAGGCAGGGAGCGCAGCTGTCCTCGGGGCTGCCTCTCCTCTGTAGGGCTGAGGGCGGCGGGGAGCGGACAGGGGCCGCGGAATGTCTCTGTCCCCTCCGGGACAGCCCCGCGCACATCCCTGGGGCGGGGGTCCCGCGTTGGGCTTCCCCCGGTAACGGGCACCGGCCGCGGCTGAGCTCTCTCGGTCTCTCTCGTTGTAGGTCTCCGCCTCCCTCGGCGCAGTCTGCTGGCCTGGCGGTGAGTGCCGGGGCCGGAGGGTGCTGGGGGTCCGTGATGAGGGTGCTGGCACAGGGGGGAGCCGGGGCGATGGCATCCCACAGCCCCATACTGGCGGCGGCTCCCCCAGTGCCAGGGAGCCCCAAGGTCGGGAGGGGCAGCAGGGTTGGGTGCTCAGTGTGGGGGGGGGAAGGTCTCTTCTCCAGCTGGGTTTGATCCCAGCGCTTTGCTCCCTCCGTTTCGGGGGAGAGCAGTGGGATGGGCTCCCATGGGGCCGGGGGTGGGCTGTGGGGGCAGCGGGGGGGCGGTGCCACAGGGAGGTGCAGCTGCTGTTGTTTTTGCCAGGCCCGGGGCTGTGACATCTGTTCACACTCAGCTGCTCCATCAGACGCCGGTGGCTGACCATGCTGACAGGTAACAGCAGCACTTCAGGGCAGCTTCCTCAGCTGTGTCCTTCCTCCCGTGGGTTAGGAGGGGGAGGTGGGTCCCAGGTGGCACAAAAGAAGCAACCTTCTGTCTGCTGTGGCTCTGGCTGGGTCTGCAGGATGAGGTTTTTCCTCACTTGGCTTCTTAAAAGATGAACTGGCAGGCTGGAAGTGAAGCCAGCAGGCATCCTCCAGAGTTTGGGTGCAGTAAGTGGGGAGCTTTGCCTGAGCAACAAACTCCATGGTGGGGGGAAACCCTCCAGCAGTAGCAGAAGGTGTGAGGTCTTGTGGGTTTGCCCAGAAAGATTCGACCAGATGATAGAATCACAGAATGGGTTGGGTTGGAAGGGACCTCAGAGATCATCCAGTTCCAACCCTCCTGCCATGGGCAGGGACACCTCCCACCAGCACAGGTTGCTCAAGGCCTCATCCAGCCTGGCCTTGAGCATCTCCAGGGGAGGGGACAGCCACAGCCTCCCTGGGCAACCTGTGCCAGTGTCTCCCCACCCTCACTGCCAGGAATTGCTTCCTCATCTCCAGTCTCCATCTCCCCTCTCCCAGCTCAAAGCCATTGCCCTTCATGCTGTCACTCCAAGCCTTTGTCAGAAGTTTCTCCCCAGCTCCTTGAAGGTCTTTGAGGTCCCTTCCAACCTGACATTCTCTGACTGCCCCTAGTTAAGCTGTCACAGGTTCTTGATGGGATCACAGCTCCTGGGGGCTAATGATTGTGTTCTGCAGTTCCCCTCAGTGGCACTGGAGCCTGACACCGCTCTGTTGTTTGCCTTCAGCTCTGTCCAGGTCCAGCAGAAGAGCTCAGCTATTGTCCAGAAGAAGTCCTATGTCCCTGCTAGCAGGGGTGAATACATTGTCACCAAACTGGATGACCTGATCAACTGGGCACGAAGGGTGAGGAGAGAGGGTGGCAAATGTTTGGTGGGGCTGGGGGGAGATGGACCTGAGCCATCTCCTCCTCAGGGTAAGAATAGGATCCATGCTCTCCATGGGCAAGAGCCAAGGGTCTTGGCTCATGGCTGGGGGCAGAGCAAGAGGGAGATGCTGCATGTGAGAGTGGTCTGAGCAGAGCTGTCCTTTGGGAGTGGGCAGAAGTCACTTCCTGGGTTTCCATGGTGCTGGGAATGGCAGCTCCATGCTGTCCTGGAGTCATAGACTGGGTTGGGTTGGAAAGGACCTTAAAGATCATTCAGTTCCAACCCCCTGCCATGGGGAGGGACACCTCCCACCAGCCCAGGTTGCTGAAGGGTGGGGGGTCAAAAGGAAGGGGCCAGGCTCCTCAGTGGTGTCCTGGGCAAGAGGCAGGGGGCACAAACTGGAACCTAGGAGGCTCCCTCTGAACAGGAGGAGAAACTTCTTCGGTGTGAGGGCACTGGAGGCCTGGAGCAGGCTGCCCAGAGAGGTTGTGGAGTCTCCTCTGGAGGCTTTCTTCCCCACCTGGATGTGTTCCTGTGTGACCTGCCCTGGGTGACTTTGCTTTGGCAGTGGGGTTGGATTTGGATGATCTCCAGAGGTGCCTTCCACCTCCTACCCTTCCATGACTCCATCCCACCTTGGCTTTTGCTCTCCTCGCTGCTAGCAAACCCTTCTGCCTTACGCCGCTGCGACTCGAGGGCCCTTGCCGCTTGTGCCCTTTCCTCTTCTAGCTGATCAGCTCCTGCTCTGTGAGTCTGCCCCCTCAAAACGTTGCCTTCAGCCTTGGTGTGGCCATAACCCCCTTCTCCCCTGCTGCAGAGCTCCCTGTGGCCCATGACCTTCGGGCTGGCCTGCTGTGCTGTGGAGATGATGCACATGGCAGCTCCGAGGTACGACATGGACCGCTTCGGGGTGGTGTTCCGGGCCAGCCCCCGCCAGGCCGATGTCATGATTGTGGCTGGCACCTTGACCAACAAAATGGCTCCAGCTCTTCGCAAGGTGAGTGGCCTGTGCTGCCTCTGGTGCCTGCTTGGCTGCAGCTGCAAGCAGGAGGAGCTCTGAGGTTGTCAGAGCAGCCCCTGCGGCCTCAGCCTCCCCTTTTATCTCCCCCTTGCAGCGGGCCTTAGAGATTGGCAATTTTCTGTGCTCTTCCCTTTGAGCTCCTCGATGGGAAACTGACTAAAGGGAAGTGTCACGCCAGGGGAGGACAAAGAAGGAGGGGCTCCAGCTCTTGGTGTCAGAGCTGGGAAGCCCAAAGGTGCTGCAAGGGTCAGTTTTCTGTGGCTTCGTGGACCACAAAGATGAGCAGGGGGCTGGAGAACCTCTGCTGTGGGGACAGGCTGGCAGAGTTCAGCCTGGAGAACAGAAGGCTCCAGGGAGACCTTAGAGCTGCATTGCAATATCTGAAGGGGACCTCCAGGCAGGCTGGGGAGGGACTGTTCAGAAGGGGCTGTGGGGATAGGCTGAGGGGCAGTGGTTTGAAAGTGGAGCAGGGTAGAGTTAGGTTGGACATCAGGAGGAAGCTCTGCACAGGGAGGGTGAGGAGACACTGGAACTGATTGCCCAGGGAGGTGGTTGAGCCTCCATCTCTGGAGATATTCAAGGCCAGACTTGCTGTGGCCCTGTGCAGCCTGCTCCAGCTGGGGCTGTCCCTGCTGCCTGCAGGGAGTTGGGCAAGCTGCCCTTGGAAGGGTCCCTTCCAACCCTGTGTGGATCTGTGTCCTGCAGGTCTACGACCAGATGCCGGAGCCTCGCTACGTCGTCTCCATGGGGAGGTGAGTGCCAGCACCTCCCTCTGCTGGAGTGGGTAGATGAAGAGGAATTAATTCCTCATTTAATTTCCAACCCTTTAAACTGTAAAAGGAGGCTTGTGACAAGTGGGACATAAAGACTTCCTTGATGAGGGTGAGGAGAATGGTGGCTGTCAGGTTCTCCTCTTCTTCCTGCTCCTCTGTCCTGTTGAGCCAGGTGCTGAACCCACCCATCTACCACTTTGCTCTGGTGAGACCTCACCTGAAGTACTGTGTGCAGGCCTGGAGCCCCCAATAGAGGAAGGACCTGGAGCTGATGGAGAGGGTCCAGAGGAGGGCCACAAAAACACTCAGGGGGTTGGAGCAGCTCTGCTATGAGGCCAGGCTGAGGGAGCTGGGGGTGTTCAGCCTGGAGCAGAGAAGGCTCCAGGGAGAGCTAATAGCAGCCTGCCAGTACTACCAGGAGGCTACAAGAAGGATGGAGAGACTGCAAAGGCCTGCAGGGACAGGAGGAGGGGCAATGGCTTCAAACTAGAGAGCAGATTTAAACTGGTTGTGGGGAACAAGTTCTTCACGATGAGGGTGGTGGAACACTGGAACAGGTTGCCCAGGGAGGTGGTTGAGGCCTCCTCCCTGGAGATATTCAAGGTGAGCAACCTGATCTCGTGGAGGATGTCCCTGCTGACTGCAGAGGGGGTTGGACTGGATGAGCTTTGGAGGTCCCCTCTGGCCTGGACCATTCTCTGTCTCTTGCAGCTGTGCCAACGGGGGGGGCTACTACCACTACTCCTACTCTGTGGTGAGAGGCTGCGACCGCATCGTGCCAGTGGACATCTATGTGCCAGGTAGGACAGAAGCTCTGCATGCTGTGGGGTGTGGAGGATGTGATCCTGTCCCTCTGCACCCCTGGTGCCTGCAGATTCATTCATAGAATGGGCTGGGTTGGAAGGGACCTTCAAGCTCCTCCAGTTCCAACCCCCCTGCCATGGGCAGGGACACCTCCCACCAAGCCCAGGTTGCTCAAGGCCTCACCAGGAACTGTTGTGTGAAGTGTGGGCTGTGGCTCAGTCAAGCACAAACTCCTGGGAGATGTCACCTTGCTTAAAAGCAAATAAAGACCTTTCTGAGCATCACTTTTACCTTCTTTCAACCCAAGAAGGTCTTCTGCATTTATGAGATTTGGAGCCTGTGATGTACACAAAGCCAGAGGGAAATCACAGCTTGCTTTGGGGTGCAGCTTGTGGGGGTGAAGCCCAGAGGGCTGCTTTGGGTGAAGCTCATGAGGGGAAAGCCCTTGGGTCTGCTTTGTTTGGAGTGAAGCTTCTGGGGTGAAGCCTCTGGGTCTGCTTTGGGGTGCAGCTTATGTGGTGAAGCCCCTGGGTCTGCTGTGAGGTGCAGCTTTGAGATGCAGCTTGTGAGGTGAAGCTCCTGGGTCTGCTTTGGGGTGCAGCTCCTGGGGTGAAGCTCCTAGGTCTGCTTTTGGAGTGAAGCTCCTGGGTCTGCCTTGGGGTGCAGCTTTTGGGGTGAGGCCTGTGGGCTTGCTTTGGGGTGAAGCCCCTGGGCTTGCTTTGGGGTAAAGCCTGTGTCTGGTCCCTTTCTCCCCTGCTGCTGGGTCCCATCTGGGTGCAGCCAGCAGCCCTTTTTCCTCCCTCTCAGGTTGCCCACCTACTGCTGAAGCTTTGTTGTATGGAATCCTGCAGCTGCAGAAGAAAATCAAACGGGAGAAGAAGATCCAGATCTGGTACAGGAAGTAGCCTCTTATTTATGCCCTTCCCACCTCCTGCCCCCCCAGGGCAGCTGCTCGCACTCGAACGCACAAGGACCCCCCAGAGCCTCACAGAGCCTTCCACCAAAGCTCTCCCTGGAGAAGCTGCTCCTCCTGTCTGTATCCCTCTTTATCTAAAGGGGTTTTAACTCAGTTCAACACAGAATTAAACCAAACAAAAGCCAGGGTTGAATTGGAGGCCACTCAGTGTGGTGCTTTGTGGGCTGAGCACGCTGGGAGGGGGAAGGAGAAGGTGTTGGGGTTGCCTGGTTGTGGCATCTGTGTCTTGGTGGAAACAGGACATCTGCTCTTTGGCTTTGCTAAGGGATTTGTTTGAGGCTTCCCTCAGCTCATCTTTTACTCATTGCCTGCCTGCCTTTTGGTTTTGGTTAGAATTCCTGCAGAGAATCTAAACAAGCCTTTGTCTGTGGCTACTGCCAGCAGGAATCGATTCTAGTTCTGTAACAGCACTAAGAATTCATTGGTCAGATCAGAATCTGACTGATCAGAGAGTGCTTTAGGTTGGAAAGGACCCTTAAAGGTCACAATCACAGAATGGAGGGGTTGGAAGGGACCTCTGAGTCCAACCCTCCTGCCAAGGCAAAGTCACCTAGAGCAGGTCACTCAGGAACACATCCAGGTGGGGTTTGAATGTCTCCAGAGATGGAGACTCCAGCACCTCTCTGGGCAGCCTGCTCCAGGCCTCCACCACCCTTCAGTCACAGAAGTTCCTCCTCATGTTCAGAGGCAGCTTCTGATGGGCAAGTTTGTGCCCACTGCCCCTTGGCCTGGCACTGGGCACCACTGAACAGAGCCTGGTGCCACCCTGCTGACAGCCACCCTTGAAGTGTTGCTCAGCACTGATCAGATCCCCCTCAGGCTGCTCTTCTCCAGCCTAAAGCCCCAATGCTCTCAGCCTGTCCCCACCAGAGAGGTTCCACTGCCCTCAGCACCTTGGTAGCCCTTTGCTGTGCCCTCTCCAGCCACTCCCTGACCTCCTTGAGCTGGGGAGCCCAGGACTCCAGATGTGACCTCACCAGGGCAGAGTAGAGGGGGAGAAGAACCTCCCTTGACCTGCTGACCACACTCCAGGATGCCATTGGTCATCAAGTCCAACCCCTAAAGGCTCCATCACCCCATAGCAGAGCAGAATTCCCCAGGTGCTTTTCAAAGCCAAAAGAATTCCTCTGAAGCAGCAGTTTGGAACTTTGTTCCTTTTTAATGGCTCTTATCCCTTCTGGGCAGAGAGAGGAAACATCTCTTGTGTGCAGGTGGACTCCAAGGAGGTTGCTGGGATCACAACTTTGCTACCCTGGGCTTTAGCCAAAAGTATCTGGAAGCTTCACTGGGGAGGTGCTCCAGGAGCAGCCAAAGTGCCTCCAGCTGCCCCCTCCCTCCCAGTTCCTCTTGCTGGTTTTACTTGGCTTGACTGGGGACAAACCACCCCAGGAGTCCTTAAAGTGACTCCTTTGGCTAAAGGCTCTTGAACTGCAACTGAATTGGTGTTTGGAGACAGGGTTGAGTCTTGAGTGGGACAGACCAGGGTGGGATCTTCCTGGAGACCCCCTCCAGGGCAGGATGATATCCACAGGGTGGGGCAGGGAGATCTCCCTTTTGTCCAGGAGATCACCCAGGATGTCCAGCCCAAGCCTCCAGCTATCTTCTGCCTCCAGACAAATCAGCTTCAATCATCTTTCATCAGCACCAAAGCAGATAAGAGCTTTTCTCCTCCTGGAGGCACCACACCCTCCTCCTCCTCCTCCTTCCTCAGCCTTTGCTTCTGTGACCTGGAGGCAGCCTCCAGGGCTGGTGCCCAGCTGTGGCCCCCTCAGTGCTTCACGATGGTTGGGGTGATCATCTTGGGGAAGGAGTAGTACCTGCACTCCTTGGGGGGGACCAGGTCCATCACCTTCGTGCTGATGTTCTCCTTCTTGAACCCAGCCTCCACCAGCTGCCCTACCTGGGTCTCCTGTGGGGAGAGCAGCAGCAGCAACAAGGGCTTGAGCTGCCCAGACAGGAGCAGAGATGGTGGGGACACAGGGCAGTGACACCAACCAGGAGCAAAACCCTTTTGTCCCTCAACAGTCTCACAGTATCACCAAGGTTGGAAGAGACCTCAGAGATCATAAGAGTCCAACCTGTCACCACAGACCTCCTGACCATTCCCTGCTCAGCCCCAGCCAGCAGGGATGACTCCAACAGCCACGGAGTGGTTCTTGCTGCTCCCCAGGGAGCACCTGGGCGTGCACAGGCTGAAGGGGCAGCTTTGGGGAGACTCTGGGTCAGGCTGGGGGGTGGGGAGGGTGGACCCTCTCCAGCCCAGGGAACACTGCTCACCTCAAACATCTTCTCTATGTCGCTGTACTTGGTCTTCAGCAGCTCTCCCCAGGAGGTCAGGTTGCAGTAGGTGAGGACCCCCCCGGGCTGCAGCAGGCGGAAAGCATGGTCCTGCAAGAGGAATTGGGGGGGTAGGGGGCTGGCTCAGCACCTCTTGCTCAGCACCTGGCCCTCACCTTACCCTCCTCCATGCTCTTGCTTCTCCCAACAGAGCTGGACTTTGCCCTAACCCTCCACTGCCCCCCTGCTGCTCCTCTCTGGCCAGCTGGGACCACGTGGACCCAAAGTGCCCCGGATGCCACCATCATGCTGGGGACATTGGGGACTTCTAGAGGTCACTAAGTCCCAGACACCAGAGAGAGGGTGGTGGTGGGAGCTAACACCTCTTTGACTCCTGAACTCCCATGCCCTTTGTGCCCCCACCCTCTGCCCCAGATCTTCCCCTAAGCCCACCCAAGCTGGGAGCTGTGGCCCCTCGCAGTGGGAGGTGTGGGTGCCACCACCACCTTACCTTGATGAAGGTGAACTGGTGTGTGTGCCAGGTCTCCTCTGACAGGGGGTAGGTGTCATACAGGATTCCTGCCCAGGAACACCAGAGACCAGCCCTTAACCAGGAGAGCTCCCCAGGGAGCAGTGGGGCTCATGTGCCAGGGGGAGCTGGTGGGAAGTGCCCCCCTCCCCCATATCATGGCCTGTTACTGGGGTTTTAACCTATTCAATTTGCACCTCATGTCTCACATTCCTGACCTGCTGCTCCCCAGGAGGAGGTGCCACCCTCTTGGGATGCCAACTGCAACCCTCCCTTCCCAGAAGGGAGCTGGGCTGGGTGCTGGGCACCTGCCTGCACCCCATGTGCTGCCAGGGGGACCCTGCTGCCCCCTCTCCGGTGCCTTACCCCTGAAGTGCCCATCCGGCAGCGTTGGCACCACGTCCTCCCACAGCCCCTTCAGCGGCACCACCTGTGGGTGAGAGGGCAGAGCCGTGAGCCCTGGTGGCAAGGTGCCCACGGGCACCATCAGCAGGCACAGCCCACCCCAGACCTTGTGTGGCTGTCTCCTCGCCCACTCCTGCAGGCGCCGGAAGACTCCCTCGTTGCATTCGATGATCCAGTGCTCCTCGATGGCAAACTCCTGCACCTTGCTGGCTGCAATGGCCATGCCAAAGCCCACCTCCAGCACACGGCCACCTGGGGGCAAGAGGGTAGCTGGGGAGGGCATATCTGAGCCTCCCTGGGGACGCTGGGGCAGCCAGAGCACGCACACCCACCCCCCACCCCCAATCCCCAAATGCTGCTCCATTCTTTCCCTGAATTAGGCTTCTCTCGGTGTGGGTTGGGAAAGCACAGAGCTGCCCACACTGGGGGGAGAAGCTGGAGGCAGCCCTGGGCCACCACCACCTGCTGCTGCCCTGGCTGAACCCAGCAGAAGATCTTTGCCCCCCTGCCATCCAGAGGACCTCCCCCAGGAGAGCTGCAGAGGGAACAAGCAACTGCCCAAACCTTCCCTCTGCCCCAAAAGCAGCAGGTCCTGGCTGGGCCATGCTCTGCCCTCGTTGGTGGGGCTGCACCCCTCCCCTTCCCCCCCCATTGGGAATGTGTCACCCTGACAGGAGAGCACAACTGGCACCAGCATGCACCACAATGCCCCAGCAGTAATATCCCCCACCCCATTCTCTCACAGGAGAGCTGCCCACTCCCCACCGGGGGTACCCCAGCAGCCCCCCCCCCCCCCCCCCAGCATCGCTCTCTGCCCGCTCCCCACCGGGGGTACCCCAGCAGCCCCCCCCCCCCCCCCCCCAGCATCGCTCTCTGCCCGCTCCCCACCGGGGGTACCCCAGCAGCCACCCCCCCCCCAGCATCGCTCTCTGCCCGCTCCCCACCGGGGGTACCCCAGCAGCCACCCCCCCCCCCAGCATCGCTCTCTGCCCGCTCCCCACCGGGGGTACCCCAGCAGCCACCCCCCCCCCAGCATCGCTCTCTGCCCGCTCCCCACCGGGGGTACCCCAGCAGCCCGCCCCCCCCCCCCCCAGCATCGCTCTCTGCCCGCTCCCCGTGCCCAAGCCGTGCCCCACGCCGCGTCCCCGATCCCGCGGGCCCCCTCCGTTACCCTTGGACGCAGCCACGCCGGCCAGCGAGTGCATGTAGGGGGTCTCCCAGCGCTCCATCACCGGCTTGCCCAGGATCTCCAGGTGGGCATCGGGCTCATCGTACCCGGCCGCCGCGTCCCTCCAGGCCGCCCGGCAGTCCTCCCCCTCCGCGAAGATGCGGCCCGAGGCCGCCCCGGAGCTCATGGCGGAGCCCTAGAGGGGGGAAAGTCCAAAGAGCTGGGGGCAGGGAAGAGGCCGCTGGGAAGAGGCCGCTGGGCTCTCGGCCCGCTTTAAATAGCCAGGGCTGGGGAAGTGCTGAGTGGGCATAACGGGCTGGGGCCCTTCTGGGTGAAAGGGATTCTTATCGGCAGTCGTATCAGGAAAGGGGGGCGGCAAGCGGGTACCCGGGGCGGGCAGCAGGGCTGCCAGGCTTCACAGGAGGCATAGCATGGGCTGGAAGGCACTTTAAAGGTCATCCGGTTCCAACCCCTTTGCCATGGGCAGGGACACCTCACACCAGCCCAGGCTGCTCAAGACCTCATCCAACCTGGTCTTGAACACCTCCAGGCAGGGGGCAGCCACAGCCTCCCTGGGCAACCTGTGCCAGTGTCTCCCCACCCTCACTCTAAAGAATTTCTTCCTCATCTTCACTCTCAAATCTCTTTCCCAGCTCAAAGCCATTCCCCTTCATCCTGCCATTCCAAGCCCTTGTCAAAAGTCCCTTCCCAGCTCTCCTGCAGCCCCCTTCAGGTACTGGAAGGCTGCTCTGAGGTCTTCCCAGGGACCTTCTTTTCTCCAGAACGAGAGAATTGTTTGGATTGGAGAAGCCCTCTGAGGTCAGCCAGTCCAACCATCAACCCAACCCCACCATCACAGTATCACAGTATCACAGTATCACAGTAACTAAGGTTGGAAGAGACCCCAAGGATCATCAAGTCCAACCTGTTCCAACAGACCTCACAACTAGATCATAGCACCAAGCGCCACGTCCAATCTCCCCTTGAACACCTCCAGGGACGGCGACTCCACCACCTCCCTGGGCAGCCCATTCCAATGACGAATGACTCGCTCAGTGAAGAACTTCTTCCTCACCTCGAGTCTAAACCTCCCCTGACACAACTTGAGACTGTGTCCCCTTGTTCTGGTGCTGGTTGCCTGGGAGAAGAGACCAACCCCCACCTGGCTACAACCACCCTTCAGGTAGTTGTAGAGGGCAATGAGGTCGCCTCTGATCCTTCTCTTCTCCAGGCTAAACAATCCCAGCTCCCTCAGCCTCTCCTCATAGGGCTTGTGCTCAAGGCCTCTCACCAGCCTTGTTGCCCTTCTCTGGACACGTTCAAGTGTCTCGATGTCCTTCCTAAACTGAGGGGCCCAGAACTGGACACAGTACTCAAGGTGTGGCCTAACCAATGCAGAGTACAGGGGCACAATGACCTCCCTGCTCCTGCTGGCCACACTATTCCTAATACAGGCCAGGATGCCATTGGCCTTCTTGGCCACCTGGGCACACTGCTGGCTCATGTTTAGGCGGGTGTCAATCAGCACCCCCAGGTCCCTCTCCGTTTGGCAGCTCTCCAGCCACTCTGACCCCAGCCTGTAGCTCTGCATGGGGTTGCCGTGGCCAAAGTGCAGCACCCGGCACTTAGACTTATTAAATGCCATCCCATTGGACTCTGCCCATCTGTCCAGTCGGTCAAGGTCCCTCTGCAGAGCCTTTCTACCCTCTAACTGACTAACATCTGTTCCCAACTTGGTGTCATCTGCAAACTTGCTGATGACTGACTCAACCCCCTCATCCAGATCATCAATGAAGATGTTAAAGAGGATGGGGCCCAGCACTGATCCCTGGGGGACGCCACTGGTGACTGGCCGCCAGCCGGATGTGGCACCATTCACCACCACTCTCTGGGCTCGGCCCTCCAGCCAGTTCCTAACCCAGCACAGAGTGTTGTGGTCCAAACCACGAGCTGACAGCTTAGCCAGCAGTTTACTGTGGGGGACGGTGTCAAAGGCCTTGCTGAAGTCCAGATAGACTACATCCACAGGCCTCCCCACATCCACCAGACGGGTCACCTGATCATAGAAGGAGATCAGGTTGGAGAGGCAGGACCTGCCCTTCCTAAATCCATGTTGGCTGGACCTGAGCCCTTGGCCATCCTTCAGGTGCGCAGTTATTGCCGCCAGGATAATCTGTTCCATCACTTTCCCTGGCACTGAGGTCAGGCTGACTGGTCTGTAGTTTCCAGGTTCCTCCATCCGTCCCTTCTTGTGGATGGGGACCACATTGGCCAGTTTCCAGTCACCTGGGACCTCCCCAGTGAGCCATGGCCCAGGTGCCATGGCTACAGAGTTCGTGAACACCTCCAGGGATGGGGACTCCACCACCTCCCTGGGCAGCCTGTGCCAATGCCTGAAACTCCACACGCGGCCACCTGGGTGCCCCATGTTGGAGTGGGGCTGGGGGGTGCGGGGATGGACTCCACTGCTGGTGGCACTACGCTGGGTACGGCCACAGCGGTTAGGACCGGGAGGATCAGCGACCCTGTGTGACAGAGCTGGGATGGAACAGCTTAACTGGGAGGGGGCATGGAGGAAGGGCTCCTCCCCAGGGGCTGTGCCAGGCTCTGGAGCTGTGCACGGTGCAGTGCCATGATCCGTGGCTGTGCCACGCTACATCCCACACTATGCCATGCAACAGGACAGTGTGCCAGGGTTGTGCCATGCTCCGGGGGTGGGCTAAAGACGACAGCAAGTCAAATCCAGGCCCGGCGGGTTGGCGGGGGGTGGGGTGCGTGCCCGGTAGACTCGGGGGTTGTCCCCGTAGACCCAGGCAGTGTTGCTCAGCACACCCAAAGCAGGGCGTTCCGGTAGACCCCGGGGGTGGAAACCTCGTGGCGGAGTGCCCGCTAGACCCGAGGTGGGGGAGTCCCGGTGGACCGCTGGAGGGTACCCGGTAGACCCGAGGAGTGTGTGGGGGGAGGTGGTCCCGGTGAACCCAGGGGGTTGTCCCAACAGACCCGGAACTGCAACCCCCCGGCAGACCCGTGGGAGGGGGATCCCCGTACGCCCCACGTTGCGCTGTTTCCGGTATACCCACGGCCACACGTGTTCCGAGCGGGCGGACTGCCCTTCCCATCGTCCCTTGCGCCCCATGCCGTCCTGCCCCGCCCCGCCCCGCCCCTCCCTGGGCGCGGCCCCGGAGACCCCGTAGCGAGGGGCAGGTGCGCGCGCAGCGGCGGTTGGCGGCGCTGAGGGAGCGCGAGCGCGCGGCGGCGGCGGCGCGGGGGGGGGCGCCGAGCTGAGCCCGAGCCCAGCCCAGCCCGGAGCCGAAGGCGGGCCGGGGGCGGCCCGTTACTGTAGCGCTGAGAGAGCTCCGCGGAGAAACGGGGTAGGGGGGGGGGGGTGGGAAGTGTTGGTTGTGGTGGGGAAAACCCGGGGGGGGTGGGGTGGGGGGGGAAACGACGACACGGTGAGTTGAGAGCCCGCCCTCAGCCCCCCCCACCAAGACGTGCCGCCGCTGGTGCCGCCGCTTAGAAAGGAAGAACCGGGCGCGGTCCCGCATCCTACCGAGGAACCGCCGCCATGAACAGCGTGGGAGGCGCCGACGAGATCGGGTGAGGGCGGGGGTTCGGCCCCATCTTTTTTCCTACGCCATGAGGACCGGGCCGCGCCGGGCTTTCCGCCACCGGGCTGTGTGTGTCGGAGGGAGGGCTGCCTGAGGACCGTCCCCCCTCTCGCCGGCCCGCCACTGGGCCTGCTCCGCCATGCTGGGCCCCTGCGGAGCGGGAGGGTGCGCGGCGGGGCACCCCCCCAGCGTCACGTGACCGCCCGCGCCGGGCTGCGGCGGCAGGTGCGCGCGGCCAAGGTCACCCGCGCGCTTCCCGCCCCGGCGGGGGGAGCCCCGGGAATGGCTGCGGGGAGCGTGTGCCGGGGGGAGCCGGTGGGAACCGGCGCGGCGCTGGCGGCTTGAGCTCGCCTTGTGCTCCCCTTCCCCGCCGGTAACCGAGGGGAGAGGGCGTGTAAAACCCAGCCGGTAGCTTTGTTCCGGTGACCCAAGCAGCGCTTCCCTGCCCCAGTGAGCGGAGGGGCTGCGGGGCTCGCTACCGGGACATGGCGGGACAAAGGCGGCGGCCTGCGTGTCCCCCAACACTTCCTCGCTTCTCTCCGCCGCTGCAACGCGAGCACTGCGTGGGGGTCGGCGCCCTCTGAACTTCTCCCCCCCCACCCTAACAGTCTCCTCTTGCCCTCCTGTCGCTGCCCTCTGAACTCCTCCATTCAATCTATTAACAAACTCCTCCAGCTTCCCCTCCTCCCCCCCGTGCCACCTGGATTTGGGACACAAGGACGCTGCTTCTACTCCTGAGGTTTTGGTGGCTTCTCCACGTCGATGGTTTAGTTCTTCTGGGGCGCATTTAGCGTTAGTCTGTTCGGGTGCTGTGTCCTAGAGGCTGGCAAGGTGTAAATTAGGAGGCTTGGCACATCGGAAGTAAAAACGGGGGGGGGGGGGGACGAAAAGCAAACCCCACACCACCTCCTTCGTTGGCTGCTTCAGCTTTTGCTGCAAGTTTTGGCACACAATATGCACGTCATAACTGCTCTCTCCTCTTTGGAAGCCGTGGTGGTGCAGGACATGTGCCCTGCTGCCGTGCTCCTGCCGTCATCAGCACGTAGTAAGCTGCTTATTGACCCTGTCGTGGTCTTGGTTTTGGTACAGGCTCAAAAAAATCCCAGAGGCAGGACAGCTGTTTTGGGTAGAACATGTTGCTGTGAATCGTATGGGATGTGTTTAAGAGTGCTGGTTTTGCTCTGAAGTCCTTTGGTCCTGGATGTTTAATCACTGCTCAGTGTCTTAGGAGTGAGCTGATGTGAGCTGCTGTTCTGGAGATGTAGGTGAGGGCAGGATATGAATGAAAATTGGGTTCAGTTTTGGACTCCTCACTCCAAGGAGGACATTGAGGTACTGGAATATGTCCAGAGAAGGGCAGTGAAGCTGTTAGAGGGTCTGGAGAACAGAGCTGGTGAGGAGCAGTTGAGGGAACTGGAGGTGTTTAGTGTGGAGAAGAGGAGGCTGAGGGGAGACATCATTGCTCTCTGCAGCTCCCTGAGAGGAGGCTGCAGTGAGGTAGGGGTTGGTCCTTCTGCCTAGTAGCAGCTGATAGAAAGAGAGGAAGTGGCTTCAAGTTGCCCCAGGGGAGGTTGGATATGAAGAAAAATTTCTTTGCTGCCAGAGTGGTCAGGGATTGGCACAGGCTGCCCAGGGAGGTGGTAGACTCTCCATCCCTGGAGGTGTTCCAGAACCATGTGGCCATGGCACTTGGGGGCATGGTTTAGTGGCCATGCTGGTGTCAGTTGGGCTCAGTGATCTTGGAGGTCTCTTCCAACCCCAACGAGTCTATGAAATATGCTCAGCTTCCATCCAGAGCAGGTCTGGCTGTCACAGCCCCTTCCCAGTGCCACACCACTTAAATTTGGGTTCTTCTGAGGCTTTGCCAGATTTAAAAGGATCAGGTTTTCCTCAGAGATGGCCATTTTCTTCTTTTTCCTCCCCCAAAGCACTCAGAGGGAAAGGTGCAAACGAGGAGTGAAGTTGCCTGCAGTTTCGGTCAGCTGCCTGCAGTTGGGTGGAGGAAGTTGGGTGGGAAGTTGCTAATGGGACCTCTTCTCCAGCCAGAGACTGTGAGTGAAAACACTTCCGGAGGCTGCACGCCTTGCAGCCCTGTCAGGGGAGGAGGAAGAGCCTCACCAGTGCTGTTTGTTTATCTTTAGTACTTGGGGCTGGTTTGGATGAAAGGCAAATGCTGATCTTGAGATCTTTCTGTCCTGCAGGCTGTAGCAGATTTGGGACCACGCTGGGAGAGTCAAGAGATGTTAATCAGACTGCCAGATTATTTTACATAGGCAAAGAGTTTGCCCTCTTGTGAAGTTTTGGTGCTTTAAAAAGACTTCTGTGCGCTTTCCTGCTGCATCTGGGGACAGGTACAGTGGATTGAAGCTTGAGGAGGGGAGATTTAGACTAGGCATTAGGAAGAGCTTCTTTCCAGTGAGGGTGAGGAGGCACTGGGACAGGTTGCCCAGGGAGGAAATAGTTGGAGCAGAACACATGAGGTGGGAGTTGGTCTCATCTCCCTAGGATCAGGTGATAGCAGGAGAATAGATGGCCTGAAATTGTGCCAGGGGAGGGTTTGGTTGGAGATTATGAAAAGTTTCTTTGCTGTAAGAGTGCTCAGGGAGACTGCCCAGGGAGGTGGTGGAGTCCCCATCCCTGGGGGTGTTCCAGAAACGTGTGGCCATTGCAGCTGGGGATGTGGTTTTGTGATCATGGTGGTGTTAGGTTGCTGGTTGGACTGGATGCTCTCAGAGGGCTTTTCCACCCCAGCCACTTCTGTCATTCTGGGTGGGTTCATGAAACTTGCTCCAAACTCCTTAGGCTGTGTTGTGAGTGCTGTGGAGCTGTTACCTTGATCACATCGCTGCTGCCCATGGCTGTCACTGTTCGCTGCACTCAGTAAAACCTGCCCAGAGAAACCTGCTGCTGCTCTTGTGTGTCCTCATGGAGCTCCTGCTGGCTATGGAGCTTGTCCTTGGCTATGGCCTGGAGCAGCCTGCTGTGGAGGTGTTTGAAGGTGGTGCCAGGAGGTGTGAAGAAGATGCTGTCAGCAGGCTCAGACCCATGGTGGAATCTTTATCCCTACCTGCTCATAAACTATCGGACCAAAAAGTCTTGCAGGAGGCGAGAGCTCAGGAAGGGGCTGAGGAGCACTCACCTGCTGTGCCTCTGTGCATCATCTTGTACAGCACTGCATCTGGATTGCTGTGCCAGGTGGGGATTTGGGGATTAGCTAAATCTTGCAATTTGCAGTGTGTCCAACCCCAGCCCGTGGAGGAGTCAGAGGCAGGGCAGTCCTGGCTTTTGGCATTCCACAGCCTGTGGAGGAACAGCAGCCCTCTATTTACATACAGCTGCTGTGGCTGACCTCAGGCAACCCAGCTTTTGTGTTGCGTTTTAGAAGTGAGCAGGTTGACTACAAAGAATTAGTAATAGAACTGGAAAAAAAGTTTCAGTGACTGGTAACTTTTTTACCCTGCAGACAGCTTGGGTGTGCTGTCAGAATGCAGCTGGCAGGTTTGCAGGGGTCTCGCAGACTGTGAGTAGCTAATTGAGTTTGAAGGGAAAAGAAACCCGAGGAAAAATCATCCCCAAATGTGGTTAATTGTGGAGGCTCTCGTGAATCTTCCATCTGAATAGGCCTTGAGCAACCTGGGTCTAGTGGAAGATGTCCCTGCCAGTGCCAGGGGGTGCTCTTCAAGGTCCCATCCCACACCATTCTAGAAATCTGTGAGTGGGGCAGCAGATCAGTTGTGTTTGTCTTAGGAAATCAAGAGATTTGCTTCCAGAACTTGCTTTTTGCCCTGAAATAATGGCAGAAGACAGACTTGTGTGGGTCTCTGGTGGGTGCAGAGCAAACACAGTGAAGGGGGACAGTCAGAGTGGGGTGAGGGCTGTGGGTTTCACCAAGAGGTGACCCTTTGCACTGGCCCTTTGCAGGGGTGCCACCAGTGAGCT
Source organism: Dryobates pubescens (assembly GCF_014839835.1). NCBI lineage: Eukaryota > Metazoa > Chordata > Aves > Piciformes > Picidae > Dryobates > Dryobates pubescens. The sequence goes on from NC_071642.1 coordinate 4,186,264, forward strand.
CTGTGCCAGCAGAGGGATGTGAGGGGAGAAGTTCTCCAATCCTTGAGGAAAAACTTTGCCATCCTGAGAAGTGCCAGTAGGAGACAGGCTTGCTTTGAGAGGGAATGGCTGAAGCGTGCTGCTTGTGCTGTTCTGGGCTGCATTATGGTAATGCAGGAGCAGCTGCAGCTGCTGGCTCTGCAGCACTGAGCTTTCTTTGCCTGTTACCAGTTGGTCCTTCCCTCCCTGTGGAAGGAGACACTTTTGATCCGTTCTTAATGACTGGTCTTGTGTGTGAAAGCCAGGACTTGTGTCACCTCTCAACCAGTGCCTTGGGAAGAAAACTTGCCTGGAAGCCTTGTGGTTATCCCAAAAGGCTGAATTCAGTCACCCTCTGAAGGCACTGCCTCAATCCCTGCAGGCCCTTGCACAAGAGTCATGACACGAGGCCATGCCACAGAGAAATGACTCAAAGTGCAGAGCCTCTCTGCTGGTTTCATCTGCAAGCTGCCCGGCCCTGCAGGACCTTCTGGTCACAAGGCTTTTGTTTCACTGCTGCTCTCTGTGCACCAGCAGCTCTCTGGCTGGGGGGTGGCTGAGTTCCTGCTGCAGTTGGCTGCTCCTGAGAAGGTGAGAGCAAGGTTAATATTCTTTTTTTTTTCCCTTTTCAATGTTAGGAGAGCCTCAGCTGGCCCCATGTAAGTGATGGTGCAATGATTCCCAACCTCAGCTAAGCTGGGGCTGGATCCAGGTTGGATGAAGCTTTGAGCAACCTGGGCCCAGTGGGAGGTATCCCTGCCCGTGGCAGCGGGGTTGGAACTGGATGATCTTTAAGGTGCTTTCCGACCCAAAATATGAATCTATGAATATTTGAGGACAAGGAGAGGATAAAGCAGACTGTGGCTTCTCTCTTGGAGGCCTGATAAGACAAGTAGAGGCATCCTCTAAAGATAAACTCTCCCAGCTCTTGTCTGTGCAGGCCCATGAAACGGCGTGCAGAAGAGCTTCCGAGTTGGTGCTTGTGGTTTAGGTTGGGTGTTAGGAAGCACTTCCTCATGGAAAGGATAATTAAATGCTGGAATGGACTGCCCAGAGAAGTGGTGGAGTTGCCATCCCTGGAGGTAGTTAAGGAAAGAGTGGATGTGGCACTTAGGGGCATGGTCTGGTCGATGTGGTGGTGTTAGGTCATAGGCTGGACTTGATGAGCTCAGAGGTCTGTTCCAGCCTCAACAATTCTGTGATTCTGACTGAAAGGGGCCAAGTGCTGAGCTGACTTTGAACAGACCTTTAATTATGGAGGAGATCCCTTTGCATGGAAGTTGTGTCACACCCTGAGGTTGATAGAGAGTTGCAAAGCAGGCAGCCTGGCACCACCTCCTGCGCTCACCTCGACGTGCTCCGACACGAAGTGCTTGCAGGTCTGGATGCTCTTACAGAGGATGAGTTGGTTCAGATTTGTCCTCAGTTTGGAGCATGCAGCTTAGCTTGGGTTTTAGCCATGACTTTCTGAGCCCTTTGGAAACAATTCTAAACAGGGTTGTAAAATGGTTTCACAACCAATTGCTGGATTTGTTCTGCTCTGTTATTTAGGACTTGCCTCACAGGTTTGCCTTCTGTCTGAGACTTGAACTTGGTAGTTCTGCTTTTGCTTTCATTTAACCAGAAGATAATGGTGGAGAAAAGGTGACTCTCACTGGTCTTTCTAGATGAGCAAGGGAGTAGCCCATAAAAGGAGTGGATGAAGGGTTTTTGTTTGTTTTCATCAGCAGTTTAAGGACTTTTCTGTGCCAGGAGAGTGCAGGGGTTAGAAAGCCTGAGGGCTGCCTTAAGCTTTTTTGATCTGATGGTGGAAAAAACCTCTTGAGCTTCCTGTTTTACCCAGTTCTGCAGCTAGAGAACAAGCACAGAAATGTCAGGTGATGCCCAAATCCCACCACAATCCTTCCCATGAAGGCTTTGTCTTTTAGCTGCCATTCCCATTGGGCTTTGACCTTGTGGCACGTGCAGGTTTGCCACATGTCCCAGGGCAGATGCTCTTACACTGCTGACTGCTCTTAAATGAGTCTTAAACAATTTCAGCTGCTGGGGCTTATTTATCATGTGGTGATACCTCTAAATGTAGAGGTGCTGGGTTTTGCCTTCTGGCTCCTGTTGTGGTTCCTCACAGCCATGCTGCCTCCTCAAATGTCAGGAAATAAGGACTATGGAGGAACTTTTTCTCTTCCCTTTGCATGAAGGAAGAAAAGGTATTCCTGTCGTGAGCTTCCAACCTCTGCTCATGCTTGCGGCACCAAAAGCAGCTGCTTCAGTTTCCTGTGACTCCTGTGACACTGAACAGTGAATTCAAGTGAAGAACAGCTTTTGTGGTGTCTTTTGGAGGCCTTGGTGCCTCCAGACTTCTTCAGATCAGCCAACTTTTGCCTTGTGTGGAGTCCTAAAATTGCTGTGTGCTTTGTTTGCAGGAAACTCTTTGTGGGTGGCTTGGACTGGAGCACAACACAAGGTAAGCAGCCCTTGAGCAGTGCACAGAGATGTGGCCTTTAGCAGAAGAATCTTTTGTTAATGAATCATATTTTCTGTAGACAAATATGTTTATCACTTCTAGTTTTATGGTTTGTGTCCCAGTTTGGTCTTGGAGTTTTTGTCAGCTCAGGTGATGATGATTTTTGGTTGCTGCTTTACTGTTTTATCTGAGTGGCACTAAACCATTCTCATGAGGTTCAATATGGCAAAGTGCAAGGTCCTGCACCTAGGTCAGGGCAATCCTTGATATCGCTCCAGGCTGGGGCTAATGAGATTGAGAGCAGCTTTGCAGAGAAGGTTTTGGGATGCTGGAGGATGAGAAGCTGAACAGGAGCCAGCAATGGGCCAGTGGCATCCTGGGCTGCACCAAAAGCAGCATGACCAGAGATGGAGAGAGGGGATTCTGTCCCTCTGCTCTTGGGGGACTTTACCTGCAGTGCTGTGTCCAGCTCTGGAGTCCTCAACACAGGAAGGACATGAACCTACTGGAGAGGGTCCAGAGGAGGACAGGAGAGATCAGAGGGCTGGAGCATCTCTCCTGTGAGGACAGGCTGGGGTTGTTCAGCCTGGAGAATAGAGGCTTCAGGGAGACCTAAAGGCAGCCTCCCAGTACCTGAAGGGAGCCTACAAGAAGGCTGCAGAGGGACTGTGCCTAAAGGCCTGCAGTGACAGGATGAGGGGCAGTGGTTTGAAACTAGAGAAAAGTAGATTCAGATTGGATGTTAGAAACAAGTTCTTTACCATGAGGGTGGTGAAACACTGGAACAGGTTGCCCAGGGAGGTGGTTGAGGCCTCATCCCTGGAGACATTCAAGGTGAGGCTGGACGAGGCTCTGAGCAACCTGATCTAGCGGAGGATGTCCCTGCTGACTGCAGGGTGGCGGGTGGGGGTTGGACTGGATGACTTCCAACCCAAACCATTCTCTGACTCTACACCAGTTGTGTTCAGAGGAAGTAAAAATGTGCTGATTTTCAGAGCCTGACCTCGTGTAGCTCTTTGCTTTTGTCTCCTCTTTGCAAGCCCAGCCTGCTGCCAGCTGTTTGGGTTTCACACGTGTGTTTGGTTTCTCTGTCTGTTTGTTTGTTTGTTTTTCTGAACAGAAACTCTTCGTAGCTACTTCTCCCAGTATGGAGAGGTTGTAGACTGTGTAATCATGAAAGACAAAACCACAAACCAGTCTCGAGGATTTGGATTTGTCAAATTCAAAGATCCCAACTGTGTGGGAACTGTGCTGGCCAGCAGACCTCATACGTTAGATGGCCGAAATGTAAGTTCCTTTGCCTTTGGGGTTTTCCTCCTCCCAAGGACTTTGCTGCTCCAGACTGCTTCAAAGATCTGTTGTGATTCAGGTTGGATGTTGAGAAGAAGCTCTTCAGCGTGAGGGTGGTGAGAGACTGGCACAGGTTGCCCAGGGAGGTGGTGGAAGCCTCATCCCTGGAGGTGTTTGCAGCCAGGCCAGATGTGGCTGTGAGCAACCTTCTCTGGCGTGAGGTGTCCCTGCCCGTGGCAGGGGGGTTGGAACTGGCTGAGCCTTGAGGTCCCTTCCAACCCTAACAATTCTATGATTTCTGCTTTCTTCTTTGCAGCCTTACTTACTGTAAAAGTTAACCTGGTTGTTGGTGTTAATTATTCATTGTAAGACAGCTTTAACTTGATGGTTTCTGTCCACCTCGTAGAAAGTGATCTATTGAACCGTAGCTTTGATCTGAGGAGCTGGATTACCAGCAGTGCTGTGTTCAGCTGCCAGAAATGTAATTTGGAGAACAAATATTCTGCACTCTTGAGATCTGACCAAACTGGAACTTCTTCCAGATTGATCCAAAGCCATGTACACCTAGGGGGATGCAACCAGAAAGGACACGACCGAAGGAAGGATGGGTAAGGAAAGATCCCTTGGTGTATCCCTGCCTGGTTTCCAACTCTTTGCCTTATCTTCCAGCAGTTTTAATTCAATTCACTATGGATTAGATCCATGTTTTGAAGTCAGGAATCAATATGCAGACCTGGAGTGTTCAATTTGAGTTCTGAAAGCTGTCTTTGACTTGGATTTCTGTGGCAATACCCCAGGGCAGTGTTAACCACCACATGGTGCTTGCATCACGAGCAGTTGGTGGGGGTGTTTTCTTAAAGCTCTTGGTGCTTTTTGTTGTTGTTGTTGAGCTCTTCAAATCTTGATCCAAGTGCCTTGGAAGTGCTCTCACAAGGACTGCTGCTCCTTTCCAGCCTCCTTCCCACCCTGCAGCTTAATACCATTGCACTACAAAAGGAGTAAGTGGCCTCAGAACCACAGTCCTTGGTTTTCTGATCTTCTGAAGGACAGGAACTGGCTTTATTAAGTGCCAGCACTAAACTCTGCAGCTCTGAACCGTGCACTTGCCTCACTTTAATGACTTCAAGCCTGGAGATTGCTCCCCCTTCATCATCCTGCAGGAGACCATTGTTGATGTTTAACTGTAAAATGCTAGAAGTAGACAACTTTTATTGTCCCTCTGACTTTTTGTTTTTTTTCTCCTCCCCTCCCTTCCTTGATTTAGCAAAAAGGATCCAGGAGTGATAACAATAAATCAAATAAAATTTTTGTTGGTGGGATTCCTCATAACTGTGGCGAGACAGAGCTCAGGGAATACTTCAAGAAGTTCGGAGTGGTGAGTCATTAATTCCACACTTTGGCACTTAGCAGTTGGTTGCAAGATGCTTGCCTTCCCTCCCCCTTTCCTCCCCCCCTGCCTTTTTCTCTGGTCTCATCAAGCTGTCAAAATTGTGGGTTCATTGAGACAAAGAACTGTAAGGGACATCCTAAAGCATTTTATGATAAGCTGTAGTAAACCATCCTCCTCCTGCAATATATCTGGCTGTGTGTCAAGAGCCTATTGCTCTGATCCATAACTTAGTTTTCCTGCTTCTGTCTCCTCTTAAGTCAACCTGATGCATTATTCTTGCAAGAACTCCTGAGCTGAGTTGACTTAAGAATAATTTTGTTTCTCTTTTCAATTGATAACTCACAGCTCAGTGATTAAAACAAATTGGAGTTGAATTTATTCTGGGGAAGAGCAGTGGGTCCTTGGGTGAGCTCATGTCTGAGCTCCTCATCTTTGACTGCCTGTACAGAGAGTTGGCAGTCTCCTGCCATTCTTTTGCTGTCACTATTTGGAATCAGCTAAGTTCTGCTGGCCCTGGAACCTCTGTTCTAGTCGCAAACCACTGTTGGTAATTCACTTTGAAACCTCAGACTGAAATGACTCGTCTGATTGGGATTTTAATGCCCATTTATCCCATTGTTGTTACTCCTTTGAGCTGGTAAAATCCTGAACTAAATCCAGCTGTGAATAAGTTTGAGAAACTGACAAGATGGCCTGAGGTGAAGTCCAGGCTGTGCCAGCAGATGTGAGTCTTTGAGTGGCACTTAGTCTGTGCTTCTGATACTTGATTCATTGTTTGGGTTGGAAGATCCTCAACTCCAACCATCAACCCAACACCACCATGGCCACTAAACCATGTCCTGAAGTGCCATGTCCACACCTTTCTTGAACACCTCCAGGAGTGGTGACTCCAGCACCTCCCTGGGAAGTCTGTTCCAACTCCTGACCACTCTTGGAGCAAATCAGTTTATCCTGATCTCCTTTCCCTGGCCCAGCCATTCCCGCCATGCATGCAGCAGAGGGTTTGTTGATTCCTTCTCAAGTGGCTCCCTTTATCACCAGCACTGTGTTGCAGATGTGGTTGAGATAACTTAAAGAAAAAATATCATAAAATAAAAAGGCAATGGCTAACAACTTTTTCTTCAGTTTGAAAGGCTGCAGTAGACTTGTAAATAAAACATGGGGGGAGCATGTTCCATGTCTGTGGAGCATAACTTCTAAAGGCTCTTCCTCACGGACTTTTGGCTTTCCCACTCTGACCTGTGGATGGCCTGGGAGATACAGGCTTATGTTCCACCCAATAGAGCAAGCAGCAGCCCTTGAGTGTAAGTGCCTTTGAAAGTAAGTAGTAGAACTTTTAATGGTAGTCTAGAAATGGGGGAGCTGACTTTGGAGAGACTTTGTGGCCAAAGAATGAAGAGACAGAAGCAGGTCCTGATGCTCAGACACGGTAACTACTTGGTAAACAAAAGCAGTGTGAGGAAGGGAATCCAGACCCACTGGGGAAAAGATCTGGCACATGGAATGATCCCCCCCAGATGAGGATGAATCCCACTGTTAGCACCCAGGAGGGGGGAACTGAGTGCATGTGGTGTAATAACTTAAAGAAGGTTTGCTAGCTGTAAGTTAAAAGGGATTTTGCATCACATTCAGTTAGTTCAGGGGATTGGAGTGAAAAATACCCTAAGCTTGACCTGAAGGCAGAGATGCTTTACAGTGAGGATACTGAGACCCTGGCCCAGGTTGCCCAGAGAGGTGAGGTGGTAGATATTTCATCCCTGGAACTACTCCGGGACTTGGTTGGTTGGGGCTCTGAGCCTGCTCTACTTGCAGATATCTCTGCTGACTGCAGGTGGGGGTGAACTAGATAACCTTTAAAAGTCCTTTCCAGCCCATTCTGTGATTCCATGTGATGCCATGAGATCACACATGTCCTCTGATAGCTTCTTGGCCTCTAAGAAATGTAAAGGCAGTTCCTTGCAGCTGTTTTAACGTTGCCTTTGGCATCAAGCCCTGGTTTTGCTCAAACTGCAGCTCACAGTGGTGCTCATTCTGATAAAAAGCCTTTCCTAAACAGCTTGCATCTGCCATTTATTTGTGGGATTTTTAAGTTGAAACCACACTGATAATGATCATCCATGATTTGAAGGGGGGTTATAAGGCCACTTAAAGCATCAGTCTGTAGCCACTGATACACATAAGTAATTCAGAGAGGCCATGCAAATTAAATCACAGTATGGGTTGGCTTGGAAGGAACCTTAAAGCTCATCTAGTTCCAACCCCTCTGCCATGGGCAGGGACACCTCCCTCCAGCCCAGGTTGCTCAAGGCCTCATCTAGCCTGGCCTTGAGCATCTCCAGGGAGGGGACATTCACAGCCTCCCTGGGCAGCCTGTTCCACCCTCACTGTAAAGAATTTCTTCCTTCTCTCCAATCTCAATCTCCCCTCTCCCAGCTCAAAGCCGGTGCCCCTCATCCTGTTATTACAAGTCCTTCCTCAGCTTTCTTGCAGAACTCCCTCTTCAGGTCCTGGAAGGGTCCTGCAAGGCCCCCTTCAGGTCCTGGAATGTATTTGGAGTCAAATCTGCTTCTCATGACAGAGAATGAAAATGCTTTAAAAGGGAATAAGAAAAGTCCTCTTTGGAGAAGCTGCAGTGCTGAGCGGTGCGTGGGAAAGCAGAAAGCTTTGGGGTTTGGGGGCTGCAGTTTGGATCTCAGCCCCATAACAACCTCAATGCTAGATCCAAACCTTCAGTGTGCTGAGGACCCTCAAAGCCACAACCTAGCAGCTTTTCCAGAAGAGCTGAACTCAGCCTTTCCTTAGGCTCCCATCACAAGCGATACTCCCGGTTTGAGCGTGGCAGGCCAGCCTGGGATTGACAGCTCCATCAAGCAGTTAATTGTGCTGTGTGGGGAAAGCAGGCTGTGGTGACTGTTGCTGACACTCCCCTGGTAGCACAGTTAGTAGAATTTCCCTTCTCTCTTCCAGGTCACTGAAGTTGTAATGATCTATGACGCAGAGAAACAGAGGCCCCGAGGTAAAGGCTGATCTAGTTTGTCCTTGAAATTTCTTCATGCTCTCCTATAGTCAGATGGCAAACTATTTCACACCATCAGAAGAGGTAGACTTTGATTATTATTTTTTTTAGGAGTATTTTTTTTGTTATTATTATTTTTTCTTCTCCTGCTATGTTGCCTCAGGGGAAAAAAAAAACAACCAACCCACACCAATAAATCCCTGGGCAAATACCACTTCAAGTCCAGACTCCTCATCTGCAGCTCTAGTTGGGATCTGTGCATTGAAAGTCAGATGTTTCATGTTCATTTCTGGTTTGCTTTGCCTTTTTTTACTTTTAACCCCTGCTTTTCTCTTTTAATCAAGTGAAATTGGATTCTTGAGCCACTCCTGTGGCTTAAGGTATTGTTAAGGGGGGGGTGGGTTTAAAACCCAACCAACCAACCAGAGCAGTTTCTTCCTGTCCCACACTAAAAGGTCTACTGATATAATTGCATGGGGCAGGGATGCTGCAGTTCAGAGGACTTCTGAACATAAAATGAGAGCAGAATCCATCCATTCTCTGGGTGGTTTGGGGTTTTTTTTTTGTTGTTGTTGTTGGTTTTGGTTAAATGGCTTCACTGAAAAATGCAAGGGGGGGAAAAAAAAAACCCCAAAACCACCTCTTCAAGGCTACCAAATGCTTTTGATTGGGATGGTCAATCCCTGAAAGGGGAGGACCAAAGGAAAAAAAAAACCTGAGAAAAAATGGAAGTTTTGCCAAAGGTTGCTCAAAAATCTGAAGCAGAGTCTCATGCCATGCACCTCCCATTGCATCTCTCATCAATTTTTACCAGCAAAGAGGCAATACTGAACCCCCCTTCCAGCTCAGCTGCACTTGCAACAGCTCTGTAGCATGTCCTACATGCTAAAGAATAGTTTGCCATCTGAACTTGCATTCCTCTTCTGACTCATTTATTAAGAGAGAAAGAGAGAGTTTATATATCCTTCACTTCATATTTATTAAGCTGTTAAGTCTTAGCTTTCTTTTTAATTTAGACATACATCCTTAGTGACATATTTTAAGTGTTTCATAGTGAAGTATTGGTAATGTTAAGTAAGTTCTTTCTTCTTTCTTTCTTGTTTTCTTTTCCTTTTTATCCTCCCCACCCCCCTCCCCTTTTCCTTTTCTCTCTGTGAATTGTTTGACTGTGATTAACGATATCTCTTTAGATTTCTTCTCTCTAGGTGATAATTTGTCACAGAGGTACAGGCCAGTTCCACAGTCAGAGGAGGGGGAAGGGCTTTGGCTTTTATTGGAATGTAAATGAAGTTTCAATATATTTGTTTTCTTTTTTAGTTTTTATTTTTCTTTTCTCTCTTTGGTTTTCTTTTTTTTTGTTGTTGTTTTGTTGCTTTGGTTTTCTTGCTTTATCTCTCTCCTAACCTTCCAATAGATCCCTTTAAAGCAGAACATAAACTCCTCTGCTCCCTGAGGTCCTTCTTGAACTGAGGCCCCCAGAACTGGACACAATATTTCAGATGCAGCCTCACCCATGCAGAATTGAGAGGCAGGGGAACCTCTGTCCACCCAATAGCCACAGCCCTTCTAATCCACCCCAGAATGGCATTGGGCCTTCTTGGCCACAAGAGCACATTGCTGGTCATCCTTTCATCCACTAGGACCACCCCCAGGTTCTTTTCCTCTTCACTGCTCTCTCCAGCAGGTCAGTCCCCAACCTATACTGATCCATGGGGTTGTTCTTTCCCAGGTGCAGGACTCTACACTTGCCCTTGTTGAGCTTCATTCAATTTCTCCCTGCCCAACTCTCCAGCCTAAGTCTCACTGAATGGCAGCACAGCCTTCAGGTGTGTCAGCCACTCCACCCAGTTTTGTGTCATCAGCACCAATGACCTCCAGTTTGCTTCACAGCTGTTTGCACGAAGTGTGCAATTTGGACATTAAGTGGGTTGTGTTTTTTACTACTTAGGCAGAGAAATGAAAAACTTCTCATAACAATCTAATGCAAAAACTGCTTTTAATTGCTTCCTTTAGACCCTCAGAGTGTGGAAAAATGGAAGGACTGCTTTCAGACTCAGCCTGTGTCATAGAATGTGGATGGATTATACAGAGCCAAACAGTTTATATTCACTTCTTCCCAGAGTGTTGCTTTTGGAAAGTACAGAAGCCCCTTTTGCAAGTGATGTGGCCCTTGGTGTCATGGTCTAGTAGTCCTGAGGTCTTAGGTGAAAGGTTGGACTTGATGACCTTTGAGGTCTTTTCCAACCTTATTGATTCTATGAGGGTGCTGGACCACTGCTACAGGTTGCCCAGGGAGGTAGTTGAGCCCCCATCCCTGAAGGTATTCAAGGTCAGGCTGGACAAGGCTTTGAGCAAGCTGATCTAGTGGAGGATGTCCCTGCTGGCTGCAGGGGGGTTGGACCACCTTTGGAGATCCCTTCCAACCCATTCCATGATTCTAAATGCTCTGGAGCATCTGCTTGTTATTTTTAAAGAGAGGAGGGAGACAAGCAAAGCTTACAAGCATCTGAATATCATTTGTCTGGAGTTCTGAAATATTTCAGTAGTTATTTTATCATCTATCAGGCTTTTTCTGGCCTCTTCTCACACCTGCAGTTGTCAGGTGCTCCCCAAAAGCTTCTAAAAGTGCTGCCACCAGGGAGGGCTCTTGGGTAGGTGAAAGGGATTGAGCCACCCTTGGGCATCTGAAGTTCTTTAGTGACTCTGGAACAGGTTGCCCAAGGAGGTCATGGATGCCCCTCTACTAACCCATCATGCCTGCTCTGGATGAATCCTGCTCTCAGTGGCTGTTCTGCTTAAAGCTATACTGAAGTTAAATAACGTGGAGGACTTTGAGTCCACTGGGTAGGTGCTGGCCCAAAGCAGAAGTGATAGATGGGTGCAGGTTTGAGAGCCATCCCCTCAGCAGTACTGCAGGGTATTTCCCCCCCTTAATTCAGCTGACTTTCTAAGCACTGTTCTTGAAGCCTCTTGCTCTCTTTCATTTTTGTTCTGTCCCACTCTTCATGCAGTGTGGTAACTAACTGGCATCTCCAAAAACGGCCTTGTTAGTTCCTGGGGGTGTGTGAGGGAACATTTCTTCACAGCTTGTGCTTGGTGCTCCTGGTCATGCAGCTCAGGCACTTCCCTTGCCTCCTTTTTCTGGTCTGTGCTCTGCTGCATAGGGTGCTGCTCAGGCTCTGCACTTCTCCTTCTGACACTGTAGAGTTAGAACATGTAAAAAGCCAATTCACTGCCCTCTTCTGCTTGTACCACCCTGAATTTTGCCACCCTCCCTGAACTCTTCCATCCTCTCACTTTGAGCAGATCCCTCACCGTGTGTCATGTACTAGTTTGTTGGCAGGAGGGGAAAGCTATCCCTGTAACTAATCCCTGTAAGCACTCCTTTACCCCCAGCTCCTCACAGAAGTGCTGGGAACCAGATTCCTGGTTAGTGGCAGCTGCAGGGATGCCCTTGAGGAGCCATCTCAGTGTCTCCAAGTACCCAGATTTGTCTTTGCTTACTCACAGTCCCCTTCCCTCTTCTCTCTCTCCTGCCAAGCAGAATCCTTTCAGTCCCCAGTGCAGGCAGCCTCCTCACATCCTAAAAGGAACAGTGGCTTTGTTGCAGTCTCTGCTTCTTGTGCTTTCTATTCCTGGCTAAACCAACAACTGTGAAGTAATTTACAGGTTCTTGCTGTGCTCCTTCTCCTCTTCCCCTTGGCTGCAAACCAGCAGCACTGCTCTGTTCAGGAGGCCACTTGGAGCCCTGCAAAATAGGATTCATTTCTCGAGTCTTCAATCAAGTCCTGCCCTTCAGCAGACAAAGCTCCTGGGGGAGAGGCTTCAGCACTGACTGGATTTAAAATTCCATGTTGGTGGAATTTTGCTGTGGATTATGCTCTAGTTTCTTCACTGTTCCCTGCCTTGTGGTGTTAGTACCTTTTAAAGCCACCTTCTTGGCTAGTTCTTTTGTGACCTCGAGGCTCAACAGGGCTCTGGGCAACCTGATCTTGTTGGAGGATGCCTCTGCATACTGCAGAGGGGCTTGGAGTAGGTGACCTTTGCAGGTCCCTTCCAACCCAGAGCATTCTATGATTCTCCCCTTCTTTCTCTCTTCCCTCACTGGTGTAATCTTAGTATCATAGTATCAGTCAGGGTTGGAAGGGACCACAAGGATCATCTACTTCCAACCCCCCTGCCACCCCACACTAGATCAGGCTGGCCAGAGCCTCATCCAGCCTGGGCTTAAACACCTCCCTGGACAACTCATTCCAGGGTTTCACCACTGTCATGGTGAAGAACTTCCTCCTCACATCCAGCCTGAATCTCCCCACCTCCAGCTCCATTCCATTCCCCCTAGTCTTATCACTACTTGATATCCTGAGAAGTCCCTCCCCATCTTTCTTGAAGCCCCCTTCAGATACTGGAAGGCCACAATTAGGTCACCTTGGAGCCTTCTCTTCTCCAGACTGAACAACCCCAACTTTCCCAGCCTGTCCCCATAGGAGAAGTGCTCCAGCCCTCTGCTCATTCTTGTGACCCTTCCCTGGACACCTTCCAGCACCTCCATATCCCTCTTGTAATATCATAGTATAGTATCATAATATCAGTCAGGGTTGGAAGGGACCACAAGGATCATCTAGTTCCAACCCCCCTGCCATGGGCTCCAGAACTGGATGCAGTACTCCAGGTGGGGTCTTCTCCCGCCTCTCCCCTTTTCTCTCCTCCTGGCCTCTCCTCCTCCCTCTCTCCCCCTCCTCTCCCACCTCACTGACCTCATACTCTCTGCCCTACTCTCAGACCCCATCCCAACAATCTCTTCTCCTCCTTCAATCTTGGAACCCTGTTAACCAGCCAACCATCCTCCCCCTCTAGCCCCGTATCCAGTTTCCCCTTGCCCACGTCTCCCTCAGAGGCTGTAACGCTCAACAGGGGGGGGAGGATTTCAACCCCAGCCTTGTGCTACTTTCTCTTTTTTTGGCTCCAATCCTTGGCCTTTTGAGTTCAACCCTCAGACAAATACATTGTGATGCAACCCTGCTCCCCCATTTTCCAGCCTGCTCTCATCACACCCTCAGCACAAACTTCCTTTATACTTCCAGTCTCTCGTGCGTGGGGGGGAAACGTTTAAGTTTTGGGTTCTTTTTTTGTTTGTTTCTTTTCTTTTCCTTTCCTTTTTTTTTTTTTTTGTTTATTTTGGTTTTGGCTTTATTATTTATTTTTTATTTTATTTTTTTTTCCCTCCAATTTCTTTTAGTGATGTCTTTTTTTATTTTTTTTTTTGTTGCTCTTGTTGCTGACAGCAGAATTTCCACCTGCTGCAACCTCTTTTGGCCTGTATCTTTGTGTACTTTGTTTTGGTTGGCTTTTTTATACATCTATATCTCTAGATATAATCTCTCCTATATATATATATATATATACACACCTATATAGAAACTTGATTTATGTTTGTTTTTTTTTTTTTGCTCTCTCCAATAGGCCTCTTTGGGCTTACCCAACCCAGTTGGATAAGCTTGGAGAGACACTTAACTGTTAGAGAATAATAACTTTTTGTATTTTGATTTCTTTTGTTTT